>NC_067250.2:21250000-21875000 GCF_019359855.2 Lolium perenne
GATTAAATCCGAGCTAGAGCGTCCCAGCCGACGTAGCATAGAGTACGGCATGATGTTAACTGCCGCTCCGGTGTCCACCAACATCTTATTTACAGGCCTCCCATCGATATATCCTCGCAAGTACAGGGCCTTCAGATGCCTGTAGCTCCTATCTCGTGGCTTCTCAAAGATAACCGGCCGTGGGCCGCAGTCAAGTTGTGCCACGGATGTCTCATCTAACCCTGGAGCACTGAACTCTGAAGGGAGGATGAACACCATGTTCGTGCCAGCCGATGTTTCACCATCGGCTCTCCTTTGTTTGGGGCGCCACTCCATTTTCCGTGGACGACCCTCTTCATCCAGGGCTCGCTGAACCTTTGCAGCCAGATCAGGCCGTGCCTTCCTTAGCGTATGCAGGTATAACCTTTCGGCTTCCTCCAGGCCGCGCAACCGCTGAACCCTGCGTTTTTGTGAACGGCTGAGTCCGTCAGGGCACCACCTTGGACGGTGGTACATGTCTTCTTCTTCTTCTAGTCCCTCGTCTTCGGAATCCTCAAGATCTGCCCAACGAGGTGACTCAGCACGTTTGCTCTGTGGCGGGAGAGGCCCTAAGCGCTTGAACACAGACATGTTGGCTGCCTCCTTCTTCTTCTGGTTGCATTTTGGGCAATTGCCGATTGTGGGCAATCGGCTCATTCCTGAATCCCAGCGATGTCCGAAGAAAGGGCAGTCCGGTGTGCGGCGTTGTCATCTTGCTCCCTTGATGTGTCCGTGGCACGGCGCTCGTGCTCCTCCTCATCGCGATCCCACCGACGATGTCTTCGGCTTCTCTAGCAGGGCGATCTCCTTCATCATCATAGTTGGACCGTCGGCGTTGGTCATACTGACTCACATATTTGTTGAGGAGGTGATCAGAGAGAGGTCGTTGATATCTTATATTCTTCACTTCTCCCTCTGTGACGTAGCGCTTGCCATCATGATGGAGCCGATCGCGTGGAGCGGCCTCCTCTGTATCCTTGCTATGAGAGCAGCTGCCCTCATCTCCATCTTTGCCAGAGTGGTTCCCAGGTCCTACCATGTTGATGCTGAACGTGGGACCTGGCTGGCAACCCTCAGGGTAGGTGACTTCCACCATGTTAACGGCGGGGAAGGGTTGGGTGTCGACCTTCATGGCGTACTGGTTGAAAATTAAACGCCCCTTCTCTATCGCCGCTTGGATGTGCTGACGCCACACCCTGCAATCGTTGGTGGCATGGGAGAGCGAGTTGTGGAATTTGCAGTACGGCTTTCCGTTTAGCTCTTGCGCCGTGGGGAACTTGAGACCTTCAGGAATCGTCAACTGTTTCTCCTTGAGCAGGAGGTCGAAGATTTGTTCAGTCTTGGTCACGTCAAAATCAAATCCCCTGGGCGGCCCTGGTGGCTTTACCCATTTGCAGGACACGGGGTTCCTCCCCGAGTCCACTCAGCCACTGCTACTTCTTGGTCTCCCGCAGGAACTTCGTCTTCCTCTGCATCGACCAGGACTACTGCACGCTTGAACTTGTCTTGGTACAGGTCCGGGTGGCGCTGTTCATATGCTGATAGTTTCTGAACCATATGCGCCAGCGAGGGATAATCTGCTTGGGAGGCCATGTCCTTGAGCTGTGTTGCAAGGCCAGCTACTGCCAACTCGACTGCTTCCTTTTCAGTTATACGAACCGAATAACATCGGTTCCTAAGATTCCTGAAGCGCTGGGTGTACTCTGTCACCGTTTCTCCGCGCTTCTGACGTAGTTGTGCTAGATCGGCAATGCTAGACTCGGAAGCTTCTGAATGGTATTGCGTATGGAATTGTTCTTCCAATTGCTTCCAAGACTGGATGGAGTTTGCTGGCAAAGAGGTATACCATCCAAAAGCCGATCCCGTGAGGGACTGTGAAAAGAGCCTCACGCGTAGCTGATCCGACACTGAAGCCGGTCCTAGTTGCGCCAAATATCGGCCGACGTGCTCGATGGAGCTGGAGCCATCTGATCCACTGAATTTGGAGAAGTCAGGGAGCCGATATTTAGGTGGCAGCGGGATCATCTCGTACTCGTCGGGGTACGGCTTGGAATAGCCGATTGCCCTTCTTTCGGCACCATGCCGAACTGGTCTCTCGGTATGGTACTGATCTGATCCGCCGTCTTTGGCTGCAGGAGTTGCACTCGAAGATTCGCCGGGGTGGCGTACTTAGCCAGCCATGTTTGCTTTTCAGCTGCGAGCCAAGCTGCAGGAGCCGGGCTGCAGTTTCGTCGGGGTGGCGTACTTAGTTAGCCACGTACGCTTTTCAAGCTCGTCGCTGATGTTCCTCCTGTCTTCGCCGGAGTCCCTGATGTTGTGGCCTGGTTTGAGAGTGCCCAGTTGCCACAATCTGGCACATACGTGCACGCGTATCCTTGAGGGATCTCCTTGGGCGCCTCAGCCAAGAACTGGTAGTCACTAGGGTCACCACCAATCTTGTAGACGACGAATGCCGGTGTAGCCGGCACTTCGCCGGTGCTGCCAACGCATATGGCAGCGGTGGACGGGGCTGGAGCGGCAACTCTCCTTGATGCGTCCCGAGAGCTGGTCCTGACGGCGAGTACCGGTGGCTCATGATCTCCTGGATCACGCGCGAGAGCGAGACGCTCCAACATGTTGACCAAGTTTTCGAGTGGCGGTGTAGTGAGTGAGCCACCAAGTAGTTGATCTCCTGCCGTAGGCCCTGGTGCGTTCCTCCGACGGGGCGGAGAGATCTATCCCATCGAGTGCACCTTGCGGTGAGAATCCCTTCCATCGATGCCATGGGAACGGGTTCTGCGAAAAGAGCCGATGAGGTCGGCTTCGAGGGTGACCTTGATCTCGTCGTATCTCTTCTTGAGCTCGTCGAGCAGCTCCTCGTAGGTGATCGGCGTGCCGTCCGCCGCCATCTCAGATGTAGATGGCGATGTGGTTGATGTAGACGATTGTCCCACCGGGCGTGCCAGAATGTGTTGACTGCCAAAACCCACCGGTGGGCAGCGGCCTGTCAACACAGTGTAGAGCCGGGAAGAGCCTAGAGCTGCGGCTGGCTGAGACCCCTCCGAGCGACGGCCCGCAATGCTCTTACGGTCACACGCGGCGATGCGAAGTGCAGGCGTGCCACCTGACCTATACCTGGTCGGGAAGGTGATGGGGATGCCTCGCTTAGTTCTGCGTGGCATACACGTAAACATTAAATACGAGCCTCGATCGGCTCTCGGGTTATCTCGTGAATCGGCTCAAAGAGCCGATCCACCCATGATTCGTACGGGGTGCACGAATACTTGGTGATCCTGCTTGATCAAGATATAGCTAATGAGATCTACGACGATTTAGGGTTTTCACCGCATAATCGGATCATCCTACTCCAGGTTGGGCCTCGCGGCCACGCACGGTGCTCATAAGCCGATCCTAAACAAGGCCTAAAAACCAACATGGCGTTGATCCTCGGAACATCCTGTTTAGGACTTGCGAACGCCACCCTACGTGCCGCTGGATCCTCCCCCCCTTTGTAAGGCCTAACTATTGCAGATATTAAACTAATCCTTGCAGAACAAGGAGCAATCGTAACGGATCAGATCTACTAGATGATGAACAAGCAGGGTGCCGCCCCCACACCTGAGATAGGCGTGAGGGCGGCTAGACATGCAAGGGCTGCACTACGTAAGCATGTTATACGAAGAGCTATGCTAACCCTAACACATCTATGATAACTACGTTGCTCGCCATCAAAGACGCTTCAGTACGAGCAACGCATGAACAACGTGGAGCTTGTGCTGCCTAGATCGCAAGATGCGATCTAGGCAGCATGTCGCTTACCTGATTGAAACCCTCGAGATGAAGGAGTTGGCGATGCGCCGAGATTGGTTTGTTTTGGGTTGAACGTGAGTTGTTGTTTATTCCATAAACCCTAGATACATATTTATAGTCCAGGGGACTTTCTAATTCGGACGTGCACCTAACCGTGCACGAGTAAAACTCTAACTTTCAATCTAAGATGCGATCTACTATATTACAGATACATGGGCAATTCAGCCCAACTTCGTGTATAAGGCCAATTCTTGTTCTTCCTTCCATGTATATCTTCAAGTCAATCTCAATCGTGGCCCACCTCTGACTCGGTCAAATTCTGGTGATAACACTATGAAACTATATTGTATGTGACAATATTGGTAACATGTTTCAGATAGCGGAATTAAGGTTCCACCAGAAGACCAAACATATGCGATTGATGCCGACTCATTTTGAAAAACTGAGTAACTGCGTAGAGACGTAAATGAATTGCAAAATACATACGTTTCTGAGTATGTCAGATTCGTTGATTGAAACCTCTCCCATAAGCAAACATGATAAGCACCATAAGGCCAAGGTGTTATATCTTTACAAATGTAAACTAGATTATTGACTCTAGTGCAAGTGGGAGACTATTGGAGATATGCCCAAGAGGCAATAATAAAAGTGTTTATTATTATATCTTAGTGTTCATGATAAATGTTTACATCTCATGCTATAATTGTATTAACCGGAAACATTAATACTTGTGTGTTTTGTAAACATAAAAGAGTCCGTAGTAAGCCTCTTGTTAAACTAGCTTGTTGATTAATAGATGATCATGGTTTCCTGATCATGAACATTGGATGTTATTAATAACAAGGTCATATCATTAGGTGAATGATGTGATGGACATACACCCATAGTAAGCATAGCATATAATCAAGTCATTTAGTTCTTTGTGCTTCAAGCTTTAATATGCATAGTAACTTAATCCTTTGACCATGAGATCATTTTAATCACCTACACCGAATGGATGCTTTTATGACACCAAACACTACTGCGTAAATGGGTTGTTATAAAGGTGGCATTAAGTGTTCGGCAAGTATAGAGTTGAGGCACTTGTATCAATAGTGGGATTTGTCCATCCTAATGACAGATAGATATACTCTAGGTCCTCTCGGTGGAATGATATCTAATTAGTTTGCAAGCATGTGACTGGTTCACAAGGGATATCATATCACGGTACGAGTAAAGAGTACTTATCAGTAACGAGGTTGAACTAGGTATGGAGATACCGACGATCAAACTTCGGATAAGTAAAATATCGCGAGACAAAGGGAATTGTTATTTTATGTGAATGGTTCTTTCAATCACGAAGTCATCGTTGAATATGTCGGAGCTATTATGGATCTCCAGGTCACGTTTTAGTTATTGATCGGAGAGGAGTCTCGATCATGTCCGCATAGTTCTCGAACCGGTAGGGTGACACACTTAAGGTTTGCTGTCGTTTTAAGTAGATATGGAATATGAAATGGAGTTCGAATGTTGTTCGGAGTCTCGGATGGGATCCAGGACATCACGAGGAGTTCTGGAATGGTCCGGAGAATAAGATTCATATATAGGAAGTCACTTTCCAAGTTTGGAAATGATCCGGTGCATTTATGGAAGGTGCTAGAATATTCTAGAACCTTCCGGAGAAATCACCAAGGAAGGTGGAGTTCCGGATGAACTCCACCAACCCTAACCAGCCAACCAAGAGGGAAGGTGGAGTCCATGGTGGACTCCACCACCTTGGCCGGCCAAGGGAGAAGGAAAGGGAGGAGTCCCACTTCCCCTAGGTTTCACCCATATGGAAGGTTTTGAGTTGGACTCTTATTCGGATTTTGGGCAAACCCTTGGGGGTTCCACCTATATAAATGAGGGGGAGAGGGAGGGGGCTGGCCACCTCTTGAGCCTCACCACCAAAGGGCACCCAAGGCCGGCGCCCAAGTGCCCCCTCTCCCAAACCCTAGCCTCTCCCCTCCTCGATCTTCTCCCGCGGTGCTTACGGTGAAGCACTGCCGGAGATCTCCACCACCACCACCATGTTGTCGTGCTGGCGGGATTCCGAGGAAGATCTACTACATCCGCTACCCGCTGGAACGGGGAGAAGGACGTCGTCATCAACACCGTATGTGTGATCGAGTGCGGAGGTGCTGCCCGATTGTGACACCGTCAAGATCTTCTACACGCTTTTGAAAGCGGCAACTGATCAACTACATCCACTACGAGATTTATTTTGTTAAAGCTTAGCGATCTTCGAGTGTATTTTGATCTTCACCTTTTTGCTACCATCTATTAGATTAGATCTTGGCTTGTTATTCGTTCTTGCGGTAGGAATTTTTTTATTTTCTATGCTACGAATCCCTACAACTTGAAATTTATCCAAGTAGCGCCTAGGCGTAAATGAGAAACTTCTTTAGGTATAGAAGAGTGAACAGTGGCTATCCGCTATATGCCTTTGCAAATAACTATTAGCATTATCTTCGTGATGTCTTAGAATCTTCATTGTGTCGAAGTTTTGAAAGTAACTTTAGGTGTTCGATTTTCTCCACACAAAAAATACTTCTAGATTTTTCGGCTCACAGTTGTTGGATACTCTCCCCGAGCGTCTCGACCGACCAATCCATCCCAATTGAAGACCAACATAGATTTACATCCGGCACACCTCTGTATTCGTTTAGGCTTGCGTTAATTAGGTCTAGATCAATATCTTTGGCGATAATCTCCAGGCTCGCTCCATAGTAACAATCCATTTGCAAATGAAAGTGGTAATAAGATGCACATCAAGCCTAAGCTTTAATTACAAAATTGTGATACCTGCAGATTTATATAAAGATATAAAGACGAGCACAGAGACTTCACAAGAGAACATACGTGTGGTCCTAGATAGGAACCACATGCTCCATGCTCATGGACAAGATAAATAATAAGTAGCATTTATTTATAATGATACGTTATCGCAGTTTAAGAGTACAACAATTGTGAAATGGACTATATAGGCAGCCAGCAAACGATGTTATAAAAGGTTAACTAAGTAGCCTAGAGCAAACATGGTATCACCTATATATAGTTCTTGCGAAGTGGGAGAGAGGAATGAAGAGAGATAAAGAAAGTTGCTTGCCACGGTTCCAACCTGGCCTTTGGGTCTTGGGTGGGAGCCCAATAGAAATATGTGGGACTAGGAGACATAGGGAGCTGAGAGAATATCTAGTGCTCAGATCAATTATGTGCTACCAGTTTCCCGGTTGATTCAAACCGTCGGATCAAAAAGTGATGGCCATGTGATTTGTGTGCAGCACATTAGCAATGCAGGTGGACAGTCCAGCTGACCTGATGGACAGTCCGCCAGGTTAGGCGCAAGGAACAATTTGGTTAATTACATGAAAGGTGATTAATAATGAACTGACGAGGTTTATAGTTTTTTGATATTGGCGGGCATCCCTACAACACATTTGCCAGTGGACCCTTGAGTTCTCTGAAATGAACCCGCACACCATCTAAGTGAGATTCCATGTGCAATATTTTTATGGACAGAACCTTCTTCTGTTCTATAATCAACCCGCGCTAAACTTGTGTGAACGCATTGGGCTCAGATTAGGAGTGGGGATTTATTTTTGTCAAAGTCAAGGTCTGCATGAAAATGAGTCGGCACACAAATCAGTAGACCGTCACTTTTTGATCCGACGGCCCAGATCGTGGGAAACCAGTAGCACATAAATAGCTAGGAGCACTAGATATGTTCTCGTAGGGAGCTGATCACTTGAGTCGTTAAAGCGTTGAACTTATCCTTTACTGTTGTTGTTCTGAGCTAGGATGAGTAGTCTCTGCATCGAGTTGTTTTGCTCTCGTCTTCTAATTCCACTTGGAGCTAATTATTTCCGTCTCATGTACGACCAAGAGTGAGGGATCATCTCAGCACTAGCATGCAATTATTGTTGGCTAGGAGGTCTGTTTGAGATGATTATCGCAGGTTCGTCTGGAATGAATCGGGCTGGTCTTTGATAGTAAGGAGCGGCATATCTCCCATGTCCTCGAGGAGATTGGAGTTGACCTCGCGTGCTGGCCGCTAGATCCGTCCTCTACCATGAGTGCAGGCTTTATCTAGTTGTGTTTGTTTCGTCGCGAGTTGTCCCCCCGTCTTTTTGGATTTTTTTTTCTCTTGCCCCATCTGTTCGTAACATATGGAGTTACTATTTCCTTTTTGTAGAGGGGACAATGCCGAAGGACCGAGAAAGAGATGCATTAATACGAAGAGGTGGAATTACAAATAACAAACAGGCCCTCAACAAAAAAAAGTAAATTACAACTTTGGCTCGAAATTTAGCAAAGAGGACGCAAGAAAAAACCTAAAAACTCGATCAGGTCCCTAGTCTTCTCCACCGTTCTTGCAATATGGAGTCGCCCCTCGGCCATCGCTTCTGTCATTGGGGAACATGCCACTTGGGAAGGAAGCGATGATGAATGCCACCATCGATCAATCAAAGAGGGTCCTCTCCTAGAGGTTGAAGAGATGCCACTTCAAAGTTGTCGTGAGTTTCCTCCCATCGGCATAGATTGATGATCTACATAGGATCATCGTAGGAAAACTCACAATAGTAGCTCGAAGTCCCCTCTGTTGTGAATGAGCAACTAGTATTCACAGTGGGCCAAAGGCCAGTACATGTACAAGGGTACAATATGCAGGGAAACCCCTCACACCATGGGAATATACAGTATAGGTGACTATACACCACTAACACCCCCCCGCAAACTCATGGTGGATCAACAACACTGAGTTTGGAGAAAAACAAACCATGTTGTACTCTGGTCTGGGCCTTCGTGAAGAAATCAGCAAGCTGTAGCTCAGAAGGCACATAATGAGGGGCCACAACCTGTTCCTGCACAGCATGACGCACGTAGAAGGCATCAACACCTATGTGTTTGGTGAGCTCGTGCTTCACCGGGTCACCCGCAATGCTAATGGCACCAGTACTGTCCGATAAGAGAGGAGTCGGGGCATCAGCAGAGACACCAAAGTCCGCAAGTAACCAGCGTAACCAAGTCACCTCAGCCGTCAAGAGAGCCATCGCTCGCAACTCAGCCTCAACACTCGAACGAGAGACTGCAACCTGCTTCTTGGTCTTCCAAGCAATGAGAGAGCCACCAAGAAAGACAAAGTAGGCAGAAAGAGACTTGCGATCCTCTGGATCACTAGCCCAGGTAGCATATGAGTAGGTCTGGAGCTGTAAGGAGCTGGAGCGAGGAAAGAAAAGCCGACGGGAGATAGTGCCACGAATATAGCAAAGGACACGAAGAAGATGACTATAGTGGACACTAGCCCAGGCTGCATGTATACCTCCTCAGTCAACTCACCATTAAGAAAAGCATTCTGCACATCAAGCTGACAGACAGACCAGTGACGAACAGAAGCAACGGCAAGAAGAGTACGGGCAGTGGTCATGTGAGCCACTGGAGCAAAGGTCTCATCATAGTCACGGCCATGCTCCTGCTGAAAGACGCGAGCGACAAGTCGAGCCTTGTAGCGCTCAAGAGAACCATCGGAGTGAGTCTTGATTTTGTAGACCCACTTGCAGGTGATGGGACGAACAGAGGAAGGAGGAGTGACAACATCCCAAGTGACAGTGCGCTCAAGAGCAGCAATCTCCTGAGCCATCGCTAGCTGCCATTCGGGATGAGCAAGGGCATCCCGATAAGAGGTCGGCTCAAGGGCAGCAGAAAGACCGTAGTGAGTGGGAGAATAGCGATCAGGAGGAGGACGAGGACGAGCATGAAGATGATGAGTCGGCTCAGACGGAGAGGGCATCGCATCAGAGGTAGAGGGCATGTCAGGAGAAGCAGCATCATCCTCACGGGGACGACGGGAGTAGTGAAAAGGATAGGGAGGGACGACCGTAGTCGAGGAAGGTGACATGGGAGAGGAAGGTGTGGAGGGTGGGGACGGTGGTGAGGGAGGAGAGGGAGGTCTGGCGGGTGGAGGAGGAGAAGGTGGTGAGATACTCGGCGGAGTAGGGACCGGAGGCACAGGAGGAGGTGAGTCAGGGAACATGAGAAAAAAGATATCATCCATCGAGAAGGAAGAGGAGGAGGGACGCGGGTAGAAAGGATGGGACTCATCAAAAGTGACATCCCGAGATATGCGCATCCGACGACCAATAGGGTCCCAACACTTATATCCTTTGTGCTCAGGGTTGTAGCCAAGGAAGACACACTCAACAGATTGAGCACTCAGCTTGGTGCGTTCGCGTGGAGCAAGAAGAACATAGCACACGCAACCAAAAAGACGAAGGGTCGAGTAATCAGGAGTGTGACCAGTGAGACGCTCAAGAGGAATACCACCCTGCAAGGCTGTGGAGGGCTGAAGGTTGATGAGATAGGTGGAAATAGACACAGCCTCAGCCCAGAAGTGAGGAGGAAGAGAGGCAGCGATCATCATCGCACGAGCCGTCTCAAGCAGGTGGAGATGCTTGCGCTCAGCCACGCCATTTTGGGCATGGGCGCCAGGGCAGGAGAACTGGGAAAGAGTGCCCTGCTCAGCAAGAAAACCACGCAACAGCTGGGAGATATACTCACCAGCAGAATCAGCCCGAAAGACATGTATGGGCGTGGAAAACTGAGTGTGGACCATGGCAGCAAAACGCTTGTATATCGAGAGAACCTCGCTGCGAGAAGTCATGAAATAAATCCAAGTGTGGTGAGAGAAGTCATCGATAAAAAGAACATAGTAGCAGTGGCCTCCCTTGGAAGCAAAAGGAGCCGGACCCCATACATCAGAATGGCCCAAATCAAACGGACGCTGAGATACAGACACACTAGTAGTATAAGGTAACTGATTCTGTTTACCAAGCCTACAACCCTGACAACCCTGAAGCGAGACATCTCCTGAGACAGGCCCCAGAAGTCCTCGACGAAGTAAAGATGACAAGCGAGAACCACAAAGATGACCAAGACGATGGTGCCACTGCTGAAAAGAGGAGGTGGTGGAAGCAGCAAGCACACATGGAGCGGTCGATGAAGTGGTGGAAGAAGGAACATGAAGCCAATCAAGCTCCCAAAGTCCCTGGGAGTCACGGCACCAAGGGCCAGCCCCAACCAGGGCCCGAGTGTGAGTGTCCTGAACAGAACAAGAATCAACATCAAGAATGACCCGACAACCAGAATCAGTGAGTTGAGCAGTGGAAAACAAGTTCATGGTAAGACGGGGAACATGAGAAACATCAGGAACGAAAAAGGAGAAAGTAGAAAGAGTGCCACGACTAGCAACAGGGAGGGAAGTACCATCGGCAGTAAGAACACTAACAGGAAGAGGAAGAGGTCGAAGAGAAGAAAGAGATGAAGAATCAAGAGACATGTGAAAAGAAGCTCCGGAATCCAGAACCCACGAAGATGTACCTGACTGTGGAGAGGAAACAGCCGCGGAGGCAGCAGTGCCCGTCGAAGCAGAGCCGGAGGAGGCAAGGGGACGCTGAAGTCTCACTATATCCTACTCAGTGAAGCCGGTGGTGACAAGCGCTGAAGGTGGAGCACGAGGAGGCACACCCCACTGCTTCTGGTAGCAGTCAGAATCAAGGTGACCAGACCTCCAACAGTGAGTGCAGAACCGAGGAGGGCGAGAGCAACCCCCACCCCGAGAAGAGCGGGCTCCTCCAGAAGCAGCAGGCACTGGTGTAGGAAGAAGTGGCGGTGCAGGAGCAGTGGGAACTCGAGCAGCAAGAATAGAGGGTGTCCCAAGCAGTCCAGCACTGCGCAGACGAGTCTCCTCAGCACGAAGCTCAGTCAACACCTCTGAGATAGGAACACGGCCTCGAGCAAACAACTGAGCACGACGGGGCTCAAACTCTGGACGAAGTCGAGACAGGAACTCATGGATCCTCTGAAAGTCCATATCTGAGCATACTGTCCGGCAACACTGGCAAGTACCACAGACAGCACTGCGAAGGGAGTCAAGCTGGCGCCAGATCACCGCACTCTGGGTGTAGAAATCATCAACAGTAGAGTCACCCTGCTAAAGATCATGCTCCTGACGCAACACGGACAAGTACAGAGAATCCCCAGAAGGATGATAGCGCTGACGAAGGTGAGACCACATCTCAGCGACAGTAGCGAGGCCCATAAACTCAGAAGCAAACTGTGGCTGAACACTCTGCGAAAGAACAGCGGCAGCTCTAGCATCCTCATCACACCACTGAGTAAAGGTAGCCAAACTATCGCGGTAGGAGCCAAGAGCCTCTGAATAGGCAAGTACCTGCTCTTCATATGCCTCATCAGCAGCAGTCTCGGCAGACTTGGCTGCATCCCGATCAGCCTGCGTAGCATCCTCAGCAAGGGCTTGTGGCATAGACGGCGGAGTAGGAGGCACAGGAGCAGTGGGGTACGGCGGACACGAGACCTCGCCAGTAAGAACACCCCACAGCCGAAGGCCACGCATGTGGATGCGCATAAAGGCAGCAAACTCTCCATAGTTGGTACCATCAAAAATCACACGGCACCGGGGAATACTGACATATCCAGACGAAGACGACGCCATCTTCCTTCAAATAATTTTTTTTTCTTTTTAGATCACGATCTGGATCGGGATCTCAGGCTGGCCGCCCGTGGCAGCCAGAGGCAGGCGATGCGGCGCCGGAGAGGGGCGGCGCGGCCGACAGCAGGGCGGCGCTGGAGATGGCCGGCGCGGCCAGCGGCGGGGCGGCGCAGGAGATGGCCGGCGCGGCCAGCAGCGGGGCGGCGCCGGAGATGGCCGGCAGGGCCAGCAGCAGGGCGGCACCGGAGATGGCCGGCACAGCCAGCAGCGGGGTAGCACCAGCAGAAGACGGGACGGCGCCGGCGGTGGCAGAGAGGGCTGGCCAGGGACAGTGCCGGCAGGGGACGGGGCGGCGCGAGTCGGCCGGGAACGACGCCGAAGATGGTCGGAATCGGCTCGATTTTGAGCTCAAAATTTGATGAAAAAGGGGAAGAAAGAGGAAAGTGGAGCAGCAGCGGCCGGAAAGATCACCGGCGGCGGCGGCGTGGATCGAGCACGGAGTTGCAGCGTGCAAAAAGCTAGACCTAGAGCTTTGATACCATGTTGTGAATGAGCAACTAGTATTCACAGTGGGCCAAAGGCCAGTACATGTCCAAGGGTACAATATGCAGAAAAACCCCTCACAATATGGGAATATACAGTATAGGGAACTATACACCACTAACACCCTCCTGTTCGCACACGAACACGTCGCCGTGTACCCTCGACGCCGAGCGCGATGCGCGGCAGCACACGCCGAGGGAGGCTCGCCGGAAGCGCGATACGCAAGACAGTCCGGCGGGCTCTTTTGTAGACCCGAAACCCCACTCGCCCGGGAGGGACCCCGTCAGGGCTTGCGGCGGCTATGGGATGCCCTAGGTCGGCCTGACCGCCCCTAGGACCTCGTGGATTCGCAGCCTCCAATCCTGAAGAACAACGAAGAACGAGAAGAAAGATACAAGGGGAGAGAGATAAAAGTAGATGAACACGAAAAAGTAGTAGATGTGTTTGTTCGATTGGTGTTGGTTCAATCGGCCTGCACCCCTCATGTATATAAAGGGCGACTGGACTTTCCGTGCAAGATGAAGGGCTGGATTCACGTCCAAAACCCTAGATTGGGTCCAATTCGGATGGTTTGGTCCGAACTTTCTATAACTGTTCGGTAAAAAACGTATCTGCACATTGCGGGCCCTTTTCGAGGCAGTAAACGACCTCAAATCAAAATCTCGTTAACAACAAAGTTGTTCGCCTCGAAAAAACGAAGAACTTTCATGTTGATCGCTTTTCCATCCGAGTTCATCTTGAACGTCTCATCAAGGTCGCAAGAAAATATATCAATTCTGACATTTTCGTCTCTTCTCCAATTTGGCTCGCGCCCTACCTTAGAGGCCTCTATGGTCGGGCGCCCTACCTCCGGTAATTTGAGTTCCAGCAGTATTTTAGCTCCACAAATTGCATACTAACTCGGATCGCGATGACTCAAAAACCAAAGTTGCTCGTTTCGACGAGACACACAACTTTCGTTTATATCACTTCTTCATTTGAGGTCATCTTAAAGGAGCTCTAATGGAAGCCTTCATATATCGATCCTCGAGATCACCTCTGACTGCTAGTATAATCGGCTATCAAGCCGGATCATGGCACAACTTGGCATGGTGGACATGATGTCTCCTAAATGAGCAATATATCTGTCACGCCGAACACCGAATTATGTTCTTGATTAGCCATCGGCCCAAAACGAGTATCAACACATGCCCCCCTGTTTTCTGGCAGAGCTTGCATGCCAGAAAATAACTTTCTCCACCTTTTGCCCAGGACGATGTCAACACTCCATCGGCCATTGGTTCTCAGGACGATAATTCTATATCGGTCATTTATGTTCAGGTTGTTTGCCACCTTGGTAGAACTTCAAATAATCACCTTTGAGAACAACCACTTCATCTTGACGATTGATGGATGTCCCAAATACGTTCATGTACATCTCCCATAGCGGCCCTTGCTTGATCTTCATCCAATCACTTCAAAAGAATACCGTCAACTGTTCGGCGATAAAGCTTATCGTCCATTAATGCACACTTAAAAGCCATCTGCCGAACAACTCTGTCCGTCTTCTTGCTAGGATCCTGCAAATATTCAACAATATGTCTTTCCAATTTTCTTATTTACCTGCACTAGATCCTTCATTAGTGACCGAATTAATGGGATTTAATTCGGTCTTACCTATGACAACAAGAGCAAACATCGGCTTATGAGATATATGAAAACGCCACGATTAACATGGTAGCCAGATGCTTGTTGTGCTAACTCATTTGCATTCCAAATGTCTTGTCTAGATATATGAGAAATGCAAAAGTACCCTAAGGTAGAAATTATATCTAGAGATTGATCAAGATACATATTAAGTGATTCGTCGAAACATTGGTAAACCTTAGATTTTTTATATACTACTACCAACGAATCACTAGAAGCCTCAATATGTGTAGCACCTATAGCAAAAAAATAGTTCTAGCACGAATAGCGAAGCTTCATATTCGGCCTAAGATAATCTAAGCGGCATGAGGCTTTGAAAATAGAACCAGTAGGAGATAAATAAACAATACCAAAGAATTGGCTATTGCTTTCAAAAACTGAAGCATCATCATACTATCTCCATGGTACTAGAGAGACAAAATCAATAAACATATTATGCTCATAATCAATACCCAGCAATGAAATTTAGAACAATTTGGCCTTTCATAGATTTACAAATTCATAAGCCAAATTGCAAAAGCATAAGCATAATATTCAATAAACACATACCTTGTCTCGGGTTTCAATAGGACTAGGGACGATGTTAGCACAACACATCGTCCATGATTAGATAATTCTCTTAGGGCGATAGGATAAGTATCGGCCATGTGCTGTTTGCCTCAAAGGCCTGTATAATTCATCCACCAAAGTATGTATAGCCGAAATAAACAAAATAAAACAACTCTGATTATGAACTCTAAACATTTCGGCCTCTCAGATTAGCAACAAAATTGCAACTAACCAAATGAATAACGTTTTGGTAATACCCTTTGATGACGTAAAGAATTATGATGCACCCATGGTTCAAAATAAGACCATGGGGGGTAACTGGTCATACCTGGGGATATGCTATATGGCATATGTATAAATGGCAGAACTGAGTAATGTGGACGATGTGCTGACCGAAACTTCTTATTATATGATAGACTATTCAGGATTGATCTTTTGCTAGCCTCGTTATTTTCTTCTTTCATCCTTTTTGTTATTCTTGCAATAGGAACTTGCACATCCTCCTTTCTTTGAGGTCCTCCCTTAGGGACCCATGCCATGTTCTTTGTCTTCAGCTTTGCGGCACTAAGCCGTTTCAGCTTTCTCTCTTGCCAGCTTGTTAAGCCGAGTGGGCAGCCCGGCTGTGATTTAGTTTTGCACACTAGCGTTTCTTCCTTGGCCTCTGGTAGTTTCAACTTTATTTGTTCAGATTTGGCACTTCGAGCTCCAGCATTTACTTGCTTCATCTCTTTGTCTTCTGTAGCCAAGGTCAACTTGACCGGCTCTTTTTTATTTGATACCGAATCTGAAACATCACACTTACGGTTATCCTTTTTCACTTGATAGACTTGCTTGATCGTCTTCTTCTTGTTCGTTGAGCTCCTAACCGATTCCTTTTTATTGAAACGGTCTTTGACATGTGATTGTTGTTCAGATTTTGACCTTCTTGGAGATGCATAATTTTGGTTAGATGATCTATAGTAAGACACATAATGTGCCCTTGGGCCATACCTATCCCATGATGGATATGGATAACAATCAGCGTAAGGAGGTATCCATGACATTGGCATTCGTGGCCCATAGGGAGGATACGAAGCTGCTGCATTGAACTTCTCCCATTGCCAATCCCGGTCTTTACACTTTCGCCTTGGGGGTGATCTTGATGACTTTGCAATACTTGGCCGATAAGAACTCCTTGCTTCACTCTCCTTCTTATATTTCTCCAATAACTCTGCGAAAGTGACTTTAGTTTTCTTACCCTTGTTCTTATCATGGCCTTTGTCATGGTTCCTTTTGCATCCATTGATCTTTGAATTTCGTTGTTGCCCCCCAGTGCTTGATGTCCTTGGTGTAGCTTCAATAGAACACCCAGCTCCAAGAATGTCTTTAATATGCTCTTGAATAATTTCTTTACTTGAGAGTGTGATCCCATTATCTCTAGTGTGTACGTTCTCATCATCATATGAATCGGCTATAGGTAACCGATGCAATAAATTTTTGCCATCAAGACCAATCGAATTAGATTGGCCATCTGTTTTTGTTTCAACAAATTTCAATCGTCCTTTATTAATGGCCGATTGTACTATTTGATGGAACATGATGCAATTCTGAGTAATGTGCTGAAACGAATCATGCAACTTGCAATAGATTCGTCCTTGTACTAATGGCTCAACATTGTGATCAAGAATTCTGATATAATCACTCTTCAGCAATACACACATGCTCAAACTAAAGGTACACATTTTATTTTCCAGCCGATCTTGCTGTGAGAATGGCTTTGAAAGTAAGCAACCAAATGGTTCAGATTTTACATCACCCCATTTAGTTACGTGTTGATTTTCACACTCTTTTTCCGATGTGTTTGAGTAAGTTGTTATACAAGCATCAGCTTTATCACAAGACACTAACCTTGGCTTTGAATTTCTGAAACCAAAATAGTTATAACACACATGTCTCACTTGAGACCAAATGTAAGCCAAGTATGAAGTAAGCAAAGCTACCCATGTAGATATAAAATCCAAATGAAACAATGTGGAAAGCCTTGGCTGTGATAATTTGTCAATATCGGTCTCTCTAAATGGCACAACATGTTGACCGATATGCCTAGTAACCATTTTACTGCTAACAAATAATTTACAGTTCACGATTGGTCTTTGAATGTTTCTTCTAAAACTATTGCTAATAGATGCATGAACAATATATTTTTGACCAAATCTGAAAATAAATAAATTATTTGCTAGAGATACCTCTTTGAAGACGTTAGTAGAACAAGATGGTTGTATGTCATGAACAATAACTTGCCCCACCTTTGGATGATTTTCTAACGCCTTGTCTTCATGTTTTCCTGGATCATGTGCTCCTTTACTTTGATGCTCTTTCTCAACCGAACATTGTTCGGCTATATTTTCTTGTCGTTCATGCTCATTAACTTCTTTGGCATGCAATTCATAGGGCAACATGTAAACTCCTGTGCATCCATAAAAATCAAGCATGGTTGCCCCATGATCTTTTTCACTGAAGCTTGCATCTCTTGATTCAATAGATTCAGCACATGTATTTTTTGATTCAGCTCTTTCAATAACCGAATTAACCATACTAGCAGAACCATCTTTATTTTCTTCATGGATCTTATTACTTTGCAAATCTTCTTCTTCTTGCTTTGGTTTTGCAGAGGGTTCAACTTGTTCACTACATGGAGGAAGGGACTTGATTTTTTCAACTTGAGTAATATTGTCTTGGTGATCTTTTTTGAGGCTTGCAAGAAACTCATGCAAATCTTCATCTTCATACTTTTTCTCAAGTTTCCTCTTACGCTCCTCAAATTCCTCGTTGCGCCTCTTTCTTAGTACTTCATAAGCTTGTCGATATTCTGCTGGCAATTCCTCAAAAGTCGGCGTGGTGAAGTCGCCGACACTATTACCTGTGAGCATTGGCTTGGCTTTCTTTGTATGGGCCATAAATTTTGCTTTTGCCTCAGCCCAACTTGGATAGGTTTGCCCCCCTATGTGCTCTGTTTCTTTCGGCAATGATGTCTTGCCGAAATCTGGCAACTGTGCGGGACAAAACTTGATATTGAATGCTTGGCGCTCCTCTTCACGTCTCTTTTTGTATGCCTCATACGCTTGTATTGCTGCGATATCATGTGGTCTTTCTTGTAATCCTAGGTGAAGAGCATTAAGCTTCTTGAACTCAGCTGCAAGTTTTCCCTTCCAATCATTGTTCTCATACGCTACACCAATAGATGATGGCACCTGGGCTTCTATTGAATCTCCACTTATTCGGCTATAACCATTGTGGAGGTGTGGAGCCGAATTATGGATATCTCCAGTTGCATGTGGTGCTGAAAAGTTAGTAACATAAGGTGCAACATATGATGGTTCAGGGTAATTGGCCAAATAGCTAGTAGTAACATGTCCAATTTCCCTATCCATCGGCATGCATGCAGGTGAAACAATATATTCTGAACTATCTACCGATGAATAAAACGATGAAACACTATCTTGCAAGCTACTGAAATTTTTAACATTGGGTATTTCATATTGATTAACTGAAGTCATCATGTTGTTCATCGGCATATGAACTTCTGGGGATGCCGATGCATGAGAACTCGAATTTATATGTTGCAAGTTGCTAAGAGTATGGATATTATTTCGCATCGGCTTTTGCACATAGTAAGATCTAGGGTTAGTCGATACAGTATATATATCAGAGGATCTAGCAACATCAATATAAGAGCTGTTTGCATCTACATAAGGAGATTGGGGATTCATGATACCGTTGTAGATTGCAGCCTCTTGATGACGATCTTTTCGTAGCAAGAACGGGCTGGAGACCGTTCGAAGCTTCGTCCCCAGCGGAGTCGCCAAAAAGTGTGTTCGCACATGAACACGTTGCCGTGTACCCTCGACGCCGAGCGCGATGCGCGGCAGCACACGCCGAGGGAGGCTCGCCGGAAGCGCGATACGCAAGACAGTCCGGCGGGCTCTTTTGTAGACCCGAAACCCCACTCGCCCGGGAGGGACCCCGTCAGGGCTTGCGGCGGCTATGGGCTGCCCTAGGTCGGCCTGACCGCCCCTAGGACCTCGTGGATTCGCAGCCTCCAATCCTGAAGAACAACGAAGAACGAGAAGAAAAATACAAGGGGAGAGAGATAAAAGTAGATGAACACGAAAAAGTAGTAGATGTGTTTGTTCGATTGGTGTTGGTTCAATCGGCCTGCACCCCTCAAGTATATAAGGAGCGGCTGGACTTTCCGTGCAAGAAATAGGGTTGGATTCACGTCCAAAACCCTAGTTCGGGTCTAACTCGGATGGCTTGGACCGAACTTTTCAAAACTGTTCGGTTTAAAACTGGCAGTACTTTGTGTGGCAACTTTGAGGCAGTAAACGACCTCAAATCAAAATATCGTAAACAACAAAGTTGTTCGTCTCGAAAAAACGAAGAACTTTCATGTTGACCACTTTTCCATCCGAGCTAATCTTGATTATTAAATTGAGGTCGCAAGAAAAACGATCAATTCCGACTTTCTGTCTCAGCCCCAGCCTCAGCTCGCGCCTGACCTTAGAGCCCTTTATGGTCGAGCGCCTCAAACTCGGTAATTCAGGTTTCAGCTGTATTTTGGCTCCACAAGTTGCATACTAGCTCGGATCGCGATGACTCAAAAACCAAAGTTGCTTGTTTCGACGAGGCGCACAACTTTTGTTTATATCACTTCTTCATTTGAGGTCATCTTAAAGGAGATCTAATGGAAGCCTTCATATATCGATCCTCGAGATCACCTCTGACTGCCAACATAATCGGCTATCAAGCCGGATCATGGAACAACTTGATCTGGTGGACATGATGTCTCCTAAATGAGCAATATATCTGTCACGCCGAACACCGAATTATGTTCTTGATTAGCCATCTGCCCAAAACGAGTATCAACACCTCCATATCTTCCATTCGCTTCCATGGCCGGCCAAGAGGAAGAGCCCAACAAAGTGACATAACTGAAGATGGTGTACGCAGACCTTATTTGAAGAGGTTGTGGTAAATCTCGGCTTTGCCTCCTTTGGCTTCCACCATGGAAGTACCATAGCGATGAAGGAATCCACCACACGTATGCTAAAGTGGGCTCATAATAATTTGAGTCATGATAAAATATACGTAGGCACGAGTGGTTATTAGTATTTTCTCTACTAGAGAGTTCGGGCGTGTAAAAAAACATGCCAACGGGCAATTTCTCTATGGCTATTTTTTTATGATTTTTTTGTGCCGGCCCAAAGTAATCTTGACCTGACGATAATGCCCGAACAACGCTGGAAGAAAAGGCTCATACAACGGCCCAATAGTAAATAAAGGGCCAGACTACAACAGTTACAAGCAAAAGATAAAAAAACAACCATAGGCACGAATGTTGACACACAAAACAATCCAACAAACCTCAAACTAACTGAGCATTAAAGCTAGCTCTCATCTAGCGAAGAACTAGCAAATCCCATTGTTTTATTCAGAAAGAAGTGAGAGGATATATCTTTATTTGTAAGCATGGACGTAATCCTGAAAATAGAAATTGCTGTGGATGAAGCTCGCGAGGCAGCGGGAGGCAGCAAAGCAAAACACAGATAACGACACGGCGGCGGTTTTATGCGCGGCCGACGTTACCAGTGTCCCCTTGTCGACGGCGAGGAACCCGACGACTGCGACTGCCGCGAGCTGCAGGGCCACCTCCAGCGCCTTCATGGCCTTGAGCGCTGCGCTGCAGGCCCTGCACTGCGCGACGTGTGACCAGTACCTGCGCGCGCGCGCACGCCGTTCAGATTTCAGAAGATCACTCAGATGTTCCGAGCTTCAGGTTGCAGTGAAGACTGAAGAAGCGGAATGGTACGTAGCTTTAGTACTAGTACCTGTCCATGAGCTTGTCTTTAGTTGGAGTCGCCGGGAGCTGATCGACAGTGGTGGCCGGCCAGCCGATCTGGTTCTTGCAGTGCTCCCTGAACCACCTCCTGAAGGCGATCACCATGGTGTCCGACGACGTAGGCAAGTAGACAGCTCTGTGCCAGTTTTCAAGGCCGGCGGCAGCGAAGTTTCGCTCCTGAAATTGAACAAGAAGGATGGACCATGAGAAGAATTTTAGAATTCCGGTGGCTGAGCCTGAGCTGAGGAATCATGGTTGACCTCGATGTGGAGGATGTAGGTGTCCGAGTCCAAGATGGCGTTCTGCCCAATGTGGTGGAACCACCGTGGTATGATGTTGTCCAGCCAGAGGCCGAAGTTCCTCGGGAAGGCGGTGATCACCCTGCTCCTTCCCGGCGCCACGGGGATGCAGATGAACACGTGCATGAAGTGAGGCTTCTTTCTCTTCTTGTCCTGTCCAAACAAAATCAAACCAAACCAAACCAAGGTGAAGTTGTGGATCATCTGCAACAATTAATGGGAAACAGATACAATCCATACAAATACCTCTCCCTGGGCGTCCCAGGGAAGCGGCGAGCCGTAGAAGGTGCACGGCGCGGCGTAGCGGTAGTATCCGCCGTTGTCCTGCGGGGACAGGAACCCGTCCACGTTGGCCTCCTCTATCTTCATCCTTATCGGCCCGCCACCCTCTGTGTCGAACTCAACTGTGAAGAGAAGAAGTAAGAAGTCCCAATCAGTAAACTCAATTGGAGGCGGTCATGTCATGTGAGGGCAGGGGGGCATCATATCTTCCGGGGTCTTCCTTGTTGTGAAGCTTGCCAACCATTCCCATGTCAGGACCGAGTGCAGTTGCTGCGGGTTTTCCAAGCAGCACCTTGTGCGCGTAGGGGACGTGGACGGGGTCCATGAAGTTCTCCAGCAACACATCGTACCTGCAAAATAATCAACGATCTATCAGCAGGGGAGGGTAGGGGAGGGAGCAAAGGAGGAGGTTGATAACGGAAGCGTATTGGTTTGGTTTACCCGTAGGAGAGGTCCCTGATGGTGAACATGGTAGCGAAGGAGGGGTCGTCGATCTCCGGAATAAAGGGCGGCCGCTTCCTCTGCAGCACGTCCCGGTGTTCCGCGTCCGCCCTCGGGTAGAACCACAAGATGTTGTTCTGCACCACGCTCGGGTACGACGCCACGCACGCCTTGTTGTTCTTGTGCACCTGCGCGCGACACAGCAGCCAAGAATCGACCAGTCAAGAAAATCATCGGAGGAGGAGGAGCAGCGACCGATGGCGGGCGGGCGTGTCATTACAGGCGGGCCGAGGGCGGGCGCCTGGGGGATGAACTGGCAGGAGCCGCTGCCGTCGAAGCACCAGCCGTGGTAGACGCACTGGAGGCGGCCCTTGTGGTCGATCCGGCCCTCGGAGAGCGGCGCCAGGCGGTGCGGGCACGTGTCGTCGAACACGCGCCACTGGTTGACGGCGCGGTCGTGCCAGGCGACGACGCGGAGACCCAGCACGGTCTTGCCGTGGGGCGCGCCGGGGTCGAGGTCGCAGACGGGGGCAAACGGGTACCACTGGTCCATCCAGTTGAACCGCTCCACCTCGTCACCTCCACGGGGCGACGGCGGCGCCACCATGGCCGAGACCGAGAACGACAACCGAGCGGCCTGCTGCCCCCGCGCGGGCGCGGGCGCGGGCGCAGGCGCGAGGCGGGCTGCTCTGGTGCTGTTGGGCACCGGGGCAGAGGTGTGGAGCGGGAGCGAAGGGCATGCGCGCGGGACGAGGAGGAGGGCAAGGGGATTCATGGAGCTTGGCGACCGGAGGGGGCGGACTACTCGGCGAGTGATCGCAAATTCAAGTCTCGCTACATTATTTGATGGTGCATTCATTGGCCTCGTCTGTCGACCCCACCCACGTTTGGTTGTCCATGGGAACAGGGATACCCTTACGGCTTGCCAGTCCAGCCTGCAAAGCTCTGAGCATCGTTGCGCTTGTACGGGAAAAACCCTACATGTCGCCCTTTGTGACCGTTACTCCGTTAGTAACTTGGGCCACGGCGGTAGGGATGCAGTCGGGGTAGATGCTAACGATAATTTCCGCTCAAGATTCGCATCCGAATCCATTTATGAGGGCGTGATATGTTTTTTTTAAAATCTATTGGATATGGATGTAGATGTAAATATTGGTCGAGCGACGGATACAGTAGCGGATATGATATTGGTTAAGTGAACATTTTTTCCTTCTGTTTTCGTTGGATTTCATATCTAATCTACCCTAACCTACTTACAAAAAAGGCTTTACGTTGTTGTTGCTGAACATTTTTAAATTTGCACGTTTTTCAATTTTGAACTTGTTACAGGTTGGACAGTTTTAAAATTTTAACATTTTTTATTTGAACATTTTCAAATAGGGATATTTTTAAATTTTGAATGCTTTTTCAATCCTGAATTGCTATTTTCTTTTAAAAAAAACAGATAATAAGAAAGAGAAAAACTAGAGAAGAAGCTTAATTACCTAGATCGGCCCAACAAGAGGGCGGACACGGGCAAGGCGTCCTTCCATCCCGCGTCTGGCTAGGAATAGGAGCACCCACTAGTAGGGAAATGACTATAGGGGCACGACTAACGGAAGTGGGGGCGGACACGGGCAAGGCATCCTTCCATCCTGCGTCTGGTTGGGAATAGGAGCACCCACTAGTAGGGAAATGACTATAGGGGCACGAATAACAGAAGCGGGCGCATGCTGAGAATAGGAGCACCCTTGTAGCGTCGATCAAAGCATATGCGTACCTTATATACTCTCTATGGGCTCGGCCCATTCATACACATCAACTAATGTGTTGACGAAGTTTTAGAAAGTTCATACAATTCAAAATAATTGCTTACGAGGCTTTTAAAATGTTTATACTGGAAAATAAAAAAAATTGTGCAGTTTAAAAATGTTCATTGGTAGGAAAATAGAGAGAGTACAAAATAATTGCTCACTTATTACTATAAAATATTCATGTGATTTAGAAAAAAAATGAAAGAGTTTCACCGAATGTTCATATCAGTGAAAATTATCTTCACACGCTGCAAAATAATAGTTTTCCAGGCTTCAATATATGCTCACATATTGCACGAATAAAATCTGAATGATTTTAAATATAAAAATAAGAAAACAAAACGTAAACAAACCACCCGACAACAATGGACCAAGGCACAAGAATTAAGGAAGGTATAGACAAAACGGAAACACTACAGCATGCACAGAAAATGAGATAACTGAAGCTTTATAAAGAGGAGCACAGAAACTTCTGACATCTTTCTATATATCTGAATTTAAATAAATTTCCGACATCTTTTCTATAAACGGAGGGAGTACATATATTATAAAAATATGATAACTGAAGCTTTATACAAAATATTCACAAGAGAAAATATGTGCCGGTCCTAGATAGGAACCACATGCTTCCTGCTCATGGACACGATAAATAATAAAAATAAAAGAAACATTTATTTATAGTGAAACATTATTGCAGTTTAAGAGCACAACGACTTGTGAAATGGACTACATAGATGCCCAGTAAACCAACATGTTATGAAAGGTGGATAGAGTAGCCTAGGGTGTACCATATTTAGTTGTTGCAAAATGTGAAAGCGAGGAAGGAAGAGAGACAAAGAAAGTTATTTGCCATGGTTCAACATGGCATTTGGAGTGGAGTCCTATCACAACCCGTGGGACTGAGAGACGTGGGGAACTGATCGCATGTGTTGCAGACGTGTTGTACTTCTTTCCTGGCTTGCTGTTCTGAGCTAGGCTGAGTACCCTCGGTATCGAGCTGATTTGCTCTCGTTATTGAATTCGAGTGGAATTATTCTTGGTGCAATTGTTGTTGCCTAGGCGGTCAGTTAGATGGCAAGGAAGCGGTATGTATCCCATGTCCTCGAGTAGATCGGAGACGAACTCGCCATCTGGGCGCTGGCTCCGGCCTCCAGTACCGTGAGTGTAGGCTTTGCCCTGCAGTGTTTCTTTCACCGTCAGTTCTGCTCCGCCTTTTTTGGTTTTTCTCTCTTGCTCCGTCTGTTCATACTTTTTGTAGAAAGATGATAATAGAGATGGAGTATGTGGAAATAAAAAATGTTTAACAGCTCTCGTCCAAGGAACCACCTCATGAGCGTTGGCAGCTGCAAAGCCGAGATCTCCGACCAAGTGTTGAACAGCTGGCAGAAAGTCAAGGATTGTTACAATGACAATGGATGCTGTCGGCAAGCTCGGCAAGAGCATCTCCACTCGGTTGGCGCTCCCCACGGCGAAATCCGGACGAAACAACCGCCGGATTGGACGAAATAAAGTCGTGGGGAGTTCCGTATTTCCAGTCGTCCACCCGGAGTTCGGCGGACATAGTTTAAATTCAAACAAAGCATCGTCCCGCGCTACAAGTACGACCAGTTGATCGGCAAAAGGAGCAAAAGGATCAGCCACAGATCGGCGATCGGAGGGAAATTAGACGGAAACAGGTTCATCGGCAGTCCCGGCCGGCACGGCAGTGTCCGACGGACCAGTTTCCTCACACGCCGTGGCCGAAGCGGCTGCGGCGATCGGCAACAAAGCGGCAGTGGACGTCGAAGCAGTGGCAGTCGACGAGGTAGACGGTGAGGAAGCCGAGGTAGGAGCCGGCGGAGACGACGAAGGACTGGCCGGAGTGGCTCGGAGAATGTCGCTGCGGTGGCCCTGGTACCAATTCCTCGTCTCCTCGTCCATCAGTTCCATGTTGCCGCTGCCCATCAGGAACGCCAAGTCTGTGTTCCTCTTCTTCGCCGCCGCCGTCGTCTTCAGCAGGGCGATCCGGACGCCTTGGTTGGCGAGCATCTCCCGCCACCTGCCGTCGAACTTGTCGTTCCTCCCGTCGGCGTGCGACCTCAAGTCGGCCCAGCACTTGTCGATCGACGCCTGCATCCTGTCGGCGGGATTGCCCGTCTTTTTTAGCTCTTTGAGCTTCTTCTGGCCGAGTTCAGGGCGCCCTTCCGCCGCGCCAGCCGCCGGAGCGTCGGGGTTGTACTGCTCGGTCTTGCTCTTCGAGAGGGTCGTGCGGACTTCCTTCCACTTCTCGCAGTTCTCGAGGCGGGCGTAGACGTTCAGGAACTTGAACTGCATGCCGGTGTCGTCCGTGTACATGTCCAAAGCACGGCGCAGCTGGGGAAAAAGAGCACGGCGATACGGGTCAGCTCACGACGATGTACACGGTGCACAGCTAACCTCGGCGATGCAGGGTCGATGGAGCATACCTTTTGCTCCAAGTCGTGGCCGCTGATCGGCCGTTCTTCGGCCTCCTCCTGTATGCCATGCCATTTGCTGCACGCTGTCTGCATGAGCCCCCAATGGGTGGCCATTGCCTTGTCTCCCCGGTACACGTTCATGTTCGTCTTGTTGAAGTAGGGATCGACGAGTTTGCATTCGTCGTACGCCTGCTTCACTCGAAGCCAATATGTGTCGAACGACTGATTGGCCCCGGTTATGCCGTTCATGGACACGGCCATCCAAGGTTCGGCGAGGCACTCCTCTTCCTTCGGCGTCCATTTGATACGCGGTTCAGCAGGCGGCGAGTCCTTCTTCCTCTTCTTCTTCCCCTTCGACAGGTTGGCGGCGGCTTGAGTTGGCTGTTCTTCTTCTTCGTCTTCTTCTTCGACGGCTTGGCTTCTGTCGGCCACATCCTCCACATACTCGTTGCGCGCCGCGACAGCTGCCGTCGCCCTCACCTCCTCTTGCGTGAAGAACCCCGGGCTCGCAGCGGCGGCCATGGAGCCGGAGGTGATCATCTCGTGGATCTCCTCTTCGTTCGGCGCCGCCATCGCACCGAACGGGAGCGGCCCTCGTCGCAGGGCCGGCGAGGTGCCCTCGAACTGGCCGCCGCTGCCGACGTCAAGCTCGGGCGGCGACGGCGTGAACCTGGATGGTTGGACGTAGGAGCCCTCTTGGAACATGGCAGGCGGCGACGGCGAGTACATCGAAGGGGAGAAGGATGACGGGGAACTGGTTGTACCTTGCGTCGGCCATTGGCCGGGAAACATGGCGCCGCCGCCGCTCATGGCCATGCTGATCTTCCGCGCTTGTTCGTGGGCCGCCGCCGCCGCCCTCTTGGCGGCGGCTTTTTTCACCCTCTCCGCCCTGCCGCTTGTTTCCACCTCGCGCCGTTTCTCGTCCGCCGCCCACTCGTCGTTCGTCATGCCCGGCGGCCGCTCATTCTTCGCCCGCGGCTTCCTCGTCGTCGCCTTCGGCGGCATTGTGGTGGACGAGAAGACGAGGAGGAGAGCGGTGGTGGACGAGAAGACGACGCCGGGAACTGGAACTAGAAGACAAGGAGGAGAATGGACAAATTCGGCGGGAGAGAATGGGGATATGCAAGCAAATTGGAGGGAATGGGGATATGCAAGCAAATTGGAGGGAAAATCGACAAGATTTGGTTTTCCTGTCGCCGACTACGCGGGTCCACACGACGTTTCGCGCCAAAATCTTTCGTCCGTAGTCCCCGAGCGCGCCCCGGGGGACCGGGGTTGGCGTGGGCTCGCCGGATGGATGAAGGGCCAAATCCGGACGAAAACGAGGAACCGGTGGCGCGACTGGACCGATTTACGCCGTCCGGATGGAAAAAACATCGCTCGGGGACCTCGTCGGGGAGACGAGTGGAGATGCTCTCAGGAAGGATTACCCCATGTGCTCAACGAATCTTGGACAATGGAAATGCATGTCTTCCACCAAGGGCGTTCCTCCGACCATGTAGGGTCCTGTTGCGAAGCTTGATTACTAGGTGTCTGCAGAGTTTGCTGATTTTCTCGCTATGCATGTAGAAATTTGATTTTTTATAATGGGCGCTTTAGTACTTATGATAAGCAATTACACCCGGTATAACTAAGACGCACACATCCGTTCTACAAGTCTCAAAAGTCTGTAGTGCTCGATAAAAGGCGAATTACTTAATAAACATGAGCAAATGTAAGACGCCTAAGATGAAGACGGAGGCCCAATTCGTAGATTATCTGTCACCCGTGTAGGGAAAAAGTATCCCTCGTCGTGTCCTCCAACCGTGTATAGACCTCCGTAAAAAGGTCGCGATTCTCCACCTTCTGCAGTGCAGACCACGAACGAAGAGTAACGGTATATTTGTAGATAACCTGCAAGAGAGAAACATTTTTATCATTAAATTTTTTGTCATTTCTACACAGCCATAGCGACCATATAATGGCAAGCGTCCCACCCTAATAAACGTTTTAAATGTGTGATGGAACCATGAATCCAATTACCGAAGATATTGGTCACACTAGTCGGGGGATACAGGTCAGAAGCTACTTGGATGCATGACCATATAGACCTGACAAAGCGATATTGGAAGAACAAGTGTTTAATCGTCTTGTCGTGATGACAGAAAACACACTGCATACTCCCATGCCAATTGCGTTTCACAAGATTATCTTTGGTTAGGATTACTCCTCGATGTAAATACCAAAAAAAATCTTTAATTTTAAGAGGTATTTTCATCTTCCAAATCTTCTTGTTTTTATCAACTGGTATTTTCGGTTGGATAATTGCATTGTATAATGAACTTACAGAGAACTTTCTATTGGATTGTAAGGCATTCCATGCAAGAAGTCTCGGACCGATCAAATTCTGTCTAAACGTCACTGTCGGAGGTGAGGTTGCCATTACTAATGCAATGGTATCACTTTTCCGATGAACAATGTTGTATAACGCAGGATATTGTTTAGAGAGAGGCATATTCCCTAGCCATGTATCCTCCCAGAACCGTATCTGCGATCCATCCTTAATACTGAAAGTACCATATCTAAAGAAAAATTTCTTCGTTGCCATTAGGCCAGCCCAGAAATGCGAGTGTCTCCGTTTCCAAAGGATCTAGGATAACGCTTTCTTGCCCATGTACTTTCTTTTAACCACGGTCTGCCATATGCCATGTTCGGTTAGAAGCTTAAAAAGTCATTTACCTGACAAGGCCGAGTTCTTGACCTCAAGGTCATGAACCCCTAGCCCACCCATATCTCTAGGTCGGCCTACGACAGATCACTTGACCAGTCAATATTTATTTATTTTCGCTATTCCTTTGCCAAAAAATCTCAATTTGTAGTAGTCGAGCTTGTATAACACACCTTTTTGCAAGATGAAGAAGGATATCATATACATCACCATGTTGGTGAGTACTGCATTAATGAGAACCAGTCTTCCTTCAAGGGATAGCATTTTACCTTTCCAACTACTAAGTCTCTTCTGAAGTCTCTCCTCGACTAGTTTCCACCCAGCCATAGTTAATCTCCGATAATGAATCGGGATGCCCAGATAGTTGATAGGAAACTGCTCTTACCCACAGCCAAATAGCTCCGAATATTCGGCGACTGAGTCCCGAGCCTTGCCAAAGCAGAGCAATTCACATTTATGGAAGTTTATTTTGAGTTCCAATAAATGCTCAAAAGCTGCCAATATTAGCTTTAAATTTCGAGCTTTATCGAGATCATGTTCCATAAATAAAATTGTATCATCTGGGTATTGAAGAATTGATAAACCCCCATCTACAAGATGTGGGATCACTCCTTCAATTTGGCCATCAGATTTAGCTCGTTCGATCAAGATAGCGACCATATCAGCCACAATATTGAATAAAAGTGGTGATAAAGGATTGCCCTGGCGTAAAACTTTCGGTGCCTGGAAGAAGCGTCGTGTATCATAATTGACACAGATCGCAACACTCCCTCCATACACAAAATTATTGATCAACGCTCTCCATTCCGGTGAAAAACCTTTCATCCTGATTGTCTGATGAAGAAAACACCAATTAACTTTATCATAAGCCTTCTTGAACTCAAGTTTTAAAATTACTCCTTTCATCTTTTTGGTATGCAGCTCATGAACCGCCTCATGTAGAACTACAACCCATCTAGGACACTAGTGGAAAACGGGGCTATAGGCCCGGTTCGTCTGGGCCTTCAGTCCCAGTTTCCAAACCGGGACCAACAAGACGGGACTAAAGGATCCCCCTTTAGTCCCGGTTAAAAAATGCACCGGACCTAAAGGCGTCGCCGTGTGGTGCGGCCAGGGCGCTCGCGGTGGAGGACCTTTGGTCCCGGTTCGTGGTACGAACCGGGCCTGGAGGTTCTCTGCCGCGGCAGAGAATTGCTATTTCTCTGCGGCGGCGCAGGTTTATGGTGGAGCAACGTTTCTCTGCCACGGCAGAGAAACAGGGCGTTTCTCTGCCGCGGCAGAGTTTCAGCAATGCATATATATCATTCAAGAAACCACAAAAAATCGTCGTGAATATATAGACATCGTCAACAGTACACGTAATGCATGCATATTTACAATATAAACCTAGTCGGATCTCTTTACTAAATCTATTAGCCTCTACGAAGTTGCTCAATATCTATGACCTTCGCATAGTGCTCTCCACCTGGGGCAATGACCTTGGTAAGAAAGAATCCCGCGATTTCCTCTTGAATTGCTCGTATTTGATCCTCCGTTATGAGAGTGTCCCGCAGGCGTATCATCTATATTTAAAAAAGGAGATCAATATATATATATATATATATGAATGGAACTCAATACAATTGATGGTACTAAGATTAATTGTGAAATTTTGTTATCGTACACGAGTGTGGTGTATACGGGCATCCCCACCCTTGGGACAGGCCATGTCACGAATGAAGTTGCAGACGTAGTATCCACATAAGTTATTCCCGGGTTCGTGCCTCATACACTATACGAAAAAATAGTTCGATCAAACTAATAATCAAGCATCATATTGAAAGTAAATATCATATATAAAGTTTCACGGACATAGCTATATATATAGTACTACTTACAGGATAATCTTTAAATGTAAGCTCCGGTTTTCATTTACCCGAAACAATATTGATGAACCGTTTCCAAGCCCTGCCCGGCAAAAAATAATGAGTAAATGAGTTATTGATTAGTTGATGATATCGTTGAATTAGAACAGATGAAGATGCCAATACGAAATTGATTGCAATTACCTCTGGAGGATGGCAACCATTTTCGCCCATTCCGCATGTTCTTTACGTTTCGAGTCCATGACATTTACGACTCTTTTGTGAAGATCAATGATTAGGAGAATAAAGTGGAATCTGCACAAGCATAGCTCAATGATTACGAGAATAAAGTGGAAGCTGCACAAGCATAATGTATGTTATATATAACACTCACTTGAAGTTGTAGGGAAAGAATATATCCTCTTTGTTTGCTTGCTTCACTAAAAACATTAGCATGTTGTCCTCTGTGTCCTTGGGGTACTGTAGAACTGTAACTTCATGAACTGTGTCTGGGTCAATGAACCCCAGCTCGAGGAGCTTGCCTCTTTTGTATTCGAGCTTCTTCATTCTGCATAATTAAATATATAGCGTACACAAAGAATATATTGAGGATAATTGTTAGTGCAAATGAATGAGCTGAGCTACAGACTTAATTACATAAATAAATCACTTACAGGAAGTAGCAACTGATGACAGATTTGTCGAGGGCGTCTTGATTCAATAACTGAAACAATTCTTCTAACTCAAGGTTTATCTCCTCGTCCCCCCGGAAGTAATGCTCATCTCTAAGATACACCGTGAGGTAGCGATCACCTCTTCGACAGGCTTTCAGGTACCATTCATGCAACCTTCGCATCTGAGTCCCTAGACGTGCGAGCTCGCCAGGTTTGACGAGATCATATCCGTATCTATACTTGTTTACGACTTGAGCCGTTGGATAGTAATCTTCGTACTCAACTGATGCTCCCTGAGCTCTAGCCTCCCGTTCGATCATCAATGCCATCTCTGGATCATCATATGGCTGCACGACGAAGTGGGGTATGGACTGAATGTCCTGCTGTCCAAGCTGGGCGACTTTTTTTGCTTTGCTCGCTCTAGAGGACTGTCCAAGAGAGCGGTCATAATCAGCTCTCAGCTCAAGTCTCTTCATTCTCGTCTCGGCAAAGTGCTTCACTGTATGCGGTGGAATAAACATCTTCTTCGGCGCAAGAAACGCCTTTTGCTCTTCAGTCTGCTCATGTGGTAACAACTCTGGAGTCTGTGCCCTCATCGGAGTTGATGATCTCTTCGGAGCTGTAGGAGGTGCCGCGGTTAGCTTCCTCTTTTGCTTAGGAGGAGGCGGCGGAGTCTCCTGATGATGAGGAGGAGGAGGCGGCGGAGTATTTTCACGCGGAGGAGACTGCTCATGCACAGGGGAATCATCATCGCACAGAGGAGAATCATCATGCGGAGGAGACTGCGCAGGTGGCGGAGGAGGCGGACGAGGTGGCCTGCTTGGTGGCTTCTCACCTGGAAACACAATGTTCTCCTTCCGCCATTGCACGGTGGTTCTACGGGCTTCTCCCAGTTCTTTGATTTCCCCATCTTCACCTGCAGGGTGCTCAAGCACCAACCCCTCATAATCTCTCAACACTTCATCCACCATCACAACAGCAAAGTCGTCTTGGACCGGACGGCAATGGTAAGACCTTGTAGGTAAGAGGATGCCGACCGCCGCCTTGAAGGATAGGTTGAAAACTTTAACATGCAGCTCACAAGGACGGCTCTCAGTGAGATCATCCACGGGGGGGGGGGGGGGGGGGGCTGGGTAGCGAGGAGGCTCGACCACCTGGTCGTCATCATCATTATCCACTTGCTGAGTGGAAGCCACGCTGCTTTTCCAGTGTTGTTGAGATTGCAGCGGGACGATAGCATTGAGCAATGCAGGATCTACAGCCTGCCCCTGAGCCATCTAGGATGTAAGTACTTGGGTTACCATGGTTAATTGGGCTTTCATGGTGCTAAAACCCTCCTCTAAGGACGCTATGCGGTCTGTTTCCCTTGCCTTTCTCCTCTCGTGGCTTTTATCAGGAAATCTCTTCCTTTCCGCAGGAAAGCCATACTTCCACGGAACGGGGCCTTCTGTGCCTTGTGTTCGTCCGCCGTGTTCTTTGTTCCCAAGGGCGCGTGTCAGCTCATCGTTCTCTCTTTCGGGCTGGAACCTCCCCTCCTCCACGTCCCTATGTGCTTGTTCCAGGGCTTCAATGGGAAACTTCAGATGAGCTTTCTTATAGATGCACTTCCCTGTTTCTGGATGCAACGTTCCCCCAATCCCGTAGAACCACTCCTTCGACCGTTCGGTCCAACCGTGTGTCCCTAATCTGATCCCTTTCCTGGTCTGTTCCGCCTCAGCTGCCTGCCACTTAGGACGGTTAGCCCTGTATCCACCTGGACCCAGAATTTGGTGATATAGCTTCAACGCAGCATTTGCCTTATTTGTTTCCGACCTTTTCTTAAATTCTTCTGACTCCGTGATGTACTTCACGAATTCTTCCCAGTGATTTTTTTACCTTCTCACTGTCCGGACTCTTGTCTTTCTTGATAAAGCCGCGCAATCTTTTCTTGTGGTTCTTGAATAGTTTGGCCATCTTCTTCTTGGCAAAGTCGCGGAGGGCCTGCTCCATCTTTTCCTTTTCAGCGGCATCCCCCTCTGGAGGTAGTATGTTGAAATGTGCCATGAGCTTGGTCAGAATGCTGTCTTTGGCTACATCATCGATATAAAGACTTTGAGCTTCTTCCTCTGCAGACAGCACTAGTCCCTTCGGCTTGTTCCATTCTCGAACGGTGATCGGGACGTGGTCCCTAACAAGCACTCCGCATTGAGCTATAAATGACTTTGCATTTTTCTCTGGAGCAATCGGTTTACCATCCTTAGCGATATGGGTGATGTCGTGCCTAACACCGTCGTCCAACTTTTTGGCCGGGCCTCGCTTCTTCGACTTTACAGAAGAAGTGCTCGATCCGGAGGGCTAAAAAAGAAATAATTCATAGTTAGTACAATTTAATTAGTTAATGCATCTAGTCGATCAACATCGGCTTAATATACCAAGGTGATAACTACGGTTCTGGAGCCATTATGATGATCTTCTTCCTCACCGGTGCCATTAGGATCTTATTCCTCAATATTCTCCGCTCCCTCACCGGAGTCATTCAAAAAAGTTGCGGTGACATCGTCACCGCCATCATCTGGAATAACGTCGTCGTCGCGATCATCCAGAGTACCGTTGGCTATGAGGTCAGCCATGAAATTTTCTTGAGTTTCATCTCTGTGTCCCACCATGCTTTCTACAACGACTTGCAAGCTATATATAGGAACCATCATATGATCAAATTAAGGATAATGCAGAAAACTGAAAATGGAGTTACATATGTAGTTCTTAACTAAGGATCGATAATATAGTGTTGAAAGAAGATAGTGCAGTTACATGCATACATAGATTGGGTTCATGTTTATTTAACCCTAATACATCAATCACTACTACAACCTCTCAACCACGCCGACCAGGTCCTATAACGCGCCGACCGGGTCCTGAGCCGCGCCGGGTGAACCCCCAGAGCCACGGAACAGTCACGGGAGCATAGCTAACAAGAGATCCCTGCATAACTGACCATCCGGTCCTATACATGGTGTCTAACGCATACATGTAACGACGAACGTGCTCGCCCTCCGCTGCAATGCGCTGAGCTACCTCCTCCGGCGGGGCCGGCTCCCTCTGGAACGATCGTGGCCCATAAGACCTCCACCAGAGAATATCCGGGTCGATGACGGGACCCGGATTCCGCACCAAGGTGCGCGACCCGGAAGCTAAGACCTCCCAGTGCCACCCCGGCGGAGCCCAGTCCCGGACCTCCCCCAGCTGCTGCATCTCCTCTAGAATAGTCAGACCACGACGCGGCGGCTGTCGCGGCATCGTAGCTACGAAAACAAATCATATATATGTACCAACGTTAACATAAATAAAAAATAGCTTCACTACTTTTATGTTAGTCGGCGCCGGCACTACCGTTTGGGGGGCGCCGGCACTACATACTCTATTTTGGGGGCGCCGGCAGGGGCGTCGGCACTACCGTATTTTGGGGGCGCCATCGCAAGCGTAGTGGTTACCGGCGCGGCGGCCCTCATAACTTCCACATCCTCATATAATTTTCACAACTTTTTAAATTTCACAAAAACACTAACTATTTTTGTAACACTAACACTAACTAACTAATTTTTCACTAACACTAACTAACTATTTTACTAACTAATTTTACTAACTAATTTTCTAACTAATGTTTTAACTAAATTTCTAACTTTTTTTCACTAACACTAACTAACTATTTTACTAACTAATTTTACTAACTAATTTTCTAACTATTGTTTTAACTAATTTTACTAACTTTTTTTCTAACTATTGTTTCTAACTAATAAACCTAACAAACTAATCTAACAAATGAAAAAAGGGGGCGGTGGCTGGGGCTCTACCTTGCGGAGAGGAGAGGTGGCCGACGCGGGCGGCGGCGGCGGGCGTGGAGGAGGCGGCCGACGCGGGCGAGCGGCGACGGCGACGGCGGCGAGGAGCAGCGCGCGCGGCGGTGGAGGAGGAGGCGCGGCGCGGCAGAGAAGGAGCGCGCGCGCAGCGACGGACGCGCGGCGGGTGTGGGGGAGGAGGCGGAGGGCGGAGACGCGCGGCGGCGGTGCACGGCGATGGCGGAGGTGGCGGCGCGTGGCGAGCGGCGGAGGTGGCGGCGCGGGGCGATTGCGGCAGCCTGGCGGCGTTGTGCGCTTCGTCTCCGCGGGATTGATCTCCGCGGAGACGAAGTGTTCAGTTATATACCCCCTCCCCCTTTGGTCCCGGTTCGTATTACAAACCAAACCGGGACTAAAGGCCTATTTTGCTGCGATTTTCGCTGCGCGCGCAAAATAGGCCTTTAGTCCCGGTTTGTAATACAAACCAGGACCGAAGGCCAATTTTTTTTTAAAATTTCGTTCCCGCCTTATTTCAAATATAAAAAAACCACGTACTGGCCACCGCCGTGCCACACGTGTCCACCACCGTCGCCGCCATGTACTGGCCACCGCCGTGTACTGGCCACCGCCACCGCCATGTACTGGCCACCGCCACCGCCGTGTACTGGCCACCGCCGCCACATGCCACTGCCATGTACAGGCCACCGCCGCCATCGCCGTGTACTGGCCACCACCGTCACCGCCATGTACTGGCCACCGCCGCCACCACCACCGCCGTGTACTGGCCACCGCCGCCACCGCCACCGCCATGTACTGGCCACCACCACCGCCGTGTACTGGCCACCACCGCCACCGCCATGTATTGGCCACCGCCGCCGCCGTGCCACATGTGTCCCTTCCCCGTGCCACGTGTCTCCGCCGCTTCCACGTGCCTCGCCCCGCCGCCGCCGGCGTGCGACGTGTAGATGCCGCTTCCACGTGCCACGCCCCGCCGCTTCCCCGCGCCACTTGTCGCCGCCGCTTCCACGTGCCTCGCCCCGCCACCGCTGGCGTGCGACGTGTAGATGCCGCTTCCACGTGCCACGCCCCGCCGCTTCCCCGCGCCACCTGTCGCCAAACTTGCCGCGTCGCTTCATGTGCTATAAAGCGCCGCGTGCGCGCGCAACCACACGTCGCCGTCGCCTCCCTTCATTCGTCGTCGGGATGCCACCGCGCCATTGCGGCTCGTCCGGCTTCCGTGGCGTCCGAGCGCGTCCGAACGGTAGGTTCTACGCCGAGATGCGCGCCGGTGGCTTCCGGCTCACCCTCGGCACGTACAACACCCCGGAGCCGGCGGCGCGCGCTTACGACGCGGCCGCATGGCGATTTCGGTGGCCACGGCGCGACATGAACTTCCCAGACGTCGAATCGCTAGAGGAGGCGGAGTTCCTCGCGCCAACGCCGTGCCTCGTCGACGACGAGGACCGTCGCCGCCACCGCCAGGTGCAGCGCCGGATCGCCATCGCCGAGCACGACGAGGAGTTGATGCGCCAGTGGAGGGCGCAGTTCCCCAACAACGTCGACAACACCGATGCGTTCTTCGCTGACCTCCGGGCACATCGCAGGTCCAACAGGCGCCACCGTCGGGCCGTCGCCGTGTTCGAGCTCGAAAACCCGAATACAACTTGGGCCGACAACGACCCTCGGTGGGACGACATTTGGACCGAGACAACCTCCGACGACGAGTAGATCGACTAGACTAGTTGTTTATCTATTTTAATTGTATTTTCAATAAAGTCGTTGTGGCAGACGCTGATGATGAGAAAAGTTTCCCGCCACGACGGCGCACGGAAGCAAAAGGGCGGGAAACAATGGGCGGAATAAAAAAATTATTATGATTGAACTGGAATTAAAGTACAGAGCTGAACTGAAAATTAATTAAGATACATGGCCAGATTCGATTGTTCAAGTCATTCAGTCATACTCGTGCCTAGCCCTATAGTACTCGCCACTGTAGTCGTCGTAGTCGCCGTCATCATCGTCGCTGGCATCGGGGTCGCGGTAGTCGAACCTCGGCGGGAGAGCACGCGTGGGCTGGGACTGAGGATAGCGCAGGCGGGGGCCACGGTAGGCCATGATGCCCTGGAGAGTCCGGTCGCGCCACCACAGTCGATGGCCGGCCTCGTTGAAGTTCGAAGGAGGCGGGCCGCCCTCCTCGTGCCTGGCAAGCACCCTCACACGCCGATTGATGAAGAAGCTTTCCCAAGTCGGGCTGTAGTCGGGATGCCACTGGGGATTCCTCCGCTGCTCTGGCGTGAGCTCGAAGTAGTAGTTGTTCGTGATGGCCATCTCGCGTGCCACACCTAGAGGGACAGGAGGGACCGGTACGCCTCCGACGCTCAGCAACCAGCCGGTCGGGACGCGGTAGCCCGGCGGGCAGGGGTAGTTCGACGCGCAAAGCGCCTCCGCCTCCTGGAGGGTTAGAGATACGATGGAAGCCATGGGACAGAGTGATGAGGTTTGCAGATATGAGTCTAGATTTGATATGTAAATGGAGGCCAAGCCTACATATATATAGTGAAAAAATGGCGGGAGGACGGAGGCGGGAAGCAGTGGAAAGCGCGGGAAGAAAAATAGGCGGGAACGCAGTGGCGCCGAAAACATTAGTCCCGTCTAGTGGGTACAACCGGGACTAAAGATCCTTTTTTTGTCATCTAACAAAACTGTCGGTGGGATAAGGACGTGTGGGTAACCTGTAGTCCCAGCTGGTGGGTACAACCGGGACGAAAGATCCTTTTTTTTGTCATCTAACAAAACTGTCGGTGGGATAAGGACGTGTGGGTAACCTTTAGTCCCGGCTGGTGGGTACAACCGGGACGAAAGATCCTTTTTTTTGTCATCTAACAAAACTGTCAGTGGGATAAGGACATGTGGGTAACCTTTAGTCCCGGCTGGTGGGTACAACCGGGACTAAAGATGTCGGTAGGATAAGAACGCATGGGTGGACGCACTGCTCGATGAGATGAAGCATGTAGCGCACGACGCCCTGTCAAAGGAACTAGACAAAGTAGAAGAGGTGCCGTGCCTATAAAAGGAGCATCGATACGCCTTGCCAAGCAGATCAACAAGGCAAGCAGAGTTTCATTCCCATGGATGAAGGAAAGGGTTGGGAAATCTCCCGTGGCGCAGCTTCTCGAAGATGTCGTTGGTGCACACGCCCTACGGCATATTCGTAAGCTGCTCCTCGGAATTTTTCCCTGCAAGCCCCTGAACGACTACATCTCCTCTAACAGTGTTGGGGAAAGGGTTGGGAAATCTCCCGTGGCGCAGTTTCTCGAAGATGTCGTTGGTGCACACGCCCTACGGCATCTTCAGAAACTGCGCCTTGGAATTTTTTCCTGCAAGCCCCTGAACGACTACATCTCCTCTAACAGTGTTGGGGAAAGGGTTGGGAAATCTCCCGTGGCGCAGTTTCTCGAAGATGTCGTTGGTGCACACGCCCTACGACATCTTCAAAAACTGCGCCTTGGAATTTTCCCTGCAAGCCCCTGAACGACTACATCTCCTCTAACAGTGTTGGGGAAAGGGTTGGAAAATCTCCCGTGGCGCATCTTCACTTTTAATATCTTACATACAGTTAAATGATTACACAAAAATAAATGGGAAATTGATTGCCATGTTGAGATACTCATTTGTGCCATGAACATTCGTCAATTAACTTGATGATGGAGCATCTTCATCATTTAATCTTCTTCGGCCGTAACCATGGAGCATCTTCATCATTTAACTTGATGCTTGGATCAATGTTCACTCTGAAGGGTGGAATTTCATCAAACTTATTATAATTTTCTAACATGTCTGTCTTGTCCTCCACTCCCACGATGTTTCTTTTTCCAGAAAGAACTATGTGGCGCTTTGGCTCATCGTTTGATGTATTTGTTTCCTTATGTTTCCTTTTTCTTGGTTTGGTAGACATATCCTTCACATAGAAAATCTGGGGCACATCCTTGGCTAGGACGAAAGGTTCGTCTCTATACCCAAGATTGTTGAGATCCACTGTTGTCATTCCATACAACTTGTCTACCTGAACCCCGCCTCCTATTTTGTTGACCCATTTGCACCTAAACAACGGGACCTTAAAAGAAGGTCCATAGTCAAGTTCCCATATATCCTCTATGTAACCATAATATGTGTCATTTGGGCCTTCATTCATTATTGCATCAAATCGGACACCGATGTTTTGGTTGGTGCTCTTTTTATCTTGGGCGGTCGTGTAAAATGTATTCCCATTTATCTCGTACCCTTGGAAAGTCACTACAGTCGAAGATGGTGTCTGGGCCAGCAAGTACAGCTGATCTTCAATATTGATGTTATTCAAGAGATGTTTTTGCAACCAACCGCTGAAAGTCGACATGTGTTCACGTCTAATCCAATCGTTCGACTGCCCCGGGTTCTGGGAGCGTAGAAAGTTCTTGTGGTCACCGATATACGGAGCCACCAAGGTGGAACTTTGTAGAACTGTGTAGTGTGCTTGAGTCAAAGAAATCCCGTCCCTACATATCATTGATTTCCTTCCTAGCATGCCTTTTCCACTTAGTCTCCCTTCATGCCGCGATTCAGGAACACCAATCGGCTTAAGGTCAGGAATAAAGTCAACACAGAATTCAATGACCTCCTCTGTTCCATAGCCCTTGGAGATGCTTCCTTCTGGCCTAGCACGGTTATGAACATATTTCTTTAAGACTCCCATGAACCTCTTGAAGGGGAACATATTGTGTAGAAACACAGGACCGAGAATGGAAATCTCATCGATCAGGTGAACAAGGAGATGTGTCATAATATTGAAGAAGGATGGTGGGAACACCAGCTCAAAACTAACGAGACATTGGACCACATCATTCTGCAACCTCGGTAGAATTTCTGGATTTATTACCTTCTGAGAAATTGCATTGAGGAATGCACATAGCTTCACAATGGGCAGTCGAACATTTTCCGGTAGAAGCCCCCTCAATGCAATCGGAAGCAACTGTGTCATTATCACGTGACAGTCATGAGACTTCAGGTTCTGGAATGTTTTCTTCTCCATATTCATTATTCCATTTATATTGGAGGAGAAGCCAGACGGGACCTTGATACTGCTCAGACATTCAAAACATATTTCCTTCTCTGCTTTTGTAAGAGCGTAGCTGGATTAATGACGTCCTTTATCTCCCTCATGCAGTTTTTTGGGGTCTTTCCTACGTTGCTGGTCCTCCCGTGCTTCTGGTGTATCTTTTGTCTTCCCGTACACGCCCTGAAAGCCTAGCAGGTTCACGCAAAGATTCTCCGTTACGTGCATCACATCGATTGAAGAGCGGACCTCTAAGACTTTGATACGTCTCAAACGTATCTATAATTTCTTATGTTTCATGCTAGTTTTATGACAATACTCACATGTTTTATACACACTTTACATCATTTATACGCATTTTCTGGCACTAACCTATTAACGAGATGCCGAAGCGCCAGTTCCTGTTTTGTGTTGTTTTTGGTTTCAGAAATCCTACAAAGGAAATATTCTCGGAATTGGACGAATTGAACGAGATGCCGAAGACCGAAGAGGATACGAAGTGGGGCCACGGGGCGCCGACACCACAAGGCTGCGCGGCCAAAGGGGGGCCCGCGCCGCCCTATGGTGTGGGGCCCCCGTGCCGCCTCCGACTCTGCCCTTCTGGCTACTTATACTCTCCGTCGCGAAAACCCTATTACCGAGAGCCACGATACGGAAAAATTTCCAGAGACGCCGCCGCCAATCCCATCTCGGGGGATTCAGGAGATCGCCTCTGGCACCCTGCCGGAGAGGGGAATCATCTCCCGGAGGACTCTACATCACCATGATCGCATCCGGACTGATGTGTGAGTAGTTCATCCTTGGACTATGGGTCCATAGCAGTAGCTAGATGGTTGTCTTCTCCTCATGTGCTATCATGTTAGATCTTGTGAGCTGCCTATCATGATCAAGAACATCTATTTGTAATGCTACATGTTGTGTTTGTTGGGATCCGATGAATATGGAATACTATGTCAAGTTGATTATCAATCTATCATATATGTGTTGTTTATGATCTTGCATGCTCTCCGTTGCTAGTAGAGGCTTTGGCCAAGTTGATACTTGTGACTCCAAGAGGGAGTATTTATGCTCGATAGTGGGTTCATGCCTCCATTGAATGCAGGACATGTGAGAAAGTTCTAAGGTTGTGGATGTGCTGTTGCCATTAGGGATAAAACATCAATGCTTTGTCTAAGGATATTTGTGTTGATTACATTACACACCATACTTAATGCAATTGTCTGTTGTTTGCAACTTAATACTGGAAGGGGTGCGGATACTAACCCGAAGGTGGACTTTTTAGGCATAGATGCATGCTGGATAGCGGTCTATGTACTTTGTCGTAATGCCCTAAGTAAATCTCATATTAGTCATCATGATATGTATGTGCATTGTTATGCCCTCTCTATTTGTCAATTGCCCAACTGTAATTTGTTCACCCAACATGCTATTTCTTATTGGAGAGACACCACTAGTGAACTGTGGACCCCGGTCCATTTTTTTACATCTGAATACAATCTACTGCAATCATTGTTCTCTACTGTTCATTGCAAACAAACATCATTTTCCACACCATACATTTAATCCTTTGTTTACAGCAAGCCGGTGAGATTGACAACCTCACTGTTAAGTTGGGGCAAAGTATTTTGATTGTGTTGTGCAGGTTCCATGTTGGCGCCAGAATCCCTGGTGTTGCGCCGCACTACACTCCTCCACCAACAACCTTCACGTGGCCCTTGACTCCTACTGGTTCGATAACCTTGGTTTCTTACTGAGGGAAAACTTGCTGCTGTACGCATCACACCTTCCTCTTGGGGTTCCCAACGGACGTGTGCTTCACGCGTTAACAAGCTCTTTTTCTGGCGCCGTTGCCGGGGAGATCAAGACACGCTGCAAGGGGAGTCTCTCACATCCAATCTCTTTACTTTGTTATTGTCTTGCTTTACTTTACTTTATTTCCTATTTTGTTTGCTTTCTCTATATCAAAAATACAAAAAAATTAGTTACTTGCTTTACTTTATTTATTGTCTTGTTTGCGTTCTCTATATTGAAAACACAAAAAAAATTAGTTACTTGCATTTACTTTATTTTGTTATCATGACTAGTCCTGTAGTTGTTACTCTGTCACCTGAGGAATTGATCTTTACTTTTAAACAAGGGGGTGAGGAGAGTTTTAAAGAAGCTTGGTCTAGAATTTTTGATTCTTATAGTAAAACTGAACCTAAAATGACTCTAAGTTTGCTTCTTAGTAACTTTTATTTTGGGCTTATTCTTCGCTATAGATATGCTTTAGATGCTGTAGTGGGAGGAGATTTCCTTCACTGTGATGGGGACCAAGCTTTTAATGCCATAAAAAAATTGGTTACATCATCTAGCTCCGCTAATAATTTTTATTCATCTCTTGCCAGCATTCATAATAGATTAAACACTCTCGAAACAAATATATCTTGTTTAAAAGAAGGGTACAACCAGATTCACGAATATTATGATTATGTGCCAGTAAGCTTTGAACCGTCAATGTGGGTGCCTACTATTAAGGTTGCTATTTGTGGTGAAACTTTTTATGCCTGTTGTGATATTATGTCTGAGTTTTGCCTGATGTCTAAAAGTATTTATGAATCTTTGACACTTTGGGAACTTACTAAAGGAGGAGAAGGAATAACTCTTACTGATAACTCTGTTATAATTCCTAAAGGAATAGCTGAAGGTGTGTTCACAACCTTTCTTGGAAGGACGGTATCCACTGATTATCTCGTTGTTGAATGTGTAGGGACAGGACAAATCACACTTGGAAGATCCCTGCTGAAACTCGTAGGAGCAATCATAGACGTGGGGAAAGGCACTCTAAATTTTACCTCTACGCCCGGATGCGGTCATATATTCCCTAAACCAAAGAGTAAGAATAAGAGTAAGAAGGGTAGGCGCAAAGCCCCTGGTAAGAATGTTAATGCTTCATCTCTTGATAATACTTGATTCACACTTTCTGCGCCTAGCTGAAAAGCGTTAAAGAAAAGCGCTTATGGGAGACAACCCATTATTTTACTTCTGCACTTTTGTTTTATATTTGAGTCTTGGAAGTTGTTACTACTGTAGCAACCTCTCCTTATCTTTATTTTATTGCATTGTTGTGCCAAGTAAAGTCTTTGATAGTAAGGTTGATACTAGATTTGGACTACTGCGCAGAAACAGATTTCTTGCTGTCACGAATTTGAGTAGGCCTCTCTGTAGGTAACTCCGAAAAATCTGCCAATTTACGTGAGTGATCCTCAGATATGTACGCAACTTTCATCCAATTTGAGATTTTTCATCCGAGCAAGTTAAGTGCCTCCAAAAAATTCGTCTTTATGGACTATTCTGTTTTGACAGATTCTGCCTTTTATTTCGCATTGCCTCTTTTGCGATGTTGGATGGATTTCATTGTTCCATTAACTTTCAGTAGCTTTGTGCAATGTCCAGAAGTGTTAAGAAATATTATGTCACCTCTGAATATGTGAATTTTTGATTATGCACTAACCCTCTAATGAGTTTGTTTTGAGTTTGGTGTGGAGGAAGTTTTCAAGGATCAAGTGAGGAGGATGATACAATATGATCAAGAAGAGTGAAAAGTCTAAGCTTGGGGATGCCCCCGTGGTTCATCCCTGCATATTTCAAGAAGACTCAAGCATCTAAGCTTGGGGATGCCCAAGGCATCCCCTTCTTCATCGACAACTTATCAGGTCACCTCTAGTGAAACTATATTTTTATTCCGTCACATCTTATGTGCTTTACTTGGAGCGTCTGTATGTTTTTGTTTTTGTTTTTGTTTGAATAAATCGGATCCTAGCATTCTTTGTGTGGGAGAGAGACACGCTCCGCTGTTTCATATGAACACTGGTGTTCTTAGCTTTACTTTTAATGTTCATGGCGAAGGTTGAAACTGCTTCGTTCATTGTTATTTGGTTGGAAACAGAAAATGCTTCATGTGGTAATTGGTATATTGTCTTGAATAATTTGATACTTGGCAATTATTTTGCTCAAATAGATCATGTTTAAGCTCTTGCATCATGTACTTTGCACCTATTAGTGAAAAACTACCATAGAGCTTGTTGAATTTGGTTTGCATGATTGGTCTCTCTAAAGTCTAGATATTTTCTGATGAAGTGTTTGAACAACAAGGAAGACAGTGTAGAGTCTTATAATGCTTGCAATATGTTCTTATGTAAGTTTTTCTGTACCGGTTCATACTTGTGTTTGCTTCAAACAACCTTGCTAGCCAAAGCCTTGTACTGAGAGGGAATTCTTCTTGTGCATCCAAAACCTTGAGCCAAAACCTATGCCATTTGTGTCCACCATACCTACCTACTATGTGGTATTTATCTGCCATTCCAAAGTAAATTGCTTGAGTGCTACCTTTAAAATTTCATTCCTTGTCTTTGCAATATATAGCTCATGGGAAAATAGCTTAAAAACTATTGTGTTGAAGAATATGTAGCTTATGTATCTTATTTCTTATAAGTTGCTTGTTGAGCGGTAACCATGTTTCTGGGGACGCCATCAACTATTACACCTTTGTTGAATATCATGTGAGTTGCTATGCATGTTCGTCTTGTCTGAAGTAAGGGTGATTTATCATGATCAAATGGTTTGAGTATGCATATTGTTAGAGAAGAACTTTGGGCCGCTAACCGAAGCCATGTATCATGGTGGAAGTTTCAGTTTGGACATTAATCCTCAATCTCTTATGAGAATATTATCTGTTGTTGAATGCTTATGCATTAAAGAGGAGTCCATTATCTGTTTTCTATGTTGTCCCGGTATGGATGTCCTTAGTTGAGATCTATCAAAAACGAGAAATCAAATGTGATCTATCTCCTTGGACCTTTGTACAGGCGGCATAGAGGTACCCCTTTGTGACACTTGGTTGAAACATATGTAATGCAATGATAATCCATGTAAATCCAAGCTAATTAGGACAAGGTGCGAGCACTATTGGTATTCAATGCATGAGGCTTGCAACTTATAGGATGTCTTATGCATAACACACATGAATTATTACTACCGTTGACAAAATCGTTTCTATGTTTTCAAAATAAAAGCTCTAGCACAAAAATAGCAATCCATGCTTCCCTCTGCGAAGGGCCATTCTTTATTTTATGTTGAGTCATTTTACCTACTTCTTTCTATCTTAGAATCAAACACTTGTGTCAACTGTGTGCATTGATTCCTACATACTTGCTTATTTGCATTCATCATATTACTTTGTGTTGACAATTATCCATGAGATATACATGTTGAAGTTGAAAGAAACTGCTGAAACTTATATCTTCCTTTGTGTAGCTTCAAAACTTTCTACTAAGAATCTATTGCTTTATGAGTTAACTCCTATGCAAGTCTTATTGATGCTTGTCTTGAAAGTACTATTCATGAAAAGTCTTTGCTATATGATTCAGTTGTTTAATCATTGTCTTTACCATTGCTTCGAATCACATCATTCACCTCATATGCTTTACAATAGTATTGATCAAGATTATGATAGCATGTCACTTCAGAAATTATCCTTGTTATCGTTTACCTAATCGAGGGCGAGTAGGAACTAAGCTTGGGGATGCTTGATACGTCTCAAACGTATCTATAATTTCTTATGTTCCATGCTAGTTTTATGACAATACTCACATGTTTTATACACACTTTACATTATTTATACGCATTTTCCGGCACTAACCTATTAACGAGATGCCGAAGCGCCAGTTCCTGTTTTGTGCTTTTTTTGGTTTCAGAAATCCTACAAAGGAAATATTCTCGGAATTGGACGAAATGAACGCCCCGGGTCTTATTTTTCCACGGAGCTTCCAGAAGACCGAAGAGGATACGAAGTGGGGCCACGGGGCACCGACACCACAAGGCCGCGCGGCCAAAGGGGGGCCCGCGCCGTCCTATGGTGTGGGGCCCCCGTGCCGCCTCCGACTCTGCGCTTCCGCCTACTTATACTCTCTGTCGCAAAAACCCTATTACCGAGAGCCACGATACGGAAAAATTTCCAGAGACGCCGCCGCCGCCAATCCCATCTCGGGGGATTCAGGAGATCGCCTCCCGCACCCTGCCGGAGAGGGGATTCATCTCCCGGAGGACTCTACATCACCATGATCGCCTCCGGACTGATGTGTGAGTAGTTCATCCTTGGACTATGGGTCCATAGCAGTAGCTAGATGGTTGTCTTCTCCTCATGTGCTATCATGTTAGATCTTGTGAGCTGCCTATCATGATCAAGATCATCTATTTGTAATGCTACATGTTGTGTTTGTTGGGATCCGATGAATATGGAATACTATGTCAAGTTGATTATCAATCTATCATATATGTGTTGTTTATGATCTTGCATGCTCTCCGTTGCTAGTAGAGGCTCTGGCCAAGTTGATACTTGTGACTCCAAGAGGGAGTATTTATGCTCGATAGTGGGTTCATGCCTCCATTGAATCTGGGACAGTGACAGAAAGTTCTAAGGTTGTGGATGTGCTATTGCCACTAGGGATAAAACATCAATGCTTTGTCTAAGGATATTTGTGTTGATTACATTACGCACCATACTTAATGCAATTGTCTGTTGTTTGCAACTTAATACTGGAAGGGGTGCGGATGCTAACCCGAAGGTGGACTTTTTAGGCATAGATGCATGCTGGATAGCGGTCTATGTACTTTGTCGTAATGCCCTAAGTAAATCTCATATTAGTCATCATGATATGTATGTGCATTGTTATGCCCTCTCTATTTGTCAATTGCCCAACTGTAATTTGTTCACCCAACATGCTATTTCTTATTGGAGAGACACCACTAGTGAACTGTGGATCCCGGTCCATTCTTTTACATCTGAATACAATCTACTGCAATCATTGTTCTCTACTGTTCATTGCAAACAAACATCATTTTCCACACCATACATTTAATCCTTTGTTTACAGCAAGCCGGTGAGATTGACAACCTCACTGTTAAGTTGGGGCAAAGTATTTTGATTGTGTTGTGCAGGTTCCACGTTGGCGCCGGAATCCCTGGTGTTGCGCCGCACTACACTCCACCACCAACAACCTTCACGTGGCCCTTGACTCCTACTGGTTCGATAACCTTGGTTTCTTACTGAGGGAAAACTTGCTGATGTACGCATCACACCTTCCTCTTGGGGTTCCCAACGGACGTGTGCTTCACGCGTTAACAGACTTCCCAATAGGGTAGATCCCAAAATATAGATTTCTTCTTCCACATGGGCGCGTGTCCGGCATCGTCATTCGGAACAGACCGTTCGCCAGGACCCTTTCCAAATATTACATCTAGATCCTTGACCATACCAAATATATCAACACCATCGCGATGGGGAGGTTTCCTCCGGTGATCAGCCTCACCGTTGTAATGCTTGCCTTTCTTTCTTACGGATGGGTAGTCCTAAGAAATCGACGATGCCCCAGGTACACGACCTTCTTACATTTTTCCAAATAATCACCTTCGAGCTCATGTAAACAGTGCGTGCATGCATTGTATCCCTTGTTTGACTGTCCTGAAATGTTACCAAGAGTAGGCAGTCATTGATGGTTACGAAAAGCAGCGCTCGTAGGTCAAATTCCTCCTGCTTGTGCTCGTCCCACACAGGTACACCTGCTATGGACCACAGCTGTAGAAGTTCTTCGACTAATGGCTTCAGGTACACATCAATGTCGTTCCCGGGTTGCTTCGGGCCTTGTATGAGCACTGGCATCATAATGAACTTCCGCTTCATGCACAACCAAGGAGGAAGGTTATATATACAAAGAGTCACATGCCAGGTGCTATGGCTGCAGCTCTGCTCTCCAAAAGGATTCATTCCATCTGTACTTAGACCAAACCTTAAGTTCCTTGCATCCTGTGCAAAGTTTGGGAACTCTCTATCGATTTTTCTCCATTGGGATCCATCAGCAGGGTGCCTCAACATCATGTCTTTCTTACGGTCTTCTTTGTGCCATCGCAACAACCTAGCATGCTCTTTATTTCTGAACAAGCGTTTCAGCCGTGGTATTATAGGAGCATACCACATAACCTTGGTAGGAACCCTCTTTCTGGGGCGCTCGCCCTCAACATCACCAGGGTCATCTCGTCTGATCTTATACCGCAATGCAGTGCACACCGGACATGCATCCAAATTCTCATACTCACCGCGGTAGAGGATGCAGTCATTAATGCATGCATGTATCTTTTGCACATCTAATCCTAGAGGGCAGACAATCTTCTTCGCTTCGTACGTACTGGCAGGCAATTCGTTACCCCTTGGAAGCTTCCTCTTAATTATTGTCAGCAACTTTCCAAATCCTGAGTTAGTGACACCGTTCTCTGCCTTCCATTGCAACAATTCCAGTGTGCTGCCTAGCTTTTTATGGCCATCTTCGCAACTAGGGTATAACAATTTGTTGTGATATTCTATCATCTTGTCGAAGGCCAACCTTTCCTTTTCAGTTTCACATTCTCTCCTTGCATCAGCAATGGCCCGACCAAGATCATCATTAGTAGGCTCATCTGGTGCCTCTTGATCTTCTACTTCATTGTCTTCATTGCCTTCTGCAGTATCATCGTATTCAGGGAAATTGGGTTAACCGTCATCATCCTCTTTCTTTTCTTCATTGTCTTCCATCATAACCCCTCTTTCTCCGTGCTTGGTCCAACAATAGTAACTGGGCATGAAACCGGATCGCAGAAGGTGGCCGTGAATGGTACTCGAGTGAGCGTAATTTACGGTATTCTTGCAGTCAACACATGGACAATACATGAAGCCACCATGTTTGTTTGCCTCCGCCATGGCCATAAAATTACTCAGGCCCGAAGTGAACTCGTCAAAGCGTCGGTCAATGTACATCTATTGCCGATTCATCTGCATGATATAATTAAGCTGATCAAAACCATTACAGAACATCACGATGTATATATACACATGCATTTTATCAATTACAGATGAAAAGGATAAAGTTGTTAACCTCGATGGAGAAGAAAAACACAAGTTAAGTGTGGCTTGATTTGTGTAAACTCAAGTGGCAAATCTTCTTAAGCATTTCATCGAACACCTCTTGTGCATGTGAAGAAGAGAGCAAAGCAATACACCACTCTTGTGAAAAAAGTGAAAAAATGGCTAAGTGTGGCTCACACTTGGGCAGGGGCAAGGTTATATAGCCAGATTGGGGACTTTGTCCCGGTTTGTAATACAAACCAGGTCCAGAGGGGGGGGGGGGGGGGGGGCTTTGGACCCGGTTTGTATTACAAGCGGGGACTAAAGGTTTCCCACGTCTGACGCAGTCTGCCGCGCCCTGCCGCCGACCCTTTAGTCCCGGTTTTTGGTACAAACCGGGACCAAAGGCCACTAACGGACAGGCTCTAGCGAGTGGGGTCGCCCTGGGCCAAACGAACCGGGACCAATGCCCCCCATTGGTCCCGGTTTGGTTCAGAACTGGGACATTTGCTTGGGACCAAAGGCCTCTTCTCCACTAGTGGGATATTACGTCCTTACATGAAAACGGTTTGCGACGGCCTAGCCAAATGATCAGCCACTGTATTCAGTCTAATGGTGGCCACTTTCGTGAAAATCTTGAAACTTACATCACTATTCACGCTCAACTGCAACATGATCTCGAGAATCTATGGAGGCTTAAAGGAGAGCCATCAACTGCACTGGGGCCTTGATCTAGCACAACTTCTATTTGTTTGCTTTGTTGTTTGTTAATGTTTAATTTGGAAATAATATTTTCAAGACATATTTATTTGTATGGTTAAAATTGGTTGTGTCTTCAAATATCCTAAACCCTACACACACAAAAAAAATTGGGGGCAGGGGTGTATTTGGAGGGCCTGGCTGAAAGCAAACGCGCCCCAAAAACAGCAACTAGCGGTGGCGTCCCCCAAACGCTAAACCCGGCGCTATTATTGAACGCGGTCTGGGGCTGGAACGCGAGTGGGGATGCTCTAAGCTTCACTAAAATTCTCAAAGAACACCAAGATAGTCTACATAGCAAAAGCAAAAAAACGCACATGTATGGGCACCACGAGTTTGCATAAATTTAGATGTATCTAGACGCTCTTTACTGTATAGATATATCTGAGATAAATTTACAACATTTTTCTATAAATGTAAGGAGTACATATTATAAAAATGTGATAGCTGAAGCTTTATAAAAACGAGCACAGAGACTTCACAAGAGAAAATACGTGTGGTCCTAGATAGGAAGCACATGCTTCTTGCTCTTGGACACAATAAATAATGAAAAGAGAAAAAAACATTTATTTACAGTGAAACATTATTGCAGTTTAAGAGCACAACTTGTGAAATGTACTACATAAATGCCCAGCAAACATGCTATAAAAGGTGGACAGATTAGCCTAGAGTGTACCACATTTAGTTCTTGCGAAGTGAAAGCGAGGAAGGAAGAGAGACAAAGAAAGCTGTTTGCCATGGTTCCAACATGTCATTTGAGTGGAGTCCTATAGCAACCCGTGGGATTGAGAGACGCGGGGAACTGATCGTATGCACTGCTGCGCTGTCGTACTTCTCAGGATGAGTAGCCTATGTATAGATCTGCTCTACTCTCGTCGTTGAATTCCACTTGCTGCTACTTGGGCTGAGTAGCCGCTGTTCGTTCGAGGAAGACGAGGCTGGCGGGGTGGCGGCGATAGTGGGCTTGGACAATGGACACGATCCTGGGACATGCTTCTGCCATATTGTGTGGTCAAGCTGCCGTAGAGTTTATTTATTCATGTTGGGGGAAGACCTTCGGTATGTCAAAGGCATGTCAAACCGGATGGTTTAGGCCATCAAAGTACCGGTTTAAAGTTTATTCCGGATAGCGAGAGTTGATTCAGAGAATCATACCGGTATCCCAATTGGGGATACCGGAACTTGCTGAGAGCGTACCGGAATAACCGGAACAGGCTACACTGTAGCACGTCAGCAGAGACCAGTCAAAGATGCTCTCCAGAGCTAGAAGACAAAGATGAGCGAAGCACTTCAGTTTTAATCGAAGCCATGACGCCAAAGGCAGAGGATGACGTAAAAGGTGCTGGAGGATGTCACGGCTTCTGATTAAAGGCAAACCGGCCTCACCGGTAGCCAAATTGGCTTTGTAAAGTAGTTTGTCTAGTCAAAGATCCCATTAGGGTTTCTGGGATTCCTTCCCTTGTAAGCCACCATCTCCCCTATATAAGGAGAGAGGGCACAGCCCTTCACGGGCACGAGAGATCAGATTACGTTGCACTACTCGTCTTGTAGAGAGAAAACTTGTAAGCACTTGTTATGAAGAAATAGAGAGATCTAGCGCTGTTCTTGTTCTTGGGTTCATCATCTTCTTCCTTCGGCCAAGGCCCAGTTCTTGAGGAATCCATCCGGAAACCTCTCCATCTATAACAAAAACCCTCCCCCGAATCCTCTAGCGTCCATTCGGCTCCAAGATAAGCCATCCCTTGGCATCTGTCTGTTCACCACGACGACAGTTGGCGCCCACCGTGGGGCCAGCAACGGCGCTTGCTGGAGTTCATATTCGGGCGGGCCTCCTCACCGTCGGCGGCGAGCGCGTCGTCACCGCGCTCGTCAACCGCATCCGCGACATGCGCTTCATCAACGACAACACGGGCTGCTTCTCCAATGGAGGTAAGTTCCCCAAGAACGGCCGCGTCATCGAGTTCGGGAGCATCCCCGTCTACTACGGCACCGTCCCCGAGCGCCAGTGCCTCTCGCCGGTGCTGGTGGCGCCGGACCCGCCAAGATCTGCGCTTCGCAGCGACCGCGCCGCCGGCAGTGTCGAGGTGCTGGTCGTTGGCGCGGGCGACGCCGGCAAGGGAGCTGCGGCGGAAGGCGCTGGCAGAACGAAGTCCGCGCGCACGGCCAAGCCACCGACCGAGCGCGACCAGGAAGACGCAGGAGCTTCTGCACCACCACCGGAGACTCCGCTCCAGGCGGTCATGAGCGTCCTCGCCACGCCCATCGCGCAAAACATTGACCCGGCAGTGGCTCAGGCGGAGCTGGAGGCGCAACGCCAGAAGCTGCTCGCGAACGGAAAGGACATCATCCGGGCGCAGTGCGAGCTGAACCTAACCCTACGTGTGTACAATGCTGCCCATGGCTTTGCTTCTGTTAGCGCTCAGGCTGCAAGGATACCGAAAAACCGGCTTAGAGCTCGCAACCTAGATCAGGATTTGCGTAAGGAGATTCTTACCGGAAAGAGCACTTCAACATCGTTGAGCATGGTAGAGAAACCTAAGTATAGCAGTCCGGATAAAACCATAAAAGCTGCTAAGGCTGCAGTAGAGCTGTGTGAATCCCTTTCCGGAGATGCTTTGGCAAAACAGCAAAAGCGTGTCAGAGAGCTGCTTGACACCATCGAGCAGCAAAATGCTGAGCAGCTAGCCAGGTTGAACAAGGCTGCGGCTTCAAAATCCGTGCATTCAACAAAGAATGCCGAAAGCAGGTCCCATGGGCAGGCATCGTCCCCCCATCCGGACAAAAGAAAAGAAAAAGAGTTAAATGCGCGGCAGATGACTGTGTATGATCCTGTCCTTGCCGGAAAACAACAAGCCGGGCGACACGAGGTCGGTAGGAAAAGCCAAGGGGTAGATCGTGGCTACGTCAAATACGGCAATGCCAGAGATGAGTATGCCGGTAGAGGTGAAACCGGGCAAAATTATCGTGTACCAAGAGCTGCTTATGCAGAGGAGGAAATGCCTCCGCCAAGGTACCGGCAGGCAAGGGCCGCGGTACCGGAAAGATACGATGAAGCTGATTCAGCAACCGAAAGAGTCGGAACCTACCGGAACCCTCTAGGGGAAAGGTTGGGAGAAAGGTGCCTACCAGAGCGGGATGCGAGGCACATGCTGGATAGGATGTATTTGTCTGAAATGGCTGAGGCAGAAGATCCTCCGGGTCCCAAGTGTTTTGGCCCGTGGATCATGAAAGAGGAACCACCGGTTCGCAACTTCACGTTGCCCCGCGATACGAAAACGTACGATGGTAGCACTAAGCCGGAAGACTGGCTTGCCGATTACGTGACCGCAGTTTACGTTGCCGGAGGCGGAGGAACCGTCGCTGGTGGAGGAAACCGGCGTTGGGCCGTGAGAATTGTACCATCCTTCCTGAACAACTTGCCGGCAGGAAGCATAAACGGCTGGTTGGACTTCGAGGAAGCTTTCGTGAGCAACTTCAGCAGTACCTATCGGAGACCAAACAGGCCGCAACAGCTTGCTCTGTGCACGCAGCGTGCAAACGAAACAGACCGGGATTACCTGACCAGGTGGAACTCCACGAGGAACTCATGTGAAGGGGTAATCGAAGCGCAAGCCATAGCTTGGTTTTGCAACGGGTGCAGAAGAGGTTCACCTCTGTGTCAAAAACTACAGAGGAACATGCCGGCAACTTTGTCGGAAATGATACGTGTGGCTGATAGCTACGCATTGGGAGACCCAATGCAACCGGCAGTGCAGGCAGAGCCAGCACAATCAAGCCAACCACGCCAAGATCAATACCGGGATAACCGGCACAACAAAAGAAGGGAAGAATTCCCGGATCGAAGGTACGGTCCGCAGCAAGTTGCTCCTGTACAAGAGAATTCTGGTGCCAGCGGCAGCCAGAGGCAAAAAACCGGATCGCAGCCGTGGGCGGGTCCTAAGAAACAATGGGTTGAAAAGAAACCCTGGGGCCAGAAAAAGAACTGGCAAGAACATGCAAAATACACCATGGAAGCAGCCATGGACCAACCTTGCCGGTGGCACACACCGAATCCGGCTAATTCATCTAACCATTTGACAAAGGATTGTTCTTGGACTAAGTACTTGATGTTGAAAGGCGCGGTAAAAGACGCGCAAGCACAAGGCTGTACCACGATACTACCGTCGTCACAGGATATGCTGCATCAGCATCCCTTGCCACCACCACCACCGCTTACCGGAGCAAATGCTCTACCAGTACAGCCTCAGCCAAACCGGCAGCAACATCAGCAAGTTCATCAGGTGGCTGATGGCAATGGCCAACCACCACCACCGGCACCTTTGGGCCGGAATATCTACCAGGATCCAGACATGTGCTGTGTTGTGTTCGTTACTGAGCCAACTGACAAACAAAGCCTGTACCGCCGTGATACGTCTCCGACGTATCGATAATTTCTTATGTTCCATGCCACATTATTGATGATATCTACATGTTTTATGCATACTTTATGTCATATTTATGCGTTTTCCGGAACTAACCTATTGACGAGATGCCGAAGTGCCAGTTCCTGTTTTCTGCTGTTTTTGGTTTCAGAAATCCTAGTAAGGAAATATTCTCGGAATTGGACGAAATCAACGCCCAGCATCTTAGAATCCCCGGAAGCATCCAGAACACCCGAGAGCCGCCAGAGGGGGGCCACAGGGGCCCCAGATGACAGGGTGGCGCGGCCAGGGCCTGGGCCGCGCCCCCCTATTGTGTCATCGCCTCGTCGCCCCTCCGACTCCGCCTCTTCGCCTATTTAAAGGTCCCTAACCTAAATCTTCGATACGGAAAAGCCACGGTACAAGAAACCTTCCAGAGCCGCCGCCATCGCGAAGCCAAGATCTGGGGGACAGGAGTCTCTGTTCCGGCACGCCGCCGGGACGGGGAAGTGCCCCCGGAAGGCTTCTCCATCGACACCACCGCCATCTTCATCACCGCTGCTGTCTCCCATGAGGAGGGAGTAGTTCTCCATCGAGGCTCGGGGCTGTACCGGTAGCTATGTGGTTAATCTCTCTCCCTATGTACTTCAATACAATAATCTCATGAGCCGCGTTACATGATTGAGATTCATATGATGATGCTTGTAATCTAGATGTCATTATGCTAGTCAAGTGGATTTTACTTATGTGATCTCCGGAGACTCCTTGTCCCACGTGTGTAAAGGTGACAGTGTGTGCACCGTGTGGGTCTCTTAGGCTATATTTCACAGAATACTTATTCACTGTTATGAATGGCATAGTGAAGTGCTTATTTATATCTCTTTATGATTGCAATGTGTTTTGTATCACAATTCATCTATGTGCTACTCTAGTGATGTTATTAAAGTATTTTATTCCTCCTGCACGGTGTAATGGTGACAATGTGTGCATCGTGTAGTACTTGGCGTAGGCTATGATTGTGATCTCTTGTAGATTATGAAGTTAACTATTGCTATGATGGTATTGATGTGATCTATGCCTCCTTTCGTAGCGTGAAGGTGACAGTGTGCATGCTATGTTAGTACTTGGTTTGGTTATGTTGATCTGTCATGCACTCTAAGGTTATTTAAATATGAACATCGAATATTGTGGAGCTTGTTAACTCCGGCATTGAGGGTTCGTGTAATCCTACACAGTTAGTGGTGTACATCATCCAACAAGAGGGTGTAGAGTCTAGCATTTATCTATTTTGTTATGTGATCAATGTTGAGAGTGTCCACTAGTGAAAGTATAATCCCTAGGCCTTGTTCCTAAATACTGCTATCGCTGCTTGTTTACTGTTTTACTGCATTTGTACTGTCTGCAATATTACCACCATCAACCACACGCCAGTCCTGGACAGCAAAGCACTTTTCTGGCACCGTTACTACTGCTCATACTTATTCATACCACCTGTATTTCACTATCTCTTCGCCGAACTAGTGCACCTATTTGGTGTGTTGGGGACACAAGAGACTTCTTGCTTTGTGGTTGCAGGGTTGCATGAGAGGGATATCTTTGACCTCTTCCTCCCTGAGTTCGATAAACCTTGGGTGATCCACTTAAGGGAAACTTGCTGCTGTTCTACAAACCTCAGCTCTTGGAGGCCCAACACTGTCTACAAGAATAGAAGCTCCCGTAGACATCAAGCACTTTTCTAGCGCCGTTGCTGGGGAGGAAAGGTAAAAGGCACTCATACTCTGGTTCCAGGTAACAGTACTTTTCTGGTGCCATTGTGTTTGTGCTCGAAGATATTTCCTTTAGATCCTGCAATTGCATCTTTTTGTTTCTTGTTTACACTAGTAAGGCATAATGGACAACAATGAGCTTCTTATTCTATTTCCTGATTTAAGACATGGATGGTTTGATCCGAAAATTAAAAAACCCATGGAACATATTAGTATGAACACTTTGAACACTATTGTTGCTAATACTATGGAAAATTCTAAGCTTGGGGAAGCTGGTTTTGATGAGCCTGATATTTTTAGTCCCCCGGACATGGAGGAGAAAATTTACTTTGATGATACTTTGCCTCCTATTTATGATGATTATAATGATAGTAGCCTTTTAGTACCGCCTGTTATGGAGGATAAATTTGATTATGATTACAATATGCCTCCTATATTTGATGATGAGAATAATAATGATAGCTACTTTGTTGAATTTGCTCCCACTACAATTAATAAGAATGACTATGCTTATGTGGAGAGTAATAATTTTATGCATGAGACTCATGATAAGAATGCTTTATGTGATAGTTATATTGTTGAGTTTGCTCATGTTGCTACTGAAAGTTATTATGAGAGAGGAAAATATGGTTGTAGAAATTTTCATGTTACTAAAACACCTCTCTATATGCTTAAAATCTTGAAGCTGCACTTATTTTATCTTTCTATGCTTGTTGCATTATGCTTCATGAACTTGTTTATTTACAAGATTCCTATGCATAGGAAGCATGTTAGGCTTAAATGTGTTTTGAATTTGCCTCTTGATGCTCTCTTTTTTGCTTCAAATACTATTTCTTGCGAGTGCATCATTTAAACTGCTGAGCCCATCTTAATGGCTATAAAGAAAGCACTTCTTGGGAGATAACCCATGTGTTTATTTTGCTACAGTACTTTTATTTTATATTTGAGTCTTGGAAGTTGTTACTACTGTAGCAACCTCTCCTTATCTTAGTTTTGTGCATTGTTGTGCCAAGTAAAGTCGTTGATAGTAAGGTTCATACTAGATTTGGATTACTGCGCAGAAACAGATTTCTTTGCTGTCACGAATCTGGGCCAAATTCTCTGTAGGTAACTCAGAAAATTATGCCAATTTACGTGAGTGATCCTCAGATATGTACGCAACTTTCATTCAATTTGAGCATTTTCATTTGAGCAAGTCTGGTGCCTCTTAGAAATTCGTCTTTACGGACTGTTCTGTTTTGACAGATTCTGCCTTTTATTTCGCATTGCTTCATTTGCTATGTTGGATGAATTTCTTTGTTCCATTAACTTCCAGTAGCTTTGAGCAATGTCCAGAAGTGTTAAGAATGATTGTGTCACCTCTGAACATGTGAGTTTTTGATTATGCACTAACCCTCTAATGAGTTGTTTCGAGTTTGGTGTGGAGGAAGTTTTCAAGGGTCAAGAGAGGAGGATGATACAATATGATCAAGAAGAGTGAAAGCTCTAAGCTTGGGGATGCCCCGGTGGTTCACCCCTGCATATTTCAAGAATACTCAAGCGTCTAAGCTTGGGGATGCCCAAGGCATCCCCTTCTTCATCGACAAATTATCAGGTTCCTTCTCTTGAAACTATATTTTTATTCGGCCACATCTTATGTACTTTGCTTGGAGCGTCTGTATGCTTTCGTTTTTGTTTTTGTTTGAATAAATGCTTGTGTGTGAGAGAGACACGCTCCGCTGGTTCATATGAACACATGTGTTCTTAGCTTTACTTTTAATGTCATGGCGAAGGTTGAAACTGCTTCGTTAAATTGTTATGGTTGGAAACGGGAAATGCTACATGTAGTAATTGGTAAAATGTCTTGAACAATGTGATACTTGGCAATTGTTGTGCTCATGTTTAAGCTCTTGCATCATATACTTTGCACCTATTAATGAAGAAATACATAGAGCTTGCTAAAATTTAGTTTGCATAATTGGTCTCTCTAAGGTCTAGATAATTTCTAGTAAAGAGTTTGAACAACAAGGAAGACGGTGTAGAGTCTTATAATGTTTACAATATGTCTTTTATGTGAGTTTTGCTGCACCGATTCATCCTTGTGTTTGTTTCAAATAACCATTGCTAGCCTAAGCCTTGTATCGAGAGGGATTACTTCTCATGCATCCAAAATCCTTGAGCCAACCACTATGCCATTTGTGTCCACCATACCTACCTACTACATGGTATTTCTCCGCCATTCCAAAGTAAATTGCTTGAGTGCTACCTTTAAACAATTCAAAATTTATCACCTCTGATTTGTGTCAATGTTTTATAGCTCATGAGGAAGTATGTGGTGTTTATCTTTCAATCTTGTTGGGCAACTTTCACCAATGGACTAGTGGCTTCATCCGCTTATCCAATAATTTTGCAAAAAGAGCTGGCAATGGGATTCCCAGTCCCAAATTAATTAACAAAAATAGACACTCCTCCATGGTATGTGATTGTTGGACGGCACCCGAAGGATTCGGTTAGCCATGGCTTGAGAAAGCAAAGGTGGGGAGGAGTGTCATCATAATAAAACTAAAATAAAAAGGCACTCCTTCATGGTATGAGATTGTTGGCGGGCACCCGAGGATTCGGTTAGCCATGGTTTGTGAAAGAAAGGTTGGGAGGAGTGCCACACAAAAATAAAAATAAAATGGGAGCCGCTCTTTGAAGGTTTGTCTGGCAAGGGGGTTAGAGTACCCACTACCATTCGTTGACAACAACATACACCTCTCAAAATTTTACTTTTATGCTCTCTATGTTTTCAAAACCAAAGATCTAGCACAAATATAGCAATCGATGCTTCCCTCTGCGAAGGGCCATTCTTTTACTTTTATGTTGAGTCAGTTCACCTATTTCTCTCCATCTCAAGAAGCAAACACTTGTGTGAACTGTGCATTGATTCCTACATACTTGCATATTGCACTTGTTATATTACTTTGCATTGACAACTATCCATGAGATATACATGTTATAAGTTGAAAGCAACCGCTGAAACTTAATCTTCCTTTGTGTTGCTTCAATACCTTTACTTTGAATTATTGCTTTATGAGTTAACTCTTATGCAAGACTTATTGATGCTTGTCTTGAAAGTACTATTCATGAAAAGTCTTTGCTTTATGATTCATTTGTTTACTCATGTCATTACCATTGTTTTGATCGCTGCATTCATTACATATGCTTACAATAGTATGATCAAGGTTATGATGGCATGTCACTCCAGAAATTATCTTTGTTATCGTTTACACCTGCTCGGACGACGAAAACTAAGCTTGGGGATGCTGATACGTCTCCGACGTATCGATAATTTCTTATGTTCCATGCCACATTATTGATGATATCTACATGTTTTATGCATACTTTATGTCATATTTATGCGTTTTCCGGAACTAACCTATTGACGAGATGCCGAAGTGCCAGTTCCTGTTTTCTGCTGTTTTTGGTTTCAGAAATCCTAGTAAGGAAATATTCTCGGAATTGGACGAAATCAACGCCCAGCATCTTAGAATCCCCGGAAGCATCCAGAACACCCGAGAGCCGCCAGAGGGGGGGCCACCGGCAACATCCCCGGAAGCATCCAGAACACCCCTTGGCAACATCCTTAGGCTCCACCGGCAAACCACTGGCGGGGTCCACCTCTTTGACTGTGTCTCTGCCGGTGCCGACCGTGTTTTGGCGCCTTGCCTTCCGCGGCCTCTTGGCTCCACTTGTCCCGGTGGCAGTACTCCCGGCGGCGCCGCTAGGATCGTCGCCGCTTGTCTCGCCGCCACCCCCGGCGGCGCCGGTTGCCTCATCGCCACTAGGCTCGTAGGTACTACCCCCGGCGGCGCCGCTTGCCTCGTTGCCGCTCGGCTCGTCGGCACTACCCCCAGCGGCATCCTCCATCTCATGGTCCTCGTCGCCGCCAACACCAGCGGCCTCGGCATCCTCCTCCGTCCTAAAGAAGTGCCTATTGTAGTGTTCCTCTAACTCTTCTTGAGACGACATGGTGGCTTGCACTAATAGAAGATGAAAAAGAGTTAGAATTCACGGAAAAATTCGGCATGACCTTTGCTAAAAATTGGTCATGCTGAGTGCTAGAATTGCCGGAACGGAAATGAATCGACATTCCGGCACTCAATAGCAACTCAATCCCTGTAACAGAAATGCAAACATATATATAACAACTTCATTTTCACCGGAGCTCAACCATCACCATAATCAGCATGTTCATTTAGCTCAACCATCACCATAACCATAACCATAACAGTAACATGCACAGCAGCAGCATGCATAGCATCAGCATTTAAATACCACCAGTAGCATTTCCACTATAATAAAAACCCCAATTCATTTCCAGAGAACCATGTACATCAAGTAAATGGGTCATCAATTTATCACAGCAAGAAAAATATGTGTGGATGAATAAAATCATCCAAACAGGGGCACCACAATCATATACCCCCAACAGAGAAACCAAATACATTATATATACATAAGCTTCAGGGAATTACTTGGGGTCCAGAAAACTAATCCATGATATATGAATGCTATGAGAAATACAAATGAGTGAAAAAGGTGTACAAATAAGTGGAATTAAAGTGACATTCCTTCACCTTGTACATGCCTTTGGCCAATTAACTAAACAAAATCAATTTTCATTTTAGCTACTGCAAGTAAAATCAATTTTGAGCCAAACCTCTATTTCATTTTCTTTTTTTGGCAGTAGGTAATGATGCATTTTCATTTTGAACCAAATTAATTTACAACCAGTGAGCATGCATGAGCATTTTGAACTAAACAATTGAGCATTTTTAACCAGTAGCAATTTATGGCAGCATTTTTGCATTTCATTCTTGTTAGGAGCATGAGCATGAGCAAGCAATTTTGCATTTCATTCATATTATTAGCATGAGCATGCAACACCTACACTGGCAGCAATTCATTTTGTATATTAGCATTTCATTCTTGTTATTAGCATGAACCAGAGAATGCATTTCATTAGGCATTTAAATGAACCAGAGAATGCATTCTTGCTATATATGAACCCTAAAAATTTAATAAACATGAATCAAGAATGTGTAAACCAACAGCTACTGCTAGCTTCATTTTCATTTCCATCTCAACCAGAAGCAAACCAGAAGCATTTAGTATATAAAGCATTTAGTAAATATAAATTGAAACCCTAAATACTAACCAGCAATGAACTCCACCTAATGAACTAAATACCTAAGCAACATGAACTAAGCAACATTGTAGTTTTAAACCAGTAGCTAAACCAGTAGTAGCATTTGCTACTGCCAACTAGTGTTCATTTCATTTAAATGAACCATGTACTGCTAGCAAATTTTATTAACAAAACCTACTAAATTATTTTAACCAGAGAACCATCATATTATTATGAACATACCTAAGAAACATGAACCTAGCTAGCTACTTCATTTGCATTTCATCTAAACCAACTAAACCAACATATATAAAGTTCATTTTCAACTTGATTGCAGTAGCATAAGCATGAGAATTTTATATATATGGTAGTAGCATAAGCATTGCATCTTGCATTTCATTTTAAAATTGGTTTAGTTTCAAACCAGAGAGCTTAATTATTACTTTAATTTATATGAATTGGCAGTAGCATAACCAAAAAAACCTACTGCCTAGCTACCTAGGTACTGCAAGCATTTTTATTTTCATTTTCACATTTAAAAGAATGAATTGAACCAGAAGAAATCACATGGCATCTAGCAAAACCATTTTCATTTTCATTTTCATTTTCATTTTCATTTAATGAAGAACTAACATACTGCTTAGTGTCTAGTTTTTATTTTCATCATAAACCATAGCATAAAAACACCCTACTACTATAGCTACTCCTAAACTAAATGAACCAGAGAACCATGTACATCATTTTCATTTTGTTTTAAATGAAACATAGAATGAATTGAACCCTAAAGTGTTCATTTCATCATTTTTTAAATGAACCAGAGAGCATTATTGCTATATCAACCAGCCAACAACTATAGAATTTATAGAATTTAAATGAACCAGAGAGCATTGTCATAGAAGGCACTACATTTATAGAATTTCACTGCAAGAATCGGCTACTGCAAGACCTACTGCAAGAACTAAAGCAAGAATCGGAGGCAGAGAGAGGGAAGGAAGAGGGGGATGGATAGGGGAAGGAAGAGGGGAAGGGCGAGGGGTTCTTACCAACGGCGATGGTGGCGACGCCCTGCTGCTCCTCTCCGCGACGGTGGCCGGCGCGCAACGCCCTCGTCCTCTCGGCGACGGTGGCGACGGTGGCCGGCGCGTGACGCCCTCCCCCTCCTCTCCGCGGCGATACCCTGCTCCTCCTTGCGCGGCAGCTCCGGCGTGCAGCGAGGTCTCTTGGTCCAGGGCTTCCGCGCGACGGCGCTCGAGATCGACGGTGGCGGCGGCGCTCGAGATCGACAGTGGCGGTGGCGCTCGATTGGGAATGGGGAGGGAGAAGAGGGTCGCGCAGCGGTTAAGTCCCAGCTATAGCCGGACCCACCTTATTGCCGGCGCACCACATGATTGGTTCGCCGGGGACAATTATACCCCCGGCGAACCAAACAGGTGGTGCGCCGGCAATAAGGTGAGCCCGGCTATACCTGGGACTTGTCCCCCAACCCTGGCTGGCCATTTCCTTTTCTATTTTATTTTATTTTTCTTCTTTTCTTTATTCTTTTCACTTTCTTTTATGTTTATTTTCTTTTCCCACAAATCCTATACTATTTTTTTCCTTCTCTTTTCAAGATAATAACAAAGCAATATGAGTTAATTAGGCATTACAAAAAAATATGAGTTATATATACATACACAAAATATTGACCAACACAATATTAATTAGTCATACATAAAGTATTGGACATGACCATATGAGTAGTTATTAATTAAACAAAATATGAGTTATAGATTGCAAATAAAGTTTTACATCATCGATTGAGAAGAGTGTTTCGCTTTCTTCTTGCTTTTCTTGCTCGTCGTTGAATAATTTAGCCCCGTGTCGTGACTTCTTCTTTTGAAGGGTCGACCTGACCTCGGTAGCGTGGTCCTGCTTCTTCTTGTGGTGTATGTTGTGTCTTCGTCCTCGGATTCTTCCATCATTGGGTCTCCGACTTGTCCTTCGAAGTCTTCCTCGTTGGCGACTCTATCCATTCCGACGATGGTCCTCTTGCCTCTCCTCACGATAACACGGCTAGGCCTAGATGGGTCGGTTATGAAGAAGCATTGATGCACGTGTTCTGCCAGTACCCATGGCTCATTCTGCGCGGTGGCGTTCGTGGACTTTGATTTGTTGGCTTCGGGTAGAAACATGGTGGTGAAATACCGGTCTTCTTTTGTGACGCTCTTAGCCCATCTGATACGGAACATCGGCACTTTCTCCCCAGCGTAGCTAAGCTCCCAGATTTCCTCGATTCTTCCGTAGTATCTAGTCTTTACGTCACCCGTCCAGGAATCCATCGTTACCCCTGAGTTAAGTAAACACTGTTCTTGTCTTTTTCTTCCGTGTAGAATGTGTACCCGTTGATATCGTACGCTTGGTAAGTCATGATGTTGGGCGCGGGGCCATGTGACAAGGCCAATACTAGTTTATCCTTGTCGAGAATCCATTGGTGGGGATTAGCATCAATGTGGTCTTTGAACCAGCGCGCGAAAGAGGAGTTGTGCTCTCTGTATATTTACTTTCCGTCATCATCGGCTTGCCACTGTTCACTATCATGGTTTTGTGCTCTTTCAACCAAGGATCGATCAAGTCAATGTGTTGTAGCGCTACTAAGTTGGCCCTGTCAAAGTCGGAAGTCCGACCAGACATGTGCACGTGCAGTTCCTTACTTCCATTTTTGTGGCCTACTCCCTCGAACCTGCGGACGTGCTTGTTTTGAGGCAAACCAACAGGGTCCTCGATGTCTAGATAATTCGTGTAGAAAGAGATGCACTCTTCGGTGAGCCAGCCCTGGACGATGCTTCCATCCGGATGTGATCTGTTACGAACGTATCCTTTAATGACCCCATTCATTCTTTCAAACGGCATCATGTTGTGTAAGAATGCCGGCCCTAGACTGACGATATCATCCATGATATGGATCAACAGATGGACCATCACGTCAAAGAATGCAGGCGGGAAGTACATCTCCATCTCACATAGGATCACCACGATCTCTTCCTGGAGCCTTGCGAGTTTCTTCACGCTTATCGACTTCCGAGTTATGACGTCGAAGAAGTTACAGAACCCAGTCAGCGTTGCACGGACATGGTCATCCATTATACCTCGGATTGCAACCGGAAGAATCTGCGTCATCATCACGTGACAGTCATGAGACTTCATGCCGCTGAAGTTTCGTTTCTTGGGGTCCATGTATCTGCTTATTAGCCCGGAGTAACCGAAGGGCACTCTGACTCCTAGAAGGCAATTGAAAAATTGATCGACCTCGGCCGGACTAAAAGTGAAGCGGGAGGGGACGATGTAATAGTCTAGCTGCTTAATCCTTTTGCGCTTCTGACCGCCGTCCGCCTCCTCCTCCGACTGTCCCTCTTGGGCCGGCGGGATCTGAAGCTCTTCCCTGATGCCCAAAACTTTCAGGTCGTGTCTTGCTTTCGGCCCATCTTTGGTCCGGTCCGGCATGTTGAGAAGAGTGCCAAGCAAACTCTCGCACACGTTCTTTGTAATATGCATGACATCAAGGCAGTGAGGTGTATCGAGAATTTTCCAGTACGGCAAGTCCCAAAACACGGACCTCCTTTTCCATACACCAATGAGCGGCGTCGTTTCCTTTTTCTTCTTCTTCTCTCTAGGCTTTTGACGAATCTTTCCCGGCGCAGGGCACTCCTTCCAACCTTTCAGTAATGTATCGATCTCTTCGCCGCTCTTCTTACGTGGAGGTCCTCGGGGTTCATTTGTACCATCGAACAGATCTCCACGCTTTCTCCACGGGTCAGTCTTCTGTAGCCACCTTCGATGCCCCATGTAAACTGTTTTCGAAGAGCCGGGATCCTTACCAAGCTACAAAAACATCGTCTCTTCCATGCACCTGACACATGCCTTGTGTCCATGGCACACCTGGCACGAAATGTAACCGTATCCGAGGTAGTCCTGCACCGTCGTGATCAACGCGGCTCTCAAAGGGAAATATTCTTCCGCGACGGCGTCCCATGTATCTACCCCTTCCTCCGCCCACAACGTTTCAAGCTCCTCCTTTAATAGTTCAAGATACATGTTGATATCGTTTCCTGGCTGTGTCGGCCCTTGAATTAGCATACTCATCTGTATGTACTTCCTCTTCATGCACAGCTAGGGCGGGAGGTTGTAGATCCATACAAACACGGGCCATGTGCTATGTGTGCTGCTCTGGTTTCCGAACGGATTGAAACCGTCCGTGCTCGCACCCAACCTGATGTTTCTGGGATCTGCCCCAAAACTTCCGAATTCATTCTCTAATGCTTTCCACTGGCTTGCATCCGAAGGGTGCGTCAGCACTGGGTGCGCAATCCGCTCTTCATCATTCAACACTGCCTCCTTTCTTTCTGCGTGCCAGCGCATGAGCTTTGCTTCCTTGCGGTCCGCGTAGAACCGTTGAAGCCGGGGGGCGAGCGGGAAGTACCACACAACTTTCCGAGGAGCTTTCTTCTTCCCTTTCTTGTACCGTTCAGCTTCACACACAGGACATTTGGTCTTGTCCATGTGCTCCTTGCGATACATGATACAGTCGTTGATGCAGGCGTGATACTTTTCGTGGGGTAAGTCGAGAGGGCACGTGATTCTCTTGGCCTCGGCTAGACTACCAGGACACGTGTTCCCGGCAGGAAGGAGATCTTTCATGTATTCCAGGATGTCGTCGACGCTTGTGTCCGTCCATCCGTGTTTCGCCTTCATCTGCAGCACATCGAGAGCTACTCTCAAGCGAGACTCCCCCAACCCGCGACCTGAGTCGTACAACGGAGTATTCGAGTCTATCTCGAGTTGCTCAAGCTTTGATTTTCGCTTGGCGCCTTTCGTCTTTTCGAGAAGCAGATCTTGAAGATGAGGGTCCCTTGCAGTGAAGCTAGCGGCACCTCTTCGTCGTCGTCAAGGTTATTGTCATCGTCAAGGTTATTGTCGTCGTCAAGGTTATCGTCCTGTGCGACAAGCTCTTCATCGTCATCAATATCATGATGCCCTCCTTCTTGCCGGCCATTATTACCACCTGCTGCCGTCGCCCCATTGACCTCCGCGCCATCATCACTCATCCATTGAGTGTGTCCATGCATGAAACCATTAGTGAGCAGGTGCCCCTGCAATTTGCCTGAATACGGGTCAAACCATTTCCCTCGTTTGCATCTCCGGCACGGACACAATACCTCCGTGCGGTTATTTTCATACATGTCGATGATCGCGTGTTTCAGATACCTCATCACGATGCTTTCACTCATCTCGATAACCATTATCGCCTGCATGGTAAGATTACATAATTGATTAGAACCATGCATCCGTCGGTAGTTTTCACGGAAAATTTTGGCATGACCTTCCTACACGGTAGGACATAGGAGCGCCAGAAATGTGCAGCAGGAAACTTAAAGAATCAACATTTCGGCGCAACGTTGGCAACTCATTTTCAACGCCAACACACACAAGCACAAGCACAAACACAACATATATATATGCCACACACGAGCTTTGCTTCAAATTAATGTCCAATATACGTTGATTTCATTCCTCAATTTGTTCATTAATCAACTATTGGTTTGATATACTCGTTAACAAGATCGAGACGTCGCGCCGCTACCACGGCGTATGGAAGCCGACTTTCTAGATCTAGATCTAGATTGAGCGGTCAATGCGGGATAATAGATCTAGATCTACATAGGGGGATGTGGGAGATGCATGTAGGAAGGGAAGATTTGGTAAAAAAATATGATTTTGTTTGGTCAAATTGGCTAAATTTGGGGTAGAAATGGGCAAAAAATAGGTGGGTTGGGAGAAGGGTCGGGTTGTGTGGAGGAGTGAGTGTAGTGGCTTGTGAGTGCTGGTTGGTGGCTGAAATAACTCCCAGGTTACTGCCGGCGCACCAGGACCTGGGTGCGCCAGTAGTATATAAGCCATCCGGCTATATCTGCTTCAGGCCAGGCCCACGAAACATTGCCGGCGCACCAGCCCAGGAGCGCGCCGGCAATAGCAAATTACCACCGGCGCACTCCTGGGCTGGTGCGCCGGCAATGTTTCGTGGGCCTGGCCCGAATTGGGCGAGGCCATGCCAGGAAAAAGCGCCGGCGCGTCGAATCCACTGGTGCGCCGGTAGTGGGCTGGCATCACCGGCGCGGCTAGTATTTGGTGCGCCGGCAGCACGTTCCACCGGCGCATGCATAGGGTGGTGCGCCGGCACCACTTGCCTCTACCTATAGGCTTTTCCCTAGTAGTGGTAATCGCAGAAGAAAAAAGGAGAATGCAAACTGCGGCTGCGCTGGCTCAGTCCTCACAGTTGAGCTTAGCTGCAATGAGTGCCAACCTTGGCACACCAACGTTCAAGCCAACCAAGGAGACAAAAGACATCGTGCTGAACCCGGCTTACCCTGAGCGCACCGTTCGTATCGGTGCCGGTCTCAGTGAGGCATAGGAAAGCGCGCTCGTCAACTTCCTCCGTGAGAATCGGAATATCTTCGCCTGGTCTACTGATGACTTGGTAGGTGTTCCGAGGGAGTTGGCTGAGCACTCTCTGAATGTCCGGAAGGATGCGAAGCCGGTAAGACAGCCGTTGCGCCGTTTTGCTGAAGACAGGAGAAAGATCATTGGAGAAGAGGTGACGAAGTTGTTAGTTGCCAGTTTCATCATGGAAGTACTGCATACTGAGTGGCTAGCCAATCCGGTGCTGGTCGAAAAGAAAAAAGAGGAGAACCTTGAGGCAAAAGCTCCAAAGGTGTGGCGCATGTGTATCGACTACACCAACTTGAACAAGGCTTGTCCGAAAGATCCTTTCCCTTTACCCCGGATCGATCAAGTGATTGATTCCACTGCTGGATGTGAACTGCTGTCGTTCCTGGATGCCTATTCCGGTTTCCACCAAATTCCCTTGAAAAAGGAAGATCAAATAAAAAATGCGTTATCACCCTGCACGGGGCTTATTGCTATGTTACTATGCCTTTCGGTTTGCGCAACGCTGGTGCAACGTACCAGCGCTGCATGCAAAAGTGTTTATTTGATCAAATCGGTAAAAATGTGCAAGTCTATGTGGATGACATTGTGATAAAAATGAAGGTCAAGGAAACCTTGATCGATTACTTAAGGCAAACGTTTGATTACCTGAGAAGGTTCCGGATGAAACTCAATCCGGCAAAATGCACCTTCGGTGTGCCAGCCGGCAAGTTGCTTGGTTTTCTCGTGTCTAGCCAGGGCATTGAGGTTAATCCGGTAAAGATCCGGGCCATAGAAAGAATGGCAGTACCGCAAGAGCTCAAAGATGTGCAAAAGTTTACCGGAAGCTTAGCATCGCTAAATCGGTTCATAAGCAGGTTGGGGGAAAAGGCCCTACCGCTCTATGCTTTGATGAAAAAGTCTGATACCTTTGTCTGGACCCCTCAGGCAGACGCGGCATTTAAAGAGCTAAAAACAATGCTAGCCACTGCGCCGATATTGGCTTCAACTCTAGAAAGAGAGCCCACGCTGTTGTACATAGCAGCAACAAACCGGGTTGTGAGTGTGGTAGTTGTGGTTGAAAGAGAAGAGGAAGGAAAAACCGTGCAGAGACCGGTATACTACCTGAGCGAGGTGCTCTCACTCTCAAAACAAAACTACCCTCACTTCCAGAAAATGACTTATGGAGTGTACATGGCCGCCACAAAGCTCAAGCACTACTTTGAAGAGCATCCCATGAAGATAGTGAGCGAGGCACCAATTTCTGATATCATGGGAAACAAGGATGCTAGCGGCAGGATTGCCAAATGGGCAATTCAGGTATCACCATATGTACCAGACTACGAAAGAAGGGATGCCATAAAATCGCAAGCTTTAGCTGATTTCTTGGTTGATAGGGCGGAAATGCAATACAAACCGCCAGAACACAAGGTAGAGTACTAGAAGATGCACCTTGATGGATCCAAGTTCAAAGAAGGTTTGGGCGCCGGTGTGGTGCTTACTTCGCCTAAGGGAGATCATCTCCGGTATGTTTTACAAGTGCACTTCCGAGCATCGAACAATGTTGCTGAGTACGAAGCTTTGATCCATGGGCTCAAGGTCGCAAAAGAAATCGGTGCGCACCAGATCATTTGCTATGGAGATTCAGATCTTGTGGTGCAGCAGTGTTCCGGAGATTGGGACGCAAAAGATGCCAACATGGCCTCATATCGGTTTCACGTGCAAAAGATTGCCGGCTTCTTCGAAGGTTGTGAGTTTCACCATGTGCCGCGCGCGGAAAACGAAGCTGCGAATACTCTCTCCAAGCTAGGCTCCTCCCGGCAGGAAATTCCTCCCGGAGTAGCTTTGACTCACCTAATGACTCCATCAATCAAACCAAGTCAGGAGTCAGAGTCCATTTTTGTACCAGAGTCACATGTTGTGCCAATGGATATTGACGAAGGAAACCCGGGGACTATTCCGGTAAACTCGGGGACTGTTCCGGCAGACCCGGGGACTGCGATGTCTAAGCCGGAAGAAGCTATGCTGGTGGACAATATGGAGAGAGACGTATCGGTATTCCTAGTCCGGGAAACGCCAACTTGGGTCGAACCTATTAAGGAATTCCTGATCAACGGCACCTTGCCGGTTGACGAAAATGAGTCGAGAAGGATCCAGAGAAGGTCCAAAGCCTACACTATCATCAATGGTGAGGTATACAAAGAAGTGTTACCGGTATCCTCCAGAGGTGTGTGGAACTGGAAGAGGGAAAAGAAATGTTGGTAGAAATTCACCAAGGAGAATGTGGGCACCATGCTTCGTCAAGGGCTCTGGTGGCAAAAGTCTTCCGGCATGGGTTCTATTGGCCCACAGCTCTCGAAAACACTGAAGATTTGGTACGAAAGTGCAACGGCTGCCAGCGGTACGCTAAGCAAAATCATACCCCAGCGTCTGGTCTCAAAACTATACCATTGACATGGCCATTTGCTGTTTGGTGCCTTGACATGGTAGGTCCATTTAAAACCGCAAGGGGCAACATGACGCATGTGCTGGTAATGGTGGATAAGTTCACCAAATTGTTGGAAGTGAAGCCTATTGCAAAGTGTGACGGGCATACGGCTGTGAAGTTCTTAAAAGATGTGATTTTGCGGTATGGGTACCCGCACAGCATCATCACAGACAATGGCACAAACTTTGCTCAAGGTGAGTTCAAAAGATTTTGTGAGGATAACAATATCCGGTTGGATTTGTGCTCCGTAGCGCACCCCCAAGGCAATGGCCAGGTTGAAAGGACAAACGCTCTGGTGCTTTCCGGTATCAAGCCAAGGCTGATTGAACCGCTTGAAAAGTCGCCAGGATGTTGGCTAGATGAGCTACCATCCGTGCTGTGGAGCATCCGGACGACGCCGAATCGGTCTACCGGATACACTCCATTTTTCATGGTTTATGGGGCAGAAGCTGTAATCCCAACCGATATCATTCATGATTCACCAAGGGTCCAACTCTATACCGAAGAAGAGGTAAAAGAGGCCCGAGAAAATGATGTGGACTTGCTAGAGGAAGCAAGAGAGCTGGCTTTGGCAAGAACAGCCATATACCAGCAGAACCTCAGACGCTATCATAGCCAGAAGGTTAACTCGAGGGTGTTCCGGGAGGGAGATCTGGTGTTACGCCTAGTGCAGCGCACTGAGGGACGCCACAAGCTCTCACCCCCATGGGAAGGACCTTTCATTGTGAGCAAAGCCCTGCACAATGATGCCTACTACTTAATCAACGCACAGGAATCGAAGAAAAGCAAGGCGGACAGGTCTGGAGAAGAAACCAAGCGCCCATGGAACATAGCACTACTGCGTCCTTTCTATTCCTGAAGTTGTGCTGTAAGAAGTTCCTTTTTGTACCTTAAGTACTATGAATAAAGATGCCGACACCTCAAATGAATCTCGGGGACTGCCTCTACCGGAAATTGCATGCAATGTGTTTATTTTTTCAGTTTACCGGTTGCTTGGTGAACATTTTTTCTTTCCGGTTTAGTAACGTGCTAAACCTACCGAAGTCTTCGACTATGCTGTTTTCCGCAGACCGGCTTGATGGCAAGCAAGATAAACCGGTAGGAACTAAGCACGTGAAACACGAAGAGGATGAATGGGAACAATCAATACAGGAAAGTTAAACTAACCCCGATTATACCGTTTTTTTGTGAAAAATTTCGGATTCTTTCTAAGTTCAAGAAAGTGCTTGCTTGGCAAAAGAACTTTGTGACTCATACGCCAAAAAACCCAGAGATGTAGGCAGAGGCAAAGCAAAAGAACCAAGTGTGCATCGGATTGGACGCCGAAACAATTCCGGAATCTTCAAAGTGCAAGATCAAAGCAAACGATATGCAAAATGCTAAGTTAGCACATAAAACTTTGAAGGAGATATGCCCTAGAGGCAATAATAAAGTGGTTATTATTTATATCTTTATGTTTATGATAAATGTTTATATATCATGCTATAATTGTATTAACCGAAACATTAGTACATGTGTGATATGTAGACAAACAAAGAAGTCCCTAGTATGCCTCTTAACTAGCTTGTTGATTAATGGATGATTAGTTTCATAATCATGAACATTGGATGTTATTAATAACAAGGTTATATCATTGTATGAATGATGTAATGGACACACCCAATTAAGCGTAGCATAAGATCTCGTCATTAAGTTATTTGCTATAAGCTTTCGATACAAAGTTACCTAGTCCTTATGACCATGAGATCATGTAAATCACTTATACCGGAAAGGTACTTTGATTACACCAAACGCCACTGCGTAAATGGGTGGTTATAAAGGTGGGATTAAGTATCCGGAAAGTATGAGTTGATGCATATGGATCAACAGTGGGATTTGTCCATCCCGATGACAGATAGATATACTCTAGGCCCTCTCTGTGGAATGTCGTCTAATGTCTTGCAAGCATATGAATGAGTTCATAAGAGACCACATACCACGGTACGAGTAAAGAGTACTTGTCAGGAGACGAGGTTGAACAAGGTATAGAGTGATACCGAAGATCAAACCTCGGACAAGTAAAATATCGCGTGACAAAGGGAATTGGTATTGTATGTGAATGGTTCATTCGATCACTAAAGTCATCGTTGAATATGTGGGAGCCATTATGGATCTCCAGATCCCGCTATTGGTTATTGGTCGGAGTGAGTACTCAACCATGTCCGCATAGTTCACGAACCGTAGGGTGACACACTTAAAGTTGGATGTTGAAATGGTAGAACTTGAATATGGAATGGAGTTCGAATATTTGTTCGGAGTCCCGGATGAGATCCCGGACATCACGAGGAGTTCCGGAATGGTCCGGAGAATAAGATTCATATATAGGATGTCATTTTATGTGAATTAAAATGATACGGAAGGTTCTATGGAAGGTTCTAGAAGGTTCTAGAAAAGTCCGGAAGAAACCACCAAGGAAGGTGGAGTCCCACCGGGACTCCACCTCCATGGCCGGCCAACCCTAGTGGGGGAGGAGTCCCAAGTGGACTCCCCCTTAGGGGGCCGGCCACCCCCCCCCCCATATGGAAGGGGGGAATCCCACCCCAAGTGGGATTCCCACCCTAGGTAGGTTTCCTTTTCATATGGAAGTTTTTGGTTTCGGGTCTTACTCGAAGATTTGGAGTCCAACACTTGGGGTTCCACCTATATAATGAGGGGCCAAGGGAGGGGGCCGGCCACCCCAAAGACCACAAGCTGGCCGCCCCATTGAAGTGGCCGGCCACCCCCTCCCAAACCCTAGCCGCCCCCCTCTCCTCCATATCTCCCGCGTAGCTTTAGCGAAGCTCCGCCGGAGTTCTCCACCGCCACCGACACCACGCCGTCGTGCTGTCGGATTCAAGAGGAGCTACTACTTCCGCTGCGCGCTGGAACGGGAGGTGGACATCGTCTTCATCAACAACCGAACGTGTGACCGAGTACGGAGGTGCTGCCCGTTCGTGGCGCCGGAAGCGATGGTGATCAAGATCTTCTACGCGCTTTTGCAAGCGGCAAGTGAACGTCTACCGCAGCAACAAGAGCCTCATCTTGTAGGCTTTGGAATCTCTTCAAGGGTGAGACTCGATACCCCCTCGTTGCTACCGTCTTCTAGATTGCATCTTGTCTTGGATTGCGTGTTCGCGGTAGGAAATTTTTTGTTTTCTATGCAACGTTATCCTACAGTGGTATCAGAGCTGTGTCTATGCATAGATGGTTGCACGAGTAGAACACAATGGTTTTGTGGGCGTTGATGCTCTTGTTGTCTTTAGTTTGAGTACTTTGCATCTTTGTGGCATAGTGGGATGAAGCGGCTCGGACTAACTTTACATGACCGCGTTCATGAGACTTATTCCTCGTTCGACATGCAACGTGTATTGCATAAGAGGCTTTGCGGGTGTCTGTCTCTCCTACTATAGCGAAGATTCAATTTACTCTTCTATTGACAACATTAGTATCACCGTTGTGGTTCATGTTCGTAGGTAGATTAGATCTCTCTCGAAAACCCTAAACCACGTAAAATATGCAAACCAAATTAGAGACGTCTAACTTGTTTTTGCAGGGTTTGGTGATGTGATATGGCCATAATGTGATGATGAATATGTATGAGATGATCATTATTGTATTGTGGCAACCGGCAGGAGCCTTATGGTTGTCTTTAATTTTCATGTTGAGTAGTATTTCAAAGTAGTTGTAATAGTTGCTACATGAGGTGAACAACCATGAAGACGGTGCCATGAACCTTGACGCTACGCCGACGATGATGGAGATCATGCCCGTTGATGATGGAGATCATGTCCGTTCTTTGGAGATAAAGATCAAAGGCGCAAAGACAAAAGGGCCATATCATATCACATATGAATTGCATGTGATGTTAATCCTTTATGCATCTTATTTTGCTTAGATCGCGACGGTAGCATTATAAGATGATCCCTCACATTAATATCAAGATAATAAAGTGTTCTTCCCTCGTATGCACCGTTGTACAGTTAAATCGTTTGAAGCATCTCGTGATGATCGGATGTGATAGACTCAACGTTCACATACAACGGGTGTAAGCCATGTTGCACACGCGGAATACTTGGGTTTGCTTGACGAGCCTAGCATGTACAGACATGGCCTCGGGACAACGGAAACCGAAAGGTTGAACACGAGTCATATGGATGATATGATCAACATGTTGATGTTCACCATTGAAGCTACATCATCTCACGTGATGATCGGTTTTGGTGTAGCGGATGTGGATCGTGTACCACTTAACAACTATGAGGGATGTTGTATTAAGTGGGAGTTCATTAGTAATTAGATTAAAACATGAACTATTTATCATGAACTTAGTCTGAGTAGTATTTTGAATTAATTTTGTAGTATTGGCATCCGTTTACTACTATGCGCTAGTCTTGTAATTGAGATAGAAATACTGTTAAAATCTGATAAGAAACTTTACGGATTGGTACCGTATTGTTAAAGAATCAAGAATTGATTAAGTCCTATTGCAAACTTTTAGTAAACCTCATATTGTTGATTCAATAAGCTATGGTTTCAATTAGTACCTAAAGTTATCTTGTCTCCGTGAAACTTGAAGTTCAAATCTGTTTGAAAAGTAAGGAGCTGAAAATTTAGTTTTCAGAAATAATCAAGGTATGAGATATATGTGATATCTAAGACCTTATTGCAAGATGATAGAATATAAATTTGGTGAGACTACATAAACTCATAAGTTTTATGGGAATGTATGAAGGTTGAAGACGCCAGGCGTCACAATCCTCCAACTTTTGGGGCACTAATAATATTCGCATATCCATGAAGTTATCATCCTTAGTATGCACCGTTGCTAAGACTCGTCGTTTCGAAGCATCACGTGATGATCGGGTGTGATAGATTCTACGTGTGCATACAACGGGTGCAAGCCAGATTTGCACATGCGAATACCAAGGTTAAAACTTTACGAGCCTAGCATGTACAGACATGGTCTCAGAAAGTCATCATGATACAATGGATAAAATTATGAGTGAAATTGTTCATCATATTACAAAGTTACTAATAGTGAAATCTGAAACACTTGTCATATGATGATCAACTTCAAAGTAAGAACCTCAAGGTTATTGGTATTAGACCAACAAACCTAGAAGTTATTGATGTTGAAGTGTTTTTCTGAATAATGAGGAAAGCTAAAAGAGAAACTGCAAAAGATATTTTGGCAAAAGAAAGAAAAGACTAGAAAGTCTAGCTCAGGTGTATATAAATGATATACATGTTATGGTTGTATTCCTAGTTAAAGTCACACTATGAAATTCTTGGGTATTAGTACTATATTGGTTGGTATGAAGTGTCATACAAAACAACACAATACAAGAATACAATGGCCTAAGTGACTGACAAGGAATATGATAAGAATGCACGTCTGGAACAAAATAAAGTGTTATTATGTTCGTCGTTAGCATTCTATCTAGCCCTTAGAATTTATAATAAAGAACTTAATAATTGTTATTTTGCTCTGGTCAAATGAAAACAATGAGTTGTTCCAATTGTGACATTACTCCATGTATGATGGATAAGTTATTATAAATCTTAATGGTGAAACACACATACATAACACTGAAGCTAAAAACCATAAGGCAAATGATTTGAATTCCACTTATTTGTGGAACCGCTATTTAGGTCATATTAGAAAGGAACGCATGAAGGAACTCCATGCAAATGGATTTTTGGAGTCATTTGATTTTTGAATCATTTGGCGCTTGCAAATCTTTTCTAAAGAGAATGACTAAAATACCGTTTATAGGCCAAGAGTTGAACGGGCAACTAACTTAGTGGAAAAATACATGATGATGTATGTGGTTCACTGGGCATAGTTGTGTGCGGGAGATTCTTCTACTTCATGAAAAATTTCAACAATGAATTGAGTATATATATGTGGATATATTCAATAAGGAATAAGTTTGAAACATTTGAATGGATTCAAATAAATTTCAGCATGAAGTGGAAATCATCGTAATAGAAAAGTCAAATATCTATGATTGGATCATAGTGGAAATATTTGAATTACTAGTTTTAGCGAACATCTAAGAGAGTTATGAAATTGTTCTACAACTCACGTTTCTTGGAGTATCATAGTGATGATGAAGTATCCGAGAGATGTATCCAAACCTTGATGGGTCAATGATGAGATAAAATATTAATGCCATTATATTTTTTATGGATTATGCTTTAGAGACTACCGCTTTTATACTAAATAGAGCATCATCATGATCCGTTGAAATGACACCATACAGGTTATGGCATGGGTATAAACCCTAATAGTCCTTTCTTTAAATTTTGGTCTAAACCAAAATCGGATGAATGTCTTTGTTGGTTATCCCAAAGAATTGATTGGGAATTCTTCCCACTATATAGACAAAGACAAAAGTGTTTGTCAATGTTTCTTATTTCCAAGAAATTGTTTCTAGCGAAGTTTTTGAGTGGGAGGACAATAGAACTTGATAAGGTTTATGAACCTCAGCATAATGATCAGAGTAGCGCAGCATTGGAAATGGTTCCGGAAGTGGCCACGACTATCATGGCTCCCATGACTACAAAGTGTTTTAGCCATGGAGATCGAAGTACATATTGAACCTTGTAGATATGGTTTACTTTGTGATCAAATAAATGATTTGTGGACAAAGGATTGATTTTGAACAATGATAAACCAACTACAAACAAAGAAGTTATGATGGGCCCTGACTCCGTTAAAATGGCTATACACCATGAAATCCAAGATAGATGAATACTTTTTGAAAGTAAATGGATCTATAAAATTAATGGACTTGGATGAAATATCCTTGAAGAAGCTTGACTTGTCAAAAAATTGTTTACGACAAAGTTCAAAGAGTTGACTACGACAAGATTAGATCTTCCGTAGCAATGCTTATAGTCTATATGGATTATTCTAGTAATCACTACATATTTCTTTTATGAGATATGTTAGTAGGATGGCAAAATACATTACTTATCAGAAGTGTGTATTAAAGGTGTATACAAGATACAACCAAGAGTTTTGCTGGTCCGTGGAATACTAGATAGGTATACGAACTTCAATTGGATGAAGTAAGTATCGCGGAGTTGGAATCTTCACCAGATGAAATAGTCAAAGAGTTTTTGATTTCATCAGAGACGATGAAGAGGCTTGCATTTGCAAGAAATTAAGTGGGAGCGCTAAGACATATTTATAATACTTTATGTAGGTGACATATAGTTGGTTATAAATAATGTAATTACATACTTGATTAAAAGGTTTCATTGAAAAATTAACTTCAATGAAAGTGATATGGACTGAAACAAATTTAGTGTCAAGATCTATGAAGATAGATTGAAACACATAAATAAGTTTAAGTCAAAGTACATAGGATGGATATTGAAGTAGTTCAATAAAGAAATATTAAGAAAATGTTCTTGTCATGTGAAGGTTTAACAAGACTTGAGTGTATCTGACACTCAATGAGTAAAAACACATGAGTGATTATAGATCACGAATAATATGTACACAATCAGATGTCCTATGCTCTAAAAGTGTTATGAGCATGTACCAGAATGATTCATGTGATGATCATTGAAAAACAGTAAGAATATTCTTGAGTACTTAAGAAGAACCAAGTATATATATATATATAATTTTGTATGGAGAAATGACAAACAAATCACTGTAAGGTGTTACACCGATATTGGTTTTGTCACATATAAAATATAATTTCAATCTCAAATTTGACTAAGTGTTGTTTAAAAGGTAGCACAATGAGTTAGAAGTTGTCTATGTTAGATTTAGAAGAGTTCTAAATATTGTGACGGATTCTACAAACGAAAGGCAGAGTATGTCATTGTTTTGACAATGACTGAGGATGTTAAGTCAAGAAGTTCTTTGAGGACTTGGTGTAGTTCCGATAGTGTCAGAACTTTGAAGCTATATTGTGTGTGACAATATTAGTGACATATTTCAGACCGCGGAATTAAGGTTCCACCAGAAGACCAAACATATTTAATGCCGACTCATTTGGAAATGAGTGATGCGTTGAGACGCAAATGAATTACAAAATACATACGGTTCTGAGCATGTCAGATCCGTTGACTAAAACCTCTCTCGTGAGCAAAACATGATAAAGCACCGGAAGGCCAAGGTGTTATATCTTTACAAATGTAAACTAGATTATTGACTCTAGTGCAAGTGGGAGACTGAAGGAGATATGCCCTAGAGGCAATAATAAAGTGGTTATTATTTATATCTTTATGTTTATGATAAATGTTTATATATCATGCTATAATTGTATTAACCGAAACATTAGTACATGTGTGATATGTAGACAAACAAAGAAGTCCCTAGTATGCCTCTTAACTAGCCTATTGATTAATGGATGATTAGTTTCATAATCATGAACATTGGATGTTATTAATAACAAGGTTATATCATTGTATGAATGATGTAATGGACACACCCAATTAAGCGTAGCATAAGATCTCGTCATTAAGATATTTGCTATAAGCTTTCGATACATAGTTACCTAGTCCTTATGACCATGAGATCATGTAAATCACTTATACCGGAAAGGTACTTTGATTACACCAAACGCCACTGCATAAATGGGTGGTTATAAAGGTGGGATTAAGTATCCGGAAAGTATGAGTTGAGGCATATGGATCAACAGTGGGATTTGTCCATCCCGATGACGGATAGATATACTCTGGGCCCTCTCGGTGGAATGTCGTCTAATGTCTTGCAAGCATATGAATGAGTTCATAAGAGACCACATACCACGGTACGAGTAAAGAGTACTTGTCAGGAGACGAGGTTGAACAAGGTATAGAGTGATACCGAAGATCAAACTTCGGACAAGTAAAATATCGCGTGACAAAGGGAATTGGTATTGTATGTGAATGGTTCATTAGATCACTAAAGTCATCGTTGAATATGTGGGAGCCATTATGGATCTCCAGATCCCGCTATTGGTTATTGGTCGGAGTGAGTACTCAACCATGTCCACATAGTTCACGAATCGTAGGGTGACACACTTAAAGTTGGATGTTGAAATGGTAGAACTTGAATATGGAATGGAGTTCGAATATTTGTTCGGAGTCCCGGATGAGATCCCGGACATCACGAGGAGTTCCGGAATGGTCCGGAGAATAAGATTCATATATAGGATGTCATTTTATGTGAATTAAAATGATACGGAAGGTTCTATGGAAGGTTCTAGAAGGTTCTAGAAAAGTCCGGAAGAAACCACCAAGGAAGGTGGAGTCCCGGTGGGACTCCACCTCCATGGCCGGCCAACCCTAGTGGGGGAGGAGTCCCAAGTGGACTCCCCCTTAGGGGGCCGGCCACCCCCCCATATGGAAGGGGGGAATCCCACCCCAAGTGGGATTCCCACCCTAGGTAGGTTTCCTTTTCATATGGAAGTTTTTGGTTTCGGGTCTTATTCGAAGATTTGGAGTCCAACACTTGGGGTTCCACCTATATAATGAGGGGCCAAGGGAGGGGGCCGGCCACCCCAAAGACCACAAGCTGGCCGCCCCATTGAAGTGGCCGGCCACCCCCTCCCAAACCCTAGCCGCCCCCTCTCCTCCATATCTCCCGCGTAGCTTTAGCGAAGCTCCGCCGGAGTTCTCCACCGCCACCGACACCACGCCGTCGTGCTGTCGGATTCAAGAGGAGCTACTACTTCCGCTGCCCGCTGGAACGAGAGGTGGACGTCGTCTTCATCAACAACCGAACGTGTGACTGAGTACGGAGGTGCTGCCCGTTCGTGGCGCCGGAAGCGATGGTGATCAAGATCTTCTACGCGCTTTTGCAAGCGGCAAGTGAACGTCTACCGCAGCAACAAGAGCCTCATCTTGTACGCTTGGAATCTCTTCAAGGGTGAGACTCGATACCCCCTCGTTGCTACCGTCTTCTAGATTGCATCTTGGCTTGGATTGCGTGTTCGTGGTAGGAAAATTTTTGTTTTCTATGCAACGTTATCCTACAAACTTAACTTAAAATCTTACCGGTAAACAAATACCGGCATAAGCATAATTGTTGTATCACAAGCAAAAGAAATGCTGAGTTTTATCTTACATCATAAACCCCAGCATACCGGGGTGGAATTTAACAGGCTTAAAAGTTTTTGAGGCAACAGATATAACAGGGCACAAGATAGCAAGTTCAGGCAATAGGAGGCTGCTCGTCAGCCGCAGGAGCTTCCGGAGGAGCGTCACCTTCTTCCGGATCCGCCGCGCCCTCTTCAGCATCCTCATCCTCCTCGTCCTCGACGATTCCCTCGTCATCGGAAATCGCATCCTTGACGTCGGAAGGAGGAGGGATGAAGGTGCGCATGTGAGCAAATTCGGCAATGTGGTAGGCGCGGTCTTGATGCTTGGCAACGCGGACCGGATCTTTCTCAGAGGGCGAGTCGCCACGAAGGGCGTGGAACGCGTCCAGATCTAGGTCATCATACCAGGAGCATGCGATGCGCAGCGCCGCATCCGCTCCGGCACGAGCAGCTGAGCACTTCCACTCGCGGATCCTCCGGCATGCGTCCTTCAAGCACTCAGCAACCAGCGTGACGTTGTCAGGCACTGGCTCCCCAGGCCACAGCACCTTGAAGATTTGAAGCGCAGCATCCGGGAGGTCCTTCATGTGTCGGTCGACGGAGCGCGCGTGCCGGATCCGAGCAGAGAGCGCGACCAGATAGTCGTAGCCGTCCCAGGGCGTATCCGGGCTTGGCAAAGTTTGCTTGGCCCTGTGCTCCGTGACCTTGGCAATCGCGTGCTTCTGGGAGTCCGGGAAGATCTCTGCAAAGAGAAGGAAAAGCAACCAGTGTAAGAAAATACCGGTATGAACTAACAGTTCTAAACAAGAGAAAAAGGGAAGATATCGCTTACTGCAGGCAAGCGCATCAATCTGCATCACCATCTTATCATAATCGGCTTGATCAGCGATGAGCTGGGCGACCTTATCCTACGCAGCCTTCCGCGCGGCAGCTTCCTCCTCCAGCTCCTTCCGCAGCCCAGCTGTGGAATCAGTATACTCCTTTAGAGTTTCATCCAATTTGGCTTCTGCTGTAGCTTTGGCCTTCTGGAGCTCGCGTGCATGCCGCAGCTCAGCATCCATGGCATGCTCCTTCATCTCGCAATGCGCAGTGGTGAGCTGCTCCTTTTCGGCTGAAATCCGGAAGAATTGTATTAACAAAGAGGAGTCCGGTAGGATGAAACATGCAGAGGAAGTAAAAGCAAGAAACGGTACCCTTGAGCGCGGCAAGCTCGGTAGAGAGAGCCTCGAGGGAGACTTCCGGAAGTGCTGGAATGCAAAAAGTTAGCAAATGCTAAAAAGAAAAAGTAACCGGTAAAAGTAGCCGGATGAGCAAGGACTAACCTTGGCACTTGCTGTGCGCTTCGGACAGCTCCCGGTGCTCCCACAGAAGCTCCTCAAAGAGCTCCTTCCGGGCATCTGCCGTGCTCTGTTCAAGTTGAAAAGGTTTTCGGTAAGAAAGATGCCGGCAAGAAGACAAGTTTCGCGCTAAGAGTTGCACTCTCAACCCGAAACTCGGGGACTGGATATGCCGGTTTTTTGGGTGTTTTTAACAGAGTTTCGCGCTAAGTGATGCGCTCTCAACCCGAAAGTCGGGGACTGGATATGCCGGTTTTTTACTTTTATAACAAAGTTTCGCGCTAAGAACTACGTTCTCAACCCGAAACTCGGGGACTGGGAGGATATACATAATCTTCAAAATTTTAAAAAAAAGATTTCGGCAGAAATGTAAGAGAGTTGAGGTTGTGTGACTTACCGTCACGTTGCTGCTGGCATCGTGCCAGGCGTTGTCGAACTCCTTGACCGCGCGCCGCAGCCGGCTAAAGTGTTGGACGGTGCTGCGGGGGCCGGAAGGGTCGACCATCGGGAGTTTGTCCTTGCCGAGGCCCCGCGTCGCCGGCGTCAGATCCGCCTGATTCCACTTCTCAGCGTAATCGAGCAGATGGCCAAGGTCGGTTCCTTGGCGTTGGAACTCCGTAATCCGGCCAAGCTGAGCGGAGGCCGCCTCGCATGCCCAGTATGCAGAACCATCGTCCGCGAACCGGGAGACGGATCCGCGGCCGCAGTCTCTGGCGGCGTAGGCTTGGCAGAAGCCGGCTTCCCGATGGAGGTTGCCGGAGGAGGAGTTGGCGTAGACTTAGCAGGCTCAGGAGCTTCCGGAGCGTCCTTCGCCGAAGAGGAGCTGGCTTGGCCGGAAGACTCCGGCACGGCCTTGGAGGGGGAGGAAGAGTCCTTCTTCTGCTTCGGGACAGGAGGAACCAGAGGTTTCGCCTGCCCGGCTTCTTCGGTGCCGGCGCCGGTGGTGCTGGCGCTGGTGTCTTTGGCTTCTGGAGGGGAGACAAAGTCCCCTCCGCGCGGTGATCAGAAGGTTTTGGGGCCGCGCGCCCCGAACTTGTGTTGCCCCCCACGAGGGAGGCAAAAAGATTGCCGGCACCAGATGGTACCGAACTTTGCCGAGGAGGAGGGGAGCCTTTGGCGGTGTCCCCTGAGGCCTTCGGCTTCATGCCAGAGCTGCTCTTGGAGATATTCAAGGGAGGCCTGGAAAGATGAAAAAGGAGAAAAGTTTAGAAAGGCAACCGGAAAAGGAGAATCTGAAAACAAAAGAAAATCTAGAAGCAAAAAGACTCCCGAGTCAAAAGAAGTAAAAGCAGAAACTCACCCGGTAGCCACCGGCATCTCCCGTTTCCGGTAGCGCTTGGCGGTCACCGTCTTCCCGGAGATCTCAATCCGGGAGCGCTTGGCCGGAGGGATCTCGCTGGAGCCGGCCTCAGGCGTGGGCGCCTTCTTCTTGCGGCTCTCGGAGGCGAGCTTCTCCATAAACTCGGCCCCGCACTCGGCCTGAAGCGGGGTGGCGCGCTCCACGACCTGTGGGTTGGCGTTGGTTGAAGGAGCGGCTACAAAAAGATGTGATACATGAGAAAACGGAAAAGGAAAGATACCTCCAGTATAGTAACCTCATCGTTAGAACCGGAGTCCTTGCCAGGAAAGTTACCGGGACGTGAGGCCTGGGAGCGGCTCATCTTGCTCTTGGTCCAGATCACGTAGGGATCCGGATCAACCTTGTCCAGATCGCGCCTCTGGAAAGGAGAACGCACCTCCTCAGCGATGCGAGGGAAGCGTTCGCAGGCCTGAAAATGAGAAGAATCGGTTAGTTATGCGTTGAGAAGTTACCGGAAAACAATCTGGATTACTCGAGTTCTTACTTCAGCTGTTGGGGGGTTCATGGCACAAAGAGGAAGGAGGCCCCATTTCCAATCCAAGGGCATGTCCGTATTACAGATTTGCCTGGCCTTGAGCGCTACATCCTCTGTGCTCAAGGTCAAGCCGGTGATTTTAGTAGGGTCACGGGGGCCGCACATCTGGCTCATCTTGTGAGCCCGGCGCTGGAGAGGAAGCACCCGGCATGAGATAAACGCACGGATGATATCGTCGGAGCAGATCCTCGTGTCCTTCTTGAGGCTCTCCAGGAACCGGACTATCCGGTTAGTCTCGATATGGTTGGTCCCCAGATGGAAGCCCCAGTTGGTCTTGTTGGGCGTCGCCAGATTAAAAGCCGGCAAGTTGATGAAATCTGAGGAACCTTTGTTCCTCACATAGAAGAAAGTCTCCTGCCAGGCCCGGCAAGAATCCATGCCGGAGAACTTGAAGAAGGGGCTCCCTTGGCGGGAACCCACGATGCAGGACCCGCACCGCACTACAGGTTTGGGGTTGGGGATGTTTTTGCCTTGGACCGAGTTGATCCGAAGGCAGAAGAAGCGAGCGAAAGCTTCTTTGGTGGGAAAGAGGCCAACATAGGCCTCCATGAAGGAAACATAGCAAGAGAGGTAGAAGATGGCATTGCCAGGAAGATGGTGAGGTCGGAGTTTGTAAAAGTCAAGGAACTGACGGAAAAAATCGGAGGAAGGAAGGCCGAAGCCGCGCTCAAAATGAGAAACAAAAACAACGAACTCTCCGGGTTCGGGCTCGGGTTCCACCTCATCGCGTGGGATCCGGCAAGATACCTGTGCCGGTATCCTCCGGGAGCGGTACAGCCAGTCTATATCTTTCTGGGTCACATCGGAGCCTTTCCAAGCTCCCCGACTAATGTTGGTCAGGTCCACACCGGAGTCTTGGCGGGAGCTGCTGGCTTCTTGGCCTCGCTTGGAGCTAGAATCCGGAACGGATGAGGAAGCTCCCATCCGGTCTGGCTCAGCTTCAAGCCTACCGGAAGACTGATTGTGGCGGCTGATACGTCTCCGACGTATCGATAATTTCTTATGTTCCATGCCACATTATTGATGTTATCTACATGTTTTATGCACACTTTATGTCATATTCGTGCATTTTCTGGAACTAACCTATTAACAAGATGCCGAAGTGCCAGTTGATGTTTTCTGCTGTTTTTGGTTTCAGAAATCCTAGTAACGAAATATTCTCGGAATTGGACGAAATCAACGCCCAGGGTCCTATTTTGCCACGAAGCTTTCAGAAGTCCGAAGAAGAGACGAAGAGGGGCCACGAGGGGGCCACACCCTAGGGCGGCGCGGCCCCCCCTTGGCCGCGCGGCCCTGTGGTGTGGGGCCCTCGTGCCGCCTCTTGACCTGCCCTTCCGCCTACTTAAAGCCTCCGTGACGAAAACCCCAGTACCGAGAGCCACGATACGGAAAACCTTCCAGAGACGCCGCCGCCGCCGATCCCATCTCGGGGGATCCAGGAGATCGCCTCCGGCACCACCGGAGAGGGGAATCATCTCCGGAGGACTCTATGCCGCCATGGTCGCCTCCGGTGTGATGTGTGAGTAGTCTACCCCTGGACTATGGGTCCATAGCAGTAGCTAGATGGTTGTCTTCTCCCCATTGTGCTATCATTGTTGGATCTTGTGAGCTGCCTAACATGATCAAGATCATCTATCTGTAATTCTATATGTTGCGTTTGTTGGGATCCGATGAATAGAGAATACTTGTTATGTTGATTATCAAAGTTATATCTATGTGTTGTTTATGATCTTGCATGCTCTCCGTTACTAGTAGATGCTCTGGCCAAGTAGATGCTTGTAACTCCAAGAGGGAGTATTTATGCTCGATAGTGGGTTCATGCCTGCATTGACACAGGACGATGTGAGAAAGTTCTAAGGTTGTGTTGTGCTGTTGCCACTAGGGATAAAACATTGATGCTATGTCTAAGGATGTAGTTGTTGATTACATTACGCACCATACTTAATGCAATTGTCTGTTGCTTTGCAACTTAATACTGGAGGGGTTCGGATGATAACTTTGAAGGTGGACTTTTTAGGCATAGATGCGATTGGATGGCGGTCTATGTACTTTGTCGTAATGCCCAATTAAATCTCACTATACTCATCATGATATGTATGTGCATGGTCATGCCCTCTTTATTTGTCAATTGCCCAACTGTAATTTGTTCACCCAACATGCTGTTTATCTTATGGGAGAGACACCTCTAGTGAACTGTGGACCCCGGTCCAATTCTCTTTACTGAAATACAATCTACTGCAATATTGTTCTACTGTTTTCTGCAAACAATCATCTTCCACACAATACGGTTAATCCTTTGTTACAGCAAGCCGGTGAGATTGACAACCTCACTGTTTCGTTGGGGCAAAGTACTTTGGTTGTGTTGTGCAGGTTCCACGTTGGCGCCGGAATCCCTGGTGTTGCGCTGCACTACATCCCGCCGCCATCAACCTTCAACGTGCTTCTTGGCTCCTACTGGTTTGATAACCTTGGTTTCATACTGAGGGAAACTTGCCGCTGTACGCATCACACCTTCCTCTTGGGGTTCCCAACGGACGCGTGTTGAACGCGTATCAAGCAGCTTTTTTCTGGTGCCGTTGCCGGGGAGATCAAGACACGCTGCAAGGGGAGTCTCCACTTCTCAATCTCTTTACTTTGTTTTTGTCTTGCTTAGTTTTATTTACTACTTTGTTTGCTGCACTAAATCAAAATACAAAAAAAATTAGTTGCTAGCTTTACTTTACTTGCTATCTTGCACTCTACATTAAAAATACAAAAAAATTAGTTACTTTTGTTACCATGTCTAGCTCTGAACCTGTTACTTCTTCGCCTGAAGAATTAGTCTTCACTTTTAAACAAGGGGATGAGGAGAGTTTTAAGGATGCTTGGTCTAGAATTTTTACTTCTTATCGTAAAACTGAACCTCAAATGACTCTAAGTTTGCTCCTTAGTAATTTTTATTTTGGTCTCATGGTTCGCTATAGATATGCTTTGGATACTTTAGTGGGAGGAGATTTCCTTCATTGCAATGGGGATCAAGCTTTTAATGCCATAAAGAAGTTGGTTGCATCACATGATTCAGCTAATAACTTTGATTCAGCCCTCACTAGCATATATAGTAGATTAAACAATCTCGAGATAAGTACATCTCGCTTGGATGATAACTATTGCCATGTTCGTAATCGTCTTGAACAAGTTTTAGTGAACTCTAAACTTTCATTGTGGGATCCTACTGTTAAAATTGTTATCGGTGATCGAACTCTTCATGCCTACTGTGATATTATGTCTGAATTTTGCCTTATGCCTGAAAGCATTTATAAATCTTTGAAACTTTGGGGAGTCGATGAAGGAGGAGAAGAAATAACTCTCATTGATAACTCTATTATAATTCCTAAGGGAATAGATGTAGGTGTGCATACAACCATTCTTGGAAGAACAATATCCATTGATTATCTTGTTATTGAATGTGTAGGGACAGGAAAAATCACACTCGGAAGATCCCTGCTGAAACTATTGGGAGCAGTCATTGATGTGGGAGAAGGCACTCTGAAATTCACCTCTATACCGGGGGGAAATCATATATTTCCTAAACCAAAGGGAAAGAAAAACAATAAGAAAGGTAAGGGTAAAGCCCAAGGTAAGGTTGACACACCATCTCTTGATAATACTTGATACACACTTTCTGCGCCTAGTTGAAAGGCGTTAAAGAAAGCGCTTATGGGAGACAACCCATGTTTTTACCTACAGTACTTTGTTTTTATTTTGTGTCTTGGAAGTTGTTTACTACTGTAGCAACCTCTCCTTATCTTAGTTTAGTGTTTTGTTGTGCCAAGTAAAGCCGTTGATAGAAAAGTTCATACTAGATTTGGATTACTGCTCAGAAACAGATTTCTTTGCTGTCACGAATCTGGGCTGTTTTCCCCTGTAGGTAACTCAGAAAATTATGCCAATTTACGTGAGTGATCCTCAGATATGTATGCAACTTTCATTAAATTTGAGCATTTTCATTTGAGCAAGTCTGGTACCATTTTAAAATTCGTCAATACGAACTGTTCTGTTTTGACAGATTCTGCCTTTTATTTCGCGTTGCCTCTTTTGCTATGTTGGATGAATTTCTTTGATCCATTAATGTCCAGTAGCTTTATGCAATGTCCAGAAGTGTTAAGAATGATTGTGTCACCTCTGAATATGTTAATTTTTATTGTGCACTAACCCTCTAATGAGTTGTTCTAAGTTTGGTGTGGAGGAAGTTTTCAAGGATCAAGAGAGGAGTATGATGCAACATGATCAAGGAGAGTGAAAGCTCTAAGCTTGGGGATGCCCCGGTGGTTCACCCCTGCATATATCAAGAAGACTCAAGCGTCTAAGCTTGGGGATGCCCAAGGCATCCCCTTCTTCATCGACAACATTATCAGGTTCCTCCCCTGAAACTATATTTTTATTCCATCACATCTTATGTGTTTTTCTTGGAGCGTCGGTTTGTTTTTGTTTTTTGTTTTGTTTGAATAAAATGGATCCTAGCATTCACTTTATGGGAGAGAGACACGCTCCGCTGTAGCATATGGACAAGTATGTCCTTGGTTTCTACTCATAGTATTCATGGCGAAGTTTCTCCTTCGTTAAATTGTTATATGGTTGGAATTGGAAAATGATACATGTAGTAATTGCTATAAATGTCTTGGGTAATGTGATACTTGGCAATTGTTGTGCTCATGTTTAAGCTCTTGCATCATATGCTTTGCACCCATTAATGAAGAAATACATAGAGCATGCTAAAATTTGGTTTGCATATTTGGTTTCTCTAAGGTCTAGATAATTTCTAGTATTGAGTTTGAACAACAAGGAAGACGGTGTAGAGTCTTATAATGTTTTCAATATGTCTTTTATGTGAGTTTTGCTGCACCGGTTCATCCTTGTGTTTGTTTCAAATAAGCCTTGCTAGCCTAAACCTTGTATCGAGAGGGAATACTTCTCATGCATCCAAAATACTTGAGCCAACCACTATGCCATTTGTGTCCACCATACCTACCTACTACATGGTATTTTCCGCCATTCCAAAGTAAATTGCTTGAGTGCTACCTTTAAAATTCCATCATTCACCTTTGCAATATATAGCTCATGGGACAAATAGCTTAAAAACTATTGTGGTATTGAATATGTAATTATGCACTTTATCTCTTATTAAGTTGCTTGTTGTGCGATAACCATGTTCACTGGGGACGCCATCAACTACTCTTTGTTGAATTTCATGTGAGTTGCTATGCATGTCCGTCTTGTCTGAAGTAAGAGAGATCTACCACCCTATGGTTAAGCATGCATATTGTTAGAGAAGAACATTGGGCCGCTAACTAAAGCCATGATCCATGGTGGAAGTTTCAGTTTTGGACAAATATCCTCAATCTCAAATGAGAAAATTATTAATTGTTGTTACATGCTTATGCATAAAAGAGGAGTCCATTATCTGTTGTCTATGTTGTCCCGGTATGGATGTCTAAGTTGAAGAATAATCAATAGCGAGAAATCCAATGCGAGCTTTCTCCTTAGACCTTTGTATAGGCGGCATAGAGGTACCCCTTTGTGACACTTGGTTAAAACATGTGCATTGTGATGATCCGGTAGTCCAAACTAATTAGGACAAGGTGCGGGCACTATTAGTACACTATGCATGAGGTTTGCAACTTGTAAGATATAATTTACATGATACATATGCTTTATTACTACCGTTGACAAAATTGTTTCATGTTTTCAAAATCAAAGCTCTAGCACAAATATAGCAATCGATGCTTTTCCTCTATGGAGGACAATTCTTTTACTTTCAATGTTGAGTCAGTTTACCTATTTCTCTCCACCTCAAGAAGCAAACACTTGTGTGAACTGTGCATTGATTCCTACATATTTGCTTATTGCACTTATTATATTACTCTATGTTGACAATATCCATGAGATATACATGTTATAAGTTGAAAGCAACCGCTGAAACTTAATCTTCTTTTGTGTTGTTTCAATGCCTTTACTTTGAATTATTGCTTTATGAGTTAACTCTTATGCAAGACTTATTGATGCTTGTCTTGAAGTGCTATTCATGAAAAGTCTTTGCTTTATGATTCACTTGTTTACTCATGTCATATACATTGTTTTGATCGCTGCATTCACTACATATGCTTTACAAATAGTATGATCAAGGTTATGATGGCATGTCACTCCAGAAATTATCTGTGTTATCGTTTTACCTGCTCGGGACGAGCAGAACTAAGCTTGGGGATGCTGATACGTCTCCGACGTATCGATAATTTCTTATGTTCCATGCCACATTATTGATGTTATCTACATGTTTTATGCACACTTTATGTCATATTCGTGCATTTTCTGGAACTAACCTATTAACAAGATGCCGAAGTGCCGATTCTTTGTTTCTGCTGTTTTTGGTTTCAGAAATCCTAGTAACGAAATATTCTCGGAATTGGACGAAATCAACGCCCAGGGTCCTATTTTGCCACGAAGCTTCCAGAAGTCCGAAGAAGAGACGAAGAGGGGCCACGAGGGGGCCACACCCTAGGGCGGCGCGGCCCCCCCCTTGGCCGCGTGGCCCTGTGGTGTGGGGCCCTCGTGCCGCCTCTTGACCTGCCCTTCCGACTACTTAAAGCCTCCGTGACGAAAACCCCAGTACCGAGAGCCACGATACGGAAAACCTTCCAGAGACGCCGCCGCCGCCGATCCCATCTCGGGGGATCCAGGAGATCGCCTCCGGCACCCTGCCGGAGAGGGGAATCATCTCCCGGAGGACTCTACGCCGTCATGGTCGCCTCCGGTGTGATGTGTGAGTAGTCTACCCCTGGACTATGGGTCCATAGCAGTAGCTAGATGGTTGTCTTCTCCCCATTGTGCTATCATTGTTGGATCTTGTGAGCTGCCTAACATGATCAAGATCATCTATCTGTAATTCTATATGTTGCGTTTGTTGGGATCCGATGAATAGAGAATACTTGTTATGTTGATTATCAAAGTTATATCTATGTGTTGTTTATGATCTTGCATGCTCTCCGTTACTAGTAGATGCTCTGGCCAAGTAGATGCTTGTAACTCCAAGAGGGAGTATTTATGCTCGATAGTGGGTTCATGCCTGCATTGACACACAGGACGGTGTGAGAAAGTTCTAAGGTTGTGTTGTGCTGTTGCCACTAGGGATAAAACATTGATGCTATGTCTAAGGATGTAGTTGTTGATTACATTACGCACCATACTTAATGCAATTGTCTGTTGCTTTGCAACTTAATACTGGAGGGGGTTCGGATGATAACCTGAAGGTGGACTTTTTAGGCATAGATGCAGTTGGATGGCGGTCTATGTACTTTGTCGTAATGCCCAATTAAATCTCACTATACTCATCATGATATGTATGTGCATGGTCATGCCCTCTTTATTTGTCAATTGCCCAACTGTAATTTGTTCACCCAACATGCTGTTTATCTTATGGGAGAGACACCTCTAGTGAACTGTGGACCCCGGTCCAATTCTCTTTACTGAAATACAATCTACTGCAATATTGTTCTACTGTTTTCTGCAAACAATCATCTTCCACACAATACGGTTAATCCTTTGTTACAGCAAGCCGGTGAGATTGACAACCTCACTGTTTCGTTGGGGCAAAGTACTTTGGTTGTGTTGTGCAGGTTCCACGTTGGCGCCGGAATCCCTGGTGTTGCGCCGCACTACATCCCGCCGCCATCAACCTTCAACGTGCTTCTTGGCTCCTACTGGTTCGATAACCTTGGTTTCATACTGAGGGAAACTTGCCGCTGTACGCATCACACCTTCCTCTTGGGGTTCCCAACGGACGCGTGTTGAACGCGTATCAGCGGCTGCTGCCGGAAGACTCGGTAAGATAGAGCTCGGTTGACATCTGATTAAAGATGTCGGATGCTACTCACAAACAACTTTCCCAAGTCCTAGCCTCGTACGAAGATCTACGAAAAAGGGAAAAAGCAAGAAAAGGCGGAGATAAATATCCTAACGCCCCGAGAACTGGAATGCAAAGACAAGCAATAAGAGATTTGGATTTTGAGACCAACCAGAGGCGGCAGAGATGTCGGCGGAGAAGTTCGCCGGAGGTACGACGGCCCTGCAGTTGACGAAGAGGGCCGGCGGCGTAGGCGTGCAAAGGGCGCCTGCGGGAACCCGATGTTGCGGCGGGCGAAGGGCTTCAAAGATCCTCGGCGCGGCGGAGAGTCACGGCACAGCGCGAAGAACCGCTGGACTTCGTCGGAGTAGGACTTCGGCGGAGAACGGCGGCAGCGGAAGCGCAGTGGGCAGGAAGCTCTAAGTGCGAGGGGAAAGAGGGCGAATGTGAGAAGAAGAAGAAGGAGGAACCGCTCCCCCCTTAAATAGGGAGAGCGCGTAGTGGGCCGGAAACCGCTGGGCCGCGGCGGTTCAGTTCATGGGCCGCCACGTGGCGCACGGATACACTCACGGAAAATGGAAAACACAGGGAGGGCCACACGGACCCGGAACGGTCGCGCGGATCCGGTGCGGCGCCATAAATGCTGGCACAGAAGACGAACCGAAGTGACCACTGACACTGTCGCGCGCCAGGCACAGTGCGCATGTCACTAACAGGCACTGTACTCGAGATATTCTCGACTTCGTCGAGGAGAGAATTAATGACAAGAGATGCCGGAGAAAACCGGCATAGATGCACAAGTTCGGCAAGGACGCAGAAGAGTTTGATCCGGATTCCGGAAGGGTTAAACCGGTACCTTGAGAAAAGAAAATCTGGCATGGTCCGTTGGATAGGATCCACCGGACTATACCAGCTTCGGGGACTAATGTTGGGGGGATGACCCCCGGTATGCCAAAGGCATGCCAAACCGGATGGTTTAGGCCATCAAAGTACCGGTTTGAAGTTTGTTCCGGATAGCGGAAGTTGATTCAGAGAATCATACCGGTATCCCAAGGAGGGGATACCGGAACTTGCTGAGAGCGTACCGGAATAACCGGAACAGGCTACACTGTAGCACGTCGGCACAGACCAGTCAAAGATGCTCTCCAGAGATAGAAGACAAAGATGAGCGAAGCACTTCAGCTTTAATCGAAGCCATGACGCCAAAGGCAGAGGATGACGTAAAAGGTGCCGGAGGATGTCACGGCTTCTGATTAAAGGCAAACCGGCCTCACCGGTAGCCAAAGTGGCTTTGTAAAGTAGTTTGTCTAGTCAAAGATCCCATTAGGGTTTCTGGGGTTCCTTCCCTTGTAAGCCACCCTCTCCCCTATATAAGGAGAGGGGGCACAACCCTTCACGGGCACGAGAGATCAGGTTACGTTGCACTACTCTTCTTGTAGAGAGAAAACTTGTAAGCACTTGTTATGAAGAAATAGAGAGATCTAGCGCTGTTCTTGTTCTTGGGTTCATCATCTTCTTCCTTCGGCCAAGACCCAGTTCTTGAGGAATCCATCCGGAAACCTCTTCATCTATAACAAAAACCCTCCCCCGAATCCTCTAGCGTCCATTCGGCTCCAAGATAAGCCATCCCATGGCATCTGTCTGTTCACCACGATGACAATTCGTGTCTGCCAACCGAGCAGTGCTCTGCCACCCTTGATTGTCTAGCGTATGATTTGGAGTGAGCTGCAGTCTTGTATGCCCATTCTCTAGCTCTTTTTCAAAGCTATATATGTTCACCATTGTCGCAGTTTTCATCATATCTGCAAGATTTTGATCACAATTTTTCGCAATAAAATGTTCAACCAGGAATGACAGGTTTTTGCTTTATCCATGCACCTTCAGAACTTCATGTCCGGAATGATCATGCGACTAAAAGTGAGACGATCACATTTCTACAGGACATGTCAACATTTTGGCCCGAAAGAATAGTAATGTAGATCCCTGGGCACATCCAACTGTACATAAAAAACTAGGGGCTGTCCCCCGATATAATCATCAAATCTTGAGTTTTAATGTTCTTCTACTCGTTACAGCAAACGCAATAAAAACAGCGGTCACTGCGATACCAAGACCAAGAGCGACAACCTTCCAGGTAGAGCAATTCAGGGACTCGCAGACCGTATCTATCCAGTCCTGAAAAGAGATGACCAAACACACGTACGGGGTAAGACTACCTAAAAGCATTACTAACCTGAAATAATGCATGAGAAGCAAGCTAAGATCAAAATCAGAAAGGCTAACATCCCAAAGGATATACCAAGCATGTCTTGGAGATACTATGAAGCAAATTCTGTTTAAAATCAATGCTGTATCTGTACTATGTTTCTCTCCTGTTGATGAACTATAAATATGCCTACTGTTATATCAATTAGGACGGAAATACAACCTAATGTAGCATGTTAATGATGATGATTTATGTGAGCGTACTTTCATTTTTAAACAAAACAAGAGGTTCCGGGGCTCTAAATTCTTGTTGGAAAGATTCAAGCAACATGCGTTTATAAAGAATTTATGAGCTTGACCAAACCTTTTGAGCTGCCAACTGTTTGTCTTGCACCACCACAGGATCTTGTGTAACCTTTTGATCTCCCAACTGTTTGTGTTGCACCACCATGGACTGCTGGCCTTTTAGCATAAGATGTTCTTGTGTAAAAATATTCTTAGCATGATCATAGAGTTCCTTGTCAGGGTTGTTCAATGAGATAATTTGCTTCAGAATTGCCTCAGGTACTTGACGCCGTGCCTGCAAACAGGTAATCTTTGTTAAGCTTCATGCACTACCCCATGACATTAGTGTTAAAAACATATCATGTTCTACGCATTCTAATATTTTGATACTTAAAAGAATGGATCTAACATTGAAACGCAGAATCTATTCAGAATTTTTGCTGCAGTAAAATTGAATTTTTAATACCACTTAGACACGTCAAGAATTTAAGCCAATTTTTGTGCATATATAGAATGAAAAGTTACAGCTGCTATGAATTTATCAAGATTTTAGGACTTTTCAAAAAAATAAGAAAAATCATGCACTAAAGATGCAGTACAGGAATCAACAACTTCATATTTTGTTTGCAACTTTTATCATCCAAATGGGTAAAAGCTTGATATTTTATTTAGAAACCAGAGAGTAAAATAAAATAAAACTAACAAGCTATAGAAATCATACATAGGAAAAACTAAAATAATCAAAGGTAAATAAACATATGGTCCCCGCAAACATTGAAAGGGATCATGAAGATAAAACTAGAACATGAGTTTAAAATGATTTACTTTAGATATTTAAAAGAAGAGGGAGATGCATGGGCATCCCCAAGCTTAAGATCTTGATACTTCTGGTCCTCTACTTCTTCCTCATCATATCATGTTACTCATCTCGAACAAACAAATATTTTCAGCTCCACGATAGTCCAATACTTACAAAATTGTTAGTTCTCCAAACAAATGATATGATAATTTCTATCAAGATGGGACTATAGGAATCATTGGGAAATTATTTTAAGAAATAAACATGTATTAAAGGGAAACACTCTTTTTGTTTTGTACGAAGATTTTTAATGATAAATATTTTGCAATGGTTCCATTGGAATGAACAACACATGCTCAAGGTCGATCCCAATTTCTTCATTGCTCATCCTTATCATTTACTCTTCCATAGTTTACTTTTTTCTTTTATTAAAAATTATAAACTCATTAATATGCCATCATAAGTAAAAATGTTTTACAATTTAATAAAGACATAAATGTATGCTCAAATTAAACGTTATTTGAAAGCACATGGAGCACCACAATATTTGAAACCATTAAATTTTTAGTCTCACTCTCTTCTATGCATTGACATTTTATATATGAATAAATAACATAAAATTAATGGTAGCCAATGTATATAATAATCAGTAGCTTGCATTTTAAATAACATAGAATTATAAAGAGAGATATTATCTCTTCCTCTTTCATAATATTTGCAAGCATCAAAAGTAAACTCAAGAACATACTTGTGAATAGAATCACCACATAAAGACAAATCATCTAATGAGCTTATGGTATAATATATTTCTTTTAAATCATCATGATCCTCCCATAAATTAGAAAAACTTATTTCACATAGATGATCATCACCAATATTATAAGAAGGGGTGTTTTGTGAGTTACCATTGTTGGGAGTTGGAGATGGGTAGATACTTCATTCTTCCTCCACTTGTTCTTCTTCATTCTTTTCTTGGGGTTGCATGGGCATTACCCAAACTTATGCTTTTTTCCATCCTCCCTCTTTTGTTCTTATTTATTTTTCTCTGGGGTATGTATGGGCTTTTCCAAGCTTATGCTTTCATCATCTTCTCTCTGCAACATATTAGTGCTCTCTTGGTCAGCTATGCCCCTCTTTTTAAAGTCAATAATATAGATATTTCAATGTAGTTGGTTATAAAATAATTAAAGATACTAATGCTCGTACTTTTAAATTTAGAAGCTACAGGGCAAGTTTCATGTTAAAAAATGAAGGTGTATAATTCAGAGGCTGCCCTATAAATAAAAATTGCTCTACTTGTTGTATCCCTAAATTAGCATAATCACAGCTATGATAAGATCCAATAACAAATTCTCCATGAGATCTACTTTGAAATTTAACTGTCTAAAATTTTGTTGAGAACAATAATTTTTATCTTCATGTTGGTCTATAAACTCAATAGCAATATAATTTAAAATTCTCAAGCAATGCTGTAATATTATCCCTTCTTGTGATTCTCTATGTTTCATAGCTATCAAAGTATTTTTATATTCCTCTTCCAACGTGTCATTTTTATCTAGACTAGTAGTCATACTATGAGTATTTTTGATATGTTCCATTTTTTGGATTTTAGATTTTAATAAAAGGTACTAAAAGTAAACTAGCTATGCAACCAAGAATATAAGCTTAGCGCTACGCTCTCCGGCAACAGCACAAAAAAGTATCTTGATAACCCCCAAGTGTAGGGGATCACCGTAATACAATTCGATAAGTATTCGAGTGTCAAACCCACGAGGAGATGAAGATAAAGTATCTATTATCTAAATCCCTATAACCCACTTATATGACCTTCTATCCAAAGCTAGGAGATATAGTGTGTGTGTGAAGTGGTTTCTACTATAAAACTACAAGTGCTAAAAATAAAATGCAATAAGTAAAACTAATGCAAGAAAAGTAATGTGCAATAAAGTAAAATGAGATGAAATGGAGTGAAGTGGAGTAACTCAAGGGACTAAGTGTTCTAGAAAATTGCTACTTCATTTGTGTGGTTGTCATAATTAGTGAAGCATAACAACAGTTTTTTTTTATTGTTTCTTCTAGAGAGGAGCCATAGATAGGTGTAGCCATAAACATGAGAAATTACACCACTAGTGATTGATCCCAAGGTCAATTAATAACAAACAAGAGAATTATTAAGACATAAAGTCCAACCACCGCTGTAAATTAAAGGTCCACATAGTTATAGCCCTGATGATTAACTATGAATTAATACAACATGAATCTAAGAATTGGGATTCGGTTTCTGTCAAACTCCGGCTATCCCTCATCCTATCAATATGCAACGGTGACAACCTTGTGCATCCCCCAACATATGTGCGCACTCATATGTTAGTACAACAAGATCATCATAGAAGATAACATATACTTGTATGCAACCGACAAAAAACTATATAACAATTGCCAAGAACAAGTCACTACTCAAACATAAACATAGAGATGCAATAGATTATGGGAAAACAATATATTGCATCATACATCATGTTTGCCAAGATATTACAATGGGGTGATGGAGAGTGATACGTCCAAAACGTATCTACTTTCCCGAACACTTCTGCTATTGTTTTGCCTCTAATTTGTGTATTTTGGATACAATTAACACGGACTAACGCTGTTTTCAGCAGAATTGCCCTAGTATCTTATTTTTGTGCAAAAAATCAACTTTCAGGAAAATCCCCAGAAATAATTGCAATGGGCCTATTTTCACAGAAGACTTACGGAGCCAGAAGATGAGACGCAGGGGGGCCACGAGGGGCGCCCACCACATGGCGGCGCGGTGGCCCCTGGGCCGCGCCGACCTATGGTGGCGCCGCCTCGGCCAGCCCCCAACGCTCCCCTCTGGACTACTTAAAGCCCTTGACCTAAAAACGCACGGGGGTTCGACCAATTTGCCAGAAGACATCCAGAACTCCGCCGCCATCGCGAAACTCAATCTCGGGATCAGAAACTCCGTTCTGGCACCCTGCCGGGACGGGGAATTGGAGGAGATCATCGCCATCATCGCCACCGACGCCTCTCCATCAACCATCCATGTTTCCCCCATCCATGTGTGAGTAAATCCCTCGCTGTAGGCTGAAGGGGATGGTAGGGATTGGATGAGATTGTTCATGTAATAGCATAAGATTGTTAGGGCATAGTGCCTAGTAACCGTAGTTGGTACTTTTATGATATTGTTGCAACTTGTTATGCTTAATGCTTGTCACTAGGGCCCGAGTGCCATGATTTCAGATCTGAACATGTTATTGATTCATGATGATATTCATTGTTTTATGATCTTACCTGCAAGTTGTATACACATATTGCTGTCCGGAACCCGAGGCCCCAAAGTGACAGAAATTGGGACAACCGGAGGGGAAGGCTGTGATATGAGGATCACATGTGTTCACGGAGTGTTAATGCTTTGCTCATGTACTCTATTAAAAGGAGTACCTTAATTACCAGTAGTTTCCCTAGAGGCCCGGCTGCCACCGGCTGGTAGGACAATAGATGTTGTGAAAGTTTCTCATTGCGAGCACGTACGACTATATACGAAACACATGCCTATGGTTATTTAGTACTTGGATACTGTTTTATTATCATCTATAAATGCCCTGCCTTGATTATTACATGACTTCTCTTATCCATGCAGCGCCCGTTCATCCATTCCTATGCCTACAGTATTTTAATCCTGCTATTTACTATAATCACTACTGCTGTCTTTATTACACTGCTGCTTATATTTCACTACTGCTACTGCTATAAAAATGTTGCTACTGATAAACTCTTGCGAGCAAGTCTGTTACCAGGTGCAGCTGAATTGACAACTCCGCTGTTAAGGCTTACAAATATTCTTTGGCTCCCCTTGTGTCGAATCAATAAATTGGGTTTTACTTCCCTCGAAGACTGTTGCGATCCCCTATACTTGTGGGTCATCAAGACTATTTTCTGGTGCCGTTGCCGGGGAGCATAGCTTTATTTGCAAGTTCACCTGAATTGATATTGTTCGCTGCAAATCCTCCATCATGGGTAAACCTTGCGATGCTAAAGTCGCCATATTACCATCCACTATAAGAAAAGGTACAACTCTGAGTACCTCTGCTGCTCTTGATTCACCATCTGTGATAAGTCAACTTGTTTCACCACCACAAGCTTCACATGCTGGTACTTCCGCTGAATCTGAATATTCCTCTTATAATTTTGATGATGCTTCTACTGTGCTTGATGATAATGGTTCATTAGGTCCTTTTCTAGATGCTACAATTGCTAGGTCTAGAAAAATTGAAAATACTGAAATTCCTAATGAAAATACTGTTACACCTGTTAATTCACCTGAGTCTGTTGAATACTCTAGTGATGATCTTGATGAAGATTATGTGGAACTTGATGATGATTTTATTGATAAATGTAATGCTACTACTGATGCAAGTAACATTAAAAAGCTTCTAGCACAACGTGCTGTTAGATATAAATTGTCTACTGATCCTAAATTTGCCACATCTCCTATAAACATTAAGGATAAGGATTATGATTTTTCTCTTGATTTATCTCATATATCTATTGTTGAGAAAACACCTTTTTGTGGTACTGAAAAAGAAAGTGTTGTAGAGCACATGAATGAGCTTTCTACTTTGAGTAGCTTGTTTTCTGATGATATCAAGAAGCGTACTTATTTTGTTGCTAATTTTTTTTCCTTTCTCATTAAAGGATGATGCTAAAACTTGGTATAATAGTTTGCCTCCTGATTCTATTGATAGTCCAAGTAGTTTGCTTGATGTTTTCTTTCGAAAATATTTTCCTGCTAGTGCTCAACATATTGCTTTGCAGAAAATTTATAGTTTTCACCAGGAATATGGAGAGAAATTGCCTGAAGCTTGGGCAAGGTTTTGCTCTCTTCTTAGAGCTCGGCCTGGACATGATTTGGAAAAGCATGACTTACTTGATATATTTTATAGTGGACTAACCATTGAGTCTAGGGCATACCTGGATAGTTGTGCTGGTTGTGTTTTCAGGAAAAGAACTCCAGACGAAGCTGAAGAATTAATGGCTAGAATAAGCCAAAATCATGATGATTGGACTACACCTGAACCAACCCCAACACCAATATTGAAGAAGAGGGGTATGATTAAATTAAATGATGAAGATATGAGGGAAGCCAATAAATCTCTTAAAGAGAAAGGTATTAAATCTGAAGATGTGAAGAATTTACCTCCCATAGAAGATTTATGTAAGATAACTCTCCCTTCATCCACAATTGAGCTACATTCTCTTCAACGCTTTGATAGAGGAGACATTCCTTACTCAAAACCTCCTGATCAATGTTTAGATGAGTTTGATAATTATGTTGTTAAGCAAGATAATTTTAATATGAGAGTGGAGAATCATTTAATGGAAAATTCTCAAGCTATTAGTAAATTGCATGATATTGTGGAGAGAACCTCCAATGATGTTAATATGCTTGTTAAACATTTTCATATGGTTCAAACTCAAATTGATCAACTCACTAAAGTGCAAATGACTTGTTAAAAAATACTTCTAAAGAAAAACATGCTTATGAAGTAACAACTAGAGGTGGTGTTTCTACTCAGGATCCTCTATATCCTGAGGGGCATCCCAAAAGAGTTGAACAAGATTCTCAACGAACTAAAGAAATTAGTGCTCCTTCTAAGAAAAAGAAGAAGAAACATAAAACTGTTGTAGAATCCTCTGAGCCTGTTAATGATCCTAATAGTATTTCTATTTCTGATGCTGAAACTGAAAGTGGTAATGAACATGATAAAGATAATGATAAGAATGTTGTTTCTGATAAAGAAGAGGTTGAAGATGAACCTGAAAAGCATGCTAAAAATAAAAAGTATACTAAAGAAGATTTTATTGCTAAGAAACATGGTAATGAAAGAGAACCTTGGGTTCAAAAGAAAACGCCTTTTCTTGTTAAGAAACTAAAATCAAAGGAGGAAGAATACTATAATAAATTTTGTGATTGGATGAAACCTTTTTTCCTGCAAATCCCTTTGACTGATGCTATTAAATTGCCTCCTTATTCAAACTATATGAAAGATATTGTCTCTAACAAAAGGAAAATTCCTAATGAGGAGATTTCCACTATGCTTGCTAATTACTCTTTCAATGGCAAGGTTCCAAAGAAGCTGGGAGACCCAGGTATACCGACTATTCCTTGTTCCAACAAGAATAATTATGTTAGAACTGCTCTATGTGATTTGGGAGCAGGAGTTAGTGTTATGCATTTTTCTCTTTACAAGAGACTTTATTTAGATAAGTTGATACCAACTGATATATCTTTGCAAATGGCTGATAAATCTACTGCTATTCCTGTTGGTATATGTGAGGATGTTCCTGTTCAAGTTACTAATAATTGCTTAATATTAACTGATTTTGTTGTGTTGGAAATGCCTAAAGATGATAATATGTCTATTATTCTTGGAAGACCTTTTCTTAACACTGCAGGGGCTGTTATTGATTGCAATAAAGGAGAAGTTACTTTCAATGTACTGACAAGGAGCATACTGTTTATTTTCCCAAGAGGATTGATAAAGTATATGGAGTTAATACAATTTCTAATTTGAGAACTATCAAAGTGAGAGTTATTGATTGTCCTATATATGAGCCTAAACAAGGATATCAAAATATTATGATTGGATCCATATCAATACAATATAAGGTAACATGATTGATTTGAGGTTTATTTTTTCTTATGTCATGTAAAATTTATTTGGTGGCAAGACTTGATCAACCTTGTTAACAAGTACATTTTATATGCATAGAAGAGCTAAACAACATTTCTTTCTTTCTCCACACCTGTTTACTTTCTGTAGTACAACTTGCTTTGCAAGTTGCTTTAGTTGTTTAGAAGTTTGAAAATCTTTTTCTGCCCTGTAATAGTTATTTTAAAACCTAGAAATATGCATTTTTCGAAGTTTTCAAAAATTTACAAAAATTATACCGCTGGTCCTATTTTCAAAATGCAACCTGGGAGTGCCTGGGGCCGATGATACGTCTCAAATGTATCTATAATTTCTTATGTTCCATGCTAGTTTTATGACAATACTCACATGTTTTATATACACTTTATATCATTATTATGCATTTTCTGGCACTAACCTATTAACAAGATGCCGAAGCACCAATTCCTGTTTTCTGCTGTTTTTGGTTTCAGAAATCCTACACAGGAAATATTCTCGGAATTGGACGAAACAAAAGCCCAGGGTCTTATTTTCCACGGAGCTTTCCAGAAGACCGAAGGAGATACGAAGTGGGGCCACAAGGTGGCGACACCACCAGGCGGCGCGACCAGGAAGGGGCCTGCGCCGCCCTATGGTGTGGGCCCCTCGTGCGCCCCCGACTCTGCCCTTCCGCCTACTTAAACTCTCCGTCGCGAAAACCCTATTACCGAGAGCCACGATACGGAAAAAGTTCCAGAGACGCCGCCGCCGCCAATCCCATCTCGGGGGATTCAGGAGATCGCCTCCGACACCCTGCCGGAGAGGGGAATCATCACCCGGAGGACTCTACATCACCATGATCGCCTCCGGACTGATGTGTGAGTAGTTCATCCTTGGACTATGGGTCCATAGCAGTAGCTAGATGGTTGTCTTCTCCTCTTGTGCTATCATGTTTAGATCTTGTGAGCTGCCTATCATGATCAAGATCATCTATTTGTAATGCTACATGTTGTGTTTGTTGGGATCCGATGAATATGGAATACTATGTAAAGTTGATTATTGATCTATCATATATGTGTTGTTTATGATCTTGCATGCTCTCCGTTGCTAGTAGAGGCTCTGGCCAAGTTGATACTTGTGACTCCAAGAGGGAGTATTTATGCTCGATAGTGGGTTCATGCCTCCATTGAATCTGGGACAGTGACAGAAAGTTCTAAGGTTGTGGATGTGCTGCTGCTACTAGGGATAAAACAACAATGCTTTGTCTAAGGATATTTGTATTGTTTACATTACGCACCGTACTTAATGCAATTGTCTGTTGTTTGCAACTTAATACTTGAAGGGGTGCGGATGCTAACACGAAGGTGGACTTTTTAGGCATAGATGCATGCTGGATAGCGGTCTATGTTATTTGTCGTAATACCCTAAGTAAATCTCATATTAGTCATCATGATATGTATGTGCATTGTTATGCCCTCTCTATTTGTCAATTGCCCAACTGTAATTTGTTCACCCAACATGCTATTTCTTATTGGAGAGACACCACTAGTGAACTGTGGACCCCGGTCCATTCTTTTACATCTGAATACAATCTACTGCAATCATTGTTCTCTGTTGTTCTTTGCAAACAAACATCATTCTCCACACCATACGTTTAATCCTTTGTTTACAGCAAGCCAGTGAGATTGACAACCTCACTGTTAAGTTGGGGCAAAGTATTTTGATTGTGTTGTGCAGGTTCCACGTTGGCGCCGGAATCCCTGGTGTTGCGCCGCACTACACTCCTTCACCAACAACCTTCACGTGGCCTTCATCTCCTACTGGTTCGATAACCTTGGTTTCTTACTGAGGGAAACTTGCTGTTGTACGCATCACACCTTCCACTTGGGGTTCCGAACGAACGTGTGCTTCACGCGTCATCAAGCTAAATTTCTGGCGCCGTTGCCGGGGAGATCAAGACACGCTGCAAGGGGAGTCTCTCACATCCAATCTCTTTACTTTGTTTATTGTCTTACTTTACTTTACTTTATTTTCTGTTTTGTTTGCTTTCTTTATATCAAAAATACAAAAAAAATAGTTACTTGCTTTACTTTATTTACTGTCTTGTTTGCGTTCTTTATATCAAAAATACAAAAAATTAGTTACTTGCATTTACTTTATTTTGTTATCATGACTAGTCCTGTAGCTGTTACTCTGTCACCTGAGGAATTGATCTTTACTTTTAAACAAGGGGGTGAGGAAAGTTTTAAAGAAGCTTGGTCTAGAATTTTTTATTCTTATAGTAAAACTGAACCTAAAATGACTCTAAGTTTGCTTCTTTGTAACTTTTATTTTGGGCTTATTCTTCGCTATAGATATGCCTTGGATGCTGTAGTGAGAGGAGATTTCCTTCACTGTGATGGGGATCAAGATTTTAATGCCATAAAAAAATTGGTTACATCATCTAGCTCCGCTAATAATTTTGATTCATCTCTTGCTAGCATTCATAATAGATTAAACACTCTCGAAACAAATATATCTTGTTTAAAAGAAGGGTACAACCAGATTCGTGAATATTATGATTATGTTCCAGTAAGCTTTGAACCTTCAATGTGGGTACCTACTATTAAGGTTGCTATTTGTGGTGAAACTTTTTATGCCCGTTGTGATATTATGTCTGAGTTTTGCCTTATGCCTAAAAGCATTTATGAATCTTTGACACTTTGGGAACTTACTGAAGAAGGAGAAGGAATAACTCTTACTGATAACTCTGTTATAATTCCTAAGGGAATAGCTGAAGGTGTGTTCACAAACTTTCTTGGAAGGACGGTATCCACTGATTATCTCGTTGTTGAATGTGTAGGGACATGACAAATCACACTTGGAAGATCCCTGCTGAAACTCGTGGGAGCAATCATAGATGTGGGGAAAGGCACTCTAAATTTTACCTCTACACCCGGATGTGGTCATATATTCCCTAAACCAAAGAGTAAGAATAAGAGTAAGAAGGGGAGGCGCAAAGCCCCTGGTAATAATGTTAATGCTTCATCTCTTGATAATACTTAATTCACACTTTCTCCGCCTAGCTGAAAGGCGTTAAAGAAAAGCGCTTATGGGAGACAACCCATTATTTTACTTCTGCAATTTTTGTTTTATATTTGTGTCTTGGAAGTTGTTATTACTGTAGCAACATCTTCTTATCTTTATTTTATTGCATTGTTGTGCCAAGTAAAGTCTTTGATGTAAGGTTGATACTAGATTTAGATTTCTGCGCAGAAACAGATTTCTTGTTGTCACGAATTTGAGTAGATCTCTCTGTAGGTAACTTAGAAAAATCTGCGAAAAATCATGAGTAATCCTCAGATATGTACGCAACTTTCATTCAATTTGAGCTTCTTCATATGAGGACGTTAAGTGCCTCTAAAAAATTCGTCTTTACGGACTGTTCTGTTTTGATAGATTCTGCCTTTTATTTCGCATTGCCTCTTTTGCTGTGTTGAATGGATTTCTTTGTTCCATTAACTTTCAGTAGCTTTGGGAAATGTCCAGAAGTGTTAAGAATGATTGTGTTACCTCTGAACATGTGAATTTTTGATTATGCACTAACCCTCTAATAAGATTGTTTTGAGTTTGGTGTGGAGGAAGTTTTCAAGGGTCAAGAGCGGAGGATGATACAATATGATCAAGAAGAGTGAAAAGTCTAAGCTTGGGGATGCCCCCGTGGTTCATCCCTGCATATTTCAAGAAGACTCAAGCATCTAAGCTTTGGGATGCCCAAGGCATCCCCTTCTTCATCGACAACTTATCAGGTTACCTCTAGTGAAAATATATTTTTATTCCGTCACATCTTATGTGCTTTACTTGGAGCGTCTGTATGTTTTTATTTTTGTTTGTGTTTGAATAAAATCGGATCCTAGCATTCCTTGTGTGGGAGAAAGACACGCTCCGTTGTTTCATATGAACACTGGTGTTCTTAGCTTTACTTTTAATGTTCATGGCGAAGGTTGAAACTGCTTCGTTCATTGCTATTTGGTTGGAAACAGAAAATGCTTCATGTGGTAATTGGTATATGGTCTTGAATAATTTGATACTTGGCAATTGTTTTGCTCAAATAGATCATGTTTAAGCTCTTGCATCATGTACTTTGCACCTATTAATGAAGAACTACCATAGAGCTTGTTGAAATTTGATTTGCATGATTGGTCTCTCTAAAGTCTAGATATTTTCTGGTGAAGTGTTTGAACAACAAGGAAGACAGTGTAGAGTCTTATATTGCTTGCAATACGTTCTTATGTAAGTTTTGCTGTACCGATTCATACTTTTGTTTGCTTCAAAAAACCTTGCTAGCCAAATCCTTGTACTGAGAGGGAATGCTTCTCGTGCATCCAAAACCTTGAGCCAAAACCTATGCCATTTGTGTCCACCATACCTAACTACTATGTGGTATTTCTCTGCCATTCCAAAGTAAATTGCTTGCGCGCTACCTTTAAAATTTCATTCCTTGTCTTTGCAATATATAGCTCATGGGAAAATAGCCTTAAAAACTATTGTGGTAGAGAATATGTCGCTTACGTATCTTATTTATTTTAAGTTGCTTGTTGAGCGGTAACCATGTTTCTGGGGACGCCATCAACTATTACACTTTTGTTGAATATCATGTGAGTTGCTATGCATGTTCGTCTTGTCTGAAGTAAGGGTGATTTATCAAGATTAAATGGTTTGAGTATGCATATTGTTAGAGAAGAACTTTGGGCCGCTAACCGAAGCCATGTATCATGGTGGAAGTTTTAGTTTGGACATTAATCCTCAATCTCTTATGAGAATATTATATGTTGTTGAATGCTTATGCATTAAAGAGGAGTCCATTATCTGTTTTCTATGTTGTCCCGGTATGGATGTCCTCAATTTGAGATCTATCAAAAACGAGAAATCAAATGTGATCTATCTCCTTGGACCTTTGTACATGCGGCATAGAGGTACCCCTTTGTGACACTTGGTTGAAACATATGTAATGCAATGATAATCCATGGAAATCCAAGCTAATTAGGACAAGGTGCGAGCACTATTGGTATTCGATGCATGAGGCTTGCAACTTATAGGATGTCTTATGCATAACACATATGAATTATTACTACCGTTGACAAAATTGTTTCTATGTTTTCAAAATAAAAAGCTCTAGCACAAAAATAGTAATCCATGCTTCCCTCTGCGAAGGGCCTTTTCTTTTACTTTATGTTGAGTCAGTTTACCTACTTATTTCTATCTTAAAAGCAAACACTTGTGTCAACTGTGTGCATTGATTCCTACATACTTGCTTATTTGCATTCATCATATTACTTTGTGTTGAAAATTATCCATGAGATATACATGTTGAAATTGAAAGCAACTGCTGAAACTTATATCTTCCTTTGTGTTGCTTCAAAACCTTCTATTAAGAATTTATTGCTTTATGAGTTAACTCCTATGTAAGTCTTATTGATGCTTGTCTTGAAAGTACTATTCATGAAAAGTCTTTGCTATATGATTCAGTTGTTTAGTCATTGTCTTTACCATTTCTTTGAATCACTTCATTCATCTCATATGATTTACAATAGTATTGATCAAGATTATGATAGTAGCATGTCACTTCAGAAATTATCTTTGTTATCGTTTACCTACTCGAGGGCGAGTAGGAACTAAGCTTGGGGATGCTTGATACGTCTCAAACGTATCTATAATTTCTTATGTTCCATGCTAGTTTTATGACAATACTCACATGTTTTATATACACTTTATATCATTATTATGCATTTTCCGGCACTAACCTATTAACAAGATGCCGAAGCGCCAGTTCCTGTTTTCTGTTGTTTTTGGTTTCAGAAATCCTACACAGGAAATATTCTCGGAATTGGACGAAACAAAAGCCCAGGGTCTTATTTTCCACGGAGCTTTCCAGAAGACCGAAGGAGATACGAAGTGGGGCCACGAGGTGGCGACACCACCAGGCGGCGCGGCCAGGAAGGGGCCCGCGCCGCCCTATGGTGTGGGCCCCTCGTGCGCCTCCCGACTCTGCCCTTCCGCCTACTTAAACTCTCCGTCACGAAAACCCTATTACCGAGAGCCACGATACGGAAAAAGTTCCAGAGACGCCGCCGCCGCCAATCCCATCTCGGGGGATTCAGGAGATCGCCTCTGGCACCCTGCCGGAGAGGGGAATCATCACCCGGAGGACTCTACATCACCATGATCACCTCCGGACTGATGTGTGAGTAGTTCATCCTTGGTATATGGGTCCATAGCAGTAGCTAGATGGTTGTCTTCTCCTCTTGTGCTATCATGTTTAGATCTTGTGAGCTGCCTATCATGATCAAGATCATCTATTTGTAATGCTACATGTTGTGTTTGTTGGGATCCGATGAATATGGAATACTCTGTCAAGTTGATTATTGATCTATCATATATGTGTTGTTTATGATCTTGCATGCTCTCCGTTGCTAGTAGAGGCTCTGGCCAAGTTGATACTTGTGACTCCAAGAGGGAGTATTTATGCTCGATAGTGGGTTCATGCCTCCATTGAATCTGGGACAATGACAGAAAGTTCTAAGGTTGTGGATGTGCTGTTGCTACTAGGGATAAAACAACAATGCTTTGTCTAAGGATATTTGTATTGTTTACATTATGCACCGTACTTAATGCAATTGTCTGTTGTTTGCAACTTAATACTGGAAGGGGTGCGGATGCTAACCCGAAGGTGGACCTTTTAGGCATAGATGCATGCTGGATAGCGGTCTATGTTATTTGTCGTAATGCCCTAAGTAAATCTCATATTAGTCATCATGATATGTATGTGCATTGTTATGCCCTCTCTATTTGTCAATTGCCCAACTGTAATTTGTTCACCCAACATGCTATATCTTATTGGAGAGACACCACTAGTGAACTGTGGACCCCGGTCCATTCTTTTACATCTGAATACAATCTACTGCAATCATATTGTTCTCTGCTGTTCTTTGCAAACAAACATCATTCTCCATACCATACGTTTAATCCTTTGTTTACAGCAAGCCGGTGAGATTGACAACCTCACTGTTAAGTTGGGGCAAAGTATTTTGATTGTGTTGTGCAGGTTCCACGTTGGCGCCGGAATCCCTGGTGTTGCGCCTCACTACACTCCTTCACCAACAACCTTCACGTGGCCTTCATCTCCTACTGGTTCGATAACCTTGGTTTCTTACTGAGGGAAACTTGTTGTTGTACGCATCACACCTTCCACTTGGGGTTCCCAAGGAACATGTGCTTCACGCGTCATCAGCCGACCAGTGGGGCACCCCAGGGCTGCACCCCATGTGCCGGCGCGGCCAGCAAGGGGGCGCGCCACCCTGTGGTGAGGGCCCCACCTGGCCCTCCACTTACTCCTCCACCTACCACTCCACTCTCTTTCACGGGAAAACACACCACCATTGTTCAAACCCGAGTTTCTTGTTGTTCTTGCTCGAGATTTTCGATCTCCTTGCTCAGCCCATCTTTGCTGCTGAGATTTGGGGTATTTGTTCTCCGGTATGTGACTCCTCCGATTATCCAAATAGAATTTTGTTTGGTTGAGTATATCTTGAGTATTTTGCTGCTGTAGGTGACATGTTAAGTGAGTTTGCATGCTTGTTCTAAGTTGTAAAAATTAGTTTTGATGCATGTTTAGTACTCTATCAAGTTCCTATAGTAGTTTCCCTCATTTATATGTCTCGAAATCAACTTTTATAATGATTGTTGAAAAATTTCAGAAAAGGAAAATGCATAACCACACCTTTGGAGAAGTGTTCGAAAGGGATACGACAAGAGCGGCAAGGCCTTCAAGGGAAGCCACTCGAGTTAGGCGATCCTATGATGAGGATGTCATTGCACCTAGCTTTGAAGCTGAAGAGGATAATGGAGTTCCTAATGCTTCATCCTTTTCATGCTTTGACTTTTTCCGTAATGCAGGGCTACTTGATGACTTCTTGTTTCTCATCAATAGTGTGGGCTTATCTACCTATATGGAAGATGAGAGTGATCAATTTTACAGGCTAACTAAAATCTTTGTTGAAAGCTTTAAATTTAGCAACTCACCCTTCACACCATCAGTTAAATTTAGGATTTATGACATGCCTATTACTATGAAGTTGAAGGATTTTTGTGCTGCATTGGATATTACTCCTATAGGTACAGCGAAGAAGATCGAGAACCACCCCAAATCTTTGACGGAACTCTATCGATAAGTTACCAACGATGATAGCCGCACCATTCAGCGCGGCAAGATAAGGAACATTCAGCTCTCTGCCATTAGATATTTCACTTACTATCTTGCTACTAGAATTCTTGGTAGGGAGAACACTAGCAACATTTCTAGTTATCATCTTTGTTTTCTTGTTGCTGCACTTACTGGAAGTACACCTTATCATCTTGGTGCTCTTATTGCTCGTCGCTTAGATAGTAAGGGACCTATTTATGGAGGAATTATTGCCTCACGTATTGTTGCGTATCTAGGTTTTTCTATTGATCCTAGTGATGAGAAACTAACTCCTATTAAGCTTGATATTGCTGCTATGAAGAGTCACCAATTTGTCACAACTAACTCTAATTTAGAAAATATTGTCTATAGAATGTTGTTTATTGACGGGGATGAGAGGGAAATCCCTTTGCCGCAGGCCGATTTGTTCAGTATCCGCAGGAGACCGTGTCGCGCTCCAAGGAGGAGGTGGATGAGCAGCTGAAGATACGTGGTTTCCACCAGCATCACGACTCTGAGCCCTCCGACGGGTACACCGTCACGTATCCTGGTGCGTCTTCCAGCACGTACTAAGGACAAGATCCTTCTTCATCTTACTACGGAGGTGCCACCTCATGGGCACCGTGGGATTGATCTCCACTTAGGCCAAAAGCCTAAGCTAGGGGGGAGGTATGCCAGCATCACTCATTCATTGCATATTACAATTGCCGGATATTTGTACATACTTGTTTCGCTTCAGATGGTTGCCTCTAATATGAGGAAGATGATATTTGGGGAAGTGCTGTCTAAAAAACAGATTCTAGACTGATACTAAAAAAATTCATAAAAATAGCCAGAACGTTATTTTGAGAAGCCAATTTTTGTGCATGTTCCCCAGGTTATTATCTAACTTTCATTAGTTGAGAACTTTTCGAGTTGAACAGCGGAAGATTTTAAAAAAAATGATTATTGTACTGCTGTCAAGTTTGATGGATTTCTGCTACTTTGTGTTTATGTGACTCTTTTAGTTTTCATTCTCTTGTTTTTTTGCTTTGTTTCTTTCCTAAAACACAAAACGACCAAAAATATTTTTGTTGTTTCTCTTTACCATTTGTTTATTTGGTTTCTTGTTCCTATTTTGCTTTATTTACTACCGTTGGTTTGCTATAAGAAAATCCAAAAAGATTTTACTTTCGTTCTTGTTTCCAATTCGAAAACACCAAAAATATTTGTTGTTCTTCTTTGGCTTTGTAAAGTTCACTATGGAGTTCAGCATTCTTCGGTGGTTGGAGCTTGGTTTTCATTCCATATTATTCAAGTCACACAAGTGAAAGGCAATAATGACGATCTACGACAACTCGACTGTGGTGAGAGGCTGGTATGAACTCTATTTGTTTTCATTTTTGTACATATACTCATCCATGTGAGCATGCTTAGTTGGTTCATGTGAGGTATATGTCATTTAATGAAAGTCTAGTAGTTCATGATCTCTCATGTTTAGCTCCAATTTATTAATATGAGTAGCATGTCATAAATATTTGCTTGCATTGTTTTATTCATAGATAGGTATGATATTGTGGTATCCTCCTCTGAATAATTCATTTGAATCGACTTGGCACATGCTCACGCATGCATATGACTGACAAAATTCAATAAGCCTCGATGATTTACTTTGCCTCAGAGTTCTTGTATCACTTTTATGCATCCGTTAATTTATTTTGTCGCAAGCATGATTATGACAGTTATTGCTCTCTTGATTGTCGCTTCCCAGTCTATTGCTAGCCTTCACTTGTACTGAGCAGGAATGCTGCTCGTGCTTCCAAACCCCTGAAAACCAAGTTATTCCAAAGTGTCCACCATAAATACCTATGCATGGCATCTCAAACCATTCCAAGTAAATTTTCATGTGCTACCTTTAAAACCTTCAAAGTACTTCTCAATTTGTGTCGATGTTTTATAGCTCATGAGGAAGTATGTGGTGTTTTATCTTTCAACCTTGTCATTTACTCCTGACAGACTTTCATCAATGGACTAGTGGCACATCCGCTTATCCAATAATTTCGCAAAAAGAGCTGGCAACGGGGTGCCCAGCCCCAATTAATTAAATTTTACCAATAATTCTCTTCACATGTTTTGCCCTGATTTATCAGTAAGCAACCTAATTTGCAAATAGACACTCCTCCATGGTATGTGAATGTTGGAAGGCACCCGAGGATTCGGTTAGCCATGGCTTGTGTAAGCAAAGGTTGGGGGGAGTGTCATCCATAATGAAACTAAAGTACATGTGTAAACAAAATAGAAGAGGGATGATTTACCTTGCTGGTAGAGATAACGTCCTTCATGGGAGCCGCTCTTGAAAGTCTGGTTGACGAGGTAGTTAGAGTGCCCACTACCATTCGTTGACAACAACAAACACCTCTCAAAACAATTTTACTTCTGTTTTAAAAATTAAAAGCTCTAGCACATGTTAATCCCTGCTTCCCTCTGCGAACGGCCAATCTTTTACTTTTACGTTGAGTCACCATCCTTTCTTTGAGCACCTTCTTGAGAGCATAATTGTCATTCTTACTGTGATATGTGTGTCCCAGAATATGGTTAACTGTGCTATAACTTTGATGCTTTTATCTTTGATAATCTTTACTTGTAGTCTTTCCATGAATTTCAGAGGTGCTTGGGCATTTATGTTTTGCTGTACAAATACGGGCAAGCGAGATACCACTTTATCACATCTTTTTATGAACATTCCAATCCTGCTGATAGATATGATTCATGATGCTTATTATTAGTTGGTTGGTATCTTTTTCATTATTGACATAACTATTAGATGACTTTATTTGCATGTATCTTATTATGAATTGCCTAAGTACTCGTCCATATCATGAGAATATTTACATCATATGAACAAATGTGTTCGTGAAAGTTCTTTTATCGCACTCAGTTGTTAACTGAATTGCTTGAGGACAAGCAATAAGCTATGCTTGGGGGGAGTTGATACGTCCAAAACGTATCTACTTTCCCGAACACTTTTGCTATTGTTTTGCCTCTAATTTGTGTATTTTGGATACAACTAACACGGACTAACGCTGTTTTCAGCAGAATTGCCCTGGTGTCTTATTTTTGTGCAAAAAATCAACTTTCAGGAAAAACCCGGAAATAATTGCAATGGGCCTATTTTCACAGAAGACTTACGGAGCCAGAAGACGAGACGGAGGGGGGCCACGAGGGGCGCCCACAACATGGCGGCGCGGTGGCCCCCTGGGCCGCGCCGCCCTATGGTGGCGCCGCCTCGGCCAGCCCCCGACGCTCCCCTCTGGACTACTTAAAGCCCTTGACCTAAAAACGCACGGGGGTTCGACCAATTTGCCAGAAGACATCCAGAACTCCGCCGCCATCGCGAAACTCAATCTCGGGATAAGAAACTCCGTTCTGGCACCCTGCCGGGACGGGGAATTGGAGGAGATCATCGCTATCATCGCCACTGACGCCTCTCCATCAACCATCCATGTTTCCCCCATCCATGTGTGAGTAAATCCCTCGCTGTAGGCTGAAGGGGATGGTAGGAAATGGATGAGATTGTTCATGTAATAGCATAAGATTGTTAGGGCATAGTGCCTAGTATCCGTAGTTGGTACTTTTATGATATTGTTGCAACTTGTTATGTTTAATGCTTGTCACTAGGGCCCGAGTGCCATGATTTCAGATCTGAACATGTTATTGATTCATGATGATATTCATTGTTTTATGATCTTACCTGCAAGTTGTATACACATATTGCTGTCCGGAACCCGAGGCCCCAAAGTGACAGAAATTGGGACAACCGGCGGGGAAGGCTATGATATGAGGATCACATGTGTTCACGGAGTGTTAATGCTTTGCTCCGGTACTCTATTAAAAGGAGTACCTTAATTACCAGTAGTTTCCCTAGAGGCCCGGCTGCCACCGGCTGGTAGGACAATAGATGTTGTGCAAGTTTCTCATTGCGAGCACGTACGACTATATACGGAACACATGCCTATGGTTATTTAGTACTTGGATACTGTTTTATTATCATCTGCAAATGCCCTGCCTTGATTATTACATGAGTTCTCTTATCCATGCAGTGCCCGTTCATCCATCCATATGCCTACAGTAGTTTAATCCTGCTGTTTACTATAATCACTATTGCTGTCTTTATTACACTGCTGCTTATATTTCACTACTGCTACTACTATAAAAATGTTGCTACTGATAAACCCTTGCGAGCAAGTCTGTTTCCAGGTGCAGCTAAATTGACAACTCCGCTGTTAAGGCTTACAAATATTCTTTGGCTCCCCTTGTGTCGAATCAATAAATTGGGTTTTACTTCCCTCGAAGACTGTTGCGATCCCCTATACTTGTGGGTCATCAGAAAGTTGTTGTAGATGTTGATGAAGATGACCACACTTCAGGAGGGTGGAGTCCACCGGAGCCGATTCCGGCAGCGTCCCCCCCCCCCCGACCTCCGGCAGCGATGGCTTGCTAACTCTCTATTTATGTGCTTTTGATCTCCATCACCGTAGCCTCGACGAAACCCTCGGGGGTCGTATATATAGTGGTTTTTAGGTCAAAACAAGTCGGTGGGCGAAAGGATCAAGCGAAACGGACTCTCGAGATGGGAAATAGCACATGTGGCGTGCCCGGAGGGGGAGGGCACACCACCAGGCTTATTTCCAGCCTGTTAACCTCCCGGTGTCCCTCTTCATCCCATCTTGTCTGTCCCGAAAATTCCAAAGCCTGGCCCCTGATCTTGCCAGTTTTTGAGTCTCGTAGCTCCTGTAAAGTCAAAAATGCTAAAAAGAGGCATTTTCTGCCAAACAAAATTAGAACCGGAGGAGAGGGGATTGTTTATTAAATCCTCCAAAACATCATAGAACGTGGAAATAACATTATATAAGATGCAAATATATGGTAATATGTGGAGTGCAAAATTCATGTACGATTTTACATGCACCAGCGTCGACTCGTACTCTTTGAGGCTGCCAAAACTAATGTATGTTTCCATAATCACATTAATACATATGGCTTTTTTCACGGCCTCTAAGGGCTATTTGGAGACGGTTGCTCTTCCTATCTGGATAAAAGTTTGACGATGGCCGTACGGTCCAATTGAAAACACATGAAAGGACAGAGAATTCCAAGAAATATCGACGGACCTAAGGCTAGGAACCTAACTTGTGAGGCAAGATAAGGCCCAAACTGAATGACTATCTAACATGTAACCAACCTACACAAGATATATGAGACCTAGCCTCCTTTATAAGGGCTAGGGGATCACTAGTGGGACCTAGCCTCTAAACAAAGTAATAACGACATTAGATTTTCGGCGGTCTAGGGGTGTGTGTGTTGAGTCACTTTTTATTTTGTTTTGGATAAACCGGCTCTAGAGGCATCTCCAATAGTCAACTTTATACTAGTGTGCTCAAAGCCTGGTGCTTGATTTAGATTTTTTTCTTGGAAAACGCTTGCTATGAGCCCACCGATCCACCGTGAAAGACCAGTCGCTTTGCTGGCCACGTGCATGACGTAGCTAAAGAACCCAAGTTGCTCTCACTTTTTCATTCTTCTTTATCCTTATTTTTTTTTTGAACAAGATAAGGGCCAAGAAGGCCCCAGAGTTTCCATTAGATCACACCTGGCGGGTACAATTTACAAAGAGGTCCTATGGCATCTATTGCACAGAGGAACCAGAATTTGAAGAAAGGCCCTCCAGATTTTACAGCTAGCACCCTGAGACAAAAACTAAACGCGATCAGGTCCCTGGGCGCCTCCGCCACCCATCGTCGGTGACCTTGAGACGATGCCGTCGAGATTCGATGCCAGGTTGCTTGATAGCATACTTCCGGCGAAGCTCCTGATCCGCCAGCCACTCCTCCTCCGGGAACGAACCACTTGTTGGTGGAGAAGCTTCAAGCCCTGACGAACAGAGCACAGAAGGGCCTCCGTGATGGAGGTTGAAGATGGGCCGCTTCGTCGGCCAAATATCGCGGCGTCGCTGGTTGACACCGCGTGTTCCGCTCGAAGGAGCTCTTGCGCAGAGCCTCCATAGCACCCAGCAGGCAGGAGTCGATGAAGAAGGGAAGGCTGTGCATCACCACTGCTTCTCTCCTGGCCACCATGGTAGGCAAGAAGAAGCTGTAGCTTAGCAACCGCCAGCCACTCGCCGCATCGACAGAGAGGACCGGATCCTCTTCCTCGATCCAAAAACAGCGCGCCGTGCTCCAGCTCCTCCTCGCCAACAAGGCCGGCCAGGAGCAGATCAGAAACGCACCTAGCATCTCCGCGAAGAAGCCCCACCTCGCCTCCACGGCCGGCCAGGGGCACTCCATCTTCACTGTCGATGGAGAGAGAAGAACCTGTCGCCGCAGAATTATTGAGGAAGATGGCGCCACTCCTCGCCACCTCTCCCTCCGACCATCGGAGTAAAGAGAGAGAGCTAGCAGCAGCCCTAGATAGATCGAGATCCGGCGGTGAGGATCTCGACCACCGCCTTCTCTACGGGCATCCGCCTAAAACGGTGGCAACTGCCACAAACTACCAGAGAAAACAACAGATCTACACCTAATCTACTTCGGCGCCCTACCTAGACCAACTCTGGCCAGCTAATCCGGCGGAGCGGCCGTCGGCGGCCCGGTCAAAGGGAAAGGATGAGCAAGGTTACTGTAGGACGGCAGACAGACTAGGAGTACAGTTCATGTTCACCCCCTCTTCTTTATCCTTATCTCCTTTCTTATCTCTCGCGTGAACACCGCTGGCCACTTCCGATCCCCCGGAGATGCAGCCATTGATTTCCTCATCCCAACCTCCCGCGTTCACGCTGCTGGACGAGTTCTCCAGCACCGCTCCCTCACCCTCCCACATCTCTGCGCTCGCGCTGCTGCAAGTTGGCGAGCACTGACTGTCTAAACTGGGACAGTCTATGCTACAAGCCGTGGGCTTTCTCCGCTGCGCCGGCGCTGCAAGTATCCCTCCCCCCCCCCCCCCATCATCCGCTCGAGCTCCAGCACCGATGACCCGGTCGCCGACCTCCACATTAAGGGCCAGCCACAATGTTCGGCAAGTTCTCTTCCTTGCCGAGTCGATGGCGACTGCTTTGACCCACCGGTTTTGCTCTAGCTCCTCTTTGTGTTCTGCCCAAAAAAAAATTGTAGTTTTTGTTGCTTAATTTTGTGGTGAACCATGTAGATTTTTGTTGTAAAAGCACTTACTTGATGTAGCTGGATTTTTATTTATTGTGTATTCTTGTAAACGACCAGCATTTTTGTTGATTTTTGTGGTGAACCACATTTTGGAATTGTGGAAAATATCATAATATTATGCCACCAATCACATTTATTGAAATGATTGTTGACTATTGTTGTAAATAGCTAACTTTTTATTGGAATTGATGTTAGTCATTGTTGTAAATAGCTAATTTTTTCTGTTATATTTTGTTGTTAAACCAACATTGTAATAGCCATCAATTTTGTTGGAATTATCATTAGTGGTTGTTGTTGTAAATAGTCAATATTTTTTGTTAGACTTTTTTTAATTATTGTTGTAAATAGACAACATTTTCGTTGTTGATTATTGCTGTAAATAACCAGTATTTTTGTTCGATTTGCTGATGATTATTGTTGCTAATAACTCGGTGATTGCAATTGCAATGTTACGTTTGTGTTTTATATTTTATTGTAAAATTGTGCAAGTTTTGCTGCTAAAACTTTGTTTTAAAAGAGGTAACAAAAGAAGTTTTTTCTAGATCCATGCGCGCGGAGAGAGGCATCATGTTTGCATGCGGAAGCATATGGTCCCCAATTGCATGCCATAGCGATATGGTCGCTGATGCCACGAGGGAGCGACGTGGTCCCTGCTTGCATGTGTTTTCAGACCCGGACGTGTAGTCCCATCGGATGGTGGATGCGGGGGGCGATTTTCTACGCAAAATCGGTCGCCGCCCGACGCCTAGCGCGCCCTTTTTTTCTTTCTACTTTCTCTCTTTTCATTCTCTCTTGGTTTTATTCTCTAATGGTGTTTGTTTTAGATTTTCGCCACCACCTAGTGGTGGATGGATAGAATGCTTATGCTCTTTCCTCATGTGCAATGTCTAACATAACCATGAATTCGTGACACTAATGGATAGTGGGTTTTTGCACATGTAAGGTTTCAATAGGCCAGCTCCTAATGATACCCAAAAAGTGATCATCCACAAGGTGAGGGAGGATGACGCTCTCCCCAGGCGTGCTGCTGCTGGTCGAGGACGACGGCGCCGGCGACGCAGGGCTCCCAGGCGGTGCCGCGGGCGCTCTGGCCTGGCCGACGATCTGCCGCGTCTGGACCCCCTCTGCCGCTCCGCAGCAGCTGCTGGAGGGTGCCACGCCCGCGCTTGCGCCTGTGCTGCCATCTCCGGCGGCGGCGGCGGCCCACCCTTCTGCCGCGATGTCGGACCGGTGGGTCGCCATGCGCTCCATCTCGCCTACGGCGGCCCCGCCGCCGCCACCTGAGAGTCACCATGCGCGCCAGCTTAGCCCTAGCTCCCCTTTGGGCAGTGAATGTGGGGGCCCGCAGCTGCATGGCTTTGTGCCGCGAGATCACGGACGTGGGCCTGGCAGCTTCTCTCCCTGCGATGCATGCGCATCGGGTGGGGCGCGCCCGCTGACGCCATGTGCTGGCAGTTCCTGGTTGGCTGCCCCTGGCCGGCGCTCGGTTGGTCAGCTGTCTGGCCACGGGTCTTTTGCCTCCTTTTGCCCTAGCGAGCCGTTGGCATGCCTGGCAGGAGACATAGCGGCGATCGAGGCTGCTGACTCCTTCCTGTCGCGGATGCGGGCGTCTCCAGAAGATAGGCACGTGCATGTGACCACTCCCATCAGCGCGGGTTGGAGCACGGGCCCGCTGCACGACGTCCTCGAACCCTGTTCCCCGGCGGAAGCTAGCGCCAGTCTCCCTGCGCCCCGTGACGAGGTATCTGACCAAGGCCCACCTGCGGCGGATCAGGGCGGGATTGGCCTGCATGTGGCCTCCTGCTCGACCGCCCGTGCCCACTCGCCGCCATGCGACGTAGATGCATGCTTTGCTGGTGAGCCGTTGGATGCTGGTGCAGCGCCTTCTGTTGCACCGTCCGAAGACGCCGCCACGTTGGTCTCGTTGCTGAGACAGTTCAGGCTCCATCTGGATGACCCGCTTCTCCCGCTGCCTGACCCGAAGGTTGTGTGACGTCATCTCTTCACCGTGCACTCTTCGGTCCTCCGTAGCAAGCGCCTTGCAGCCAAGAGCAAGGGTATCCCTGGGCCTGCAGTTAAACAAGCACAGCGCCTGTTGATGAAGAAGCTAGGCCTTTGCCATGACGAGGAGAGGCTTTCGGCCGCACAGCTAAGAGATTACGCGGCCATCTTTGCCTCGCCTCTTGGCGCTGAGTAGGTTGCGGCCCTCGCCTCGCTCTTTGGCCTCTCTTGCCCTCCCTCCGACGAGGAGGAGCTTCTCCCGGTGGTAGGCGCGCATTCATAAGCGCTGCCCTCGGTGGTTTTGAGTAGGCCTTCCCAATGGAACAAGCCAATGTCAACATCCTTGCGTGGAACCCGCGTGGGCTCAACAACCCGGCGAGGCGGGCTGTGGTTAAGCAGGCAGTAGAGGAGGCCATGGCTTCTGTCGTGTGTGTTATGGAGTCCAAGCTCCATGTTGTAACGCCTTTCACTTGTTTTGAAACTTTTGGATCCCGCTTCGACGGGTTTGAGTATCTGCCGGCTCAGGGCCACGGGCGGCATCATCGTTGCGTGGAATTCCTCGGAGGTGCAAGTCTGTGCATCCTGTGTAGATCAGTTCTATGTCTCGGTGCACCTTGCTGCATCGGGCTGCCCGGCATGGTGGCTTACAGCGGTCTAAGGACCAACTGTCGATGCCCTCAAGCCTGCTTTCCTTGTCGAACTGAGGGCTTTACGGGCCGCGCTTCCTGGGCCGTGGGCAATCACGGGTGATTTTAACCTGCTGCTCGACGCACACGACAAGAACAACGCGAGATTCAACCGGCGCTCCATGGCCCGCTTCCGACGGTTGGTCAACGACCTTGAGCTCAAAGAGTCAGCCCTGGTGGGGCGCCGTTTCACGTGGAGTAACGAGAGGACCTCCCCAACTCTTGAGCGCATTGACAGGTGGTTTGGTTCCGTCGATTGGGACGCGCTATTCCCCGATGCTTCGCTAACAGCGTGCTCCTCGTCGCTGTCAGACCACTGCCCCATCCTCCTGTCCACCGCCGTTCAGTTTTTCTCCATGCGTCGTTTTCGCTTCGAGCGAGTTTGGACCAAGATGGAGGGGTTCTTTGACATCGTCAAGGCTCTCTGGGATGATGCGCCGGTACATGGCGATGCCCTCCAACGGCTCGGCTATAAACTCCGTGCGCTAGCCAAGGGTCTGCAAAGGTGGAACAAACGGAAGGTGGGCTCTATCCGTCAGCAGCTCAGCTTAGCCAACGAGCTAATCCTCCATCCAGATCGTGTGCAGGAGCTTCGTGTGTTGACTACGGATGAGGCCTGGCTGAGGCAGAGCTTGAAGGGCAAGGTCCTGGGCTTGGCGTCGCTGGATCGAACAATCGCGCGTCAGCGGGCCAGAGTGGCAGGTCTCCGCGAGGGCGACGCGAACTCGTTGTTCTCCCGGATTCTTGCCTCGTCCCGGAGGCGACGTAACTTCATCGCCACGTTGCGTCATGGTGACCAGACGACGGTAGATCAAGTGGACAAGGACGAGCTCGCAGCTCAGTTCTTTGTTGAGCTCCTCGGTCGCCCACAGCAGAGAGCCCATGATATCTCTCTGGCCGCGGCTGGCCTCCCGGCGCTTGATACGCGTACAACATGCGTCCGTTGGGAACCCCAAGAGAAAGGTGTGATGCGTACAGCGGCAAGTTTTCCCTCAGTAAGAAACCAAGGTTTATCGAACCAGTAGGAGCCAAGAAGCACGTTGAAGGTTGATGGCGGCGGAGTGTAGTGCGGCACAACACCATGGATTCCGGCGCCAACGTGGAACCTGCACAACATAACCAAATTACTTTGCCCCAACGTGACAGTGAGGTTGTCAATCTCACCGGCTTGCTGTAACAAAGGATTAGATGTATAGTGTGGATGATGATATTTGCAGAGAACAGGGAACGAGTATTGCAGTAGATTGTATTCGATGTAAAAAATGGACCGGGGTCCACAGTTCACTAGTGGTGTCTCTCCGATAAGAATAATCATGTTGGGTGAACAAATTATAGTTGGGCAATTGACAAATAAAGAGGGCATGACCATGCACATACATGTTATGATGAGTATTGTGAGATTTAATTGGGAATTACGACAAAGTACATAGACCGCTATCCAGCATGCATCTATGCCTAAAAAGTCCACCTTCAGGTTATCATCCGAACCCCCTCCAGTATTAAGTTGCAAACAACAGACAATTGCATTAAGTATGGTGCGTAATGTAATCAACGAATATATCCTTAGACATAGCATTGATGTTTTATCCCTAGTGGCAACAACACATCCACAACCTTAGAGGTTTCTGTCACTCCCCCAGATTTAATGGAGACATGAACCCACTATCGAGCATAAATACTCCCTCTTGGAGTTCCAAGAAAAAACTTGGCCAGAGCCTCTACTAGCAACGGAGAGCATGCAAGATCATAAACAACACATAGATGATATTGATAATCAACATAACATAGCATTCATTTATTCATCAGATCCCAACAAACACAACATGTAGCATTACAGATAGATGATCTCGATCATGTTAGGCAGCTCACAAGATCCAACAATGATAGCACAATTAGGAGAAGACGACCATCTAGCTACTGCTATGGACCCATAGTCCAGGGGTGAACTACTCACTCATCACTCCGGAGGCGACCATGGCGGTGAAGAGTCTTCCGGGAGATGATTCCCCTCTCCGGCAGGGTGCCGGAGGCGATCTCCTGAATCCCCCGAGATGGGATTGGCGGCGGCGGTGTCTCTGGAAGGTTTTCCGTATTGTGGCTCTCGGTACTGGAGTTATTCTCGACGAAGGCTTAAGTAGGCGGAAGGGTAGGCCAGGGGGCGCCACGAGGGGCCCACACCACAGGCCGGCGCGGCCAGGGCCTGGGCCGCGCCGCCCTGGTGTGGCGTCGCCTCGTCGCCCCACTTCGTTTCCTCTCCGGACTTCTGGAAGGTTCGTAGAAAAATAAGATCCTGGGCGTTGATTTCGTCCAATTCCGAGAATATTTCCTTACTAGGATTTCTGAAACCAAAAACAGCAGAAAACAGCAACTGGCTCTTCGGCATCTTGTTAATAAGTTAGTGCCGGAAAATGCATAAATATGACATAAAGCATGTATAAAACATGTAGATATCATCAATAAAGTAGCATGGAACATAAGAAATTATCGATACGTTGGAGACGTATCAGCGCTCGATCTCGCGGGCCTCGACGTGGCCCTCTACGAAGCTGAGGTGTGGGAAGCCATCAAGGCCTTGCCAACCAACAAGTCCCCGGGCCCAGATGGGTTCTCTTGGGACTTTTACAAGGCGTGCTGGCAGGTTGTCAAAGCCGATGTGTTGGCAGCGCTCCACGCGGTTTTCCTCGGTCAGGGACAGCACTTTGGCGCCCTCAATACCATGTTGATCACCCTCATCCCGAAGAAGGACGAGGCCGTAGAGCTCAAGGACTTCCGTCCTATAAGCCTTGTCCACAGCTTCTCTAAGCTGCTGGCCAAAGTCCTGGCTCTTCGCCTCGCCCCAAGGATGCCGGAGCTGGTGGACTCCAATCAAAGCGCTTTCGTCCGCGGCCGCTGCATCCACGAAAACTTCGTCCTTGATACGTCTCCAACGTATCTATAATTTCTGATGTTCCATGCTTGTTTTATGACAATACCTACATGTTTTGTTCACACTTTATGATGATTTTATGCGTTTTCCGGAACTAACCTATTGATGAGATGCCGAAGTGCCAGTTCCTGTTTTCTGCTATTTTTGGTTTCAGAAATTCTAGTAAGGAAATATTCTCGGAATTGGACGAAATCAACGCCCAGAGTCTTAGAATTGGACGAAGCTTCCAGAACACCCGAGAGCCGCCAGAGGAGGGCCACAGGGGGCCCACACATGTGGCTGGCGCGGCCCAGGCCTTGGCCGCGCCGCCCTATTGTGTGGCGGCTCCGTACCCCCTCTGACTCCGCCTCTTCGCCTATAAGAAGGTCCCTGACCTAAATCTTCGATACGGGAAAATCCACGGTACGAGAAACCTTCCAGAGCCGCCGCCATCGCGAAGCCAAGATCTGGGGGACAGGAGTCTCTGTTCCGGCACGCCGCCGGGACGGGGAAGTGCCCTCGGAAGGCTTCTCCATCGACACCGCTGCCATCTCCACCGCCATCTTCATCAACGCTGCTGTCTCCCATGAGGAGGGAGTAGTTCTCCATCGAGGCTAAGGGCTGTACCGGTAGCTATGTGGTTAATCACTCTCCCTATGTACTTCAATACAATAATCTCATGAGCTGCCTTACATGATTGAGATTCATATGATGATGCTTGTAATCTAGATGTCATTATGCTAGTCAAGTGGATTTTACTTATGTGATCTCCGGAGACTCCTTGTCCCACGTGTGTAAAGGTGACAGTGTGTGCACCGTGTGGGTCTCTTAGGCTATATTTCACAGAATACTTATTCACTGTTATGGATAGCATAGTGAAGTGCTTATTTATATCCCTTTATGATTGCAATGTGTTTTGTATCACTATTCATCTATGTGCTACTCTAGTGATGTTATTAAAGTACTCTATTCCTCCTGCACGGTGTAAAGGTGATATTGTGTGCATCGTGTAGTACTTGGCGTAGGTTATGATTATGATCTCTGTTAGATTATGAAGTTAATTATTGCTATGATAGTATTGATGTGATCTATGCCTCCTTCATAGTGTGATGGTGACAGTGTGCATGCTATGTTAGTACTTGGTGTAATTGCAATGATCTATCATGCACTCTAAGGTTATTTAAATATGAATATCGAATATTGTGGAGCTTGTTAACTCCGGCATTGAGGGTTCGTGTAATCCTACACAATTAGTGGTGCTCATCATCCAACAAGAGAGTGTAGAGTATAGCATTTATCTATTCTGTTATGTGATCAATGTTGAGAGTGTCCACTAGTGAAAGTATAATCCCTAGGCCTTGTTCCCAAATACTGCAATCATCGCTGCTTGTTTACTGTTTTACTGCATATGTACTGCCTGCAATATTACCACCATCAACCACACGCCAGTTGTAGCATCAAACTATTTTTTGGTGCCGTTACTACTGCTCATATACATTCATACCACCTGTATTTCACTATCTCTTCGCCGAACTAGTGCACCTATACATCTGACAAGTGTATTAGGTGTGTTGGGGACACAAGAGACTTCTTGCTTTGTGGTTGCAGGGTTGCATGAGAGGGATATCTTTGACCTCTTCCTCCCTGAGTTCGATAAACCTTGGGTGATCCACTTAAGGGAAACTTGCTGCTGTTCTACAAACCTCTTCTCTTGGAGGCCCAACACTGTCTACAAGAATAGAAGCACCCGTAGACATCAAGCACTTTTCTGGCGCCGTTGCCGGGGAGGAAAGGTAAAAGGTACTCACACTCCGGATCTCGGCTACTAAGCTATTTTCCGGCGCCGTTGTAAGTACTCGAAGCTATTTCCTTTAGATCCTGCAATTGCATCTTTTGGTTTCTTGTTTTACACTAGTTTGGCATAATGGAAAGCAACATGGAGCTTTTTATTCTTTTTCCTGAGTTAAGCAATGGATGGTTTGATTCGAAAATTAAAAAACCCATGGAACATATTAGTATGAACACTTTGAACACCATTGTTGCTAATGATATGGAAAATTATAATCTTGGGGAAGCTGGCTATGATGAGCATGATCTTTTTAGTCCACCAAGCATTGAGGAGAAAATTTACTTTGATGATACTTTACCTCCTATTTATGATGATTATAATGATAGTGGTCTTTTGGTGCCGCCTGTTATGGAGGATAAATTTGATTATGATTACAATATGCCTCCTATATTTGATGATGAGAATAATAATGATAGCTACTTTGTTGAATTTGCTCCCACTACAATTAATAAAATTGATTATGCTTATGTGGAGAGTAATAATTTTATGCATGAAACTCATGATAAGAATGCTTTATGTGATAGTTATGTTGTTGAGTTTGCTCATGATGCTACTGGATATTATTATGAGAGAGGAAAATATGGTTGTAGAAATTTTCATGTTACTAAAACACCTCTCTATGTGCTAAATTTTTTGAAGCTACACTTGTTCTATCTTCCTATGCTTGTCACTTTGCTCTTCATGAACTTGTTTATTTACAAGATTCATTTTCATAGGAAGCATGTTAGACTTAAATTTGTTTTGAATTTTCTTCTTGATGCTCTCTTTTGCTTCAAATACTATTTCTTGCGAGTGCATCATTAAAACTGCTGAGCCCATCTTAATGGCTATAAAGAAAGCACTTCTTGGGAGATAACCCATGTGTTTTTTTACTACAGTACTTTTGTTTTATATTTGAGTCTTGGAAGTTGTTACTACTGTAGCAACCTCTCCTTATCTTAATTTTGTTGCATTGTTGTGCCAAGTAAAGTCTTTGATAGTAAGGTTCATACTAGATTTGGATTACTGCGCAGAAACAGATTTCTTGCTGTCACGAATCTGGGCCTAATGCTCTGTAGGTAACTCAGAAAATTCTGCCAATTTACGTGAGTGATCCTCAGATATGTACGCAACTTTCATTCAATTTGAGTATTTTCATTTGAGCAAGTCTGGTGCCTCTTAGAAATTCGTCTTTACAGACTGTTCTGTTTTGACAGATTCTGCCTTTTATTTCGCATTGCCACCTATGTGGGATGGATTTCTTTTCCATTAACTTCCAGTAGCTTTGAGCAATGTCCAGAAGTGTTAAGAATGATTGTGTCACCTCTGAACATGTGAATTTTTGATTATGCACTAACCCTCTAATGAGTTGTTTTGAGTTTGGTGTGGAGGAAGTTTTCAAGGGCCAAGAGAGGAGGATGATATACTACGATCAAGAAGAGTGAAAAGTCTAAGCCGTGGGATGCCCCCGGTGGTTCATCCCTGCATATTTCAAGAAGACTCAAGCATCTAAGCTTGGGGATACACAAGACATCCCCTTCTTCATCGATAAATTATCAGGTTCCTTCTCTTGAAACTATATTTTTATTCGGCCACATCTTATGTACTTTACTTGGAGCGTCTGTTTGTTTTTGTTTTTGTTTTTGTTTGAATAAATGCTTGTGTGGGAGAGAGACACGCTCCGCTGGTTCATATGAACACATGTGTTCTTAGCTTTTAATTTTCATGGCGAAGGTTGAAACTGCTTCGTTAATTGTTGTATGGTTGGAAACGGGAAGTGCTACATGTAGTAATTGGTATGATGTCTTGAATAACTTGATACTTGGCAATTGTTGTGCTCATGATTAAGCTCTTGCATCATATACTTTGCACCTATTAATGAAGAACTACATAGAGCTGGTTAAAATTTGGTTTGCATGATTGGTCTCTCTAAGGTCTAGATATTTTCTGGTAAAGGTGTTTGAACAACAAGGAAGATGGTGTAGAGTCTTATAATGATTACAATATGTCTTTTATGTGAGTTTTGCTGCACTGGTTCATACTTGTGTTTGTTTCAAACAACCTTGCTAGCCTAAGCCTTGTATTGAGAGGGAATACTTCTCGTGCATCCAAATCCTCGAGCCAATAACTATGCCATTTGTGTCCACCATACCTACCTACTACATGGTATTTCTCTGCCATTCCAAAGTAAATTGCTTGAGTGCTACCTTTAAATTTCCATTCTTTGTCTTTGCAATATATAGCTCATGGGACAAATAGCCTAAAAACTATTGTGGTATTGAATATGTACTTATGTATCTTATTTCTTATTAAGTTGCTTGTTGAGCGATAACCATGTTCCTGGGGATGCCATCAACACTTTGTTGAATATCATGTGAGTTGCTATGCATATTCGTCTTGTCTGAAGTAAGGGCGATTTACCATGAGTTGAATGGTTTGAGCATGCATACTGTTAGAGAAGAACATTTGTCCGCTAACTAAAGCCATGATCCATGGTGGAAGTTTCAGTTTTGGACAAATATCCTCAGTCTCATATGAGAAAATTAATTGTTGTTGAATGCTTAAGCATTAAAGAGGAGTCCATTATCTGTTGTCTATGTTGTCCCGGTATGGATGTCTAAGTTGAGAATAATCAAAAGCGAGAAATCTAATGCGAGCTTTCTCCTTAGACCTTTGTACATGCGGCATAGAGGTACCCCTTTGTGACACTTGGTTAAAACATATGTATTGCGGTGATAATCCAGGTAATCCGAGCTAATTAGGACAAGGTGCGGGCACTATTAGTATACTATGCATGAGGCTTGCAACTTGTAGGATATAATTTACATGATGCATATGCTTTATTACTACCGTTGACAAAATTGTTTCTTGTTTTCAAAACCAAAGCTCTAGCACAAATATAGCAATCAATGCTTCCCTCTGCGAAGGGCCTTTCTTTTACTTTTATGTTGAGTCAGTTCACCTATTTCTCTCCATCTCAAGAAGCAAACACTTGTGTGAACTGTGCATTGATTCCTACATACTTGCATATTGCACTTATTATATTACTTTATGTTGACAATATCCATGAGATATACATGTTACAAGTTGAAAGCAACCGCTGAAACTTAATCTTCCTTTGTGTTGCTTCAATGCCTTTATTTAGAATCTATTGCTTTATGAGTTAACTCTTATGCAAGACTTATTGATGCTTGTCTTGAAAGTACTATTCATGAAAAGTCTTTGCTATATGATTCAATTGTTTAATCATTGTCTTTACCATTGTCTTGAATCGCTGCATTCATCTCATATGCTTTACAATAGTATGATTAAGATCATGTTGGTAGCATGTCACTTCAGAAATTATCTTTGTTATCGTTTACCTACTCGGGGACGAGTAGGAACTAAGCTTGGGGATGCTGATACGTCTCCAACGTATCTATAATTTCTGATGTTCCATGCTTGTTTTATGACAATACCTACATGTTTTGTTCACACTTTATGATGATTTTATGCGTTTTCCGGAACTAACCTATTGACGAGGTGCCGAAGTGCCAGTTCCTATTTTCTGCTGTTTTTGGTTTCAGAAATCCTAGTAAGGAAATATTCTCGGAATTGGACGAAATCAACGCCCAGAGTCTTAGAATTGGACGAAACTTCCAGAACACCCGAGAGCCGCCAGAGGAGGGCCACAGGGGGCCCACACATGTGGCTGGCGCTGCCCAGGCCTTGGCCGCGCCGCCCTATTGTGTGGCGGCTCCGTACCCCCTCTGACTCCGCCTCTTCGCCTATAAGAAGGTCCCTGACCTAAATCTTCGATACGGGAAAAGCCACGGTACGAGAAACCTTCCAGAGCCGCCGCCATCGCGAAGCCAAGATCTGGGGGACAGGAGTCTCTGTTCCGGCACGCCGCCGGGACGGGGAAGTGCCCTCGAAAGGCTTCTCCATCGACACCGCTGCCATCTCCACCGCCATCTTCATCAACGCTGCTGTCTCCCATGAGGAGGGAGTAGTTCTCCATCGAGGCTAAGGGTTGTACCGGTAGCTATGTGGTTAATCTCTCTCCCTATGTACTTCAATACAATAATCTCATGAGCTGCCTTACATGATTGAGATTCATATGATGATGCTTGTAATCTAGATGTCATTATGCTAGTCAAGTGGATTTTACTTATGTGATCTCCGGAGACTCCTTGTCCCACGTGTGTAAAGGTGACAGTGTGTGCACCGTGTGGATCTCTTAGGCTATATTTCACAGAATACTTATTCACTGTTATGGATAGCATAGTGAAGTGCTTATTTATATCCCTTTATGATTGCAATGTGTTTTGTATCACTATTCATCTATGTGCTACTCTAGTGATGTTATTAAAGTACTCTACTCCTCCTGCACGGTGTAAAGGTGACAGTGTGTGCATCGTGTAGTACTTGGCGTAGGTTATGATTATGATCTCTTGTAGATTATGAAGTTAATTATTGTTATGATAGTATTGATGTGATCTATGCCTCCTTCATAGTGTGATGGTGACAGTGTGCATGCTATGTTAGTACTTGGTGTAATTGCAATGATCTATCATGCACTCTAAGGTTATTTAAATATGAATATCGAATATTGTGGAGCTTGTTAACTCCGGCATTGAGGGTTCGTGTAATCCTACACAATTAGTGGTGCTCATCATCCAACAAAAGAGTGTAGAGTATAGCATTTATCTATTCTGTTATGTGATCAATGTTGAGAGTGTCCACTAGTGAAAGTATAATCCCTAGGCCTTGTTCCCAAATACTGCAATCATCGCTGCTTGTTTACTGTTTTACTGCGTATGTACTGCCTGCAATATTACCACCATCAACCACACGCCAGTTGTAGCATCAAGCTATTTTCTGGTGCCATTACTACTGCTCATATACATTCATACCACCTGTATTTCACTATCTCTTCGCCGAACTAGTGCACCTATACATCTGACAAGTGTATTAGGTGTGTTGGGGACACAAGAGATTTCTTGCTTTGTGGTTGCAGGGTTGCATGAGAGGGATATCTTTGACCTCTTCCTCCCTGAGTTCGATAAACCTTGGGTGATCCACTTAAGGGAAACTTGCTGCTGTTCTACAAACCTCTGCTCTTGGAGGCCCAACACTGTCTACAAGAATAGAAGCACCCGTAGACATCAGTCCTCGTGTAGCAATCCGCTAGGACCCTCTTCAGAACCAAGACGCCCTCGCTTCTTATGAAGCTTGACATCGCCCGTGCGTTTGATAGCGTTTCGTGGCCGTTTCTCATGAGCGCCCTACGGCAGCGCGGCTTCGGCCAACGGTGGATCTCGTGGATCATTCTACTTGTCTGCACGGCTACAACTCGTGTCATGGTCAATGGCAGGCCTGGCCCCTTTTTACCCCACGGCAGGGGCCTACGCCAAGGAGACCCGATCTCCCCGCTGCTCTTCATCATTGTTACAAACGTTCTGCCGGCCATGTTTCGCCAGGCGGAAGAGCGAGGGCTGCTGGGTGATCTCCATCATCTGGGGATCATGCACCGCGTGTCCCTCTATGCGAACGACGTCATCATCTTTGCGCAGCCCCGCCTCGACGACTTAGCGGTGGTGCGCGAGATCCTGGGATGCTTCGGTCAAGCATCCGCCCTAGTGGTTAATTTCCTCAAGAGCGTGGCCATCCCCATCAGGTGCACGGAGCAGGTGCTGCTGGCAGTCACCCCAGCGCTGGGCTGCCCCATTGGAGAGTTTCCGTGCAAATATCTGGGGCTGACCCTCTCTCTATCCAAGCTCCAAAAGATGGATGTGCAACCCTTAATCGACAAGCTCGCTCGGAAGCTCTCCTTTTGGAAAGCTAGGCTCCTATCCAAAGAGGGTCGGGCGTCCTTTGTCCAGGCGGTGATGACCTCCTCCGTCATTTACCAACTCATCGCCCTGGATGTTGATCCTTCGGTGCTCCAGCTCATCGACAAGCTACGTAGAGGCTTCCTCTGGGTTGGGCAAGAAGAAGCTCGCGGTGGCAATTGTCTGGTGGCCTGGCACTCTGTTTGCCAGCCCAAATCGCTCGGTGGGCTCAGCCTCCACAACCTTAGATGGCTCAATGCCTCCCTCCGTGCAAGGTGGATCTGGTTCCTTCGAACGAGTACGTCAAAACCCTGGCTCGGATTGGACCTGGCTGTCTCCAAGGATGCCCTGACTATCTTCAATGCCGCGATCCGTATTACGGTGGGCTCGAGCGGCCAGGTGCTCTTCTGGACGGAGCCTTGGATTGACGGGCTCAATGCCACAGCCATCGCTCCGGCGGTGGTAGCCCTTGTGCGCCCAAGCCGTCTGCGCACGGCCACGGTCCAGCACGGCCTCGATGCAAACCGGTGGACGGCTGATATTGGTGGTCGGTTATCCGTCGATGCTGTGGTGCAGTTCTTTGGCCTTTGGACGAGGATCCAGCGCGTTCAGCTAGCCCCTGGAAGTCCGGATTCGTTTGCCTGGAAGATCAGTGTTGACGACGCTTACTCCACCAGGTCGACTTACATCGCGTGCTTCGCCGGGCGCACGGCGCAGCCAGCCGCAAGCCAGGTCTGGAACTCATTCGCGCCGCCAAAGTTCAAGTTCTTCGGCTGGCTAGCAGTGTGGGGTAGATGTTGGACCGCGGATCGCCTCCAACGGCGCGGCCTTGCCAACAATGGGGCATGTCCTCTCTGCGTGCGGACAGATGAAACGCTGGACCACCTTCTCCTCCAGTGCCCTTTCGCCCGCACTGTCTGGCTTCGCGTCTTCCGAGAGCAGGGGTGCATGCAACTGCTTCCACCGGCTACGGCGTCCCTCACCAACTAGTGGCCAGAGGCGGAAGCGAGGACAACCCACAAGCGCAGACGTGCCACCAACTCCATCATCCTCCTCACGTTGCGCTCCCTTTGGCTCGAGCGAAACGCGAGGGTTTTTGACGGTGCAGCCAGCACTGCCACTGCGCTCGCCAACCGCATCTTAGACGAGTGGAAGAGCTGGTTGGTTGCCAGGTCCTTAGGTAGGGGTGGATCGGTTAGGGGAATAGGATAGCGTGCTAACTCGCCGGCCTGCGTTGCCCGCCATGGGTGCTGCTGTAGCCGCTATTGTAACCTGTGGATCCATTTTCTTTAAGCTTAATACAATGACCGCAGATCTCCTGCGAGTTCTCAAAACAGTGGCACGTGGCACTGTGGGAGGAGCACATCAAGTCAACTCTAAGGATGACAAATTTTGTAATCTTGCTGCATATTCAATGGTTGACACGATTAGTTTCACATATCCTGTCCAAACAAGCTAATGTATCTTATGAACAGCACCACGTCGGTCGTGCCTTCCAACAAAAAGGCATCCAAAAATCAGGTGCGAGTCTAAATTAACTAAACTCCCTGGTCAACTAATGACTTCCCCGAGATTCCTATGTGTCGTCACTTGTCGCAAAACTCGTCCATGATTGTGTGCAATTATTGCATGACATGGACAGCTTGTATGTTCGCGATGTCAGACCACAAAAGATCAGTATAGCCAGCCGTCTAGGCCTCAGTATACATTTCGCGATGACTCCAGAGATGGTGCTGCATTGTGAGAGTTGTTGGAGAAAAACGATGATCCGCACCGTGGCGCTAGTGTTTATTCAGGTCGTAGCGACAGCAATGGCCGCTCCGATCGCCTTGCCTGGTTGCCCGGAGACCTGCGGCGACATCACCATCCCTTACCCGTTCGGTACCCGCCAAGGCTGCTACCGACAGGGCTTCGACCTCACGTGCGACGAGACACGCCATCCGCCGAAGCTGTCTGTGGGCGGCGGCGGCGGCGCGGAGGTCGTCGGCATCTCGATTCCGGACGGCACGGTGCGGATCCGCACCAAGATGCTCGACACGAGCGCTCTGCAGCAGCTCAACGTACGGCTCGTGGTCCGCCGGCCTGAGGCCCGACGGCCCCCTGGCGCTGTCAGCCAGGCACAACCGCTTCGTCGCCATGGGGTGCAACCTCCTCGCCAATCTCGTCGCGCACGACACCTTCTACGCCGACAACATCCGCATTGGCGTCTGCGCGGCGCTGTGCGTGGCCCGCACAGCGCTGCGGCCGGGGGACTCCTCCACCACCTCCTCATGCTCCGGCGTCGGTTGCTGCCAGACGCCCGTTGCGCAGGGCCTCCCCTACTACACCATCGAGCTGAACGATCTGGCCCAGCGACCTGCTGCCGCCTCCCCGGTACCGGTAGTGCACGGAGCCGCGTTCATCGCTGACGGGGAGTGGTTCAGAGGCCAGCAGACTGCGCTCCAGCTCAACTTCCTCCACGATCCAAGGAAGGTGGTAGATTCCACCGTAGTTCCGACGGTTTTGGAATGGTCGCTGAGTATGCGCCGCGATGAGGACCTCTTCGTGGAGGATACCAGTGTCTCTCAGTGGAAGAGATGCATTAGCGTGAATAGCGTCATCGTCGAAGACGTAGAAGGAAATGTTTTCGGCCAGGCACGGTGCAACTGCTCGAGTGGATATGAGGGGAACCCCTACCTCGCCGATGGATGTCAAGGTACCCAGTTTTTTCTTTCGAAATCTGACTACTACGAATTCAACCGGTAGGGAGATCGTCACTCTTTATTTATGCGTTTTTTAACAGTAATAATAAAAAAACGAGTTACATTTATTTGTTGAAAAATGGAAAATGTCACGAAGTAATGGAAAAACACAAATTTTCTACTCCCTCCGGCTCAAATGAATTGCCCAGAAGTGAATGTATTTAGACATGTTCAGTGTATAGATACATCTATTTTCAGCAATTATTTTAAATCTGAGGGAATACCAAAGATCTAACTCAACTGATTAAGACTAGTCACAATGGAAAGTATCATCCACTAGTATCATGCACATGATACTAGTTTATGATACTATCTCCACAATGCATAGTATCATAAGATCATCATATTTAATGTTTTGTAGAATCTCAATGCAAATTTGTGCACATGATTTATTTGCTATTAAGTTTTCTAGTTTTACGTGCTATGATACGGTATCATATTATGATATCATACCAATCTCTCACCTCATTAATTAGTTGGTGCGTCACATCAGATTTTTACCAACATAGCATGCATGATAGTACCTATGATACTCTCATTGTGACTAGTCTAACTAACCGAATTAGAAAAGTGTCCTGGCTGGTGTCGCCGCGTCCGTGTTGCCTGTTCGACGGCCTAGCGTCCAGTCATTTGCCAGCAAAAAAGCGATTTTGTTGCAGGCGGCCACGGGGAGGAGAAGGCGTGTGACGCCTCAGATGGCGATGTCGCCGCCTGCACGCCTGCGAGGCCGCTAGTCGGGCTCCTACTTCACCGACGCTAGGAGGAGGGGAGATGGTGTGGAGTACGCGAGTAGCGGGCGGGCGAGGAGGAGGAGGAGTTCGAGAAAGAGGAGCGTGAGGAAGACGACGCCTGTTGGCGGCGTGCTCCTGGTTGCGGCTGCGACTGCGGCAGTGGCATCGTGAGCGGCAGGTTGTTCCCGTCGACGATGTGGTCGAGGACCCATGAGAGGGTCCTCCCGGGGTCTCTCCACCATCGTCACTGCCCCTCGAAGTTGTAGTTGTCCGGTGGTGGCCCGTTGCTGTCGTACGCGACAATCATGTTCTCGTGCTGTCAGGTCAAGAACGTCGACCACACGATGTTGTTGGCGAGGTCCCATCATGGGTCGTTGTTCTCCTCCGACGTGAGGGCCAACTGGAAGTGGTTGTAGATGGCTTCCAGCCGCGCCAGTCCATTAGGAACGGACGGCACCGACAGCACACCAGCAGCCCACCGGAGCCGAGGACCCATCCCGACGGATAGAGCATGTCCGACAGGACATGGTACTATGCCTGCCACCGAGCGCGCGCCTCGTCGATGAGCCGCCGGCGCCACCCAGTGCCAGTTGTGGTGACTCCATAGCCTATGTAGCGCTCCATGGGCTAAGGGTGGGGTGGTGGGGGGGGGGGGGGTGCTCGGCTGGTTTCTCTCTCGGTGTTCTGCTCGGTGGAGGCGGAGTGCTTGGACGGGGAGGAAACAAAGGCGATGGGTGCAGCTTCTATAGCGGGGGAAGGAGAGGCGCTTCCTGCCATTAACATTGACGCATGCCCCATCGCTGCAAAGGCTTACACGGGGCACTGAAGGCGAGTACAGGCGAAGGACATTGATTCGGCACGTAATGCAAGGACGAAGACGACCGGTCCGTAGCCGCTGACTCCGCTAGACCATGGCGACCGGCCGGTTCGCGCTCTGTTGCGACCATCCTTCCCGTCAACTCGCGTCCATCCAGAACCCCGGCTAGATTCCCAATGCGTTGAGTTCGGCGCTTGAGGACGCAAGATTAGTTGTTGGGCCGCACCGGCGCCAAAATGAAATTAGGGCACCAACTGAACGCGATTTTTTTGTGTCGGTGACTCCTATAGCCTTCTAGAGGTCTTTAGGGGACTCGAGTGGAGATGTTCTTAGACGGTGTAGCTATGAGAGAGTAGTGTTCTGGTGATGGTCCTACTCCTCGAGTGAGGCAACGTGTGTTGGATGAGGCGCATGCCTCATTGTGTTAGTTCCGTGTGTTAGATCTAATGGTCGGCATTTTCCTCCTGGCGCACCCCACCCTGCCAAATAGGATCTCTATGGTCACCACTCACAAGATTTGATGTTGAACTAGTGTTGAAGTTGGGTGTGGGGACCAGGAAAAGTCACTAGCTGGTTGTGCCAGCCATGAAGGTGTTGATGCCTACGGGTGTCATCTTCTTTCATGGAGGCACTGTCAACATATCGTGGAACCATAATTGCTGTGATATATCAATCATCAAACATAACATGTGAGGACTTTAACACTACATGAGTCAAGATTGGATAGTCTAGTCTTGAACATTCTTGAAAGGCTATACTTGAGAACTCATTACCGGATCCGCAAGGCCTTTGATTGTTTGGCACAAGAAGTTGATCCAAATGAAAGAGCTTCAAATGAATGCGTGAGAGCAGGGTCTAGTTCTGAAGATATCGTAAGAAAAACATGCAACCGTGGAACAATTCATAATTCGAAAGCTCAATTTAAAATTTATTTTATTTTATATTATTTTGAGAAAACAAATAAATCGCTTTGATCCATAATTTTCATTCTCAACATAAGAGTTTCTGTGGTTTCTATTTTTGTTGGATATAAATAAATTGCCACCCTAATCTTTAAGGCGATATGGTAAGTCTTGGTGGGGGGTTATCGTGGACTAGGAGGGGCATCCTCCCGCTAGCGATTTCATTTTTTAAGCAAATATTTTAACTTAATTGAGCCAGAACTTTTTTAGGTCATTTGGCAATGAATTCTTCGAAGATGCTCAAAAGGTATACTAGAGTTGAGACCCATTTGAAAGGGTGCAAGAGTTTTGCCCCAATCTATTAATTAAATAGAGAATTCCTAATTAATTAACAAGAAATTGGGTGAAATTTTGTCAAAATGACACAAACGTCACCAACACCTACAACACAAGTAGAGTACTCCCAAAGGAAGCAACCCCTACAACCATCTGCAGACTCCTTTCTCGTGGCTTCATTTTTCTTGCTTCTACTGGTGAGATGCTCTTTCACCTTCTAGACTTTGCCACTCGAAGAATTCTCCTCTAGGAGGCGAGCAATCTCTTTGCAAGATCACGGGCTAGCCACCTCTAACCCGACAAGAAAGGCTAGCCACCTCCAACCTGACAAGAAGGGCGCAAAGCTCTCTAGCAAAGAGCGTATCAGAGTTTAGTGCCAAAGCACCTACCTCGATGACCTTGTCACCACAACGGCTTTCCTCCACTGGCGGTGGTGGGGAAGCCACCTCTGAGGTTATAAGCGAGTCCACCTACAGGTGAACCATCGATAGAAAAGGGGAAGGGTCCTCACATAGCTTATGCAGGTCGGGCATAATCTGGATCACATGCATGATGTTGATGCCCTCACACTCAAATGAAATTAGCACATCGGGTGCGGTGATGGGAAGGCCCGAGTGGAGAAAGAACAAAAAAGCATTCCTCCCCATGCAACCCCTGCTCGGAGGAATCACGTCAAGTAAACAAGTCTGCACATTTCAGAGAATCGGTAACACACATATTCTTAAGATCTTAGTCGTGGACCAGTTTGGAAATGAAGGAATATGATTTGTGATCCAACTTGTTCAACTATTCAAGGCAAACAAGTATTTAATTATTCAACTCATAAGTTTTATCTAGCTATATTAAACACAAATTTGGAAAACAAGAAATAAAAAAGAGAAGAGAAGAGAAATTCAAAATACAGGAGGTTTAGCGTCTAAATTAGATGCTAAATAGGGGCTAAATAGGGCTATAGCCGGCTATTAGCGGCTTTTTCTCATTTAGCCTATAAATAGCATAACCGTAGCGGCATGTCTCCTGAAAGGTTATAGCCGGACTATAGTCAGGCTATAGCCGGCTATTTAAAACTTGGATTCAAAGTCTTAATGAAAACTTAGAAGTACGAACCTACGTTTTTAAATATAAATTGTAGTTTTCTCAATTTCCCGATTATTTGTAGAAAAAACATACTTTGTTATGTTTCAAGTCAGTACTATTTGCTCCATTTTTCAGGATTTCAGAAAACTTACAAGTACGCTTTGCTAATAAGTGAAAAAAATCTATATCAAAGCCTAATTTTTTATTTTGAAAAATTATCCATATTTTAGGTCTTTTTTACTTGGTCCAGATTTAAGTCCAGGTGTCCAAAGTCCAAACACCGGATTAGCGTTTCACCAGGCCCTTTCAATCTGAAAACAAAGTCCTGACCCCTTTCATTGAAAAAAAAACTGCCAGTCCCTTATAATGTTAAAAAGAAAAGATCCAAACTCCAATGAGAAACGAGCCGCGGGCACGTGAGCACCTGGTGGGTGGCTGGCTGGCAGCGTCGCAGCTAGGCAGAGCCGCAGAGGGGTCACGCAGCCGCAGGTCAGTCCATCCGAAGTGGTTGGAGCTCCGTGGTTGATCGGAATTAACTCGTACTACCTCCATCCCAAGGCTTAAGATCTATATATTTTTTAGAAAGTCAAATTATGTTAAGTTTGACTAAGTTTTTATTAAAAAAACATTAACATGCAAATTACAAAATAAAGATCATTAGAAAGATAATGAAATATATTTTTATATGGTACCTACAAAATATCATATTTTTTCATAATTTTTTTTAAAAGTTTGGTCAAACTTTACTTTTTTGACTTTCTGAAAAAATATAGACCTCAAGCCTTGGGATGGAGGTAGTAGTTTCGATTTTATTTCGGAATCTTGTTGGTGAAGGCGAGCTATTCGATGAAGTGCCCGTTCCAACATTTCAGCATTAAGTGCCCTTTTAACACAATAAAGCTGGTCATAGTGCTAAGTATCATGTAGTAGTATCATGCATATGATACTTTTGTATGATACTATCTCTATAGTGGGTGGTATCATGAAATAATATCATAGCGATGTTGTATTTATTATTTTTAAGATCTCAATGCAAATTTGTGTACAAGATTTGTTTAGTATTAATTTTTCTCGTAATATACGCTATGATACGATATTCACCTATGTTACTTTAATCACCTCTCCCTTCCTTAATTAGCTGCCACGTCAGTATTTTTGTGAAACCAATATACATGATAATAGCTAAAATACTAGCACTATGGCTAACCTAAGGTTCAGTCACGATGTGGTCACCTATCTCAGAAATAAAACACAGTTCAACCACCTTAGCAATTCGGAACCCTTACATCGCTGATGGATGCAAGGCACTACGTACATTTTGTTCTGCTATTGCCATCGGTACAACTAGGGAACGTGGTGCTTACCTGGAATTTTTTTAAATAGGTTATACATGTTTTGCGGCTTCAACTGCATTTCCAAGATAGCAAACTAGTGGTCTAGATTTATCAAATCTCTATGCAATTGAAGTGTATTTTTTTTCTTGGCAATTTCAGATATTGATGAATGCCAGAGGCCAAATGTTTATCCATGCCTGCAAGGAACCTGCATTAATATGCCAGGGACATACCAATGCGCAACAAGGAAAAGTATCAGCAGCCTTCCAGGTACAAAACTGCATATACAACTCACTCGCTTTATATATTGCGGGAGTGGCGTTTTCGCACCCGGGAGCATATGTACCGGTTTTTAAACTTTGTTTTAAATGCACTTTTGAAATGTTGAAAATTTTGAACATAAAATTTAGTGTATACATCTCGAAATTCTACACGTTCACAAAATGGTTCCACAGAAAACCAACATTTTGAGTGGCATTTGCAAAAAAGACAAATTTTGGTTTAAAAAAAGGTTGTGTACGAGACATTTTGTTTGTCTTTTTCACACAAGTCACAAAAAATATCGGTTTTTCACAAGACTTGATGTGCGCACGTAAAATATTGACACCTAATCAAGAAATATTTTGTTCGAATTTTTTTAACATTTCAAAATGTTTTAATTTGTGGTGGCAGGAGCATATGCTTCCATGTGCCGAATTGAATTTTTGTTTGCTTTGTGCCTGTTAATAAACTGATAATAAGTACCACAGAATTATCATAAATTATCTGTTATGTATACATGACTAGAGTGGCTGCTGAAATACTCCTGCTGCATTATTCAGCTCTTAAATGACATATCCTAATACTGAAAGCATCAGCATCTGAATGAATATTGAAAAATGGAAGACAAAACAAAAGAAAAATAAAAGGCAATACAGGATGTTATGTGCTTTATAAATTAATGCACCATGAATACTTCCTATATGATTTCTCTGATAAATATTCCAAGAAAACCTTTGTCGTGGTAAGGTTTAGCAGTTTCAAAACTTCGATTTTAAATTTGCATTTCAATATGGCAACACAACTTATTACTGCGCATGATCCTTGCTTTCATTCTCGCCAGGTTTAATTACCGTAATTGCAATAAGTGCTGGCTTTGGCCTACTGTTTTCACTTCTGGGTATTACCAAAATAACCAACAAACTCAAGAAACGAAAAGCAAAGAAGCTGGGACAGAAGTTTTTCAAGAAAAATCATGGATTGCTTCTACAACAGTTAATCTCTTCAAACAAAGATATAGCAGAAAGAACTAGGATTTTCAGTTTGCAAGAGCTTGAGCAAGCAACGAACAAATTTGACAAGAATCGGATCATTGGTGGTGGTGGCCATGGCATGGTGTATAAAGGAATCTTATCTGATCAGCGTGTTGTGGCCATCAAGAAGGCTAAAATTGCCATTGAAAGGGAAATCAACCAGTTCATAAATGAGGTTGTAATACTTTCACAGACTAACCATAGGAATGTGGTGAAGCTCTTTGGCTGCTGCCTTGAGACAGAAGTTCCTCTACTAGTTTATGAGTTCATATCAAATGGAACTCTCTCAAATCATCTTCACGGCCAACGTGAGAACCCTTTGTCATGGAAAGATAGGCTGAGGATGGCACTGGAAACTGCAAGGGCAATTGCATACCTACACAGTGCTGCTTCCATATCAGTGTATCATAGAGATATCAAATGTGCAAATATACTTCTTTCTGATACTTTAACAGCAAAAATATCTGATTTTGGAGCTTCAAGGTCAATTGCAGTAGATGACACAGGAATACTGACAGCCGTTCAGGGGACTTACGGTTACCTTGATCCTGAATACTACTACAGCAGTCGACTCACAGAGAAGAGCGATGTTTACAGCTTTGGAGTAATACTCGCGGAACTACTAACGAGGGTGACACCAGTTTTTTCTGCTCATTCGTCAGAAAGAACAAGCCTAGCATCACATTTTGTATCACTGATAAGAGACAATCGCTTGTCAGATATTCTGGATCCACACATTGTTGATGAGGGAGGTGCTAGAGAAGCTGAAGTTGTTGCAAGAATTGCGGAAGCATGCTTATGCTTAAAAGGTGAAGAAAGGCCTACAATGAGGCAAGTGGAGACAGCACTTGAAGATGTGCAGGACTCAAGGGTCCTACTCATTTCTCAGATTACGAGAGTGAACCAGAATGGTATAAATGAACAGCCATACAAGGAAAGCAAAGACGGTGAAGGAACTAGACTGTACAGCTTGGAAAAGGAGCTTATCCAGTCATCTGAAATTCCAAGATAACTTTATTTACACTGTTTTTCAAGAAAACACAAAAGCTTTGCGTTCAATTCATCGATTGAAAAGAGTTTGATACAAGCATATAGAGGCTATACCAGAAACAACGCGACACTATAACTAGGCCGGCCGGAGTAGTGCCGCTAGACCTGATGCTCCTGCTGCTGCCCACGGTTGGGTTATGTTTGGGTTACACTGAAGTGTTGCGGTTACTCTAATTAGTTTTGGTGGTGTGCTGCAAATCCAATGTAAATTAGGAAGTCGAAATTATAAATTGTGTATTTCCTCTGCTAATGGGCTATATATAACCAAATACGTGGAAGTAAATAAAGTGAATTCAGTTACAGTTTCTACAGCTAAAGTATCTAGTTAGCAGTGAACTTCAAAATTTTGCCAGAAATGCATGTTGATGGGAATCCATGAATGCACATATTATTTATACTTCACATTGAAGTACCTAATTTCAATCAAATACATTCGAAGCTACATACATACTTGTGTGTTCCCTTGTTGCATGCACTTCCATTGATGAGAGGGCTAAGCAAATGTAACATTGCAATCAGATGATTAAACTAACTATCGGCAAGGCACCCTTAAAGTGTTACCATCTTGGCAAATCTAAAAAGTGAAGCTATTGTTCGCCGGTGGTCAAATACAGACCTCTCCTGTTGGAATCACAAGTACAAGCTGCAAAGGGACAGAAAGGTAACTTTACCACATAACTATACTTGTGAACTATTAGAATAGTATTAGCCTTTTTTTTTTTGAAACGGAGGCAAAAGCTTTGCCTCATCCATTAATTAAGAAGAAAGTGCCCAATTTTTAGGAGAAAATTGGGCGAAAACCAACAACACACACTGGACACCCCGGCCAACCTGGCTACCCACACGGAGCACACACGCCATCGAGAAGAAAAGCCATCGAAGAGGATGTCATCGAGCGTCATCGTCGTCACTCCTCCACGAGCCAGCGATTCCGACTTCACCTTAGACGACCGTCACCGAGACCCTCGCCGCGAACGACAATGGAGCCAATGTGAGCCTATGCCAAACAGTCGACCCCCAAACACGTCGAGGAGGAGGCAGCTCCGACTTCAACCGTGACCTTCATAGGAGAGAGTTGCACGCCTTGCACCGACGCAAGCACCAATCAAGTGGCATCGTTGCCACAAGTCGCCTCGCAGCTCCGACTTCACCATCACGGCAGGGGTGACGAAGGACATGCCGCAACTCCGATCCGCTCACCAATGTCATCGTTGCCACGCAGCCCACGACGCCGACACCAACCATCGTCCACGGGTCCCTCCGACCAAAGCAGCTCCAAATCGATGCCCTCAAGAGGGAAGACGACACAAGAGCGCCGCCATCGACCGATCACGGCGGATCTAGGGATTACCCCGGAGCTTTTCCAGACAGGATGACAAAATATCACCTCGGCGAAGCCTTCAAGAAGGAAGCGGCGCCCGAAGCCGTCGCCATCGCCGGCCTCGGCCAGCTGCCGGCCGGCCAGCCACCGAGGACAAGGCATTAGCCCGGAGCATATCACGCCATCCTGCTTCATGCTTCTGGCCAGACCACCTCCCTTTCGTCAACCACCATCACCACCACGGTCGCCACACCCGCCCCAGCCCTGGACTGCACCGCCGGCCGACCTCCGGGCGCCAGCAGAAGACCACCACCACGAGCTCCTCCGCGCCACACCAACACGCCCCTGGGAGGGCCGCCACTGGCCAGGCCACCGCCCTGGCCCACGAACGTCGGCGAGCTCCTCTGGGCGGGAAACGCCCAGCACAGAACTCCTCGCAGCCCCGCCCTGAGCCCGACCTCCGCCCGCGCCACCACGCCGGAGAAGCCGGCGAGCAGCCGCCGCCACCACCTTGACCCGCCGCGCGGCCCCTCGCGGCCCAGATAGGGCCCGCGCCGCCCGCCGGCGCCACCCGATGCGCCACGGCCGCGCCGCTGCAGCCCGCCGCGCCCCGCCGCCGAGGCCGCCACCTGCGCCGCGCAGTGCCGTCCAAACGGCCGCCGCGACGCACGCCCCGCCACCATCTGCCCGGGGCCGCCGCCCCGACGTCCGAGCTCCGCCGCACGCTGCGACCGGAGGACCCCCGCCGCCCTTTGGGAACGGGGCCCGCCGCCACCGCGGCAAGGGCCGGCGGCAGCGGCGGCAGGGAGGAGGGGCGGAGAGGCCGGCGGCGGGGGGCGCTAGGGTTTCCCCCGAGCCGCCAAAGGAGGGCGACGCGGGGGGCGCTCCAGATGTGTAATGCATATGCATGATGAGTATACTCTAGACCACGCTTCGTCATTGCTTTGTGTAGGTCAATGAGAATTGCTATGCCACTTGTGTCAATTGCAGGGAATATGACGTCTCAGTGAAAATGGTACCGAAATACTTACTGGCCCACAACATCAACGAATATGAACATATCATTTTTAAGGCATCACAGAATGGCTTGATCTGACACGATTTTAGTTCCAAACTTCCAGGTACGAAACTGAACTCTTACAAAGCAGAAATCTAACACATAATTACATCCATATTGTTTACTGAGCTTGAGTTAAACATAATAATAATGCTAAAATGTAAATTGAACAAAATTTCCTGAAATTTACAAACCTGGTATGTCTTATGTCTTTCATATTTTCAAGTTTTGTAATCCTATGAATCAAAGAGTTCCTGCAATGGTAGATAGGTAACACGCTTTTTTGCCGGACCAAAATTTTCTAAACGAGGTAAATCCTTTGCCTATTACAGTGATCAAGCCGATGAGAATTGCCCCGTTAAGCAGCGCAAAACCAGGCAAAAACCTGGTATAGATAAACGAAGTAGTTTAGGGTTTTGCGTGGGGTGAACAGCCCTCACGTCTTTCCACTATATATAAGGATCAGTACATGTATAATACACGTATACATACATTTGTACAATAGGCTAGACTACTTAACACTCCCCCTCAATCTGCTAACTAGGTTGAGATTGTTCTTAAATCTGTCTAGCATCTGTCTTGTGGCCGGTTTAGTAAACACATCGGCCAGCTGATCATTAGTGGAAATAAACCTGACATCCAATAGGCCTGCTGCAACTCGTTCACGCACAAAGTGAAAATCTACCTCAATGTGTTTCATGCGAGCATGGAAAACTGGATTAGCTGTCAGGTATGTAGCCCCAAGATTAACGCACCATAATATGGGAGGACGCTGCTCAGTTACGCCAAGCTCTCTAAGAAGTGAATCAACCCACAATGCTTCAGCAACGCCATTTGCCAAGGCTTTGTACTCTGCCTCGGTGCTGGACCTCGAAACTGTTGGTTGTTTCTTCGAACTCCACGAGATAATGTTTGAACCAACAAACACGGCGAATCCGCTCGTGCTACGGCGATCATCCACACAGCCAGCCCAATCTGCATCAGTAAAAATACTAATGATGGATGACGGAGATCTCCGAATCTGCAAGCCAACTTGGAGAGTCCCTTTGACATATCGCAAAATTCGCTTCACTCCTTCCCAATGAGCATCAGTAGGCTGAGAGAGATACTGACACACCTTATTCACAGCAAATGAAATATCTGGGCGTGTCAAGGTCAGATACTGTAAGCCTCCCACAACACTCGATGTCATCAGAGGAGTAGGAGCTGAATTACAATTCTCCATATTGACTCGATGAAGAAGGTCAAGTGCATACTTTCGCTGAGTCAATGTCATGCCCCCTGAATTGTAAGATGCTTCTCATCCAAGAAAATAATCCAGCTTGCCCATATCCTTAATGGGAAACGAAGCAGCAAGAGCATGTACCAAGCGATCCACCGCCTCAGATGTAGAGCCAGAGATAACAATGTCATCGACATAAACCAACATGTAAATCTCAACACCATCTCGAGAGAAGAAAAACAGAGATGTGTCGGCTTTGGACGCCGAAAAATCAAGCTCATACAGACGCTGACTCAGACGAGCATACCAGGCGTGTGGCAACTGCTTCAGACCATAAATAGACCGCTGGAGCTTGCAGACATGTGAAGGGTATCGTGCATCCTCAAACCCTGGGGGCTGCTGCATATAAACATCTTCATTCAGAAATCCATGAAGAAAGGCATTGCTAACATCAACTTGACGCAGACACCAGCCACGAGATACTGCAAGAGAGAGCACAAGTCGGACTGTCGCGGGCTTCACAACTGGACTAAAAGTGTCGCCATAGTCGATACCATGCTGCTGAGTGAAACCTCGCGCGACCAAACGAGCCTTGTGTTTGTCAATGCTACCATCAGGACGGTGTTTAGTTTTAAAAATCCACTTACTGCCAACAATGTTAACTCCAGGAGGGCGCGGGACCAATTTCCACGTGCCTGTCTGTGTGAGGGCAGCGAACTCATCTGCCATGGCGGAGGACCAAGCTGGCTCCTCCAATGCTTCACGGTGAGATGATGGTGCAGCAAAAAATGCTCGTCGACGTGGATCATAACGAACCATCCCATCGGTGTAGACCTTCTCTGTCCTGGTGTGATCGCGCGCACGTGTCACCATAGCGTGCGTGGAACCAGTAGGAGGGGCAGCCGAAGGTGCCGCGGCCAGTGTATCGGCAGTAGGCGGCACGGGCTGCTCCGGTGCCATCGGCGGTGCAGGGGCAACGGACCCAGGCGGGGGCGAAACAGAAGCCGCGCGTGGCGTGCCCTGCATGGCCGTGCCATGCACGTCGATCGGCGACGCTGGCGAGGCGGCTCTTGGCGACGAAGGAGTGACGTCGACTGCAGGACCTGGCACCTGAGAACAAATGGCATCTGAAACAGGAGCATTAGTGGACAAAAGGGTTAAGTCATAATTTCGAATTGACGTACTCGTAACCGGTTCATCGGAGGGGAATGTGATGGATTGCTCTAAAGTGGAAACATCAACAGAGACTCCGGGTGTGGCGAAAGGAAACACCGATTCATCAAACACTACATCACGAGAAATATAGATGCGCCCCGTCGATTTATCCAAGCACTTGTACCCTTTGTGCATCGGGCTGTACCCGAGAAAGACACACATCCTAGATCGAAAATCTAGTTTGTGGGAGTTGTATTTGCGGAGACTAGGCCAACATGCGCACCCAAAAATGCGAAGAGAAGAGTAGTTTGGCTGAACTTGAAGGAGTCGGAACATGGGCGTCTCATTCTTAAGAATGGGTATAGGCATACGATTTATAAGGTAGCACGCCGTAAGGAAGGCTTCATCCCAATAGTGGAGAGGAAGTGAAGAATGAGCGAGCAGGGCAAGGCCTGTTTCCACTAGATGACGGTGTTTACGCTCCGCAATACCGTTCTGCTGAGATGTATGTGGACAGGAAACACGGTGAGAGATCCCCGTGCGCTGAAAATACTGGTGAAGGCGATGGTACTCACCTCCCCAATCAGATTGTACAGATTTAATTTTGGCATTCAAAAGACGCTCAACATGAGCCTGGAAAGCATAAAAATTCTGCTCAACATCAGACTTGTTTTTAAGAAGATAAATCCAGCAGAATCGTGAATAGTCATCAACAAAACTAACATAATACTTGTACCCCCTGAAGAAGCACACGCTGGACCCCAAACATCAGTGTGTATCAACTCAAGAGGCATAGTAGTAACATGAGATGACAAAAAATAAGGCAACTGATGACTTTTAGCACGCTGACAAGCATCACAACCAAGAGATAAATTGTCTGACGATGAACATGGGAGTTCATTTGTTCTAATGATGGATTGAACTACATTATTGGATGGATGACCGAGGCGTTGGTGCCACTGTGATAGGGTGACCTTGACACTAGCGAAGGCATGGCGAGTGGAGGCTGACGTCGCTTTGGAGAATGGAATAGGATAGAGCCCTCCATGACTTCTACCTTGCAGGACGATTCTCCTCGTGACCTTGTCCTTTACAAAGAAAGCATGACGGTGAAATTCAACGAACACTTCATTATCGGAAACAAGGCGAAAAACGGAAAGGAGATTCTTGCTGATGTAGGGTACATGGAGGATGTTTTTAATATGAAGTGATGAACCAGCTAGATTCGAATAGCCAATATGTGAAACTGACAAACCTGAGCCATTTGCCACTTGCACTTGATCCTTGCCACCATATCATTCATAGAACTGGAGGCGCTCAAGTTCACTTGTCAGGTGGTCCGTCGCGCCGCTGTCTAGGTGCCACTGAGGATTGCCGCCACCACTAGTTGAGGCTGTGTTGCCGGAGCGCTGGTTGATGAAGTTGTTGTTGGCGCGCTGGTCCTCTGCAGCACAACGACAATCGGCGGCAAGGTGCACCCAATAGCCGCAGTAGTCACAGCGTGGACGCCAGCGCTGGCGTCCTCCTCCTCCGTTGCGTCCGCCTCCGCCGTGACCACAGGCGCGACCGTTGCGGCCGCCGCCGCCGTTCCCGCCTCCACGGTTGTCGAAGGCGTTGCCGCCTCCATAGGCGTTGTGCCCCCCGTAGGGGTTGTGCCTCCCCGTAGGGGTTGCCACCTCCACCACCGTGCTGGTTGCCCCCGCCAATGGGGCGATATGCACCCGGAGCGGGCGGTGCATAGTAGTCGGGCGCACGAGGGCGATGATCGGCCGGAGGTGTTGGTCGGGAGGCGACGTTGGCCGACGAGGTCCATCCTTCGACTTGGGCCTGCTGCGCTTGGAGTGCCTCGAAGGAGAGGATGTGAGAATAGAAATCAACATAAGGCACAGACTTGTTACCAACGGTGAGTGATGCTGCGATGCCATTGTACGCGGAGCCAAGCCCGGTGATGATGTAATCGACAAGGTCATCGTCGGAGATGGGCGATCCGGCGGCGGCCATGGAGTCCACCAGAGACTTCATCATGTGTAATCAGCTGCGGATCGATCCTCCTTCCGCAGGCTCTGAAGTTGACGTCGGATATTCCGGACGTTGGCGCGGCTGTGGGCGCCGAACATGGCGTGAACGGATGTCCACACTGCGGCCGCCGTCTTGCAGTCAATCAGCTGGCACGAGATGGATGTCTCCATAGCTCCGAGGAGAAAGCCCAGAACCTTCTGATCCTGAGTCCACCAGTGGTGGTAAGCGGGGTTAGGGATGGTCACCGCCTTGTCTCCCTCCCCCGTGGTGATCTCCGTCGCCGGCGCGGGCTTGGTCCCATCGAGATGACCGTGAAGATCGGCGCCGGAGAGGTTGGGCAGTAGGAGGCCCTTCCACAGCAGGAAGTTGCCATGGTCAAGACGAACGGGAACGGAGAGCGGGATCGCGGCAGGAGTTGAGGCCGTCGATGAAGAGGTGAGGGCGCCGATGTCTGTTGTCGTGAGAGCAGACGACGACATGGTGATGCCGCGAAGAGGTGCTCGCGGTGAGAGAGGAGCGGAGGCAAGCTCCGATCGGATCTACGGCCGCGCGACGCGGAGAGAAGCTCGCGGCGGCGGCAGGCTCTCATACCAAGATAAACGAAGTAGTTTGGGGTTTTGCGTGGGGTGAACAGCCCTCACGTCTTTCCACTATATATAAGGATCAGTACATGTACAATACACGTATACATACATTTGTACAATAGGCTAGACTACTTAACAGGTATAGCCCGGGCTGAGCCCGAGTTGTCAACTATAAATATCCATATTGTTATATCAATAAGGACGGAAACAATGACTGATGTAACATGTTAATGATGATGATTTATGTGGGCATACTTTCATTTCGAAAAGAACTGACTGATTTGTGATGCTTTAACAAAACAAGAGGTTCCGGGGCTCTAAATTCTTGTTGGAAAGATTCGAGCAACATAGATCGTTTATAAAAAGATTATGAGCTTGACGCCTTGACCAAACCTTTTGAGCTGCCGGCTGTTTGTCTTGCACCACCACATGATGGAAATTTTGACATAAAGGACCATCCTGTCTCAGCGAATTATCAAAAAAGACCATTTATGAATAAAATTGTCAAAAAAGACCACCTGAGAGTGGTGGCGGCACGACCTGCCAGACGACTCGTGGTACCTGCCGCCGCAGCTCGTGGTGGCAGGCCCTGCCGCCTTTACCTATGGCGGCACGTTAGGCCGGCCGTGGTCACCGTCAGCCGCCGTCGGACGGAGTGGGCCCTGCCGCCACAGCCCTTGGCGGCAGGATTGCGTGGCAAGGTGGCCGATGCTGCCTCCATAGCCCGTGGCGGTACCCCTGCTAGATCACACAAAATCAATCAATAGACTAGATCACTAGATTGTATATATCCTGGCGGGCAGGTCATAGCTAGCTACAGGCATACATACAGATACAGATGCAGCGTTGGCATCTTTTAACTCGGTTCCGCCTCCCCGTGACCTTGGTTGGGCAATTCGCCAATTCCTAGGCTAAATACTGTGCTGAGAGCATCTTCAGCTGGTCGACGTATTTCGGACCGTCAATCAAAATAATCGAATCGATCACGCATCCGTTTGCGTCGGGGTGGCTCCAGCGGCACGACGCATACTTTTTTCCCTTGATAAAAGCCATAATTTACATTAATAAAAAAACATAAAAAGAGTTAAAAGGCCATAAAGGCCTGCTAAAACCTAGCTAATGGCTACTGCTGGTCGTTGGTGACGCAGTCGATGAACTCCGGCGTCGGTCAGAGGTGGAGGAGGAAGGGCAGGCTGCGGCAACTGCGGCCAGGCCGTCGGCGGCGCAGGAGGCTGTGATGAAGGTGGTCACGGATCCCACGCCGTTAAAGGAGCAGCAGCCGTCGCGAGGTCCTTGGAACGCGTCGGCGTGGCCGGAGGAGTCGCCGGCCTCCCCTACGCGAGCGCTGACTCGCGAAGCTGGATTGCGAGCCCGTCCCACATAGCGAGCTCGCTAATGTCCGGCAGCTGGGTCTCCGGATCCCACGCCGCCCCGCCGCCGTCGTGGTCGTTGTCCGCGTGCTCCGCCTCCTCGTCCTCGTTCTCGTCGTCATTCTCGGTCAGTAAGATCGCTCGGCGGCAGCGCACCTCGTCACGGCGCTCTCGGCCCTCGCGTGCCACGGGGGGGGGGAGGGGGGGGACTGGCACGTGCTGGAGTTGAGGTACCAGGCTTCAATGTCCTGCCACTGCGACGCCGCCCACCAGCGCAGCTCGCGGAAGCCAAGGCGCGCCATTAACGTGGACCCTGAAAAGCTGCAGCGCGCCGTCCGTAAGTTATGCCGCGGAAGACGAAACATCTATGCCGCTGCCAGGCGGGCCCATGCGAGGACCGAGCGGCGCACAGCGTCCGCAGACACACAAACCTGCCGCACTTTTGGGCCGCGTTTACGTCGCTGCGAACGGTCCAGTCACTATGTGTCGTCCCGCTGAAGCGGATACCAGACGTATTTTCGACCCGCGTGTCTATTTGTGTCGTCCCCCTGGAGATGCGCTGAAACTAGTAGCACAGTATCACACAACGTTCTTCCTCCCCAGCTATGCGGCTATGTCTATGGATCACCAACGATCTCTTCTGCTCACGGTGGCAAACAACTATAGCATATACACAGGATACACAGGAAGAGATGATAAATACAACTCACAGACCTCAGGAAGAGAGATGAAGTAACGGCAAGTGTTTAAAAAAGAAAGTAGTAGCTAGGGTCGATTCGGCCAGGTGTAGCATGTGCAGCAGTGGTTCAGCTGTGCCGCCAATGGCTGTGGCGGCAGGGCCCCCGATGGTGACTGACGGCAATCACAGCCGGCGCGACGCATTTTAGCGTCCGCGGGTGTTCGTTTGCGTCGATCCTTTTGGTCGAAATCGACCGCGCGTCCGTTTATGTCGGGGGTGGCTCCAGCGGCACGACTCATTTTTGTAGGACGAATCATTTTTTTAAAACATGAAACATAGTTTACATACTTAAAACATAAAAATAAACCTAAACGCCTACTGCTCCTCGTCGCTGTGCTGCTCCTCGTCGCTGTCGAGCACGATGAGCTCCGGTATGACCCAATGCCAGTTGCTATCCGGGGGAGCGTACGGCGGGCGCGCCGCCGCCGGTACTCGAGGTTAAGGAGGCTGCGGCTGTGGCGGCGGTGGAGGCGCCCAGTGCTGTGGCTGTGGCGGCGGTGGAGGCGCCCAGTGCTGTTGCTGTGGCGGCGGTTGAGGCGCCCAGTGCTGCGGCTGTGGCGGCGGTGGAGGCGCCCACTGCTGCCGCTGTGCCGGCGGTGGCGGAGGCGCTGCCGACTCCAGGAGCGCCAGTCGAAGTGCTTCATCCGCCGCCACAGCCAGGCCTCGATGCAGGCTCGCTGCCAGGCGGGCCCGGTGGAGAAGCGAGCGGACACTTTACGCGTCCGCCGAGCGTCCGCCGAGACGCGGGCCAGGTTTGCGTCTCCGCGGACGGTCCGGTCACTTTGCGTCGCCCCGCTGGAACAGGCCCCAGACGCATTTTCGGTCACGGCGGACGAAAACGGTCGCTCAGTGTCCGTTTGCGTCGCGCCGCTGGAGATGCCTTAACGTGCTGCCACAAGCTCCGACGGCACGTGCCACGTGTCGCCTGGCAGGCCGTGCCGCCACTGTGATGTGGTCTTTTTTTGGCAATTTCATTCACAGGTGGTCTTTTTTGATAATTCGTTGGGATAGGTGATCCTTTATGTCAAAATTTCCCACAGGATGGCATAACATGTTCTTGTGTGACCGTTTGATCCCCCAACTGTTTGTATTGCACCACCATGGGATGATGACCTTTTAGCATAAGATGTTCCTATGTAAAAATAAGATGTTCTTCGGGTCTTAACTGTTTCCTTCGGCTTAGGCGGTTTCTCCGGTTTTTTCTTTTCTTTTTCTAATTTTTTTCTTTTTTCTGTTTCTTTCTTTCGGTTTTTAAACAAATTTTAAATTTGAGCAAATTTCAAATTTAAGAAAATTTCAAATTTGAGCAAATTTCAAATCTAAGCACATTTGAAATTCAAGGAAATTTCAAATTTAAGCACATTTTAAATTCAAGCAAATTTTGAATGTGAGCACATTTCAAATCTGTGAAATTTTCAAATTTGATTTTAAAATTTTAAACATTTTTATTTTGAACATTTTGAAATCTGTACTTTTTTGTCCAAATTCAAATTTTGCTCATACTATTTTTTTGGATTCAAATTTTTTGCTCAAATTCAAAAAAAATCAGGTTTATTTTATTTTTTTAATTAAAATTTGAACAAAATGGTTAGGAAACGGTGAGGGCTAGGATTCGACTTAGCTCACCACCGATTGCATGAGTGTAGCAACCACTAGGATAGAGATCGGATGATGTGAAAAGAGAAAACTCGAATAGTACTTCTTTTTAATTGAAAGGACAACTAATAGGCCCGCCCACGTTGGATTTCTTTCAGGAAGCATACAAACGTACGCTAATGAGCGGGAAGTAGGAAAACCCGAGAATACCCTATATATTGCCCATTTTGAACGTTATCAACAGATACTACGGGTAATTTCCGCTCAAGATTTGCATCTGAATCTGTTTAGAGCATATGGTATGCACTTTAAAAAATCCATCGGACATGGATGCTTATGTAGACATTGGTCAAGCAAATATCCGACAATAGTGGATATGATATGCCTCAAGTGAACGTTTTTTCCTTATGTTTCATTGGATTTTAGCCCACCCAACTTGCTTAGGAAAAAGGCTTTAATGTTGCTGTTGAACATTTTTAAGATTTATACCTTTTTTATTTTAAACTTGTTACAAATTTGAACATTTTTTAAAAAATAGAATCTTTTAATTTGAATATTTTCCAAATAGGGATATTTTTAAAATCTGAACAATTAATCCTAAATTACTATTTGCTTAAAAACCAAAAATACATAAACAGAAAATTAGAAAGAGAAATACTAGAGAAGAAGCTTACCTGGTTCAGCCCAACGAGAGGGCGGATGCGGACAGGGCACCCTTCCATCCCGCGTCTAGCTGGGAATAGGGCACCCTTATAGTGTCGATCGAAGTATATGCCTAACTTATCTGTTATCTCTAAGACTGTTCATAGTGGGAGTAACTTAGCTAGTAACATCACACAACCCAAAGCATTTTGGTGACATGGCATGACAATAAACGAAGAAAGAGAGTGGGATGGTACTAACTAGCTATGTTATCATAACATCACACACTCCAAGACAAGATGAGTCTACAACATAGTAAATGACACAATGCATGACACCACATATAAGTTACTACCTACTATGGAGGTAGTAACTTAGACTAGTAACATATGTTATGTTACTAGTCTAAGTTACTCCCCACTATGACTAGCCTAAATAGAAGCTTTCCACTAGAGGACTTCTCTCAACATGCAACATGTCCACATCATCATGTGAACCTCCATTTTTTCTTCTCTTTTACCTATGCATTTACGAACCAAATCTTACCGTGTGACCCTTAACTTTAGATCGTGCCAAATCACACTGTATGTCTTCTCACCTTCACATTTCAATTGCCAAGCACGGCCTCTTCCACTTCTCATGCATCATCTTCTCCCGTCATAATTCTTTCCTTCCTCTCCAGCTGCCCCGTCCACCCCCCTCTCCTCTTAACACACTACAAGAAATTGATGCTTTGGCGTGTAGCTGTAAGTGCATACTACCTCCATACTACCTCAGTTAGGGATTATAAGGCTCTAGAGCTTTTTTAAAATGTTAGGAATTATAAGGCCTATCTCATTTATTAGCTTTTCTCATCCAATGCATGTCCTCCTTTTTCTCTCTCTTCTTCCATGCATGCAAAACTATTGGTCCATGCACTAACTAATGAGAGTAGTAATGGTTTTTTTTGGTCTTAGAAAATTGGCCCTCGGGCCTTATAATCCCTAACAGAGGGAGTACGTACATATTTATTAGGGTATTAAGCACTTCGAGGAAAAAGTTTGACCATTAATTTAGTTAATAAAATATTAGATATGCCATAAAAATTATACCATCGGATTCATATTCGAAAGAAGTTTCCAATGGTATAAATTTTATATTTTGTTATCCAAATTACTAGTCAAAGTATTTTCTCGAAATACGTAATACCCTAATAAACTGGTATGGAGGGTGTATTATTTATCAAAGACATTATCTGCTGAAAGCTCTCATAGTCCCTCCGTTTCGGTTTAACAGGTAGGCACGCAGTTTAAGACAAATTTTGACCATTGATATGGTCAATAAAATATAAATATTATGTCTACAAAATCTATATCATTAGATTTGTATGCAAAAAAAGCTTTCCAATGCATATTTTATTTACCAAAATAATGATCGAATCAATTTATTAAACTACATGTGCAAACTGAGACAGAGGGAGTAAATCCTCCCTCCGTACAAATAAGTGAACGTGCGGGGTTTTAAAGGAGATTATCAAGTGGAGACACAATTGCATTGGGAGGATGCAAACCAACAGCTCTCTCCTCTTTAATTATTTCACCTCCAATAAGCTAAAAGCATGTAGAAAATAAAGATAACATGTATTGAATATTATTGGATTTGATTTCCGTGAAATGAGAGAGAATCAATTTTTGCTACTTTATAATGCATTAAGAACATAAAAGTATACTTTTTCATGAATAAAATTTAAGCCAAATAGCTGATATAAATATTTCCAGCAGACACATCATGTGTAGCTGACCATGCCTATAAATACGACCACCAACGAAGTCTGTTCTCTCCCCATGCATGCTTGATGAGTAATTGAGTTTCAACACCTTTGTCTGATTGTCTCCTTCACCTGTCTTGAGGACAAATAATTGAAGAGGAAGAAGAAGAGGAGGAGGAGGAAGAATAAGAAGAAAACAAAGATGAATAGATGATAGCTTCAGAATAGGATGCGTTGGAATTTGAAGTTCGGTACATGTTGAAGGCCATGTACGGCGCCGTTTCTTGTCTCGGTGGAAAATACTACACTTGATATTGTGTTCTAACCGGGTTTTAAAGTGGAGCTTTGCCCAACGTAGGCAGTAGGCACCAGTGAGAAATCTTGATATTTAACGTACACTTGTCCTTGTTCGGCCTGGATATTAAGCACAAAATTTCTAGTTGCACAAGAAAAAATATAGAGCACACAGATTTTCGCCTCCTGGACGTGCGAATTCTACCTGTACTCTTTTAGCTACCAGTAGAAAACGTTTATAACAATCAGATTGACCAAAACGAATGGATCTGGTTCATTTGAGGGTACCACAAAACACCTCTAAATAGTAAAGATTTTGTGTAGAGTTTTGACTTTGAATATGTGCTGCAGTTTTGGCTCGTGTGATTTCCTTTTGACGTGGATAATGCGGAGAAATAAAAAGAAGGGATTTCTATTTTCGTGCCCTCGGTTCCTTAGTTGTGCTCAGTTTTCCCCAGCTCCTTAATTTTTCCTCAGTTTTCCCCAAGTCCTTGTTTGAAACGCGCAGAAGCAGCTCAGACGGCAGGATTCCGTTTAGTTGACCGTTCCGTGATGATGTGTGGGGCCGCGTCGTGTGGGCCCGCGTCGCGTGGGGCTGGTAGAAAGGGACCGCGTGGGACAGGACGAGATAGTGTTTGGTTGCACGTGAGCAGGAGCTGGGTTTTGTCTCTCTCGGCTCGAATTGGCATTTTCCCTTTTAAGAGCACATTTTCCCCTCTTTCTCTCTCTGTCTTTTTCACCAAATTAGTATCAAATCTAGAGAAGCTTCTATTTCTGCCTTTTGGCCCTCGTATTTGCCCAATATGGCAGCAAATCTATAAGCTAGTATATGATAAATTCACAGCAGCATAATCAGAAAACTACGTATAATACATACAGCAGCCAAAAGCAGCCAATAACGTTGTTAATGTTCACGACAAACTAAGCTGAAAAAAATACAAGACGCACGCAATGTATGGCCAACTAGAAGATTCCTCATTCCTCATATATTTCTTCGTCGCTCCATTCGTGCATTACCCCAAGAAAATATTCATTGAACTCGTTCCGTCTGCAGTGTGCGGCCAATACATCCTCCAGACGATATGGCCTGTGTTCATTTTTCATACCGTAGTTTCCTATTCTATCCACATGTAGTGGCCACTCATCCCATGCCTTTGTATCATGAGAGTACTCTCTGATATAACCCAAATCCGTGTAGTAGATGCAGCCAGGTCGAAGTGTCGAGTGCACTCTAGTGTCGACGGAGATAGACCGGATATAATTCACGAAGAAGGCATTACTGCCAATGTTACTGACCGGATGGAGAGAGCGGCTCTGAGTGTCCACACGGTACACCAATGGTTTGCCCGCCAAAACCCGGTTGACCAACAACACAAGCAGCAGATCACCATCCAACTTCACAAGGTAGAACTTCTCATTTCCAAGTTCTGGAAATGAAATTAGTGTCTCCATCTTGACAGTGCTCGCGCGCTGCTGCAACTGTACATTGGTGCACACTATTCTTCTGGACTCAAAATTGTCCGCAGCTATTGCATACAGTTCACCATTGAATGGGGTAATGCAACGCAGACAATGGTTCTCGATTGAAATCTTTCTTCTCCCCAATCTTCATATATATCCTTAGTTGGAGTGCTCTCATCGACCCAACCAATTTCCGACGGGTAATGTGCGGCAACGAAGACCATAGTCGGGGATTTGATTACAGCGACTGAATTCAGAAAAACAGATGGCATCTGCGCCTCAAACATAGTGTTCGATGCCTTTGTGAGTGGGTTCAGAAGCCGTATCTTGTGCGGCGGGTTCTTCTGGGCAAGCACGATGACGCCACGGCAAAAGCCGACGAAGTAGTATCTAAAATATATAGATGAAGATAACATTCAGCACTAAGATGTTTAAGATTGAAAATAAAAAGATAGATATGGAGGAATTTGAACCTTGTATTAACTTCCGATAGATCTATGGTGACGGAGCGTGATGTGCCGAGTTGGAGGAAGGTGAACTCAGCGACGCATGGAAGGGCGTGGTCTAGCATGATCCATTCGTCCAGGTGCACGTCGGGCTCAGGCAAACCTGAGCGCCAATTTCTACAGACTTGCTTCATAGCAGAGTAGGTGTCGGCGTACTCCTCGTTCGCCAGTAAGCATTCGCCGATCTTGTGAAGTGGTCCATCAGCCGAGAGAGAGAGGCCCAGTTCACGGAGGCGCCGCGCTTGGATGCGCCGCCCTCGGCGGCGACGGGCTCGGCGGTGACGGGCTCGGCGGCGACGGGCTCGGAGGCGATGGGCGCGGAGGCGACGGGCTCGGAGGCGACGGCCGCTGGCGCATTCTTCTTCTCCATCGCCGGCAGGGTAGCGTGCGTAGGGCGGTTGGGGTTTTTCCGATTTGGAGAAGTTGATGGGACGTGAGAGGGGTGGTTTCGTGCGTGAGCGAGAATGAGACGACTGTGTGCAGAGGGAGGGAAGGAGGGGCTTACGCGTCCTAAATGCGACCCGCGTCCTACGCGTCCACTATTTGCACGTCTGCACCGTGACACGCGTCAACAATGGCACGTCTTCCACTTCTGCACCGCAACACGCGTCCTCGGGTCTAACCCTGGAAATTTAGATATACTCAGGTATACCCTCGAGTCATATACTAGCTTTTTTTGTGTGCTCAGTTTTCGCCTTGAGTGCTAATACTGGCTAGTGCAATATACTCTTACCCTCAAGTGGCTGGTCAACAGAGAGTCAACAAATGGGATTAACTAGTTAAATGAGTTATTTAATGTGCAAAAAATTCCGAAAAAGAGTGGCACTTACTCATTGAGTCTTTACCACAAATTGCCACTTCTCAAATCATAGATAAATCAAGTTTCACCACAAATTGCCACTTCTCAAATCACCTAGTAGCTATGAAGGTGCATGGTTTTCCATAATAAGCCCTACACAAAACAGCATTCCCCAAAACATACTTTGTCTGAATGAGGTCATAATTTTCACACTCATGTAGATTTGTATTGCAAATAGTTTGAGGTAGGCCAAGATGGGTTTCATTGTACAAAACACGCATTTTCTATTTTTAAATCTCATATTTGAATCTCTTAGTCTGTTTACTACTCACTTGCCCTTGGTTTCTTGATACTACTCAGTTTTGCCCTCTCCCTTCACAAACTCTCACAGACGCCCAACATTGCCCTGATTGGTCTAGCCCATGTCACGCGGATCGTGCCCGCCGACCGTTGATCGTATGATCTAACGGGCAGGATAACCCCTATCTCTCTCTCTGGTCGGGGCCACCACCCTCTCTCTCTCTGTCGTCGGTTAGCTTCACGCAAAGTTTGGTTTTCTGCATTATTTTTCACGAGCTAAATTATAAACTCTTTTTAGGCATTACTTTTCACGCAAAAAATGATAAACCATCACCGATTTGTTGTAGCCACTACTTTTCACGCAAAAAAATGATACACCATCACCGATTTGTTGTAGCCATTACTTTTCACGCAAAAAACGATAAATCATCACCGATTTTGTTGTAGCCATTACTTTTCACGCAAAAAATGATACACTATCACCCATTTCTTGTAGCCATTACTTTTCACACAAAAAAACGATAAACCATCACCGATTTTGTTGTAGCCATTACTTTTCACGCAAAAAATGATACACCATCACCCATTTCTTGTAGCCATTACTTTTCACGCAAAAAACGATAAACCATTGATACGTCTCCAACGTATCGATAATTTCTTATATTCCATGCCACTTTATTGATGATACCTACATGTTTTATGCATACTTTATGTCATATTTATGCATTTTCCGGCACTAACCTATTAACGAGATGCCGAAGAGCCAGTTGATGTTTTCTGCTGTTTTTGGTTTCAGAAATCCTAGTAAGGAAATATTCTCGGAATTGGACGAAATCAACGCCCAGGGGCCTATTTTCACACGAAGCTTCCAGAAGACCGAAGGAGTCACGAAGTGGGGCCACGGGGCGCCGCCACAGTAGGGCGGCGCGGCCTACAGGTGGCCCACGCGGCCCTGCTGTGTGGGGCCCCCGTGACGCCTCTTGACCTGCCCTTCCGCCTACTTAAAGCCTTCGTCGTGAAACCCCCAGTACCGAGAGCCACGATACGGAAAACCTTCCAGAGACGCCACTGCCGCCAATCCCATCACGGGGGATTCAGGAGATCGCCTCCGGCACCCTGCCGGAGAGGGGAATCATCTCCCGGAGGACTCTTCACCGCCATGGTCGCCTCCAGAGTGATGAGTGAGTAGTTCACCCCTGGACTATGGGTCCATAGCAGTAGCTAGATGGTCGTCTTCTCCTAATTGTGCTTCATTGTTGGATCTTGTGAGCTACCTAACATGATCAAGATCATCTATCTGTAATGCTATATGTTGTGTTTGTTGGGATCCGATGAATAGATAATACTATGCTATGTTGATTATCAATCTATTACCTATGTGTTGTTTATGATCTTGCATGCTCTCCGTTATTAGTAGAGGCTCTGGCCAAGTTTTTACTCTTAACTCCAAGAGGGAGTATTTATGCTCGATAGTGGGTTCATGCCTCCATTAAATCTGGGACAGTGACAGAAAGTTCTAAGGTTGTGGATGTGCTGTTGCCACTAGGGATAAAACATCGATGCTATGTCTAAGGATATAGTTGTTGATTACATTACGCACCATACTTAATGCAATTGTCTGTTGTTTGCAACTTAATACTGGAAGGGGTTCGGATGATAACCTGAAGGTGGACTTTTTAGGCATAGATGCATGCTGGATAGCGGTCTATGTACTTTGTCGTAATGCCCAATTAAATCTCACTATACTCATCATATCATGTATGTGCATGGTCATGCCCTCTTTATTTGTCAATTGCCCAACTGTAATTTTTTCACCCAACATGCTATTTATCTTATCGGAGAGACGCCTCTAGTGAACTGTGGACCCCGGTCCATTCTTTTACATCGAATACAATCTACTGCAATACTTGTTCTACTGTTTTCTGCAAACAATCATCATCCACACTATACATCTAATCCTTTGTTACAGCAAGCCAGTGAGATTGACAACCTCACTGTCACGTTGGGGCAAAGTAATTTGGTTGTGTTGTGCAGGTTCCACGTTGGCGCCGGAATCCGTGGTGTTGCGCCGCACTACACTCCGCCGCCATCAACCTTCAACGTGCTTCTTGGCTCCTACTGGTTCGATAAACCTTGGTTTCTTACCGAGGGAAAACTTGCCGCTGTACGCATCACACCTTCCTCTTGGGGTTCCCAACGGACGCGTGTTGTACGCGTATCAAGCTCTTTTTCTGGCGCCGTTGCCGGGGACGTGAAGGAAAACTACACCACAGAGATTTCTAACTCCCACGTCAACTTTAGCAGCTCTTTTTCTGGCGCCGTTGCCGGGGAGATCAAGACACGCTGCAAGGGGAGTCTCCACCTCCAATCTCTTTACTTTGTTTTTGTCTTGCATTATTTTATTTAGTACTTTGTTTGCTGCACTAAATCAAAACACAAAAAAATTAGTTGCTAGTTTTACTTTACTTGTTGTCTTGTTTGCCATATTAAAAACACACAAAAATTAGTTACTTGCATTTACTTTACTTATTTCATCATGTTTCCTCCTAATTTTACTTTAAAAGATATACCAGTGGGACAAGGGTCTATAATTGGAAGAGATAATATAGAAGAATTTTTCACCCATGTTAGTATGCACGAAGATCTTGAAGATATACCCCTGGCAAAAGCTGTCCCTACTTATGAAGATGCCTCTGCTTGTTTGGTACGCATGATGGAAGTTAGATTTATTAGTCTCAACCCCATGATACAACACATATTTCTTACACTTTCTGATATGGATAGGGGAGAGAAGAGAGATTTTGTTTTAAAAGTCCTTGTTAGAGAATTTGCGGATATAGCTAAAGAAGCTAGAAAAGTTTTTATTAAGCATAAGAGGCTTGGTATGTTCACCGATTTTAAAAGAATACTTGAAAAGATGGATATGGATAGAATTAAGTACACTAATAATGTTAATGATGGTGGGGAGATTAAAGCACCAATACCTTGTAAGCTCCTAGCAATGCACGAAGCTCTAGATGATAATTATGCTTGGCTTGTTCCTGAAAATTTGTTTGATGAGAGTAGCAAGCCCAAGACTAATGAAAAGGGAGCCTCTGAAACTTATGTATCCAAAATACAATGCATGGTTGAGAAAACTCCAAACCCCGCTGTAGATGCATCATCTCTCGATAATACTTGATACACACTTTCTGCGCCTAGCTGAAAGGCGTTAAAGAAAAGCACTTATGGGAGACAACCCATGATTTTACTACTGCACTTTTATTTTATATTTGAGTCTTGGAAGTTGTTACTACTGTAGCAACCTCTCCTTATCTTAGTTTTGTTGCATTGTTGTGCCAAGTAAAGTCTTTGATAGTAAGGTTCATACTAGATTTGGATTACTGCGCAGAAACAGATTTCTTTGCTGTCACGAATCTGGGCCTAATTCTCTGTAGGTACCTCAGAAAATTATGCCAATTTACGTGAGTAATCCTCAGATATGTACGCAACTTTCATTCAATTTGAGAATTTTCATTTGAGCAAGTATGGTGCCTCAATAAAATTCGTCTTTACGGACTGTTCTGTTTTGATAGATTCTGCCTTTTATTTCGCATTGCCTGTTTTGCTATGCTTGATGGATTTTTCTATTCCATTGAATTTCAGTAGCTTTGTGCATTGTCCAGAAGTGTTAAGAATGATTATGTCACCTCTGAACATGTGAATTTTGATTGTGCACTAACCCTCTAATGAGTTGTTTTGAGTGTGGTGTGGAGGAAGTTTTCAAGGATCAAGAGAGGAGGATGATACAATATGATCAAGGAGAGTGAAAGCTCTAAGCTTGAGGATGCCCCGGTGGTTCACCCCTGCATATTTCAAGAAGACTCAAGCGTCTAAGCTTGGGGATGCCCAAGGCATCCCCTTCTTCATCGACAACATTATCAGGTTCCTCTAGTGAAACTATATTTTTATTCCATCACATCTTATGTACTTTGCTTGGAGCGTCGGTTTGTTTTTGTTTTTGTTTTGTTTGAATAAAATGGATCCTAGCATTCATTGTGTGGGAGAGAGACACGCTCCGCTGTTGCATATGGACAAATATGTCCTTAGGCTTTTACTCATAATATTCATGGCGAAGGTTGAATCTTCTTCATTAAATTGTTATATGGTTGGAAACGGGAAATGCTACATGTAGTAATTGGTAAAATGTCTTGGATAATTTGATACTTGGCAATTGTTGTGCTCATGTTTAAGCTCTTGCATCATATACTTTGTACCTATTAATGAAGAAATACATAGAGCTTGCTAAAATTTGGTTTGCATAATTGGTCTCTCTAAGGTCTAGATAATTCCTAGTAAGAGTTTGAACAACAAGGAAGACGGTGTAGAGTCTTATAATGTTTACAATATGTCTTTTATGTGAGTTTTGCTGCACCGCTTCATACTTGTGTTTGTTTCAAATAACCTTGCTAGCCTAAGCCTTGTATCGAGAGGGAATACTTCTCATGCATCCAAAATCCTTTAGCCAACCACTATGCCATTTGTGTCCACCATACCTACCCACTACATGGTATTTCTCCGCCATTCCAAAGTAAATTGCTTGAGTGCTACCTTTAAACAATTCAAAATTTATCACCTCTGATTTGTGTCAATGTTTTATAGCTCATGAGGAAGTATGTCGTGTTTATCTTTCAATCTTGTTGGGCAACTTTCACCAATGGACTAGTGGCTTCATCCGCTTATCCAATAATTTTGCAAAAAGAGCTGGCAATGGGATTCCCAGTCCCAAATTAATTAACAAAAATAGACACTCCTCCATGGTATGTGATTGTTGGACGGCACCCGAAGGATTCGGTTAGCCATGGCTTGAGAAAGCAAAGGTGGGGAGGAGTCTCATCTAAATAAAACTAAAATAAAAAGGCACTCCTTCATGGTATGAGATTGTTGGCAGGCACCCGAGGATTCGGTTAGCCATGGTTTGTGAAAGAAAGGTTGGAAGGAGTGCCACCCAAAAATAAAAAAATAAAATGGGAGCCGCTCTTTGAAGGTTTGTCTGGCAAGGGGGTTAGAGTACCCGCTACCATTCGTTGACAACAACAAAAACCTCTCAAAATTTTACTTTTATGCTCTCTTTATGTTTTCAAAACCAAAGCTCTAGCACAAATATAGAAATCAATGCTTCCCTCTGCGAAGGGCCTTTCTTTTACTTTTATGTTGAGTCAGTTCACCTATTTCTCTCTATCTCAAGAAGCAAACACTTGTGTGAACTGTGCATTGATCCCTACATACTTGCATATTGCACTTATTATATTACTTTACATTGACAACTATCCATGAGATATACATGTTACAAGTTGAAAGCAACCGCTGAAACTTAATCTTCCTTTGTGTTGCTTCAATGCCTTTACTTTGATTTATTGCTTTATGAGTTAACTCTTATGCAAGACTTATTGATGCCTGTCTTGAAAGTACTATTCATGAAAAGTCTTTGCTATATGATTCATTTGTTTACTCATTGCATTACCATTGTTTTGGATCGCTGCATTCATTACATGTGCTTACAATAGTATGATCAAGATTATGATGGCATGTCACTCCAGAAATTATCTTTGTTATCATTTACCTACTCGGGACGAGCAGGAACTAAGCTTGGGGATGCTGATACGTCTCCAACGTATCGATAATTTCTTATGTTCCATGCCACTTTATTGATGATACCTACATGTTTTATGCATACTTTATGTCATATTTATGCATTTTCCGGCACTAACCTATTAACGAGATGCCGAAGAGCCAGTTGCTGTTTTCTGCTGTTTTTGGTTTCAGAAATCCTAGTAAGGAAATATTCTCGGAATTGGACGAAATCAACGCCCAGGGGCCTATTTTCACACGAAGCTTCCAGAAGACCAAAGGAGTCACGAAGTGGGGCCACGGGGCGCCGCCACAGTAGGGCGGTGCGGCCTACAGGGGGCCCACGCGGCCCTGCTATGTGGGGCCCCCGTGACGCCTCTTGACCTGCCCTTCCGCCTACTTAAAGCCTTCGTCGCGAAACCCCCAGTACCGAGAGCCACGATACGGAAAACCTTCCAGAGACGCCGCCGCCGCCAATCCCATCTTGGGGTATTCAGGAGATCGCCTCCGGCACCCTGCCGGAGAGGGGAATCATCTCCTGGAGGACTCTTCACCGCCATGGTCGCCTCCGGAGTGATGAGTGAGTAGTTCACCCCTGGACTATGGGTCCATAGCAGTAGCTAGATGGTCGTCTTCTCCTAATTGTGCTTCATTGTTGGATCTTGTGAGCTGCCTAACATGATCAAGATCATCTATCTGTAATGCTATATGTTGTGTTTATTGGGATCCGATGAATAGAGAATACTATGCTATGTTGATTATCAATCTATTACCTATGTGTTGTTTATGATCTTGCATGCTCTCCGTTATTAGTAGAGGCTCTGGCCAAGTTTTTACTCTTAACTCCAAGAGGGAGTATTTATGCTCGATAGTGGGTTCATGCCTCCATTAAATCTGGGACAGTGACAGAAAGTTCTAAGGTTGTGGATGTGCTGTTGCCACTAGGGATAAAACATCGATGCTATGTCTAAGGATGTAGTTGTTGATTACATTACACACACCATACTTAATGCAATTGTCTGTTGTTTGCAACTTAATACTGGAAGGGGTTCGGATGATAACCTGAAGGTGGACTTTTTAGGCATAGATGCATGCTGGATAGCGGTCTATGTACTTTGTCGTAATGCCCAATTAAATCTCACTATACTCATCATATCATGTATGTGCATGGTCATGCCCTCTTTATTTGTCAATTGCCCAACTGTAATTTGTTCACCCAACATGCTATTTATCTTATCGGAGAGACGCCTCTAGTGAACTATGGACCCCGGTCCATTCTTTTACATCGAATACAATCTACTGCAATACTTGTTCTACTGTTTTCTGCAAATAATCATCATCCACACTATACATCTAATCCTTTGTTACAGCAAGCCGGTGAGATTGACAACCTCACTGTCACGTTGGGGCAAAGTAATTTGGTTGTGTTGTGCAGGTTCCACGTTGGCGCCGGAATCCCTGGTGTTGCGCCGCTCTACACTCCACCGCCATCAACCTTCAACGTGCTTCTTGGCTCCTACTGGTTCGATAAACCTTGGTTTCTTACTGAGGGAAAACTTTCCGCTGTACGCATCACACCTTCCTCTTGGGGTTCCCAACGGACGCGTGCTGTACGCATATCAACCATCACCGATTTTGTTGTAGCCATTACTTTTCACGCAAAAAATGATACACCATCACCCATTTCTTGTAGCCATTACTTTTCACGCAAAAAATGATAAACCATCAACGATTTGTTGTAGCCATTACGGTAAATGATAAACTATCACGAATTACCATTTCTTTTAGGCATTACTTTTCACGGTAAAATGATAAACTATATCACGAAGTTCCATTTCTGTCAAGATAGTCCGCATTACTTTTTTGTTGAGATATATACCCCCACAACGGTCTTCTCCTCCTTAATTTATTGTGTAAACCCCCACAACGGTCATCTCCTCCTTAATTTATTGTGTAAACCCCCACCAACGTTCACCTCCTCCTTATTTTATTGTGTAAACCCCTACAACGGTCATCTCTCCCTTATAAACACCCACACGGCCATCCCTTGTGTCAATAGGTTCTGCCTCTCTCTTCTTCGTTCACATACACTTGATCCATTGCCATGGCTTCCACGTCTCGGACGCGGACCGGAAGGGGAAGGGGAAGGGGAAGGGGAAGTGGATCATCATCATTGCCACCACCACCGTCAACACTGCCATTGATCATAGAGGAGTTCTTCATTGTCGTATATGAAGACCCTTTGGTCAAGAAGGTACGTACGCGTTCCCACATATATGATGCATGTGATTAATTATGGGCATGTTCTAAAAAACCTTTAATTTCAAACGATCGGCGCTCGATCTCTTTGCAGGCTCTCCCAAAAAAGTTTGCAGACTATCTTGACGGCCAGGAGCCAGCTAAGGTGTATCTGCGAGCAGCTGACTGTGGTCCTCGTCTCTAGACCGTGGAGGTCCTATTTGACGGTCAAGGCCGGATGTACCTCGACAAGGGCTGGGAGAATTTCGCCATCGCGCACGGTGTGGATTTCGGCTGCTTCGTACACTTCAAATATGAAGGCGATGATGTGCTCACAGTGAAGGTGTTCGATGGAACAATGTGCAGGAAGTACTACTACTCGGATGACGAAGATACTGACGATGAAAGCGACGACGACGTGAAGCCATGCATCCATCCCCTTTAGATAAGGGGATTATGACCAAGAATATATATGTAGCTTCATATGCATCGATTTAGAGATCTAACTATTTTCTATATATTATGCATGTAAAAGATAATATCGCATTTCCACTATTATTCGAGCACCACATCCTCCAAACGATGCCGATGCCGATGCCGATATCGGCATGGTCAGAATGGCTATGCTCGTCGCCACTGCTAGGTCAACGTCGGGATGCACAATGTTTAGCATAATAGTCACTTTAGATTAAACTGCGAAAATAGTCACCTGCCACAGCGGTCATTGGCTGCGGAGGCCCCACAGAGCGGCAATATAATTTTCTATAAATAAATAGATGACCCACTGGTCATTGGCTGCGGCAGCCCCATAGAGCGGCACCATTTGTCATTGGCAGCACCGCGTATACAATCAGGAAATAAAACGGCCCACGCGTCAGCGGTAGATGGATGGCTACCCGTCAGCACGAGACGGTCAGAGAGGAACTGCCCTCTATGCAGCCCCACCTCTGTGCAGCCCCACCCGTTAGATTAACGGTAACGGTAAGGCCTCTGACCTGACGGCAACCCGCGTCTTCGAGGGGTTTCAAACTAGAGGGAGGGGAAAGCTGAGGAAAAACTAACGAGCTGGGGAAAACTGAGTACAACTAACGAAGCAGGGGCACGAAAATAGAAATCCCTAAAAAGAAACAACACACAAAAATCCATAGATGTCTAAACACAATAAGAACGTGGAAAGGACGAGCTATCTGGATAAACAATAAACAAAAACATTACGCACATCAAGGAAACAACTGTGGAAACAGCTGTAGAGAGAACAAGTGAGAGATGCATGCCTTCACCATTCACCAAACACCACGCTCCATATATAACTGAGGTCCGAGGCTCCGCTAATATTGTCCCCATTCCAAAGAAAGTGTGGACCATGGTGAGAGATTGGCTTTTTTTTTTTCTTTTGAAGCTATGAGAGATTGGCTTTTCCTTCCGTCCTTTGATCCGGTGGCTTGTTTGGCTGATGAGGACATCCCTACTACACTACTACCTCCGTCATTGCAAGATGAAGACGATGCTGCTGTAAAGCTCAAGTTCAATGAAGTCGGGATTGGACCAATGACAAGAGCTCGTGCGAAGCTACTCAAACAATAGGTGAATTTGTTCCGAAGTGATACTTTGATTGATGAGAACTTTATACTTCCTAACTCCTATTACTTATGTATGATCAGATATGAAGAGAGAACAAGCATCGCACGAGGGGGAGAGGAACCGTTGGACAAGAAGCTGGACGTGAAGTTGGACATGGAGCTGGCCATGAAGCTGGACATGAAGACATCCCATGGAAGCGCGAGGGAGAAGAGGGAGGCATGCGCTAGGAAGAAGAAGTCCAGGCCAGGTCAGACTAGCCGCCACGCCGGCGTGCCCGGTCCACAACCCGGTCCAACCGAACGCCACGCTGGGTCCGCCCGGCGCCGACCGGATTCTCCGCTTCTGCCAACCGGGCGGGTGTACTGAGCCATACGACCCGCGCCCGATCACCATCCGGTCCATGGCCCGGTTGAAACCGGACCACCCGGTCCCAGGCCCGGTCGACCGGTCCCCAGACCGGCCGTGTCCGAGTCTGTCTCGACCAGATCCAATCTGGGTCGGTTTTCTATTTATCTTTTCGACTTCTGGTCGTCCTGAACCCCTATATAAGTGCCCAGGAACGCCCCCAAATTAGGTTTAGACCACGTTTAAGATAAACCCTAGTTCATAGTTGATTTGCTTTGCAACTCTATCGAATTTCTACACCATATTGCATTGATTTGGTGTATACCCTGAAAGTCTTGTGTGATCTGCTATTCCATTGGGAATTAGACGGTTGCAACTTACCGCTTCGTGGTCGGCGGCTACGTGCGCAAGTGTGTGGAGTTGCAAATATCTTGCAGGGTTGAGAGCTGTTGCATTGGCGATAGGGACCAATCGAGAGACTTTATTGCGGCATACAAGTTATCATCCACTTCATCATTGTGTTATCTCTGTTGTGTTCATCGCGTGATCATCATCACCACCGTTCTTACTGAGAAGATCGGGCCACCCCTTATCATCTTGGTATCAGATTTCAGTGTTTTCTCGGTAAGCCATCCACAATCCACCCCATAATTGAGTTGTGAGTGTTTTCCTATCCAGAAAAAGCCATAAAAAGTTAGGGTTAGGGTTTGCCACAGCCTTAGATTGCACTAATTTCGAGTTTTAGTTGCTTTTCGTAGTTTTTGCGTATCTTTTTCTTCCATATAGTATTATTAGGGTTTGTGTTTCTGCTACCATCTAGTTGTCAGTTTTTGTTACTCCGAGTCCACATAGCGTACAGTGTGCTTGTCCCAACCATAGACACAGCCCTTTCGATATAAGTGAATAGGAACTTTCCCAGAAGAGACTAGTTTTACCACTCGACAGGCTACTCATTAGTGTTTTGGTGCTTTGCAATTTCTATTGGCCGTGTTATCAAGGAGTTGAGTCATAAAAATCAAAAAAATAAATAGAAAAGAAGCAAAAAGAGCTACATAGCTGCGTGTGTTACAAAAAAGAAAATCCAAAAAAAAGTGAAGTGCTAGTAAGATCAAGTGAACGCCTAGTTTACTTTTCTGCACCTGTAGTTGAGCAATCTTGTGCCTGTTTCTTTGAGCTTTGCTAGTGTCTCTCGAGTGCATTGCAACCTATTCATTCATATAGTTGCATTGCCACATTTATCGCCTTGAGTGAGTATCATTGGTTGTCTACGGTCAGCGCTAGAGCTTGTTATTGGTGCAAATAGGTACCCCACCTACAGCCCCACATATATTCTGCTTTGTCGTGTGATTTTTTCTTATACCCTTGATATTCGCTTCGCTACATCCGTGCACTAGTTGTCACTACAAGTGGTAAGCAACACTAATTCACTTTGGAGAGGTAAGATTTCCTTTTCTTATCAGTTTTGAGTTAGTTGTGAGAGTACCACCGTATATTTTGTTTTAGTGCACTAACCTACTAACCATGTCTTCTAGTGATGAGAAAATTGTTTACCAGAAAAACGAGGATGCCGCTGATGTGATGACATGGAGGGAGTATGAAGCTCTTCGTAATGAGATGCGACGTGAATTCCGCACTCAGGATGAAGAACTTAAGGGGACCGTTTAGGAAGTTGCCCAGAAGCTGGATGCCATTAATGAGACCGTCAACAAGATGCAAGATCAAATGACGGATATTCAGCGCAGTATTCAAGCGTTGACTCTAGCTGTTGATAATCTGACACTACAAAAACAAGATGAAGATGAAGATGTTGAACTCCAGGATGAAGTACCTGGTGTTGGTCGTGGTGCTGGACGTGGTAACCGTGGTCGTGGCTTTGTTGAACTCGGAGCTCGCCGTGCTTATCCACAACAGCAAGACGATGGTTTGGGTAAGCCAAAGTTCTCAATACCCAAATTTGAAGGAGGTGCTGATGTTGAAGAATAACTCACTTGGGAGCTGAAAATTGAGAAGTTGTGGCGTCTACATGACTATACTGAAGATAGGAAGGTTAAACTTACTTCCTCTGAATTTGATGGCTACACTACTAGAAAACAGGCAATCAGTGGCGCACCACTTTTTGCCATCAGTGGCGCACTAGTGGTGCGCCACTATTATCACGCCACTACTAACTATTACGAATGGCGCACCTCCTAATGCGCCACTACTAAGATAAATACTAGTCTCGCACCTGCTAGTGCGCCATTGCTAAGCAAAACAATGTGCCACTAGCAAACAGGGAAGGTGCACCACTATCAAATCTGTAGGGTGCGCCACTGAGCCAATTATTAAATTAAAAATCTGTAGGGTGCGCCACTGAGCCAACTATTAAATTAAAGAAGGCCACGTCCCTATGGGCGGTGTATCTCAGCGATGGATCCGAGTGAGCCATTTAAAAAAGGACCACTTTTATTAATTTATTACAAAACCTTGTAACATGGTGGGGCCTGACCAAAATGAAAAAAGTACAATCATACTGTAGTTTCTAAACTTTGCAACTAGGACCCTAAAAAAATGTAAAAAAGCAATCAGATCCTAAAGACGCGGTGGCGCAGGCATTGTTGCCTCCATGCTCTCGTCGACGACTGCGCCGTGGCGAGCTTGTCCGCGACGACGGCGACCGTGGTGAGGTCGGTAGCGGCGGCGTCAGCTCCCTCCACAGGAGGGACGGGCTGGGGGGAGGAGACGGCCCGGCGGTGGCCGACATGGCGGGGCACGGCGACAACACGGAGCTGGCGGGTCCTCTGCGTCGGCGAAGTCGCAGAGTCCGTCGATCTTGACCGCCACTCTGGACTCCTTGATCGTCGGGGCGAACCCTGCACACAGCAGGGGAGGGGACGAAGTCAAGGTAAATTCCCCAGAGAGACGCGGCGGATCGGCGCGGGAAAGATGGAAGGGAGGAGGGGACGGGGTACGTACGTGAGGGTGCGTGGCTAGCGCCGGCCTCGAACCAGTGCTCGGCGGCGCGGACTTGGTCGTCCATCTCGTCGGTGACGAAGTCGAAGTAGTTGAGCGCGCGGTACTCATACGCCTCGTCCACCTGGAACTGCGGCGGCGGCGCCGCCTCTGACGAGGGTTTCTCCGTTGCCATGAACAGCCAGAATATTCTATTCTAGGGGTAGGAGCACGCGAGCTAGGGTTCTGATTTCGGAAGTGGGCGATGCGGGCCGGGGGATCGGAGCGGTGGGTGGCTCTTGGGGAAGAGATAGGAACGGTGGAGAGGGCAGTGTGGAGAGAGATAAGTGCGTTGGTGGTGCGGTAGGTGCGTTGGTGGTGCGGTAGGTGGGATACCACGTGGAGGAAGGGGCCAGCACAGTGGCGCACCACGCGCAGATGAGCCATGGGGTGTGATTTTGGTCAGCACACAGTGGCGCACTACATACAGGTGCGCCATTGCTACCTCAGGTAGCAATGGCGCACCTGTATGTGGTGCGCCACTACTAACTCTATACCTATCTTTAATCCGGTTCAAAGATTAGTAGTGGTGCATCATTATATTAGTGCGCCATTGGTAATGGGCTAGCAGTGGAGCACCACTTTTTGGTGCGCCACTGCTAACTAGCAATGGCGCACCAAAATAGGTGTGCGCCACTGATACCATTCTTACGGCTAGGCCTTTTCCTAGTATTGCTATGCATTGCGTTGGTGGGATGGAGTTACACATGCTCGTCAGGAAGATAATGAATTGCCAGTTCTTACATGGCGTGAGATGAAGGCCATTATGCAAGCTCGTTTCGTTCCCACTAATTATTTGCTATCTATATATGATAAGTTGACCCTATTGAGACAAGGTGTGAAGACTTTTGATACTTATTTCATGGAGATGGAGATGCTTATGCAGCGTGGCCATGTCCGTGAGTCACTTCAGATGACAATGCAGCGTTTTCTACATGGTTTGAAGTATGATATCAAAGGCATTATTCGTTATCACAGTTACACTACTATGAATGAGTTGCTACATCATGCAAGATAAGCTGAAGCACAGTTAGCCGAAGAAGCGCAAATCAAAGGACGTGCTACGGGAGCTAGGCGCTACACGCCTTAGGGCGCCTCCATCGGCGTCGGCGCCATCTTCACGCTCCGCACCGTTTCCTACTTCGTCTAGCAAGCCGGTCTCCAATGTGTCCAACACAAAGAAGTCTGAATTTGCTGCGAGTACAAGTGGTTCTAGCATGTCTACTATGCGTAACCGTGATATGGTTTGTCATACATGTGGTGGCAAGGGTCACTTCAAGAGAGATTGTCCTAACCGCAAGGTCATTATTATCAATGAGGACAATGAGTATGAGACTGGAGATGATGTTGATCCATATGCTTCAGAAGATGTTGACTATGACAGTGATGGTGTAGATGCTTATCCATCTGAAGCTCACACTATTGTTGTGTGACAGCGTGCTCTTAATGTATTGCCAAGTGCATCTACTCGGCGCTGCAATTTGTTCCAAACAAAGGCTTTAGTTGGTCCTGACAAGGCTTGCAAGGTCATTATTGATGGCAGGAGTTGCCGCAATTTAGCAAGCAAAGAGTTGTGTACCAAGCTGAAACTAAAGTATCTACCGCACTTGCATCCATACTATATTCAGTGGTTGAGCGACAATGGTGAGATGAAGGTAAACCACATGGCGCGTGTTGATTTTGAGATTGGACCGTATAAGATTTTGATGTGGTTCCTATGACGGTGTGTCACCTACTATTGGATCGGCCATGGCTCTATGACCGGTCTGTACAACACAATGGCCGCGCCAATACATATCACTTGGAGTTCAAGGGCAAGAAAATCAACTTGCAGCCTATGTAACCATAGCAAATTGTCAATGAATCTCGTCAAAAAGTTGAAGTCGACTTGGAGGATACACCTATAGATAGGCGAGAGAATTTTAATGCTGTGAGTGATATAACGAAAAGTGAGAGAGTGAATTCCTTAGTCTTATTAGCCACCAAAGAGGACATGAGAGAATTTAGTGAGGATCCTACAGCCATGCCTCTTGTGCTTATGTACAAGGGTGAGGTTTTGGTTTCTAACGACATGACCCCTATTTCTCTGGGTGTTTCTAGTGTTTTGCAGGAATTCAGCGATGTGTTTCCGGAGGAGGTGCCCGCAGGACTACCACCAATGCGTGGTATTGAGCATCAAATTGACTTGATCCCCGACGCCTCGCTGCCCAATAGGGCGCCATATAGGACGAACCCCAAAGAAACGAAGGAAGTACAAGCGCTACTCGACAAAGGTTATATCCGCAGCCTTAGTCCTTGTGTTGTTCCTGTTATTCTAGTTCCTAAGAAAGATGGTACATGTCGCATGTGTGTAGATTGTAGAGCGATAAACAACATTACTATTCGATATCGTCATCCTATTCCCCGTTTAGAGGATATGCTAGATGAATTGAGTGGTGCTACTGTTTTCTCTAAAATTGATTTGCGTAGTGGTTATCATCAAATTAGGATAAAAGAGGGGGGTGAATGGAAAATAGCCTTTAAAACAAAATTTGATTTATATGAGTGGTTACTAATGTCTTTTGGTTTAACTAATGCACCTAGCACTTTCATGAGACTGATGAACCATGTTTTGCGTGATTTTATTGGCAAGTTTGTGGTTGTATACTTTGATGACATATTAATCTACAGCCGTAATGAATCTGATCATACTATACATATTCGACATGTTTTGCAAGTGTTGCGTGATAGTAAACTCTATGGTAATTTTGAGAAGTGCACATTTTGCAAAGATAAGGTCATATTTTTGGGTTATGTTGTCTCTAATCATGGAGTAGAAGTAAATGTGTCTAAAATTGAAGCTATTCAAAATTGGCCTACTCCCATGAATGTGAGTCAAGTAAGAAGTTTTCATGGTCTTGCTGGGTTTTATAGAAGATTTATGCCCAATTTTAGTATTGTTGCTGCACCTTTGAATAAATTAACTAAAAAGAGTGTTGTTTTTTAGTGGGGCGCATCCCAAGATCATGCTTTTGATGAACTGAAACGATTGTTAACTTCTGTACCGTTGCTTGCACTTTCTGATTTCAATAAGCAATTTGAGATTGAATGTGATGCTAGTGGTATTGGGATTGGTGGTGTGTTGATGCAAGAGGGTCGCCCAATTGCATATTTTTCGGAGAAACTTTTTGGTGCTAAGTTGAACTATCTTATCTATGATAAAGAATTGTTTGCTTTAATTGGAGTTCTTGAGGTTTGGCAACATTATTTGTGCCCAAAAGAATTTATCATACATTCTGATCATGAAGTTTTGAAATATTTGAAAGCTCAATCTACATTGCATAGTCATCTTGCTAAGTGGGTTGAGTTCATTGAGTCTTTTCCATACATTATTAAGCATAAGAAGGGAAAAGATAATATTGTTGCTGATGCTCTATATAGGAAAAATATGCGGTTAACTCAACTTGATGTTAAAATTCCTGGATTAGAAGTAATATGTGATTTGTATGCTACTGATCATGATTTTGCTGAACCATATCGCTTGTGTGCTATTGGTAAAGCATGGGAGAAATATCACATACATGATGGGTTCTTGTTTAGAGCTAACAAACTGTGTGTTACAGAATCGTCTGTGCGTTTGGTCTTATTGGAGGAATCACATGCTGGAGGTTTGATGGGTCACTTTGGGCGTGAGAAGACGCTACTCATGCTCGATGATCACTTTTATTGGCCAAAGATGAGGCGGGATGTGGACATGTATGTAAAGAGATGCATTACTTGCAACAAGTCCAAGTCCAAGCTGAAGCCTCACGGTTTGTATACTCCTTTACCGGCACCTACTACACCATGGGAAGACATTAGTATGGATTTTGTGTTGGGTTTGCCGCGTACTAAGAGAGGCAATGATTCTATATTTGTGGTAGTGGATAGATTCTCTAAAATGTCACACTTTATTGTCTGTCACAAGAGCGATGATGCGTCACATATTGCTAACCTATTTTTCAGGGAGATTGTACATATAGATGGAGTCCCGAAGACTATTATTTTTGATCGTGACGTGAAGTTCAGGAGCTACTTCTGGAAGACACTTTGGGAAAAGCTGGGAACAAAGCTACTGTTCAGTACTACTTGCCATCCCCAAACTGATGGCCAAACTAAGGTGGTGAATAGAACATTGTCACAACTGTTGAGATCCATGATCAAGAAGAACCTGAAGGAGTGGGAAGATTGTTTGCCGCATGTGGAGTTTGCTTATAACAGGGCGGTACATTCTACCACAGAGTTGTGTCCTTTTGAGGTGGTGTATGGTTTCAAACCCATTACTCCACTTGATTTGTTGCCTTTGCCCATACATGAGAGAATCAATATGGAGGCATCAAAGAGGGCAGATTTTGTGCGAAAGATTCATGTGAAGACTAAAGAGTTGATAGAGAAGAAAGGCAAGAGGAATGATGCATGGGTGAACAAGAAGCGCAAGGAGATGTTGTTCAACCCTGGTGACATGGTCTGGGTATATTTTCGCAAGGATAGGTTCCCGAAGCTACGGAAGTCCAAGTTGCTTCCTCGTGGTGCTGGTCCTTATAAAGTTCTTGCCAAGATCAATGATAATGCATACTCTATAGATCTTCCAATTGATGAGTTTGGTGTCAGCAATTCTTTCAATGTGGTTGATTTGACACCATATGACGGAGAAGACCTTGGAGCGTCGAGGTCGACGCCTTTTGAAGGGGGGGGGGGAGATGATGAGGACATCCCTACTACACTACTACCTATGTCATTGCAAGATGAAGACGATGCTGCTGTAAAGCTCAAGTCCAATGAAGTCAGGATTGGACCAATGACAAGAGCTCGTGGGAAACTACTCAAACAATAGGTGAATTTGTTCCTAAGTGATACTTTGATCGATGAGAACTTTATACTGCCTAAGTCCTATTACTTATGTATGATCAGGTATGAAGAGGGAACAAGCATCGCACGAGGAGGACAGGAGCCGTTGGACAAGAAGTTGGACGTGAAGCTGGACATGGAGCTGGCTGATGTCTACGGGAGCTTCTATTCTTGTAGACAGTGTTGGGCCTCCAAGAGCAGAGGTTTGTAGAACAGCAGCAAGTTTCCCTTAAGTGGATCACCCAAGGTTTATCGATCTCAGGGAGGAAGAGGTCAAAGATATCCCTCTCAAACAACCCTGCAACCACAAAGCAAGAAGTCTCTTGTGTCCCCAACACACCTAATAGGTGCACTAGTTCGGCGAAGAGATAGTGAAATACAGGTGGTATGAATAAGTATGAGCAGTAGTAACGGCGCCAGAAAAGTGCTTGCTGGCGTGTAGTTGATGGTGGTAATATTGCGGATGAGAGATGCAAAGAAACAAGAAACAAGCAGCGATAGCAGTATTTAGGAACAAGGCCTAGGGATCATACTTTCACTAGTGGACACTCTCAACTTTGATCACATAACATAATAAATAGATAGATGCTAGACTCTACACCCTCTTGTTGGATGATGAACACCACTAACTGTGTAGGATTACACGAACCCTCAATGCCGGAGTTAACAAGCTCCACAATATTCGATGTTCATATTTAAATAACCTTAGAGTGCATGACAGATCAACACAACCAAACCAAGTACTAACATAGCATGCACACTGTCACCTTCACGCTATGAAAGGAGGCATAGATCACATCAATACCATCATAGCAATAGTTAACTTCATAATCTACAAGTGATCACAATCATAGCCTACGCCAAGTACTAACACGATGCACACACTGTCACCTTTACACCGTGCAGGAGGCATAAACTACTTTAATAACATCACTAGAGTAGCACATAGAATAGTAGTGATACAAAGCACATTGCAATCATAAAGAGATATAAATAAGCACTTCACTATGCTCTTCATAACAGTGAATAAGTATTCTGTGAAATATAGCCTAAGAGACCCACACGGTGCACACACTGTCACCTTTACACACGTGGGACAAGGAGTCTCCGGAGATCACATAAGTAAAATCCACTTGACTAGCATAATGACATCTAGATTACAAGCATCATCATATGAATCTCAATCATGTAAGGCAGCTCATGAGATTATTGTATTGAAGTACATAGGAGAGAGATGAACCACATAGCTACCGGTACAGCCCCGAGCCTCGATGGAGAACTACTCCCTCCTCATGGGAGACAGCAGCGTTGATGAAGATGGCGGTGGTGTCGATGGAGGAGCCTTCCGGAGGCACTTCCCCGTCCCGGCGGCGTGCCGGAACAGAGACTCCTGTCCCCCAGATCTTGGCTTCGCGATGGCGGCGGCTCTGGAAGGTTTCTCGTACCGTGGCTTTTTCGTATCGAGGTTTTAGGTCGAGGGGGCTTAAATAGGCGAAGAGGCGGAGTCGGAGGGTCGAAGAGGCGGTGAGAGGGTAAGGCGGTGCGGCCAGGGCCTGGGCCGCGCCGGCCACCCTCCTGGGCCCACCAGGCCTCCCCTCTGGCGACTCTCGGGTGTTCTGGAAGCTTCGTGGAAAAATAGGATGCTGGGCGTTGATTTCGTCCGATTCCGAGAATATTTCCTTACTAGGATTTTTGAAACCAAAAACAGCAGAAAACAGGAACTGGCCCTTCGGCATCTCGTCAATAGGTTAGTTCCAAAAAATGCATAATAATGACATAAAGTGTGCATAAAATATGTAGATATCATCAATAATATGGCATGGAACATAAGAAATTATCGATACGTCGGAGACGTATCAGCATCCCCAAGCTTAGTTTCTGCTCGTCCCGAGCACGTAAACGATAACAAAGATAATTTCTGGAGTGACATGCCATCATAAACTTGATCATGCTATTGTAAACACATGTAATGAATGCAGCAATCCAAGACAATGGTAAATGACATGAGTAAACAAATGAACCATATAGCAAAGACTTTTTATGAATAGTACTTTCAAGACAAGCATCAATAAGTCTTGCATAAGAGTTAACTCATAAAGCAATAATTCAAAGTAAAGGTATTGAAGCAACACAAAGGAAGATTAAGTTTCAGCGGTTGCTTTCAACTTGTAACATGTATATCTCATGGATATTGTCAATGTAAAGTAATATAACAAGTGCAATATGCAAGTATGTAGGAATCAATGCACAGTTCACACAAGTGTTTGCTTCTTGAGGTGGAGAGAAATAGGTGAACTGACTCAACATAAAAGTAAAAGAATGGTCCTTCAAAGAGGAAAGCATCTATTGCTATATTTGTGCTAGAGCTTTGATTTTGAAAACAAGAAACAATTTTGTCAACGGTAGTAATAAAGCATATCCATCATGTAAATTATATCCTACAAGTTGCAAGCCTCATGCATAGTATACTAATAGTGCCCGCACCTTGTCCGAATTAGCTCGGATTACCTGGATTATCATCGCAATGCATATGTTTTAACCAAGTGTCACAAAGGGGTACCTCTATGCCGCATGTACAAAGGTCTAAGGAGAAAGCTCGCATCGGATTTCTCGCTATTGATTATTCTCAACTTAGACATCCATACCGGGACAACATAGACAACAGATAATGGACTCCTCTTTTATGCATAAGCATGTAACAACAATTAATTTTCTCATATGAGATTGAGGATTTTTGTCCAAAACTGAAACTTCCACCATGGATCATGGCTTTAGTTAGCGGCCCAATGTTCTTCTCTAACATTATGCAATGCTCTAACCAATTTAGTGGTAAATCTCCCTTACTTCAGACAAGACGAACATGCATAGCAACTCATATGATATTCAACAAAGAGTAGTTGATGGTGTCCCCAGGAACATGGTTATCGCACAACAAGCAACTTAATAAGAGATAACGTGCATAAGTACATATTCAATACCACAATAGTTTTTACGCTATTTGTCCCATGAGCTATATATTGTAAAGATAAAGAAAGGAAATTTTAAAGGTAGCACTCAAGCAATTTACTTTGGAATGGCCGAGAAATACCATGTAGTAGGTAGGTATGGTGGACACAAGTGGCATAGTAGTTGGCTCAAGGATTTTGGATGCATGAGAAGTATTCCCTCTCGATACAAGGTTTAGGCTAGCAAGGTTATTTGAAACAAACACAAGGATGAACCGGTGCAGCAAAACTCACATAAAAAACATATTGTAAACATTATAAGACTTCTACACCGTCTTCCTTGTTGTTCAAACTCAATACTAGAAATTATCTAGACCTTAGAGAGACCAATTATGCAAACCAAATTTTAGCAAGCTCTATGTATTTCTTCATTAAAAGGTGAAAAGTATATGATGCAAGAGCTTAAACATGAGAACAACAATTGCCAAGTATCAAATTATTCAAGACATCATACCAATTACTACATGTATCATTTTCCGTTTCCAACCATATAACAATTAACGAAGCAGTTTCAACCTTCGCCATGAAAATTAAAAGCTAAGAACACATGTGTTCATACGAACCAGCGGAGCGTGTCTCTCTCCCACACAAGCATTTATTCAAACAAAAACAAAAACAAAAACAAACAGACGCTCCAAGCAAAGTACATAAGATGTGACGGAATAAAAATATAGTTTCAGGGGAGGAACCTGATAATGTTGTCGATGAAGAAGGGGATGCCTTGGGCATCCCCAAGCTTAGACGCTTGAGTCTTCTTGATATATGCAGGGGTGAACCACCGGGGCATCCCCAAGCTTAGAGCTTTCACTCTCCTTGATCATGTTGTATCATCTCCCTCTCTTGATCCTTGAAAACTTCCTCTACACCAAACTCAAAACAACTCATTAGAGAGTTAGTGCACAATCAAAATATACATGTTCAGAGGTGAAATAATCATTCTTAACACTTCTGGACATTGCACAAAGCTACTGAAAGTCAATGGAATCGAAGTATCCATCAAACATATCAAAACAGGCAATGCGAAATAAAAGGCAGAATCTGTCAAAACAGAACAGTTCGTAAAGACAAATTTTATTGAGGCACCAGACTTGCTCAAATGAAAATGCTCAAATTGAATGAAAGTTGCATACATATCTGAGGATCACTCACGTAAATTGGCATAATTTTCTGAGTTACCTACAGAGAATTTTTCCCAGATTCGTGACAGCAAAGAAATCTGTTTCTGCGCAGTAATCCAAATCTAGTATGAACCTTACTATCAACGACTTTACTTGGCACAACAAAACAACAAAATAAGATAAGGAGAGGTTGCTACAGTAGTAATAACTTCCAAGACACAAATATAAAACAAAATTACTGTAGCAAAATAAACACATGGGTTATCTCCCAAAAAGTTCTTTCTTTATAGCCATTAAGATGGGCTCAGCAGTTTTAATGATGCACTCGCAAGAAATAGTATTTGAAGCAAAAGAAAGCATCAAGAAGCAAATTAAAAACAAAGTTAAGCCTAACATGCTTCCTATGAAAAGGAATTTTGTAAATAAACAAGTTCATGAAGAGCAAAGTAACAAGCATAGGAAGATAGAACAAGTGTAGCTTCAAAAATTTCAGCACATAGAGCGGTGTTTTAGTAACATGAAAATTTCTACAACCATATTTTCCTCTCTCATAATAATATCCAGTAGCATCATGAGCAAACTCAACAATATAACTATCACATAAATCATTCTTATCATGAGTCTCATGCATAAAATTATTACTCTCCACATAAGCATAATCAATTTTATTAGTTGTAGTGGGAGCAAATTCAACAAAGTAGCTATCATCAAATATAGGAGGCATATTGTAATCATAATCAAATTTATCCTCCATAACAGGCGGCAACAAAAGACTACTATCATTATAATCATCATAAATAGGAGGTAAAGTATCATCAAAGGAAATTTTCTCCTCAATGCTTGGGGGACTAAAAAGATCATGCTCATCAAAGCCAGCTTCCCCAAGCTTAGAATTTTCCATAGCATTAGCAACAATAGTGTTCAAAGCATTCATATTAATAACATTCCCATTAGCATGCATATAAAGTTCCATGGGTTTTTTAATTCTCTCTTCAAACACATCATGTCCTAATTCAAGATAAAGTTCATAAAGATCTCTCATATTTTTGTTGTTTTCCATTATGCCGAACTAGTGTAAACAAGAAACAAAAAGATGCAATTGCAGGATCTAAAGGAAATAGCTTCGAGCACACACACAATGGCGCCAGAAAAGTACTGTTACCTAGAACCGGAGTATGAGTGCCTTTTACCTTTCCTCCCCGGCAACGGCGCCAGAAAAGTGCTTGATGTCTACGGGAGCTTCTATTCTTGTACACAGTGTTGGGCCTCCAAGAGCAGAGGTTTGTAGAACAGCAGCAAGTTTCCCTTAAGTGGATCACCCAAGGTTTATCGATCTCAGGGAGGAAGAGGTCAAAGATATCCCTCTCAAACAACCCTGCAACCACAAAGCAAGAAGTCTCTTGTGTCCCCAACACACCTAATAGGTGCACTAGTTCGGCGAAGAGATAGTGAAATACAGGTGGTATGAATAAGTATGAGCAGTAGTAACGGCGCCAGAAAAGTGCTTGCTGGCGTGTAGTTGATGGTGGTAATATTGCGGACAGTAGAGATGCAGTAAAACAGTAAACAAGCAGCGATAGCAGTATTTAGGAACAAGGCCTAGGGATCATACTTTCACTAGTGGACACTCTCAACTTTGATCACATAACATAATAAATAGATAGATGCTAGACTCTACACCCTCTTGTTGGATGATGAACACCACTAACTGTGTAGGATTACACGAACCCTCAATGCCGGAGTTAACAAGCTCCACAATATTCGATGTTCATATTTAAATAACCTTAGAGTGCATGACAGATCAACACAACCAAACCAAGTACTAACATAGCATGCACACTGTCACCTTCACGCTACGAAAGGAGGCATAGATCACATCAATACCATCATAGCAATAGTTAACTTCATAATCTACAAGAGATCACAATCATAGCCTACACCAAGTACTAACACGATGCACACACTGTCACCTTTACACCGTGCAGGAGGAATAAACTACTTTAATAACATCACTAGAGTAGCACATAGAATAGTAGTGATACAAAGCACATTGCAATCATAAAGAGATATAAATAAGCACTTCACTATGCTCTTCATAACAGTGAATAAGTATTCTGTGAAATATAGCCTAAGAGACCCACACGGTGCACACACTGTCACCTTTACACACGTGGGACAAGGAGTCTCCGGAGATCACATAAGTAAAATCCACTTGACTAGCATAATGACATCTAGATTACAAGCATCATCATATGAATCTCAATCATGTAAGGCAGCTCATGAGATTATTGTATTGAAGTACATAGGAGAGAGATGAACCACATAGCTACCGGTACAGCCCCGAGCCTCGATGGAGAACTACTCCCTCCTCATGGGAGACAGCAGCGTTGATGAAGATGGCGGTGGTGTCGATGGAGGAGCCTTCCGGGGGCACTTCCCCGTCCCGGCGGCGTGCCGGAACAGAGACTCCTGTCCCCCAGATCTTGGCTTCGCGATGGCGGCGGCTCTGGAAGGTTTCTCGTACCGTGGCTTTTTCGTATCGAGGTTTTAGGTCGAGGGGGCTTAAATAGGCGAAGAGGCGGAGTCGGAGGGTCGAAGAGGCGGTGAGAGGGTAAGGCGGCGCGGCCAGGGCCTGGGCCACGCCGGCCACCCTCCTGGGCCCACCAGGCCTCCCCTCTGGCGACTCTCAGGTGTTCTGGAAGCTTCGTGGAAAAATAGGATGCTGGGCGTTGATTTCGTCCGATTCCGAGAATATTTCCTTACTAGGATTTCTGAAACCAAAAACAGCAGAAAACAGGAACTTGCCCTTCGGCATCTCGTCAATAGGTTAGTTCCAGAAAATGCATAATAATGACATAAAGTGTGCATAAAACATGTAGATATCATCAATAATGTGGCATGGAACATAAGAAATTATCGATACGTCGGAGACGTATCACTGGCCATGAAGCTGGACATAAAGTGTTGGAGATATGCCCAAGAGGCAATAATAAAATGGTTATTATAATATCTTTGAGTTTATGATAATGTTTACATACCATGCTATAATTGTATTAACCGAAACATTGATACATGTGTGTTATGTGAACAAACAAGGAGTCCCTAGTAAGCCTCTTGTATAACTAGCTTGTTGATTAATAGATGATCATCGTTTCATGATCATGAACATTGGATGTTATTAATAACAAGGTTATGTCATTATGTGAATGATATAATGGACACACCCAATTAAGCGTAGCATAAGATCACGTCATTAAGTTATTTGCTACAAGCTTTCGATACATAGTTACCTAGTCCTTATGACCATGAGATCATATAAATCACTTATACCGGAAAGGTACTTTGATTACATCAAACGCCACTGCGTAAATGGGTGGTTATAAAGGTGGGATTAAGTATCCGAAAAGTATGAGTTGAGGCATATGGATCAACAGTGGGATTTGTCCATCCCGATGACGGATAGATATACTCTGGGCCCTCTCGGTGGAATGTCGTCTAATGTCTTCCAAGCATATGAATAAGTTCATAAGAGACCACATACCACGGTACGAGTAAAGAGTACTTGTCAGGAGACGAGGTTGAACAAGGTATAGAGTGATACCGATGATCAAACCTCGGACAAGTAAAATATCGCGTGACAAAGGGAATTGGTATCGTATGTGAATGGTTCATTCGATCACTAAAGTCATCGTTGAATATGTGGGAGCCATTATGGATCTCCAGATCCCGCTATTGGTTATTGGCCGGAGAAGTCTCAACCATGTCTACATAGTTCGCGAACCGTAGGGTGACACACTTAAGGTTTGATGTCGTTTAAGTAGATATGGAATATGGAATGGAGTTCGAAGTTTTGTTCGGAGTCTTGGATGGGATCCAGGACATCACGAGGAGTTCCGGAATGGTCCGGAGAATAAGATTCATATATAAGAAGTCATATTCCAAGTTTGGAAATGATCCGGTGCATTTATGGCAGGTTCTAGAAGGTTCTAGAAAAGTCCGGAAGAAATCACCATGGAAAGTGGAGTCCCGGAGGGACTCCACCTTGCATGGCCAGCCAACCCTAAAGGGGAGGAGTCCAAGGTGGACTCCCCAAGGGTGGCCGGCCAACCCCCCCAAGGAAGGGGTGGGAGTCCCACCTTGAGTGGGATTTCCCCCTTGAGTAGGTTTCCCACTTTTGGGAAGTTTTGGTGTTGGGTCTTATTCGAAGACTTGGACCACAACTCTTAGGGCTTCCACCTATATAATGAGGGGCAAGGGGAGGGTGGCCGGCCACTCTTGGCTCAGCCTTGGCCGCACCCCCTTGAGGGCCGGCGCCCAAGCCCCCTCTCCCCAAACCCTAGCTACCTCTCCTCCACCATCTCTCCCGCATATGCTTAGCGAAGCTCCACCGGAGATCTCCATCGACACCGCCACCACGCCATCGTGCTGTCGGGATTCCAAGGAGGATCTACTACTTCCGCTGCCCGCTGGAATGGGGAGAAGGACGTCGTCTTCATCAACACCGAACGTGTGACCGAGTACGGAGGTGCTGCCCGATCGTGGCACCGTGATCAAGATCTTCTACGCGCTTTTGCAAGCGGCAACTGATCGTCTACCGCAGCAATAAGAGCCTACTCTTATAGGCTTTGGAAATCTTCAAGGGTTAGTCTCGATCATCCCCTCGTTGCTCCCATCTTCTAGATTGCATCTTGGCTTGGATTGCGTTCTCGCGGTAGGAAATTTTTTGTTTTCTATGCAATGAATCCCTACAGTGGTATCAGAGCCATGTCTATGCATAGATGGTTGCACGAGTAGAACACAATGGTTTTGTGGGCGTTGATGCTCTTGTTGTCTTTAGTTTGAGTACTTTGCATCTTTGTGGCACAGTGGGATGAAGCGGCTCGGACTAACTTTACATGACCGCGTTCATGAGACTTGTTCCTCGTTCGACATGCAACTTGTATTGCATAAGAGGCTTTGCGGGTGTCTGTCTCTCCTACTATAGTGAAGATTCAATTTACTCTTCTATTGACAACACTAGTATCACCGTTGTGGTTCATGTTCGTAGGTAGATTAGATCTTACTCAAAAACCCTAAACCACGTAAAATATGCAAACCAAATTAGAGACGTCTAACTTGTTTTTGCAGGGTTTGGTGATGTGATATGGCCATAATGTGATGATGAATATGTATGAGATGATCATTATTGTATTGTGGCAACCGGCAGGAGCCTTATGGTTGTCTTTAATTTTCATGTTGAGTAGTATTTCAAAGTAGTTGTAATAGTTGCTACATGAGGTGAACAACCATGAAGACGGCGCCATAGACCTTGACGCTACGCCGACGATGATGGAGATCATGCCCGTTGATGATGGAGATCATGTCCGTGCTTTGGAGATGAAGATCAAAGGCGCAAATACAAAAGGGCCATATCATATCACATATGAATTGCATGTGATGTTAATCCTTTATGCATCTTATTTTGCTTAGAATGCGACGGTAGCATTATAAGATGATCCCTCACATTAATATCAAGATAATAAAGTGTTCTCCCCTCGTATGCACCGTTGCCAAAGTTCGTCGTTTCAAAGCATCTCGTGATGATCGGATGTGATATATTCAACGTTCATATACAACGGGTGTAAGCCATGTTGCACACGCGGAATACTTGGGTTTGCTTGACGAGCCTAGCATGTACAGACATGGCCTCGGGACAACGGAAACCGAAAGGTTGAACACGAGTCATATGGATGATATGATCAACATGTTGATGTTCACCATTGAAGCTACATCATCTCACGTGATGATCGGTTTTGGTGTAGTGGATTTGGATCGTGTACCACTTAACAACTATGAGGGATGTTGTATTAAGTGGGAGTTCATTAGTAATTACATAAACATAGTATGAGTAGTATTTTGAATTAATTTTGTAGTGTTGGCATCCGTTTTCTACCATGCGCTAATCTTGTTATTGAGATAGAAATACTGTTAAAATCTGACAAGAAACTTTACGGATTGGTACCGTATTGTTAAAGAACCAAGAATTGATTAAGTCCTATTGCAAACTTTTAGTAAACCTCACATTGTTGATTCAAAGAGCTATGGTTTCAATTAGTACCTAAAGTTATCTTGTCTCCGTGAAACTTGAAGTTCAAATATGTTTGAAAAGTAAGGAGCTGAAAATTTAGTTTTCAGAAATAATCAAGGTATGAGATATATGTGATATCTAAGACCTTATTGCAAGATGATAGAATATAAATTTGGTGAGACTACATAAACTCATAAGTTTTATGGGAATGTATGAAGGTTGAAGACGCCAGGCGTCACAATCCTCCAACTATTGGGGCACTAATAATATTCGCATATCCATGAAGTTATCATCCTTAGTATGCACCGTTGCTAAGACTCGTCGTTTCGAAGCATCACGTGATGATCGGGTGTGATAGATTCTACGTGTGCATACAACGGGTGCAAGCCAGATTTGCACATGCGAATACCAAGGTTAAAACTTTACGAGCCTAGCATGTACAGACATGGTCTCAGAAAGTCGTCATGATATGATGGATAAAATTATGAGTGAAATTGTTCATCATATTACAAAGTTACTAATAGTGAAATCTGAAACACTTGTCATATGATGATCAACTTAAAGTAAGAACCTCAAGGTTATTGGTATTTGACCAACAAACCTAGAAGTTAATAATGTTAAAGTGTTTTTCTGAATAATGAGGAAAGCTAAAAGAGAAACTGCAAAAGATATTTTGGCAAAAAGAAAAGAAAAGACTAGAAAGTCTAGCTCAGGTGTATATAAATGATATACATGTTATGGTTGTATTCCTAGTTAAGTCACACTATGAAATTCTTGGGTATTAGTACTATATTGGTTGGTATGAAGTGTCATACAAAACAACTCAATACAAGAATACAATGGCCTAAGTGACTGACAAGGAATATGATAGGAATGCACGTCTGGAACAAAATAAAGTGTTATTATGTTCGTCGTTAGCATTCTATCTAGCCCTTAGAATTTATAATAAAGAACTTAATAATTGTTATTTTGCTCTGGTCAAATAAAAACAATGAGTTGTTCAAATTATGACATTACTCCATGTACAATGGATAAGTTATTATAAATCTTAATGGTGAAACACACATACATAACACTGGCGCTAAAATGCCATAAGGCAAATGATTTGAATTCCACTTATTTGTGGAACCGCCATTTAGGTCATGTTAGAAAGGAACGCATGAAGGAACTCCATGCAAATGGATTTTTGGAGTCATTTGATTTTTGAATTATTTGGCGCTTGCAAATCTTTTCTAAAGAGAATGATTAAAATACCGTTCATAGGCCAAGAGTTGAACGGGCAACAAACTTAGTGAAAAAATACATGATGATGTATGTGGTTCACTGGGCATAGTTGTGTGCGGGAGATTCTTCTACTTCATGAAAACTTCAACAATGAATCGAGTATATATGTGGATATATTCAATAAGGAAGAAGTTTGAAACATTTGAATGGATTCAAATAAATTTCAGCATGAAGTGGAAATCATCGTAATAGAAAAGTCAAATATCTATGATTGGATCATGGTGAAAATATTTGAATTACGAGTTTTAGCGAACATCTAAGAGAGTCATGAAATTGTTCTACAACTCACATTTCTTGGAGTATCATAATGATGATATAGTATCCGAGAGATGTATCCAAACCTTGTTGGATTAATGATGAGATAAAATATTATGACGCCATTATATTTTTGTGGATTATGCTTTAGTGACTACCGCTTTTACACTGAATAGAGCATCATCATGATCCGTAGAAATGACACCATACGAGTTATGGCATGGGTATGAACCCTAATAGTCCTTTCTTAAATTTTGGTATGCATAGCATAAGTAAATAAGTTTACAACCAAAATCGGATGAATGTCTTTGTTGGTTATCCCAGAGAATTGATTGGGAATTCTTCCCACTATGGAGACAAAGACAAAAGTGTTTGTCAATGTTTCTTATTTCCAAGAAATTGTTTCTAGTGAAGTATTTGAGTGGGAGGACAATATAATTTTATAAGGCTTATGAACCTGAGCATAATGATCAGAGTAGCGCAACATCGAAATTGGTTTCGGAAGCGGCCACGACGATCATGGCTCCCATGACTACAAAGTGTTTTAGCCATGGAGATCGAAGTACATATTGAACCTTGTAGGTATGGTTTACTTTGTGATCAAATAAATGATTTGTGGACAAAGGATTGGTTTTGAACAATGATAAACCAACTACAAACAAAGAAGTTATGATGGGCCCTGACTCCGTTAAAATGGCCATGCACCATAAGATCCATAATAGATGAATACGTTTTGAAAGTAAATGGATCTATAGACTTGGATGAAATATCCTTGAAGAAGCTCGACTTGTCGAAAAATTGTTTACGACAAAGTTCAAAGAGTTGACTACGATAAGATTAGATCTTCCGTAGCAATGCTTATAGTCTATGTGGATTATTCTAGTAATCACTACATATTTCTTTTATGAGATATGCTAGTAGGATGGCAAAATACATTACTTATCAGAAGTATGTATTAAAAGTGTATACAAGATACAACCAAGAGTTTTGCTGGTTAGTGGAATACTAGATAGGTATACGAACTTCAATTGGATGAAGTAAGTATCGCGGAGTTGGAATCTTCACCAGATGAAATAGTCAAAGAGTTTTTGATTTCATCAGAGACGATGAAGAGGCTTGCATTTGCAAGAAATTAAGTCGAAGCGCTAAGACACATTTATAATACTTTATGTAGGTGACATATAGTTGGTTATAAATGATGTAATTATATACTTGATTAAAAGGTTTCATTGAGAAATTAATTTCAATGAAAGGATATGGACTGAAACATATCTAGTGTCAAGATCTATGAAGATAGATTAAAACACAAAATAAGTTTAAGTCAAAGTACATAGAATGGATATTGAAATAGTTCAATATAGAAATATTAAGAAAATGTTCTTGTCGTGTGAAGGTTTAACAAGAATTGAGTGTATCTGACACTCAATGAGTAAAAACACATAAGTGATTATAGATCACAAATAATATGTACACAATCAGATCTCATGTGCTTTTAAAAATATTATGAGCATGTACCAGAATGATTCATGTGATGATCATTGAAAAACAGTAAGAATATTCTTGAGTACTTAAGAAGAATCAAGGATATATATATATATAGTTTTGTATGAAGAAATGACAAACAAATCGCTGTAAAGTGTTGCACCGATATTTGTTTTGCCACATATAAAAATAAATTTCAATCTCAATTAGGCTAAGTGTTGTTTAAAAGGTAGCACAATGAAATAGAAGTTGTCTATGCTAGATTTAGAAGAGTTCTAAATATTGTGACGGATTTTACAAAAGAAGGCAGAGTATGTCATTGTTTTGACAATGACAAAGGATGTTAAAGTCAAGAGGTTCTTTGAGAACTTGGTGTAGTTCCGACAGAGTCAGAACTTTGAAGCTATATTGTGTGTGACAATATTAGTGACATATTTCAGACCACGGAATTAAGGTTCCACCAGAAGACCAAACATATTTAATGCCAACTCATTTGGAAATGAGTGATGCGTTGAGACGCAAATGAATTACAAAATACATACGGTTTTGAGCATGTCAAATCCGTTGACTAAAACCTCTCCCGTGAGCAAAACATGATAAAGCACCGGAAGGCCAAGGTGTTATATCTTTACAAATGTAAACTAGATTATTGACTCTAGTGCAAGTGGGAGACTGTTGGAGATATGCCCAAGAGGCAATAATAAAATGGTTATTATAATATCTTTGAGTTTATGATAATGTTTACATACCATGCTATAATTGTATTAACCGAAACATTGATACCTGTGTGTTATGTGAACAAACAAGGAGTCCCTAGTAAGCCTCTTGTATAACTAGCTTGTTGATTAATAGATGATCATCGTTTCATGATCATGAACATTGGATGTTATTAATAACAAGGTTATGTCATTATGTGAATGATATAATGGACACACCCAATTAAGCGTAGCATAAGATCACGTCATTAAGTTATTTGCTATAAGCTTTCGATACATAGTTACCTAGTCCTTATGACCATGAGATCATATAAATCACTTATACCGGAAAGGTACTTTGATTACATCAAACGCCACTGCGTAAATGGGTGGTTATAAAGGTGGGATTAAGTATCCGGAAAGTATGAGTTGAGGCATATGGATCAACAGTGGGATTTGTCCATCCCGATGACGGATAGATATACTCTGGGCCCTCTCGGTGGAATGTCGTCTAATGTCTTGCAAGCATATGAATATGTTCATAAGAGACCACATACCACGGTACGAGTAAAGAGTACTTGTCAGGAGACGAGGTTGAACAAGGTATAGAGTGATACCGATGATCAAACCTCGGACAAGTAAAATATCGCGTGACAAAGGGAATTGGTATCGTATGTGAATGGTTCATTCGATCACTAAAGTCATCGTTGAATATGTGGGAGCCATTATGGATCTCCAGATCCCGCTATTGGTTATTGGTCAGAGAAGTCTCAACCATGTCTACATAGTTCGCGAACCGTAGGGTGACACACTTAAGGTTTGATGTCGTTTAAGTAGATATGGAATATGGAATGGAGTTTGAAGTTTTGTTCGGAGTCTCGGATGGGATCCAGGACATCACGAGGAGTTCCGGAATGGTCCAGAGAATAAGATTCATATATAAGAAGTCATATTCCAAGTTTGGAAATGATCCGGTGCATTTATGGCAGGTTCTAGAAGGTTCTAGAAAAGTCCGGAAGAAATCACCATGGAAAGTGGAGTCCCGGAGGGACTCCACCTTGCATGGCCAGCCAACCCTAAAGGGGAGGAGTCCAAGGTGGACTCCCCAAGGGTGGCCGGCCAACCCCCCCAAGGAAGGGGTGGGAGTCCCACCTTGAGTGGGATTTCCCCCTTGAGTAGGTTTCCCACTTTTGAAGTTTTGGTGTTGGGGTCTTATTCGAAGACTTGGACCACAACTCTTAGGGCTTCCACCTATATAATGAGGGGCAAGGGGAGGGTGGCCGGCCACTCTTGGCTCAGCCTTGGCCGCACCCCCTTGAGGGCCGGCGCCCAAGCCCCCTCTCCCCAAACCCTAGCTACCTCTCCTCCACCATCTCTCCCGCATATGCTTAGCGAAGCTCCACCGGAGATCTCCATCGACACCGCCACCATGCCGTCGTGCTGTCGGGATTCCAAGGAGGATCTACTAATTCCGCTGCCCGCTGGAACGGGGAGAAGGACGTCGTCTTCATCAACACCGAACGTGTGACCGAGTACGGAGGTGCTGCCCGATCGTGGCACCGTGATCAAGATCTTCTACGCGCTTTTGCAAGCGGCAACTGATCGTCTACCGCAGCAATAAGAGCCTACTCTTATAGGCTTTGGAAATCTTCAAGGGTTAGTCTCGATCATCCCCTCGTTGCTCCCATCTTCTAGATTGCATCTTGGCTTGGATTGCGTTCTCGCGGTAGGAAATTTTTTGTTTTCTATGCAACGAATCCCTACATAAAGACATCCCATGGAAGCGCGAGGGAAGAAGAAGAAGTCCAGGCCAGGTCAGACTAGCCGCCACGCCGGCGCGCCCGGTCCACAACCCGGTCCACAACCCGGTCCAACCGAACGCCACGCTGGGTCCGCCCGGCGCCGACCGGATTCTCCGCTTCTGCCAATCGGGCGGGTGTACTGAGCCATACGACCCGCGCCCGATCACCATCCGGTCCATGGCCCAGTTGAAACCGGACCACCCGGTCCTAGGCCCGGTCGGTCGACCGGTCCCCAGACCGGCCGTGTCCGAGTCTGTCTCGACCAGATCCAATCTGGGTCGGTTTTCTATGTATCTTTTCGACTTCTGGTCGTCCTGAACCCCTATATAAGTGCCCAGGACGCCCCCAAATTAGGTTTAGACCACGTTTAAGATAAACCCTGGTTCATAGTTGATTGGTTTGCAACTCTATCGAATTTCTACACCATATTGCATTGATTTGGTGTATACCCTGAAAGTCTTGTGTGATCTGTTGTTCCATTGGAAATTAGACGGTTGCAACTTACCGCTTCGTGGTCGGCGGCTACGTGCGCAAGTGTGTGGAGTTGCGAATATCTTGCATGGTTGAGAGCTGTTGCATTGGCGACAGGGACCAATCGAGATACTTCGTTGCGTCATACAAGTTATCATCCACTTCATCATCGTGTTATCTCCGCTGTGTTCATCGCGTGATCATCATCACCACCGTGCTTACTGAGAAGATCGGACCACCCCTTATCAGTGGCCTTCCATGATGTTGAAGATGGTGGCTTCACATAGTTCATTCCCATCCTGGAAGGAGGAAAGCCATGGCTTTTCTCATCAGGCTCATCTCTTAGGGTATGTACAACGCGGCCTCTTAATTAGAACGGGCGCTAGGGTGTTTTTCCTGTCCGTTACGAGCAAATCCTTGTCAATCCTGGGAATACCTCTTGCGTCGACGCCACAATAGGAGCCGGCGCTCCAGTTCTATCTCCAGCAACCAACGTTTCCTTCCCAACAGCAATGACTACCCACGTGGCAGAAAATAATTCTGTTTTAGCGCCCGTATTAGCTGCCAGCGTTGGAATATGGAGCGCTTGGTTGTTTTCATTTTTGGTAGGCATTATTTTTAATCAGCTAAGCGCCTCCTTAAGCGACTATGGTTGTACATGCCCTTAGGAGCTATCGAATGAACGCAACACCCGGGTCTTGAAAAAAAAGAGCTCCATGCCCTAGATCGTGTTTCGTCGCATTATGTTGGAGGTGAAGTCTTGGATATTCGCTAGCGCAAAGCATTTGGGTCATTTGTTACCAAGAGATTAGGTTGGTTTGTTTCTTTCGGTTGTTGCCTTCGGGCTTTGGCTTGTACCGCACTCTATCTTCTTATTCAATGAATTAAGGCAAACATTTTGCCTTTCTTTCAAAAAAAAAATAACTAAGGTCCACGCTCAAACTAGCGGGGTGATCCCCTTTGCTGCTATGTATTCGGAGTTCATGTCTGCAAACAGCGCAGAAGATCGTGCCAACCGGTTCTAACATTCAATCAAATTTCATCGATTTTTCAGAAATTTAATTGGTACCAAAAAAATGTTTGCCTTTCGCTCAAAAATATCTCAGCCATTTCACTAGGTACACATGGATTTAGACAAAAGTTGAGATTTTTTCGAAAATTCTCAAAGGTTGGTTACATTGCAATCAATTTCAATTAAACTGCGTTTGGTTGTTCAGCCGAAAATGCAAATCAGATAACAAAACTTCAATCATTTAAGTAGCTGACACAAACTTCATCCTTCGCTATTAAACTAAGGTACATAAAGAAATGGATCTAGGTGGGCGCCGCCAGAAGTCCTCGATACCAGGCGGATCCAGGAATTTGTTGAAGCCTGGGCACGGCTCAAGACAACTAATTTTTTGGCGTGACGGGTATAAGAAATGGATGGCGTAAATCGTGTTTTCACATTATTTTTAATGGGAAAACATGGATATAATACATTACACGCTGACAACACATCTGATATGTTCACAAATTCACAAAACATTCGAATATGTGCAAGTTCACAACATATTCAAATGCTCATATCCCAAAAGACTGATGAACTTCGAGAGTCGATGACAAAAGTTGAAATGTCCAAATGCACCCACAAATAGACTCTACAAGATAAAAGAGAAAGATAGATTAGTAAATCATATGAACACACCTTCAAAATATAATCATCTTGATTCATGAGGCAACTAAAAGAAATATACCACGATATTCATCATTTGCTAGCACTAGGCCTACGAGGTAGATGTTTTCTCCCCTTCTTCATGGCTTGAAATCGTTGAGCAATAACACCGCTATCAAGTTGGCTAAATATCTCTCGCTCGGTGTAACATATCATCAAGTAATTGAACCATTCATTTTTGATCTTGTTACGCAACTTGGACTTGATGATCTTCATTGCCGAAAAAGCCCTCTCAACCGATGCGGTTGACACCGGCAATATTAAGGCCAACTCAATAAGCTTGTAGACCAATGAGAACACCAAATATTTTTCCGTTTCAACCATCTTTGTAGCCAAACTTTCAACATTTATGCAAGTAGAAAAAGAGAAATGGATTCTCACATGGTGAATGCAACTCTCAAGTTGTCCTCTTATGGTTGCACGATCACCATTAGAGAAATCCTCATGATAAATTGAAGATAAGCGAGCTAGCTTGTCCAGATTAACCATTGAGAAAGAGTTCTTTAGGCTAAGGCATGAGAAGCACTCTAATATCTCTACTGAAGCTTCACAAAAACGATGATCCATCTCAACACATATCTTGTCAATGGCAACATAGAAGATCTCAACTTTGTAGAAATGAAGGTTAGTGTAGGTCACCCCACCAAGCCTTGAACGACCTCGAGCCGGTATTTTTTTCATCCGTATGCAGAACCGGAATGCCCTTCTCCATGCGAAAAATTAGACCTCACGAAACAAGTCATCCCAACCACTTTCTCTCATATGGTCGGGCAAAGCTTTGTAACCATGCTTCCAATCACAAAACCTGGTTTTGGTGAAGACTTTATTACCAAACCGGAGTGCACTCCCAAGTGGCTTAAAAAGAAAGCAATAGAAACAATAAGCCTTATCTTGAGACTCACTATATTCTACCCAATCATACTTATCATACCATGCTCTAGAAAACCCCCCAGATCTACTTCCCGTCACCATCTTTTTAGGGAAGTTCACAATTGGTTGGGTTGGCCCCTTCAAAAGGTATGCTATTTTCACTTCATCTTGTACATTTGGGTGGTATTCGTAGATTTGTTTCCTAAGAGCGGGATCACACACTATTTCATCCGGATTAAACACATCATCCGCCTCATGCTCCCCTTCCTCCTCATTTGCCACATTTGGTTATGGCGGTGATTGTGGCAAGCTTCTTCTATCAACTAAAAAGCTCCCAATTCCCAAAATTTGTAAGCTTTTATCAATGATTAATCATTAGTACATGCCATGGAAATTTAGCTATTAAAGAATTAATCTATAAAATTTGATACGTTCACAACCATACAAAAACCAGAATTAATAGATGCACAATAAGTGTGCAAGTCGTTGGCTGGCTCCTTTCCGATGCAGCGCATGGAATAAGGCCAACTCTGAATAAGGCCCAACAACAAAACGTGCCCATAGCTGACCAGCGTGCTACGAGGCTACCTCCAAATATCTTTGATTAATAAAGAAGGATCTTAAGCTCAAAAAAAAAACCACGAGACCAACCGTGTCCCTGCTTAGATGCGATTTTGTCGTTGTAATCCACCTTTTGTACGAGGCTAGCGACAGCCAAGCCCGGGCACGCGCCCAGGCTGGACCGCTGGAGGCACGCTGCGTCCGCCCCTCCGCTGACGGCGTGCGCTGGCAACAGGCCCAGCGCTGAAGGTGCCTAGGATGAATATTCACAGTTGTGGCTCATTGGAGAGGCTGGGGGTGTATATATGGTGTGTTTGGTAGACTGGTGACGTCAGAATCACTTTTCCATCCGAACATTGCCCACCTCATACTAATTGAGCTAAGATTTTGTTGCATGTTTGTTAGCTTGTACGCACTGATACAGGCTGAACAGAGAGTGTGTTTGGAATGATTTCTCATATGGGCACCGCCCACATCTAACCTTTTTACGATAAGAACCTTAACAAAAAAAAGAAAAAAAAAAAAGCAATCGGGTCCTAGCTCAGCTCCACGCCATGGAGCTCGCCAAGGAACTCCGTCTCGCAGCATCAACGGCCGTACGCCGCGGCCTCGCCTGGCCAGGTCGGCATCGTCCCTCAGGAGGCAGAGGAGGGATCCCACTAGTAGAGGTAGATGCGCGGGGATGGAGAGGCAGAGACGCGTCGAGGGAAAGGCGGAGCTCGTCCCGTGGTGGCGGCGCAAGCCGCTAGGCCGGCGTCGAGGCGGCGGCGCAGCTCGGCGTCGAGAAGGCGGCGACGTAGGCCATCGTCGACCTGTGGCTTCTCATCGGCAGAACGGGCCGGAGGGCTCTGACTCGGGCTGCTCTTCTGCGGAGGAGGGCTGGAGCGGGAGTAGGGCCAACATGCGAGCTTCTCGGCGGCGGGGGCAGGCCAGAGCGCACCGTCGCAAGCTCCTCGTCAGCGTTGGAAGGCCGGAGCAGGAGGAGAGCGGGAGTGTGACATCCCAAAAATTTCAAACAAAGAAAATGAATTTCCCTATTTCCAAAATTTGGAGCCAACAAAAACTTTTCTTAAATTAAGTTTGATACATAATGATCTTGCTTAATTCTTGTGCTTTTGCCATGATTGTTTAATTAGTATTGGAAATGGTCTTAAACCCTAATCCCCACCCCTCTTTTCACCCTCCAAGTTAAAACAAAATAAACAGAAATTAAATAAGAAAAGAGTACATGTGCCTATGGCTATTTTTGTAAAACTTTACCCTAGGCCTTTCTATCTTGTTTAGAGGATTGGAAAACCTTAATAAAACTTACCTAGTACTTATCAAACCAAATCCAAGGTGAAACCAAAGAAAGTAAAAAGGAAATAAAAATGCCATAGAGGCATATGAGAGTAAAAGGCAAATTTGTGAATTTGAGGATCTTGACCCTAAGACTTGTTGTGAATGCTTGGATCACCCCTCTATACCATTTCAAAACTCCACAACATCAAGTGGGTCAAGAAAACTCCAATTAAAAATCAAATGCAACATATGCATAGAGGCATATGTGGCACATAGCCATTTTACCCAAATCTTGTTCTATGCACTTATACCTTGCCCAAATGGTGTGAAACTATCTCTAAACCTAATCTAATACTAAATGGACCCTAACCCATGCCCAAGTAAAGCAAGGGAAACAAAAGGGAAGATTAAGCAAAATTGGAATATCATCTCTTATGTGTTTATGGCCATTTTTGTAAATCTTTGAGCTAGACCTTTTGGAATGGTTTCAATGGTTTGGAAATGCTCCTAAACTAATAAGAATCACTTTTGAGTCAAGAAAAATCAAATCAAATAGAGAGAAATGAAATATGGAGAAATACCCATTTTCACTCACATACACTTTAGCCAATTATGCAAATCTTTAACCAAGGCCACCTTTGCTTGTGCCATTGCTTGTGAAACACTTATATATGAATAAAAAACACTTTTGCATCAAAGAAACACAAATCAAATCAAAGGAAAATTCAAATCTCTCTCACATATGATAATGGTCACTTTGACACTTTTTATTATCTTGCCCACTTTGCACCCCTGGTTTGGAAGTTTCTTAAACCAAACTTGGCCAACTCTCTCCACGTCATCCAAGACCATGTCAAGATGAACAAGTTTGATGTTGACCATCAGGGTTGACTCTGCATAGGTTGACCAGAATAGATGAGACAAGTGGAGACTTTGAATCAAAGAGAAGATGAGCCCATTTTTGAAATCTCACAAACCAGCACCATTTTGACCACCACCACCACCATTCTACTCCATTCAATATTCAAATGAACTCCACCAAAAAGATTTTCAAAATTCAAATAAAAGTTTCATGCGGCCATTTCATCAAACACATTGTGTGCAAAAATCTGGAAAGTGGACACATGCTATAATCCAATGGATTTTGGGCTAAACCCCTTTCCAATTGTGATCATCAACCTCCTGTACCTCCTCTGCATCAGACCAAGCCCTTTTGCACTGATTAAAGTGGTGGCATGATGAAGAACTCCACCATGCCGGCCATGATAGACACACTCATGTCAAACCCTACCCTGGTTCACTCCTCTCCACAGAACCTTGCCAAACTAGCCTCTCTTTTCCTGCCAAGCATGCTAGACATGGTTTCGGGACAAAAGGAAGCCTCCACAGCCCTGGCCGCGACGTGATCACCACGCCTGGGTGCGCCAGATCGTGCATTGGCACGTTACTGGACGCGCCAGTACATGCCTCGCCTTGTCGCGTCTGTCCTCCCCTCGCCTTCTCCGTTTGCACGCGTGATCACCACTGCACCAGCTGCACCGTAGACATGCTCATAGGCTCGCGGAAGCAACGTCGTCATCGTCCTCGCCGGAGTTCATCCGCCAGTACTGCGACACTCATTTGCACGCGCCCGATCAATCTTGTCACTCATTTGCAGCGCTAGCTAGACGTTGAGCATCGCCTAGCCGTCGCCTACCTCGCGCACCCCCTCAGTTGCCCCTTCGCGCCCTAGAACGCCATCGCCGTCGACGACCTTGCCCGCACCCTCGCAGCACCTCGCGCCCTATAAATAGAGCCATCCCTGCGCCTCCTTCTTCACACCAAACTCGCTCCTTTCCTTCCACTCGATCTCCTCGCACCCTCTCCGCTTCGCATTAGTGACCACCGCCGCCCAATCGCACGCCGGAGACCCGCAAGTCGTCGTAGATCAATCCATCGATTTAGGCCACCTCAAGCTCTGTCGCGACCACCGTTGAGCTCGCCGTCATCGACAACGACCAGCAGCATCGACGCCGTTGATCGCTGGAGCCCCAGCTCGCCGCCGACCCCCTACCTCCGCCGTGCCAGCAACCCCATCTCGTCGACAACGACGACGACGACGCTCGGCCGTCGATCGTCCATCTAATCCTACGGCTCAAATTAACAGGTACCGTTTCGGGTTACACAGTGACTGGCACGCAGGCCCCACTGTCAGTTGGCCCGCAGCGCTAGCTGGGCTGGCCAATTTCCCTCTCACTCGTTCGGGCCCGTTAGCATTTCCCGCCTAAGCCCAGAATTCAAATCCGTTTAATTCTTTTATGATTCAAATTCAATACTGGTCTTTGCTAGAATTTAAATAGTTCAAATCTACCAATCCAAATTTGCTGATTCAAAATGTTCTAGAATCCTTATGAAATGATCTAACTAAGAGCATCTCTACTCGTTGGCGCTCCCCACGGCGAAATCCGGACGAAACAACCGCCGGATTGGACGAAATAAAGTCGTGGGGAGTTCCGTATTTCCAGTCGTCCACCCGGAGTTCGGCGGACATAGTTTAAATTCAAACAAAGCGTCGTCCCGCGCTACAAGTACGGCCAGTTGATCGGCAAAAGGAGCAAAAGGATCAGCCACAGATCAGCGATCGGAGGGAAATTAGACGGAAACAGGCTCATCGGCAGTCCCGGCCGGCACGGCGGTGTCCGACGGACCAGTTTCCTCACACGCCGTGGCCGAAGCGGCTGCGGCAGTCGACGACGAAGCAGCGGCAGTGGACGTCGAAGCAGCGGCAGTCGACGAGGTAGACGGTGAGGAAGCCGAGGTAGGAGCCGGCGGAGACGACGAAGGACTGGCCGGAGTGGCTCGGAGGATGTCGCTACGGTGGCCCTGGTACCAATTCCTCATCTCCTCGTCCATCAGTTCCATGTTGCCGTCGCCCACCAGGAACGCCAAGTCTGTGTTCCTCTTCTTCGCCGCCGCCGTCGTCTTCAGCAGGGCGATCCGGACGCCTTGGTTGGCGAGCATCTCCCGCCACCTGCCGTCGAACTTGTCGTTCCTCCCGTCGGCGTGCGACCTCAAGTCGGCCCAGCACTTGTCGATCGACGCCTGCATCCTGTCGGCGGGATTGCCCGTCTTTTTGAGCTCTTTGAGCTTCTTCTGGCCGAGTTCAGGGCGCCCTTCCGCCGCGCCAGCCGCCGGAGCGTCGGGGTTGTACTGCTCGGTCTTGCTCTTCGAGAGGGTCGTGCGGACTTCCTTCCACTTCTCGCAGTTCTCGAGGCGGGCGTAGACGTTCAGGAACTTGAACTGCATGCCGGTGTCGTCCGTGTATATGTCCAAAGCATGGCGCAGCTGGGGAAAAAGAGCACGGCTATACGGGTCAGCTCACGACGATGTACACGGTGCACAGCTAACCTCGGCGATGCAGGGTCGACGGAGCATACCTTTTGCTCCAAGTTGTGGCCGCTGATCGGCCGTTCTTCGACCTCCTCCTGTATGCCATGCCATTTGCTGCACGCCGTCTGCATGAGCCCCCAATGGGTGGCCATTGCCTTGTCTCCCTGGTACACGTTCATGTTCGTCTTGTTGAAGTAGGGATCGACGAGTTTGCGTTCGTCGTACGCCTGCTTCAGTCGAAGCCAATATGTGTCGAACGACTGATTGGCCCCGGTTATGCCGTTCATGGACACGGCCATCCAAGCTTCGGTGAGGCACTCCTCTTCCTTCGGCGTCCATTTGATACGCGGTTCGGCAGGCGGCGAGTCCTTCTTCCTCTTCTTCTTCCCCTTCGACAGGTTGGCGGCGGCTTGAGTTGGCTGTTCTTCTTCTTCGTCTTCTTCTTCGACGGCTTGGCTTCCGTCGGCCACATCCTCCACATACTCGTTGCGCGCCACGACAGCTATCGTCGCCCTCGCCTCCTCTTGCGTGAAGAACCCCGGGCTCGCAGCGGCGGCGGCCATGAAGAACCCCGGGCTCGCAGCGGCGGCCATGGAGCCGGAGGTGATCATCTCGTGGATCTCCTCTTCGTTCGGCGCCGCCATCGCACCGAACGGGAGCGGCCCTCGTCGCAGGGCCGGCGAGGTGCCCTCGAACTGGCCGCCGCTGCCGACGTCAAGCTCGGGCGGCGACGGCGTGAACCTGGACGGTTGGACGTAGGCGCCCTCTTGGAACATGGCAGGCGGCGACGGCGAGTACATCGAAGGGGAGAAGGACGACGGGGAACTGGTTGTACCTTGCGTCGGCCATTGGCCGGGGAACATGGCGCCGCTGCCGCCGCTCATGGCCATGCTGATCTTCCTCGCTTGTTCGTCCTGGGCCGTCGCCGCCCTCTTGGCGGCGGCTTTTTTCACCCTCTCCGCCCTGCCGCTTGTTTCCACCTCGCGCCGTTTCTCGTCCGCCGCCCACTCGGCGTTCGTCATGCCCGGCGGCCGCTCCTTCTTCGCCCGCGGCTTCCTCGTCGTCGCCTTCGGCGGCATTGTGGTGGACGAGAAGATGAGGAGGAGAGCAGTGTGGTGGACGAGAAGATGACGCCGGGAACTGGAACTGGAAGACGAGGAGGAGAATGGACAAATTCGGCGGGAGAGAATGGGGATATGCAAGCAAATTGGAGGGAATGGGGATATGCAAGCAAATTGGAGGGAAAATCGACAGGATTTGGTTTTCCTGTCGACGACTACGCGGGTCCACACGATGTTTCGCGCCAAAATCTTTCGTCCGGAGTCCCCGAGCGCGCCCCGGGGGACCGGGGTTGGCGTGGGCTCGCCGGATGGATGAAGGGCCAAATCCAGACGAAAACGAGGAACCGGGGGCGCGACTGGGCCGATTTACGCCGTCCGGATGGAAAAAACGTCGCTCGGGGGCCTCGTCGGGGAGACGAGTGGAGATGCTCTAATCCCACTGGTTTGAACCCTAGAACTATTATGAAATTTGAATAGTAAAAATAACAAGTCAGAGACTTTTCAGATTTCAAATAATTATTAAAAATCAACCCAAATGAATTTTGAAGTGAATCCAATTGCTGTAATTCACTTTTCAACCCCTCTAGTTTATTATGCAAAAATATGATATGGTTACTGTGCATGATCATGGGCTAGAATCAAAAATTGGCTATGTAGTCAATACTAGCCCATTTCAATTAGTTTCAAAGTTTGTAATTTCAAATCTATGAGGTGTAGCACCTCATTTAAATCATTTTCCCAAGTGTTATGAAGTAAGATGATGATCCCTAGTGCATGGTCTCATACTTTCTCACTTGTGGAACTTAAATCAAAATGATATTTAAATCACATGAGATGATGAATCTCATTTAAATCATTTTTCTCAAATGATAAATGTGAAGCATTGACCTTGGTCACCATGACCTCACCTTTATGCATTGAGAAGATTAAATCTTAACAAGAGTCAATGAGAGGAAATTATTTCTCCCAAACTAAAGAGAAACCCTAATTCACATTTCAATGAGAGGAAGTTATTTCTCTAACATCAAGTAAGGAAACCCTAGCATAATTTTGGTTAAATATTAAGTAGTGATGCTAGATCATTTGTGTGAGCCATTAAGGCTAATTAAGACTACCTAAGTGTTGTTTGATGATTGTATCCTCGTATTCGTTTATAGATGCTAGTACCGGAGACTATCAAGAGGAAGAGGTATTCTACCGAGAGGAAGAAGAAGAAAACTTTGATCACCTCACCAATCAAGGCAAGCTATTACCAATGCAACCTAGACTAGTGCAAAGCTCTACAAGAGCAAGGCACCATTACATTTTACTTTATGATCCTATCCCAAGTTTTTACTCTACAAGTTTTATTGAATTTTATTTATCAAAGTTACTTTTGATTTATGATTCACTTGGTTTAGTTATGAAGTAGTACAAGAGCATCACACTTAGCCTAGAAAGCTATAAGTTATTTAGCACCCCTCATAACTAGTTGCTAGTGCTAAAGATTAAAAGTGACTACTCTAGTTGGGAACTTGTGAAATGAAATGACTTTGAAAACCTTGGAATGATGAGTCATTCTATTGAAAGATTTTGAAGGTGAATATGACTGGTGAATGACTTGGTGACATTTAAAAAACTGATGGTTGGGTTCGGATGCGATATCATTCCAAGTTTACAAGTACCCCCACAATACCTGAATCTGGGTAAGGCTTAGCTGGAAACTTATGTATTTTAGTATGGGTTCCCTCTGAACAAGCGTCATAGGGGTTATGCCGAGGCTGCCTCCATTGAAAGTGAAATGACGTGAAATGAGGTGAATGTCCTACCCAAGCCCTGTGCAGTTCCCGGGCTGACGGTTTGTTTTCACCGGGAGGCCAAGCTCATGGGGAGAGATGCCTATACTAGAGTATGTAAATGAAAGGTTAGGATTGATAGTTCGCATACTGCGTACGATAAATCAGGGCCAGTTACCCCTGACAAACTATTGCAATTGGTGTGGCACAAGTGTACAACCTCTGCAGAGTTTAACCTATTCGAATAGCTGCATCCGCGGTCATGGACAGTTGGAAAGGCCATATTGTTCTGTCATCAGAATTTTTCCAAAAATATGAATGGTGGCTTGTGACTTGAATTGAAAGGTGACTTTGACTTTGAATCACAACTGAGTTGTGGGAATGACACTAATGTTCCCACTTGAGTTAAGCAAATGAAGAGGCTTTGATTATTAAAGTGCTTATGAAATAAAACTGGCTTTATGCAAATGAAACTAGAGCTTAGAACCCCCTTACTATAGTTGATAGTATTTACCTTAGTATTAGTTTGCGAGTACTTTAAAGTACTCATGGTTGTGTCCCTGGCTATTCAAATGGCCAGACTATGAAGAGGAGTAACAGAACCCGGAAGAAGGACAACAAGACGTCTACGACAACTACGATCACTCCTGACGTCAACGGTTGCATGTGGAACAAATGGACTACTACTACGCTACTTCGCTTCCGCTATGTGTTATGTAATTGATCAATAGAACTTCTATTATTGTAATGAGACTGGATCATGTGATCCTTTATTTGTAAGATGATTATGTGTTGTAATGAATGATGTGTTGTGATATCAACCTATTATGTCTCGCAAAAACAATATTCCTGGGATTGCGAGTAATGGCATAATAGGCATCTGGACTTAAAAATCCGGGTGTTGACAAGTTGGTATCAGAGCCATTGTTGACCTTAGCAGACCCTAGTTAGAATGGACGTCTGAAAAACTTAGTTTCAAAACAAATGAAGGGATTATTTATGAAAACTTATTCTCACTCTTATCCTTGAGATCTCCTTCAAAATAAGAAATTTATGCTCTATTCTTCTTATACTACTACATAAAATTTTGACACACTACTCACTCCTCTAACTTACTCATCATAAATCTTCACAGATGGAGTACACCTACAAGTCTTATCAGCTTGGCCACGGAGGAAACCTAATGTTCGAGAAGGATCTGAAACAACTAGTTGAGTATTTAGGACGCCTGTATCCCGAGTTCTTCGGAATACCCCTCAACAATCCATTGGGAGGACAACCTCGGTGGGAAGTTACTGCAGATCTGAGAGGAAGCCTTGGAGCCCCAATATGGGAAACCACCTGGTTTTCTGTAACGGGAAACACTTGGAAGGAAGGACTAGTCAGAGCTATGCAGGAAGCAATTGCCCGTCTGTGTGGACAGAATATGAACAAGCTCAAGAATACCCGCTTCATTTACTACCCAAGACATGACCCCCTGGGAAGACCAATAAACATACCACGGCACCCAGAGATGAACCACTATGTTGCCTACCTCGACTTCATGTTGTACAAGACCTGCAAGGAGTTGAACAACGCCCTCGCCTTTCGCCAAGCACATTACCCGTGAAGACGAAGAATCCCCCCTGAAGAGTAGTATCATTAAAAGCACTTTCGTAGGTGTGAGTTTGTATCAGGATCCCCTTGTATCGTAGAACGAATGAATGGTTCTTCAAACCAACGGTGTGTTAGTTTTGTAATGTGTGATGCTTGGTATGAATGAAAAAGTGTTGTTGGTTTTTACCCCCGCAACACTACTCAAAAATTTCAAGTTATGATTTTTAAAAAAAACTTTAACAAAACAAACCATAGAAATTTCTCTCTTATCTTATCATCTACCTCAATGTTCAGATGGCCCCACCAACCCGCAGCACCAACCAGGATGCAATGATGCAGATGCTTCAGATGATGATGGTAGACCGAGAAGTCGAGAGAGCTGAACGACAAGCCAACATTGCTGCACTGCAACAGATAGCTCAGAACAATCAAGGCCATGGAAATCACGATCACCCTGGGTCGAAGCTGAAGAACTTTCAGAACACCAACCCACCCATGTTCAACAAGACTGAAGAGCCCCTAGATGCTGATGACTGGCTCCAGACCATGGAGAACAACCTCGAAGTTGCGGGAGTTGAAGCCGCAGAAAAAGTACTGTTCGCCACCCACTACCTGTCAGGACCTGCCAGAGCCTAGTGGACAAGTGCCCGCGCAATGAATGCGGGACAGATGATGACCTGGGAAGACTTCAAGCTGAAGTTTAGCAAGTATCACGTGCCCCAAGGACTGATCAAGAAGATGAGAGACGAGTTCCGCGAACTCAAGCAGGGAAGAATGTCCGTGGTGGTTCTCACTCTATCAAGGTACGCCCCGGATGAGACGGACACCAATGAGATGAAAAAGGAAAGATTTCTGAATGGACTGCATGATGAGATGCAAACTGTGTTAGTGAACATTTCGTTCGCTGACTTGGAAGCCCTCGTGGACTCAGCCATACAGATGGAGGGAAAGCTGCATCAGGCAAATGAGAACTGCAAGCGCAGGATGATGAACCAGAATGGACCCCACCATACCCAGAAGTACCGCAACAACTCCTCTGGAGGATTCACCCCAAGACACAACAAGCCAACTACTCAGACTTATCGCCCCAACTACACCAACAACAACAACGGAGGACCCCCGAAGCCCGGAGGCAACAACAACAACAGTCACAACAACAACAACAACAACAACAACAACAACAACAACAACAACAACAACAACAACAACAACCACCACCACAACAGCAACAACAACAATGGGAACAACAACCACACCAATACTGCCCCAAGGACTGGGAGAAATGCTACCCCCATCACCCCAAAGGACAAGGCAACAATCACCTGCTATGAATGTGGCACTGTAGGGCACTACTCAAATGAATGCCCCAAAAAACTTGCCAAAACTGCCCCCAATACTGCTGCACCTGCCCAGCAACAACGTCGCTTCGCAGGCCGAAGGAACCAGAACAATCACAACGGCCGTCTCTACCACATGAATGCCACTGAAGCCCAGGAAGCACCTCAGGCCATGCCAAGTATGTTTTCCTGTTAATCAAATTGCTCAATCTCTCTTAGGAACCTAACTTTTCTTAAAATCTCGGGACGAGATTTGTTTAAGGGGGAAGGGTTTGTAACATCCCAAAAATTTCAAAACAAAGAAAATGAATTTCCCTATTTCCAAAATTTTAAGCCAACAAAAACTTTTCTTAAATTAAGTTTGATACATAGTGATCTTGCTTAATTCTTGTGCTTTTGCCATGATTGTTTAATTAGTATTGGAAATGGTCTTAAACCCTAAACCTCACCCCTCTTTTCACCCTCCAAGTTAAAATAAAATAAAAAGAAATTAAATAAGAAAAGGGTATATGTGCCTATGGCTATTTTTGTAAAACTTTACCCTAGGCCTTTCTATCTTGTTTAGAGGATTGGAGAACCTTAATAAACCTTACCTAGTACTTATCAAACCAAATCCAAGGTGAAACCAAAGAAAGTAAAAAAGAAAATAAAAATGCCATAGAGGCATATGAGAGTAAAAGGTAAATTTGTGAATTTGAGGATCTTGACCCTAAGACTTGTTGTGAATGCTTGGATCACCCCTCTATACCATTTCAACACTCCACAACATCAAGTGGGTCAAGAAAACTCCAATTAAAAATCAAATGCAACATATGCATAGAGGCATATGTGGCACATAGCAATTTTACCCAAATCTTGTTCTATGCACTTATACCTTGCCCAAATGGTGTGAAACCATCTCTAAACCTAATCTCACACTAAATGGACCCTAACCCATGCCCAAGTAAAGCAAGGGAAACAAAAGGGAAGATTAAGCAAAATTGGAATATCATCTCTTATGTGTTTATGGCCATTTTTGCAAATCTTTGAGCTAGACCTTTTGGAATGGTTTCAATGGTTTGGAAATGCTCCTAAACTAATAAGAATCACTTTTGAGTCAAGAAAAATCAAATCAAATAGAGAGAAATGAAATATGGAGAAATACCCATTTTCACTCACATACACTTTAGCCAATTATGCAAATCTTTAACCAAGGCCACCTTTGCTTGTGCCATTGCTTGTGAAACACTTATATATGAATAAAAAACACTTTTCCATCAAAGAAACACAAATCAAATCAAAGGAAAATTCAAATCTCTCTCACATATGATAATGGTCACTTTGACACTTTTTATTATCTTGCCCACTTTGCACCCCTGGTTTGGAAGTTTCTTAAACCAAACTTGGCCAACTCTCTCCACCTCATCCAAGACCATGTCAAGATGAACAAGTTTGATGTTGACCATCAGGGTTGACTCTGCCTAGGTTGACCAGAATAGATGAGACAAGTGGAGACTTTGAATCAAAGAGAAGATGAGCCCATTTTTGAAATCTCACAAACCAGCACCATTTTGACCACCACCACCACCATTCTAATCCATTCAATATTCAAATGAACTCCACCAAAAATATTTTCAAAATTCAAATAAAAGTTTCATGCGGTCATTTCATCAAACACATTGTGTGCAAAAATCTGGAAAGTGGACACATGCTATAATCCAATGGATTTTGGGCTAAACCCCTTTCTAATTGTGATCATCAACCTCCTGTACCTCCTCTGCATCAGACCAAGCCCTTTTGCACTGATTAAAGTGGTGGCATGATGAAGAACTCCACCATGCCGGCCATGATAGACACACTCATGTCAAACCCTACCCTGGTTTACTCCTCTCCACAGAACCTTCCCAAACTAGCCTCTCTTTTCCTGCCAAGCATGCTACACATGGTTTCGGGACAAAAGGAAGCCTCCACAGCCCTGGCCGCGACGTGATCACCACGCCTGGGCGTGCCAGAGCGTGCATTGGCACGTTATTGGATGTGCCAGTACATGCCTCGCCTGGTCGCGTCTGTCCTCCCCTCGCCTTCTCCCTTTGCACGCGCGATCACCACTGCACCAGCTACACCGTAGACATGCTCATAGGCTCATGGAAGCAACGTCGCCATCGTCCTCGCCGGAGTTCGCCCGCCAGTACTGCGACACTCATTTGCACGCGCCCGATCAATCCTGTCACTCATTTGCAGCGCTAGCTAGACGTTGAGCATCGCCTAGCCGTCGCCTACCTCGCACACCCCCTCACTTGCCCCTTCGCCCTGGAACGCCATCGCCGTCGACGACCTTGCCCGCACCCTCGCAGCACCTCGCGCCCTATAAATAGAGCCATCCCTGCGCCTCCTTCTTCACACCAAACTCGCTCCTTTCCTTCCACTTGATCTCCTCGCACCCTCCCCGCTTCGCATTAGTGACCACCGTCGCCCAATCGCACGCCGGAGACCCGCAAGTCGCCGCAGATCAATCCATCGATTTAGGCCACCTCAAGCTCTATCGCGACCACCGTTGAGCTCGCTGTCGTCGACAACGACCAGCAGCATCGATGCCGTTGATCGTCGGAGCCCCAGCTCGCAGCCGACCCCCTACCTCCGCCGTGCCAGCAACCCCATCTCGTCGACGACGATGACGACGCATGGCCGTCGATCGTCCATCTAATCCTACGTCTCATATTAACAGGTACCGTTTCGGGTTACACAGTGACTGACGCGCAGGCCCCACTATCAGTTGGCCCGCAACGCTAGCTGGGCTGGCCCATTTCCCTCTCACTCGTTCGGGTCCGTTAGCATTTCCCGCCTAAGCCCAGAATTCAAATCCGTTTAATTCTTTTATGATTCAAATTCAATACTGGCCTTTGCTAGAATTTAAATAGTTTCAAATCTACCAATCCAAATTTGGTGATTCAAAATGTTCTAGAATCCTTATGAAATGGTCTAACTAATCCCACTGGTTTGAACCCTAGAACTGTTATGAAATTTGAATAGTAAAAATAACAAGTCAGAGACTTTTCAGATTTCAAATAATTATTAAAAATCAACCCAAATGAATTTTGAAGTGAATCCAATTGCTATAATTAACTTTTCAACCCCTCTAGTTTATTATGCAAAAATATGAGATGGTTACTGTGCATGATCATGGGCTAGAATCAAAAATTGGCTATGTAGTCAATACTAGCCCATTTCAATTAGTTTCAAAGTTTGTAATTTCAAATCTATGAGGTGTAGCACCTCATTTAAATCATTTTCCCAAGTGTTATGAAGTAAGATGATGATCCCTAGTGCATGGTCTCATACTTTCTCACTTGTGGAACTTAAATCAAAATGATATTTAAATCACATGAGATGATGAATCTCATTTAAATCATTTTTATCAAATGATAAATGTGAAGCATTGACCTTGGTCAACATGACCTCACCTTTATGCATTGAGAAGATTAAATCTTAACAAGAGTTAATGAGAGGAAATTATTTCTCCCAAACAAAAGAGAAACCCTAATTCACATTTCAATGAGAGGAAGTTATTTCTCTAACATCAAGTAAGGAAACCCTAGCATAATTTTGGTTAAATATTAAGTAGTGATGCTAGATCATTTGTGTGAGCCATTAAGGATAATTAAGACTACTTAAGTGTTATTTGGTGATTGTATCCTCGTATTCGTTTATAGACGCTAGTACCGGAGACTATCAAGAGGAAGAGGTATTCTACCAAGAGGAAGAAGAAAAAACTTTGATCACCTCACCAATCAAGGCAAGCTATTACCAATGCAACCTAGACTAGTGCAAAGCTCTACAAGAGCAAGGCACCATTACATTTTACTTTATGATCCTATCCCAAGTTTTTACTCTACATGTTTTATTGAATTTTACTTATCAAAGTTACTTTTGATTTATGATTCACTTGGTTTAGTTATGAAGTAGTACAAGAGCATCACACTTAGCCTAGAAAGCTATAAGTTATTTAGCACCCCTCATAACTAGTTGCTAGTGCTAAAGATTAAAAGTGACTACTCTAGTTGGGAACTTGTGAAATGAAATGACTTTGAAAACCTTGGAATGATGAGTCATTCTATTGAAAGATTTTGAAGGTGAATATGACTGGTGAATGACTTGGTGCATTTACAAAACTGATGGTTGGGTTCGGATGCGATATCATTCCAAGTTTACAAGTACCCCCACAATACCTGAATCTGGGTAAGGCTTAGCTGGAAACTTATGTATTTTAGTATGGGTTTGATACGCGTACAGCACGCGTCCGTTGGGAACACCAAGAGGAAGGTGTGATGCGTACAGCGGCAAGTTTTCCCTCAGTAAGAAACCAAGGTTAATCGAACCAGTAGGAGCCAAGAAGCACGTTGAAGGTTGATGGCGGCGAGATGTAGTGCGGCGCAACACCAGGGATTCCGGTGCCAACGTGGAACCTGCACAACACAACCAAAGTACTTTGCCCCAACAAAACAGTGAGGTTGTCAATATCACCGGCTTGCTGTAACAAAGGATTAGATGTATAGTGTGGATGATGATTGTTTGCAGAGAACAGTAGAACAAGTATTGCAGTAGATTGTATTCGATGTAAAAGAATGGACCGGGGTCCACAGTTCACTAGAGGTGTCTCTCCCATAAGATAAATAGCATGTTGGGTGAACAAATTACAGTTGGGCAATTGACAAATAGAGAGGGCATGACCATGCACATACATGATATGATGAGTATTGTGAGATTTAATTGGGCATTACGACAAAGTACATAGGCCGCTATCCAGCATGCATCTATGCCTAAAAAGTCCACCTTCAGGTTATCATCCGAACCCCTTCCAGTATTAAGTTGAAAACAACAGACAATTGCATTAAGTATGGTGCGTAATGTAATCAATAACTACATCCTCGGACATAGCATCAATGTTTTATCCCTAGTGGCAACAGCACATCCACAACCTTAGAACTTTCTGTCACTGTCCCAGATTTAATGGAGGCATGAACCCACTATCGAGCATAAATACTCCCTCTTGGAGTTAAGAGTAAAAACTTGGCCAGAGCCTCTACTAATAACGGAGAGCATGCAAGATCATAAACAACACATAGGTAATAGATTGATAATCAACATAACATAGTATTCTCTATCCATCGGATCCCAACAAACACAACATATAGCATTACAGATAGATGATCTTGATCATGTTAGGCAGCTCACAAGACCCGACAATGAAGCACAATTAGGAGAAGATGACCATCTAGCTACTGCTATGGACCCATAGTCCAGGGGTGAACTACTCACTCATCACTCCGGAGGCGACCATGGCGGTGAAGAGTCCTCCGGGAGATGATTCCCCTCTCCGGCAGGGTGCCGGAGGCGATCTCCTGAATCCCCCGAGATGGGATTGGCGGCGGCGGCATCTCTGGAAGGTTTTCCGTATCGTGGCTCTCGGTACTGGGGGTTTCGCGACGAAGACTATATATAGGCGGAAGGGCAGGTCAGGAGGCGTCACGGGGGCCCCACACGCTAGGGCCGCGCGGGCCCCCCCTGGGCCGCGCCGCCCTAGTGTGGCGGCGCCCCGTGGCCCCACTTCGTCTCTCCTTCGGTCTTCTGGAAGCTTCGTGGCAAAATAGGCCCCTGGGCGTTGATTTCGTCCAATTGCGAGAATATTTCCTTACTAGGATTTCTGAAACCAAAAACAGCAGAAACAAAGAATCGGCTCTTCGGCATCTCGTTAATAGGTTAGTGCCGGAAAATGCATAAATATGACATAAAGTATGCATAAAACATGTAGATATCATCAATAATGTGGCATGGAACATAAGAAATTATCGATACGTCGGAGACGTATCAGCATCCCCAAGCTTAGTTTCTGCTCGTCCCGAGCAGGTAAACGATAACAAAGATAATTTCTGGAGTGACATGCCATCATAACCTTGATCATACTATTGTAAGCATATGTAATGAATGCAGCGATCAAAACAATGTAAATGACATGAGTAAACAAATGAATCATATAGCAAAGACTTTTCATGAATAGTACTTCAAGACAAGCATCAATAAGTCTTGCATAAGAGTTAACTCATAAAGCAATAATTCAAAGTAAAGGCATTGAAGCAACACAAAGGAAGAATAAGTTTCAGCGGTTGCTTTCAACTTGTAACATGTATATCTCATGGATAATTGTCAACATAGAGTAATATAACAAGTGCAATATGCAAGTATGTAGGAATCAATGCACAATTCACACAAGTGTTTGCTTCTTGAGGTGGAGAGAAATAGGTGAACTGACTCAACATAAAAGTAAAATAAAGGCCCTTCGCAGAGGGAAGCATTGATTGCTATATTTGTGCTAGAGCTTTGGTTTTGAAAACATAGAAACAATTTTGTCAACGGTAGTAATAAAGCATATGTGTTATGTAAATTATATCCTACAAGTTGCAAGCCTCATGCATAGTATACTAATTAGCTCGGATTACCTGGATTATCATCGCAATGCATATGTTTTAACCAAGTGTCACAAAGGGGTACCTCTATGCCGCCTGTACAAAGGTCTAAGGAGAAAGCTCGCATTGGATTTCTCGCTATTGATTATTCTCAACTTAGACATCCATACCGGGACAACATAGACAACAGATAATGGACTCCTCTTTTATGCATAAGCATTCAACAACAGTTAATTTTCTCATATGAGATTGAGGATATTTGTCCAAAACTGAAACTTCCACCATGGATCATGGCTTTAGTTAGCGGCCCAATGTTCTTCTCTAACATTATGCATGCTCTAACCATTCTAGCGGTAAATCTCCCTTACTTCAGACAAGACGGACATGCATAGCAACTCACATGATATTCGACAAAGAGTAGTTGATGGCGTCCCCAGGAACATGGTTATCGCTCAACAAGCAACTTGATAAGAGATAAAGTGTATAAGTACATATTCAATACCACAATAGTTTTTAGGCTATTTGTCCCATGAGCTATATATTGCAAAGGTAAAGGATAGAAATTTAAAGGTAGCACTCAAGCAATTTACTTTGGAATGGCGGAGAAATACCATGTAGTAGGTAGGTATGGTGGACACAAATGGCATAGTGGTTGGCTCAAGGATTTTGGATGCATGAGAAGTATTCCCTCTCGATACAAGGCTTAGGCTAGCAAGGCTATTTGAAACAAACACAAGGATGAACCGGTGCAGCAAAACTCACATAAAAGACATATTGTAAACGTTATAAGACTCTACACCGTCTTCCTTGTTGTTCAAACACTTTAATAGAAATTATCTAGACCTTAGAGAGACCAATTATGCAAACCAAATTTTAGCAAGCTCTATGTATTTCTTCATTAGTAGGTGCAAAGTATATGATGCAAGAGCTTAAACATGAGCACAACAATTGCCAAGGATCACATTATCCAAGACATTTTAGCAATTACTACATGTGTCATTTCCCGTTTCCAACCATATAACAATTTAACGAAGAAGATTCAACCTTCGCCATGAACACTATGAGTAAAGCCTAAGGACATATTTGTCCATATGCAACAGCGGAGCGTGTCTCTCTCCCACACAATGAATGCTAGGATCCATTTTATTCAAACAAAACAAAAACAAAAACAAACCGATGCTCCAAGCAAAGTACATAAGATGTGATGGAATAAAAATATAGTTTCACTAGAGGAACATGATAATGTTGTCGATGAAGAAGGGGATGCCTTGGGCATCCCCAAGATTAGACGCTTGAGTCTTCTTGAAATATGCAGGGGTGAACCACCGGGGCATCCCCAAGCTTAGAGCTTTCACTCTCCTTGATCATATCATATCATCCTCCTCTCTTGATCCTTGAAAACTTCCTCCACACCAAACTCAAAACAACTCATTAGAGGGTTAGTGCACAATTAAAATTTATATGTTCAGAGGTGACACAATCATTCTTAACACTTCTGGACATTGCCCAAAGCTACTGAAAGTTAATGGAATCGAAAAATCCATCAAGCATAGCAAAACAGGCAATGCGAAATAAAAGGCAGAATCTGTCAAAACAGAATAGTTCGTAAAGACGAATTTTATTGAGGCACCAGACTTGCTCAAATGAAAATGCTCAAATTGAATGAAAGTTGCGTAAATATCTGAGGATCACTCACGTAAATTTTCATAATTTTCTGAGTTACCTACAGAGAATTAGGCCCAGATTCGTTACAGCAAAGAAATCTGTTTCTGCGCAGTAATCCAAATCTAGTATGAACCTTACTATCAACGACTTTACTTGGCACAACAATGCATAAAACTAAGATAAGGAGAGGTTGCTACAGTAGTAACAACTTCAAGACTCAAAAATAAAATAAAGATACTGTAGTAAAAACATGGTTTGTCTCCCATAAGCGCTTTTCTTTAACGCCTTTCAGCTAGGCGCAGAAAGTGTATATCAAGTATTATCAAGAGATGATGCATCAACATCATAATTTTCACAATTTGTCTCATTGGGGATCTTAGATGCTCCCTTATCTATAGTGGTTTTAAGAGCTTTATCAATTTTAGGCCTATAATAGCTTTTTGGTTTAGGCACCTTAGAGACATACATGAACTTTTGCTCCTTACCCACATAAGCTTTCTCTCTAAACTTTATAGATGAAAAGGTTGAACCCAATGTTCCCATAGCCTCTTCAAGTCCGCTAATCCTTTGGGTTTGGTTATCATGAATAGCACAAGATTCTAAGATGGCGATTCTCTCATTAATTCCACCTAGAGGTTTATCAAGTTTATCAGTGCTATCAAGTAATGCTCCCAAAGTAGTATCAATACTTGGAAGGTTTTGCTCGATGGTTTCCAACTTTTTCATGACATCTTCAAGAGAGGTTTCAATTTTAACTTCATTAACAGGTGGTATTCCAAATAAACTCTCAATAATGCAACTAGCTTCTAAGGCAGGAGTTCCTAGGAAGTTACCTCCCACGAGACAATCAAGAACATACCTATTCCAGCTAGAGATACCAACATAAAAATTCCTCAGTAGGATAGTGGTGGAGTGTTTCTTAGTGCACCTATTATGGGCATCGCTAATTCTATACCAAGCATCTTTTAAACATTTTCCCCCTTTTTGCTTAAACGCACGAACTTCAACTTCAGGATTACTCATTTTAGCAACAGTAAATAAAGCAAACTAGATAAAGTAAATGCAAGTAACTAATTTTTTTTGTGTTTTTAATATAGCAAACAAGATAGCAAATAAAGTAAAACTAGCAACTAATTTTTTTGTGTTTTGTTTTAGTGCAGCAAACAAAGTAGTAAATAAAATAAAGCAAGACAAAAACAAAGTAAAGAGATTGGAAGTGGAGACTCCCCTTGCAGCGTGTCTTGATCTCCCCGGCAACGGCGCCAGAAAATCTGCTTGATACGCGTACAGCACGCGTCCGTTGGGAACCCCAAGAGGAAGGTGTGATGCGTACAGCGGCAAGTTTTCCCTCAGTAAGAAACCAAGGTCTATCGAACCAGTAGGGGCCAAGAAGCACGTTGAAGGTTGATGGCGGCGAGATGTAGTGCGGCGCAACACCAGGGATTCCGGCGCCAACGTGGAACCTGCACAACACAACCAAAGTACTTTGCCCCAACGAAACAGTGAGGTTGTCAATCTCACCGGCTTGCTGTAACAAAGGATTAGATGTATAGTGTGGATGATGATTGTTTGCAGAGAACAGTAGAACAAGTATTGCAGTAGATTGTATTCGATGTAAAAGAATGGACCAGGGTCCACAGTTCACTAGAGGTGTCTCTCCCATAAGATAAATAGCATGTTGGGTGAACAAATTACAGTTGGGCAATTGACAAATAGAGAGGGCATGACCATGCACATACATGATATGATGAGTATTGTGAGATTTAATTGGGCATTACAACAAAGTACATAGACCGCTATCCAGCATGCATCTATGCCTAAAAAGTCCACCTTCAGGTTATCATCCGAACCCCTTCCAGTATTAAGTTGAAAACAATAGACAATTGCATTAAGTATGGTGCGTAATGTAATCAATAACTACATCCTCGGACATAGCATCAATGTTTTATCCCTAGTGGCAACAGCACATCCACAACCTTAGAACTTTCTGTCACTGTCCCAGATTTAATGGAGGCATGAACCCACTATCGAGCATAAATACTCCCTCTTGGAGTTAAGAGTAAAAACTTGGCCAGAGCCTCTACTAATAACGGAGAGCATGCAAGATCATAAACAACACATAGGTAATAGATTGATAATCAACATAACATAGTATTCTCTATCCATCGGATCCCAACAAACACAACATATAGCATTACAGATAGATGATCTTGATCATGTTAGGCAGCTCACAAGACCCGACAATGAAGCACAATTAGGAGAAGACGACCATCTAGCTACTGCTATGGACCCATAGTCCAGGGGTGAACTACTCACTCATCACTCCGGAGGCGACCATGACGGTGAAGAGTCCTTCGGGAGATGATTCCCCTCTCCGGCAGGATGCCGGAGGCGATCTCCTGAATCCCCCGAGATGGGATTGGCGGCGGTGGTGTCTCTGGAAGGTTTTCCGTATCGTGGCTCTCGGTACTGGGGGTTTCGCGACGAAGACTATATGTAGGCGGAAGGGCAGGTCAGGAGGAGTCACGGGGGCCCCACACGCTAGGGCCGCGCCGCCCTAGTGTGGCGGCGCCCCGTGGCCCCACTTCGTCTCTCCTTCGGTCTTCTGGAAGCTTCGTGGCAAAATAGGCCCCTGGGCGTTGATTTCGTCCAATTCCGAGAATATTTCCTTACTAGGATTTCTGAAACCAAAAACAGCAGAAAACAGGAACTGGCTCTTCGGCATCTCGTTAATAGGTTAGTGCTGGAAAATGCATAAATATGACATAAAGTATGCATAAAACATGTAGATATCATCAATAATGTGGCATGAAACATAAGAAATTATCGATACGTCGGAGACGTATCAGGGTTCCCTCTGAACAAGCGTCATAGGGGTTATGCCGAGGCTGCCTCCATTGAAAGTGAAATGACATGAAATGAGGTGAATGTCCTACCCAAGCCCTGTGCAGTTCCCGGGCTGACGGTTTGTTTTCACCGGGAGGCCAAGCTCATGGGGAGAGATGCCTATACTAGATTATGTAAATGAAAGGTTAGGATTGATAGTTTGCGTACTGCGTACGATAAATCAGGGCCAGTTACCCCTGACGAACTATTGCAATTGTTGTGGCACAAGTGTACAACCTCTGCAGAGTTTAACCTATTCGAATAGCCGCGTCCGCGGTCATGGACAGTTGGAAAGGCCATACTGTTCCGTCATCAGAATTTTTCCAAAAATATGAATGGTGGCTTGTGACTTGAATTCAAAGGTGACTTTGACTTTGAATCACAACTGAGTTGTGGGAATGACACTAATAATGTTCCCACTTGAGTTAAGCAAATGAAGAGGCTTTGATTATTAAAGTGCTTATGAAATAAAACTGGCTTTGACAAGGTATTAACTTGTCAATGCCTACAGGTTGTAGACTAGGGTTTAGTTGGAAGTAGAGGGCAAGTAGATCTCGAAGGTTTCAGCCGAAGAGTACTCGATGATTATGAAAACTAGGGTTTGAGAGACAATGATTCGATGCTTTCTTCGTCCCTCGACTCCCCCTTATATAGGAGGCGGAGTCGAGGGATTCGTGTTGTACAAGTTACAGAGTCCGGGAAGGTTTCTAATTCATCCCGCAAGATTACAAATAATGCTTCCTATTACAACTCTAGCTTTCCTTAATAATATCTTGGGCTTCCGAATCTTCTTATTCTTCGAGTAGTAGGCCTTCAGTAAACCCCGGGTACCATCTTCGGCAGGCCCATTTGGGATGCCTATGTCAGTAGCCCCCGAGATTTTGCTTGAATCGTAGAGTCAGGGAAAATCTCCACTGTTTATTTTTATTCGACAACTTTAACTTTTCTATATTTCTTCACATAAATTTCTATATTGTACAGGGATAATGGTAGTTGAGGCTAGTTCATCTGACGGATCAGGTACTAGTTAACTGCTCTAGTGGCAATCCGCAAAAACCTACTTCAAGATCACGTCCCTGGACATGATCTCGGGATACTGGTGTAAACTTCGACAGGTGCCGCTTAAGGTCTTACCATTCTGTCGAGTCCCAGTCAAATTTATCGGGTACCTAACGCGTCCATTAGGATTTTTCTTCGTATCTGTTGATACGGATAATAGTAGCAAACCGACGTCAGAGACGGCGCCACGCCTCACAGAACGGATCTGGGGTCTTACCTTCGCAAAGTTTTGCGGCATTCAGAAATTGATCGCAACTTTGGCGTTCTGAGAATATATTGTCGAGTGCTTATTCGGCTGTTGGAATGGCACATTTTATTGAGTCAAAGATGACTTAAATTGTTCTCCCGATGGGAGTATATGCAGAGTTATTTATAACTCGAAATATACTCTTTTGCTCTTCTATCTTTCTTCTTTTCATTCTTTCTTTCTTTTTTATAATTTCATCGGGCACGCGAACAGCGTTCCCGATGGAAGTAGCCCCCGAGGCTACAGCCAAGGACTTGTGCTTGGATGTAGGCTCCACGTCTTATGCCGCTATATTTTCTTTCTCTCCCGAAGTTTTACAATTTTCTCGGGTGCGCGAACAGCGCTCCCGATGGGAGTAGCCCCCGAGGCTATGAACAAATATTTGTATTTGATCATAGGCTCACGCCATTTCTATTTTGTCTTTCTTGATCTTTTCATTTTTTCAAAGTAGCCCCTGAGCATTTGATCAAAAACTTGTGTTTGATCAGAGGCTCACAAATATTTTCCATGTCGCCTTTTATGAAGCTGTTGAGGCAAATTTTTTCTTCCACCAAGCTGACGCTATTGCTGACGATAGCCATGACTGCAAATCCGAAAATCACGACAAATCTTCTCCCGCTGCCTTGCGGGCCCAATTTATCCACTATCTTGACACGTCCTACAAGTGGGGGACACACGTCTTCCGCTTTTTCTGGCGCACGTACCGTAACTTCTCCAATGTTAAAATACTTTTTTACCCTTGTTTCCACGTGGCTATCATCTGCCGCACACTTTTCCAATCCAACGGTCCGCCGCTTCGCCGCACCTCTATATAAGATCTCCTTCTTCTTCCTCGAACACTTCCGCTCGCGCCGTTCTCCTGCTCTCCTCTGCAAAATCTCCTCCTGCGCTCCACAATTCCCTAAGCTCATCTTCTCCAAGCTGCATTCTCGCGCCATTGTTGATGCCACCGCGTCGGTTGATCAGGCACAGCACGCCAGAATCATCAATGGCTGCCGTGGATCTGGGAGCCGCGGAGTGGGAAAGGTCCAAGATTTCCACCCAGGATATCAATCTCCTGAAGAAGCTGGGGATCAGCAAGAAACCCAAGGCGCTGTTCTTCCCTAGTGAAGAAAGCTACCCAACCCCTCCAATGGGGTATCGGGTAAGTTTTGTCGACCACCTCATCCGCGGTCTCTCCGCCCCCATTCATCCTTTCCTCCGCGGACTGCTTTTCATTTATGGTCTGCAACTTCACCACCTCACGCCAAATTCTATCCTCCACATCTCCATTTTCATCACCCTCTGCGAAGCCTTCCTTGGCGTCCAGCCTAACTGGGCTCTATGGAAGCGCATTTTCTTCTGTCGCCGTAATGGCTCGCCCCACCGTCGATTACTTCGACGTCAAACTCCCTGATTCAGTTCAAGGGTGGCGCAAGAAGTGGTTGTACATTCAGGAGGAGAACCATGGATGTGCTGAAGACAACATCCCTCCTTTCGATGGCGCCGAAAAAATCCTTCGCCGCCGCTCCTGGGACGCAGAAGCTACCGAAGAAGAAAAAATATCGACAGAGGCCCTGATGACTCGCATCCATGAGTTGCAAAATACTCGCAGCAAAGAGCTGTCAGGTATTCAGATCACAGCGTATTTTCTTAGAACTAGGGTGCAGCCTCTTCAAGCTCGCAAATACCCTCTCTGGAAGTATGCTGGCGACAAGGACGTAGATCGGCTGTCGGCGGATTTAGAGGTCAAGGACTTGGAAAAACTTGTCCGAAAAATCTCCTCCCTCAGCAAAAAAGATCCTGTTCCTTCTTCTTGCCGTGTAAAACCATTCAGCGCCACCAATCCACTTCCCAAGGTAAACTTTGCCGCTTGATTTGTTATTGCTTTGCTATCTCCTTGTTTTTTGTTATTCCTTTATTGACATCTTCCCCTGTTGTTTTTTACAGAACCACCCAAATCTTATCTCGCTTCCTCCCCTTCCTGAAGGTGGAGAAGTCGAGGAAAGGGCCGTTGTCACCGACGACAACCAAGATGCTCCCTCTTTTGTTAATGAACCCGTGGATTCTCTAAAATCTGTGGGATCTTCTGAAAAGGAAGCTGCCTCCGAAGGCACTGTATCGGCACAATCTCCTCCTCCTGCTGTTTCTGCAAGGAACAAGAGGAAGAGGAATGATGCCAAAGATTCCGGCACCTCCAAAGCCGAAGAAGTTGGTCCTTCACGTCAGAAGGCAACTTATGATCCATATCTTGAATCCCTCATCAGCTCGTAAGTCACCTTTATTTCCCCTTATTTTTGTACTCGAAGATTTTTATCTATCTTGCTTTTTATGCTGTCGATGTTTAATCGCAGTGATGATGAGGAAGAAGTACCAACTCTTGATGTGGCTGCTCGAACGAGTACGTCACATACTTTAATTGTTTCGGAGACGCCCGTTGAAGGAGAGGAATCCTCGCCTCCTCAACAAAACGTTGGTGCTCCTACTCCTCCTTCAAGCCCTCTTGTCCCTTCACCAAAAAGGACAAGGGTGGAAACGATCATGGAGCCTACCCTCCAATTGGGTAGCTCCTCCAATCCTCTCTTGGATGATGTAAGTTCTTAATTTGCTTGTCGCTATCTATATTTCCTCTGTTTGCTTCTTTATACCTTCATATTTTTCCCATACCGATGTTTTCTTTCTTTGTCCTTCTTTGATAGCCTATGATCAAAGAGCTTGTTCGTATCGGTGCCCAATTCATTGGGTACCGTGAATATGCCAGCAAAACTGAAGGTAATAACTTTTTGATGACCCTTGTTCACAACTTCTTGATCTTGTTTTGTTGCAATTTTGACGATTCTTTACTATTTTGGCAGAGAAACTTGCAGAAGCCAACAAGCTTGTTGACACTCTTGCTCAGAAACTGGAGCAAAGTGAAACGGCTCGAAAGAAAGCTGAACTTGATGCTAGCCAAGCTAGAGCAGAGGCTGATAAGGCCAAGGCAAAAGCTGCTAGTGTCGAAGATCTGCAAAAAAGACTTGATGACGCCGAAACTGCTTTGAACGAACACAAGGCCGCACAGGCTACTCGTGAACAGGCTATCATCAAGCGCTTGAACACGCAGAACCGGCGCTTCCTTGGTAATCTTGTCGATCTCTTCTATCTTTCGTAGATTTACTTTTCCTTGCTTGCTGTCGACCAACATATATTTCCTGTGGCAGGTAAAACAAACCAAGAATTTGAGCTTGAAGATCCCGACAATGATCCTCTCCTTGACGCACTCTCTTTCCTGGAGTTTCATGGAACCGAAGTTCACGAAGGCATGGAGCATGCTGACACAGGATTATCAAGGCTGTTCCCCTACTTCTTCCCGAAGAAAGAGGAGCCCAAGACTTTCCTTGCTCTTGCCAAGGACTTCAATCCACCAGAAGATCTTGGACTGAAGATGCGCCAAGAGAACATAAAGATTGCTGTCGAAAGCACTGTTGCCTTGGTTGCTGATAGCCAACAAACTATCGACTGGGCGAAAGTAGGCGACACAGACCAGATAGAGCAAACAAAATGGCGATCTTTGATCAAGGCAGCCAAGCCCAACACGAAGAAAATCTTGGCCTATCTCGGGATCAAGCCATCTGCAACTCCTAGCTCATCAAGGCCGGAGGTCTAGTTGAATGCCTCTTCTTTTTTATTTTTCTGTTTCTTTAGCTATTGTCGCCATATTAGCTTTGGCGACAATTACCTTAGTAGTCCTTTTGAAGAACTCCTTCTGTAATATCTATGTAAATTTCCTGAAGATCAATGGAATTCTGTCTTGCGCAATCATTTGATATTGAAATTTTCTTTTCCAGATGATTTTTGATAACTACTCTGCCAGTCCTCGTGCTGCCGATACTTCTCCTGCTTCCTCCTTCTCGAAGAAAACACTAGTCGATGATAATCTCATTGAAGGTTCTTCAAGCAAACATTTGTCGCAAGATTTGCAAGAACTTCGACAGCAACTTCAATCCATGAAAAAACAAACTCTGGCAATGATGGAACAATCTCGAAAAGCATCCGAGAGAGAGAAAATCGCTCTTCAACGAGCCAAAGAGGCCATAGCTTCCAAGGATGCTGCTGTGTCGGAAGCTGAGAAAGCCACTACTCGAGAAAATAGCATGCTCGAGCTAATGATTGAAGCTAGCGCGGATATGCTAGGTATGTTTTTCCAACCTCACACTGCTTCTTTCTTTTTGTCACTGTGCCTCCCCTTAGATTTCTTGCTTTGTCGCTTAATAGGCTCAGTTCTCGACGCTGCCGCTGAAGACGAAAGAGTGAATGTCAGGACGAATCTCCTCGTCAATCTTTCTCTTAACCATGGATGTCTTTTCTGGGCCACTCCTGAGCGAACCCAGCAAATTGTCAGGTTCCAAGATCGCGCTTGTCAGGTGCGCGAATTTCTCAATTTCTGCACGAGAACCTTAACCCTTGTTTACAAGACTTTATTTCCTCGAGATGAGGCTCCCGAAACTCTTCTTGGACTGATGGAGAAATTTAGAGATGCTCCTCGTATTCATAACTTTGTGCAAGCTCAATTGACTGCTGGCGCAAGATTTGCCATGATTATGATACACATTTGCCATCCCAAGTTGGACCTAACGAAGATTGTTGCTGATTGCTTGGCCAAGAAATCGCGGCGGAAAAATAACATTGACTCAATCAATGAGATGGTTACTCCTGTGGCTGAGGCGATGATGGATGAACTTCTTCGGATGGATTCAGAATTCTTCATCAAGGGAACCTATGCTGAGCACAAGACAACCAGAGGTTTATCCATAGATAGTATACTAGGCCTGAACTGAACTGTACTATATTGCGAGAAATTATGTCTATATCTTGTCGATCTCTTTGGTTCCGAAGAATTTGTTTATATTGTAAAGCAGCCTATATTGCTGGAGCCCCCGAGCCTCTGGCTAGAGTTTATACTATTTTGCTATCTCGAAGATTCTTCTTCTTGTTGCAAGAAGATATATTTATTTTTCCATCGATGGGTTACAAGCCCCCGAGTATTTTGGTGTCGAAGTTCTATATTTTTGTTGCGAGGTTTTCAGACCAAAGCAATAAGATTTTGACGAGTATGCTATATTTATAGTTGTTAGCTTCCGATGTTCTATTTGGCGAGGTATTATCGTACCAAGGCGAAATATTTCGGTAAGTCTAGTTTATCTATATTGTATATATTTTGTAACTTGAAGGCGTTGAGCCCCCGAGCGTGTCGAAGAATAAGAAGTATATCTCCACTATCTTTATTATATTGCAGCACCGCGAGCCCGCCTCATTAAAAACCTTTCCGGCCCCACTCGGTGCCCCGAAAAGGAAAAGAGTGCGTCTGAAAACTCGCGGGCATTTCAGTACATTGTATTTTTACAAAGGAGGACTCTATTTCGACTCTACGCGTAGAACCGCCTGAGCTGCGCCACGTTCCAGGGGTTTTTCTCGGGAGCCCCCGTCTTCTTGTCCTTGATCCTATATGCTCCTCCGTCGATGACTTCCGTGACGACGTAAGGGCCTAGCCATGGTGATTCGAGCTTTTCAGTAATTTTTTGATTTAACAGTAAGACCAAATCTCCGACCTGAAAAGATCTTGGCCTTAACCGTCGACTGTGGTAGTTTTTGAGGTCCTGCTGGTATTTGGTGACTCGTGAAAGTACTTCATCTCGAGCTTCATCGAGTGCGTCTACGTCGTCCTCCAAAGCTTTCCTTGAAGTTTCCTCGTCATACTCTGTCACTCTTGGAGAATCATGCTCTATCTCAATTGGTAGTACTGCCTCAGCTCCATGGACGAGGAAGAACGGAGTTTCTTGTGTCGCCGTATTTGGTGTTGTTTGGATGCTCCATAAAACACTTGGCAATTCTTCTGGCCAGGTATGTCGAGCCTTTTCAAGCGGTCCTAGCAAGCGCTTTTTGATACCGTTGCATATGATGCCATTGGCTTTCTCGACTTGGCCATTGGTTTGCGGGTGCCCAACTGACGCAAAGTGCAATTTAATGCCTACTTCTGCGCAGTACTCCTTGAATTCCTTGGATGTGAAGTTTGTACCGTTGTCTGTGACAAAGCTATGAGGCACTCCGAACCGAAAAACGAGGCCTTTCACAAACTTTATTGTTGATGCTGCATCTGGTGAATTTATTGGCTTCGCTTCTACCCACTTTGTGAATTTGTCGACAGCAACCAACAGGTACTCATATCCTCCTGGCGAAGCTTTGTGCAACTTGCCCACCATATCGAGTCCCCATTGGGCAAAAGGCCACGACAATGGTATTGGCATCAGCTCTGCCGCCGGAGAGTGAGGTTTTGCGGCGAATCTCTGGCACGCGTCGCAGGTTCTTACTATCTCTTTCGCATCCTCGATTGCTGTCAACCAGTAAAAACCTGCCCGAAAAACATTGGCTGCAATAGCTCGACTGCTCGCATGGTGACCACATATTCCTTCATGCACATCTTTTAGGATTATCCTTCCTTCTTCGGGTGTGACACACCTTTGCAGGACGCCTGAAATACTTCGCTTGTATAATTCCCCTTTAATCACTGTGAAAGCTTTGGACCGTCGAATAATTCGCCTTGCCACAACTGGATCGTCGGGTATTTCTTTCCTGAGGATATACGATATGTAGGCTTGCATCCAAGGGACTTCTACCATCATCACAAGCTCCTGGTCTTCTTCGTCCTCCACGGCCTCTTTGAGGGGCGCCGAAGTTTTTTCTTCTTTTGCTTTTTTCTGTGCCTTCTTCGGCTTTGTGGATCTCTCTGCTATTTCTTCCCAAAATACACCTGGCGGGATTGGGAGGCACTGCGACCCGATGTTTGCGAGAACGTCGGCTTCATCATTGCTCAACCTACTGATGTGATTTACCTCGCATCCATCGAACAGCTTCTCAAGCTCATTGTACACCTCCTTGTATGCTATCATGCTATCATTGACTGCATCACATTGGTTCATAACTTGCTGAGCTACCAATTGTGAGTCGCCAAAGATTTTTAGTCGAGTTGCGCCGCAAGCTTTCGCCATCTTCATCCCGTGTATGAGGGCTTCGTATTCCGCTTCATTGTTGGATGCGTTTGGGAACGTCATCCGTAGGACGTACTTTAACTTGTCGCCTTCAGGTGATATAAGTATCACTCCTGCGCCAGCTCCTTCTACTCTCTTGGATCCATCAAAGTTCATAGTCCAAGTTCTCGACAAATCTGGAGGTCCCGTGTTTTGCAGTTCCATCCACTCTGCAATGAAATCTGGCAAAACTTGCGACTTGATTGCCTTTCTTTTTTCATACGTGATGTCCCGAGTGGAAAGTTCTATTCCCCAAAGGGAGACACGCCCTGTAGCTTCTGGATTGTTCAGTATATTTGAGAGAGGTGCTTCATTGACTACTATTATCGGGTGTGCCGAAAAATAGTGGTGCAACTTTCTTGCCGTTGTGATTACTCCATATGCTAGCTTCTGGTACTGCGGGTACCGCTGTTTGGAAGGCGATAAAACTTCACTGATGAAATATACCGGCCTTTGCACTCCATGGAGTTTCCCTTCTTCTTCTCTTTCGACAACTAGCACTGTGCTAACCACCTGGGGTGTGGCTGCAATGTACAGCAGGAGAGGTTCTTTTTCCTTCGGCGCCACCAAGATTGGTGGTGTCGAGATTGTGCGTTTCAGATCCTCGAAAGCTCTATCGGCTTCTTCGTTCCACTGGAATTTCTCCCCCTGCTTTATCAAAGCGTAGAACGGTAACGCTTTTTCTCCCAGCCTGGTGACGAATCTGCTTAAAGCTGCGACTCGCCCAGTCAATTGATGTATTTCTTTTAACTTTGTTGGCTTCCTCATTGTTACGATAGCTTGTATTTTGTCGGGATTTGCTTCAATTCCTCTTGCTGAAACTAGGAACCCAAGAAGTTCTCCTGCTGGGACGCCGAAGGAGCACTTCGTTAGGTTCAGCTTGAGACGGAATTTGTCGAGGTTGTCGAAGGTTTCCTTGAGATCCTCGATCAGCGTCGTCCCCTTTTTTGATGTTATGACAACATCGTCGATGTATACTTGCACATTTTTTCCAATCTGTGTCGCCAAACACTTCTGCATCATCCTCTGATATGTTGCTCCCGCGTTTTTCAGACCAAAGGGCATTGTTCTATAGCAAAACACGCCGTAAGGTGTGATGAACGCTGTTTTTTACTGCATCTTCTTTTTTTAATCTGATCTGGTTATAACCAGAATATGCGTCCAGGAAGGAAAGACGTTCACATCCTGCCGTGGAGTCGATAATTTGGTCGATCCTCGGGAGGGGAAAGTGATCCTTTGGACAATGTTTATTGAGACACGTAAATTTGACGCACATGCGAAGGACCTTAGTGTTTTTCTTCGGCACCAACACTGGATTAGCTACCCATGTGGCCTCTGTATGCAGCTCCTTGATAAAACCAGCTTCTCTTAGTCGATCAATTTCTGACAGCATAGCCTTGCGGTTTGGTTCCGAAAAACGTCGCAAGGGTTGTTTGATTGGTCTCGCTAGTGGATCCAAGTTTAGGTGGTGCTCGGCAAGTTCCCTGGGTACTCCTGGCATGTCAGCTGGACACCATGCGAAGATTTTCCAGTTCTCACGGAGGAACTCGACGAGCGCGCTTTCCTATGCGAGGTCCATGTCGTTTGCGATGGATGTCGTCTTTTTCGGGTCTATCGGGTGAATCTGCACCTCCTTAGAATTTTTCTCAGTGTTGAAAGTTGATTCTTTATTTGGCCTTCCAACGTCTGGCAGCACGTCGTAGTCAGTCATGAGCCTTGACGCCAAATACTCAGCTTGCATCCAGAAAGTTTCTGATATTCGATGAAAATCCTTATCACATTTATCGTCTAGGGCGAAGCTTCCTTTGACTGTGATTGGTCCCTTAGGTCCAGGCATCCTCCATAACAGGTACGTGTAACGTGGTACCGCCATAAATCTAGCATATGCTGGTCGACCCAACAGAGCGTGGTACTGTGACGGAAAATCGACGACTTCAAACTCCAACTTCTCGATTCTATAATTTTCTCGGGTCCCGAACTGAACGACGAGATTGATCTTCCCCAGCGGGTAACTTGGCTTCTCCGGTGTGATACCATGGAACCTCGTGTCCGTTGGTTTCAGGTTTGCTAAGGATATATTCCTTAGTGTATCTGCATACATAAGGTTTAAGCTGCTGCCGCCATCTATGAACACGCGAGAGACATCGAACCCTGCGATAACTGCTGGTAGGATAAGTGCTGACTGCGCTGGTCGAGGAACTTGCTGTGGATGATCTGCTATGGTGAAGCCGATGTCTTGCCCTGACCAATTGAGGTACTCAACTGTTGGTGGAGGCATTTTTTCTGCCATGAACACTTGCCGCGAGATTACTTTCTGAGTTCTATTGGATGGCCTTCCCTTCTGAATCATCGAGACCGCTCCGTTAGAGTTAGGATCAACGTAGGGCGGTGGTGGAGGTGCTGCCGCTATTCTGAGCTGATGTCGATTGTCGTCCGTAATCATGGGAGGAGGTGGCAAGTGAATCTCACTCCTGGGTTGTCGAGGATTTCTCTGTGCTGCCTGAGCATTAGCATGCCCTGCCCACCTTAACATTGCCTGGAAATTGCGACAATCTTTCTGCAGATGTCCTGACTGTCTTTTTCCGTTGCTGTCGAGGAAAAAATGCATCTGACACGGCCCGTTCATCATTTCTTCGGGAGACACGAAAGGACTCTGAAACCTTGGCCCACTATTTTGCCTATTGTTTCGAGAGTCATCTCTATTGTCACCTCGTTGCTCATTGCTTCTCTGATAATCATCTCTGTTGTTTCCTCCGGTGTTTGCTCGGAAGCCTGCCGAAATTTGACCTGGGGCGTCATAGCTCGGGTACTGCCGAGGAAATCGTCGCCTTGGTTGATAGTTTCGGCCGCGGTCTTCCTCTGGCGACCTATGCCGTTTGTTGTGAACAGCATCTTCTCCATCTGCCCATCTGTTTGCTATTTCCATTAAAGCAGATACTGTCTTTGGATTGGTCCTCCCCAAATCCTCGACAAAATCTCCACGCCTGATTCCTGCGACAAACGCATCAATCGCTCTCTGATACGTCCCCGACGTATCCATAATTTTTGTCGTTCCATGCTTGTTTTATGACAATACTTACATGTTTTGCTTGCACTTTATGATGATTTCATGCGTTTTTCGGAACTAACCTATTAACAAGATGCCACAGTGCCAGTTCCTGTTTTCTGCTGTTTTTGGTTCCAGAAAGGCTGTTCGGGCAATATTCTCGGAATTGGACGAAATCAACGCCAAACCTCCTATTTTTCCCGGAAGGCTCCAGAACACCGAAGAAGAGTCGGAGAGGGGCCAGGGGGCCACCACACCACATAGCGGCGCGGCCAAGCCTGGGCCCGCGCCGGCCTAGGGTGTGGCGCCCCCAGGAGCCCCCCTGCGCCGCCTCTTCGCCTATAAAATCCCTTTCGACCTAAAAACACCGTACCAATTGACAAAACTCCAGAAAGACTCCAGGGGCGCCGCCACCATCGCGAAACTCCAATTCGGGGGACAGAACTCTGTTCCGGCACCCTGCCGGAACGGGGAAGTGCCCCCGGAAGCCATCTCCATCAACGCCACCGCCTCCGCCATGCTCCGTGAGTAGTTCCCCCATGGACTACGGGTTCTAGCAGTAGCTATGTCGGTATACTCTCCCCCATGTACTTCAATACAATGGTCTCATGAGCTGCCTTACATGATTGAGATTCATCTGATGTAATCGGTGTTGTGTTTGTTGGGATCCGATGGATGATACATTATGATTAGTCTATCTATAAAGTTTGTGAGTTATTGTTGCTGCAATCTTGTTATTCTTAATGCTTGTCACTAGGGCCCGAGTGGCATGATCTTAGATTTAAGCTCTATATTGTTGCTTAGATTGTATCTACAAGTTGTATGCACATGTCACTGTCCGGAACCAAAGGCCCCGAAGTGACAAGAATCGGAACAACCGGAGGGGATGGCGGTGATGTGAGGGACACATGTTTTCACGGAGTGTTAATGCTTTGCTCCGGTACTCTATTAAAAGGAGTACCTTAATATCCAGTAGTTTCCCTTGAGGCCCGGCTGCCACCGGCTGGTAGGACAAAAGATGTTGTGCAAGTTTCTCATTGCGAGCACGTACGACTATATACGGAAAACATGCCTACATAATTAATAAGCCTGATATTCTTTCTTAATGCTTTGATTCCTATCAATTGCCCAACTGTAATTTGTTCACCCAACACTTGTTACTTGTTATTGGAGAGTTACCACTAGTGTAGATCGCTGGGAACCCCGGTCCATCTTCATCATCATATACTCGTTCTATATGTCATTGGAAGTACTATCAACTATTCTCTGGTGCCATTGCTCTCATATTGCTATTACCGCTGCTGTGTTACTGTTACTACTGCTCTCATATTACTGCTACTTTCACATCACCCCTGTTGCTAGTGCTTTTCCAGGTGCAGCTGAATTGACAACTCAGTTGTTAAGGCTTATAAGTATTCTTTACCTCCCCTTGTGTCGAATCAATAAATTTGGGTTATACTACCCTCGAAGACTGCCGCGATCCCCTATACTTGTGGGTCATCAAGACTATTTTCTGGCGCCATTGCCGGGGAGGAAAGGTAAAAGGTACTCACACTCCGGACCTCGGCTACCAAGCTATTTTCCGCCGTTGTAAGTACTCGAAGCTATTTCCTTTAGATCCTGCAATTGCATCTTTTTGTTTCTTGTTTTACACTAGTTAGGCATAATGGAAAACAACAAAAAAATTGGTGAGCTTTTTAATCTTTTTCCTGATTTAGAATTGTTTGATGCAAAAATTAAAAAACCTATGGAACCTTATTTGCATGTTAGTAGCGATGTTATTAGTATGAATGCAATTACTGCTAATACTATGGATAAGTCTAAGCTTGGGGAAGCTAGTTTATATAAAAATAATCTTTTTTGCTCCTCAGCTTTGGAAGAAATATTTTGCTCTGATAATGCTTTATCTCCCATATGCGATAACTCTAATGATGCTTCTGATATTTTAAATCCACCAGCCGAAAGTATTCCGTATAAAATACCTATGCAAATTATTGAACGCGTTATGGATAACCGTTATACAGGGGATGGAACTGTCCACCCTGGAGATCATTTATTGTTCTTGCATGAATTATGCGGCTTATTCAAGTGTGCAGGTATTGCTATGGATGAAGTGAGGAAGAAACTATTCTCTATATCGCTGTCTGGTAAAGCGGCGCATTGGTATAAATTACTGGATAATGGGGATTCTCTTGAATGGAATGATATTGTGCCCCGGTTTTATTCTAAATTTTATCCTCCTCATGAAGTGCATATTGAGAGGAATTATATTTATAACTTTTATCCTCGTGATGGAGAGAGTATTTCTCAAGCGTGGGGGAGACTAAAGTCACTAATGCTCAAATGTCCCATTCATGAGCTCCCCCGTAATGTTATTGTTAACAATTTTTATGCGAGACTTTCAGGACAACACAAGGACTATCTGGACGCGTGTTCGGAGGGATCTTTCACAAGCAAGGAGGTTGAAGCTAGGTGGGATCTTCTTGATCGGATTGAGGACAACGCTGAAGGATGGGAGAACGACAAAGGTAAAAAGTCAGGTATAAATTATGATTATGAATGCATTGAAGCTTTTATGGATACCGATAAATTTCGAAATATGAGTGCTACTTATGGTCTTGTTATCACCAGATTTTGGACAAATCCAGAGGTGGGCCATAAGAGAGATGGGCTTAGAGGACTACACGTGGAAGATCTCTGAAGCGGCCTTGCACGGAGAATTTGGGCTAGTTTGCCCGTGTATCTTTAATTATAGTAGGTCATATCTTAGATCAAGGTTTAGAATTTGTATCGCGCACGGTGGGATATTCCCACGTTAGAAAGTCCGCTGGACTATAAATATGTATCTAGGGTTTATGGAATAAACAACAACACAACGTTCACCCCAAAAACAAACCAATCTCGGCGCATCGCCAACTCCTTCGTCTCGAGGGTTTCAATCAGGTAAGCGACATGCTGCCTAGATCGCATCTTGCGATCTAGGCAGCACAAGCCCCACGTTGTTCATGCGTTGCCCGTACTGAAGCGTCTTTGATGGCGGGCAACGTAGTTATCATAGATGTGTTAGGGTTAGCATAGCTCTTCGTATAAACATGCTTACGTAGTGCAACCCTCGCATGTCTAGCCGCCCTCACGCCTATCTCAGGCGTGGGGGCGGCACCCTGCTTGTTCATCATCTAGTAGATCTGATCCGTTACGATTGCTCCTTGCTCCGCAAGGATTAGTTTAATATCTGCAATAGTTAGGCCTTACGAAGGGGGGGAGGATCCAGCGGCACGTAGGGTGGCGTTCGCAAGTCCTAAACAGGATGTTCCGATGATCAACGTCACGTTGGTTGTGTGGCCTTGTTTAGGATCGGCTTACGAGCACCGTGCGTGGCCGCGAGGCCCAACCTGGAGTAGGATGATCCGATTATGCGGTGAAAACCCTAAATCGTCGTAGATCTCATTAGCTTTATCTTGATCAAGCAGGATCACCAGGTATTCGTGCACCCCGTACGGATCATGGGTGGATCGGCTCTTTGAGCCGATTCACAGGATAGCCTGAGAGCCGATCGAGGCTCTGATTTAATGTTTACCTGTATGCCATGCAGGAACTAAGCGAGGCATCCCCATCACCTTCCTGACCAGGTATAGGTCAGGTGGCACGCCCTTGCACTTCGCATCGCCGCGTGTGACCAGAAGAGCATTGCGGGCCGTCGCTCGGAGGGGTCTCAGCCAGCCGCAGCTCTAGGCTCTTCCCGGCTCTACCGTGTTGACAGGCCGCTGCCCGCCGGTGGGTTTTGGCGATCAACACATTCTGGCACGCCCGGTGGGACCATCATCTACATCAACCACATCGCCATCTACATCTGAGATGGCGGCGGACGGCACGCCAGTCACCTACGAGGAGCTGCCTGCTGAGCTCAAGAAGAAACATGACGAGATCAAGGCCACCCTCGAAGCCGACCTCATCGGCTCTTTTCGTGAGAACCCGTACCCATGGCATCGGATGGAAGGGGTTCTCACCACAAGGTGCACTCGATGGGATAGATCTCTCGCCCCGTCGGAGGAACGCACCGTGGCCCTTCGGCAGAGATCAACTACTTGGTGGCTCACTCGCTACACCGCCACTCGAAAACTTGGTCAACGTGTTGGAGCGTCTCGCTCTGCGCGTGATCCAGGAGATCATGAGCCACCAGTACTCGCCGTCAGGACCAGCTCTCGGGACGCACCAAGGAGAGTTGCCACTCCAGTCCCGTCCACCGCTGCCATACGCGTTGGCAGCACCAGCTGAAGTGCCGGCTACACCGGCATTCGTCGTTTACAAGATCGGTGGTGACCCTAGTGACTACCAGTTCTTGGCTGAGGCGCCCAAGGAGATCCCTCAAGGATATGCATGCACGTATGTGCCAGATTGTGGCAACTGGCCACTCTCAAACCAGGCCACAACGTCAGGGACTCCGGCGCAAACAGAGGAACGTCGGCAACAGAGCTTGAGAAGCGTACGTGGCTAACTAAGTACGCCACCCCGACGAAACTCCCGAGCCCAGCTCCGCAATTGGCTCGTAGCTGGAAAAGCAAACATGGCTGGCTAAGTACGCCACCCCGGCGAATCTTCGTAATACATCTCCTGCAGCCAGTACGGTGGATCAGATCAGTACCATACTGAGAGACCAGTTCGGCATTATGCCGAAAAGGAGGGCAATCGGCTATTCCAAGCCGTACCCCGACGAGTACGAGATGATCCCGCTGCCACCTAAGTATCGGCTCCCTGACTTCTCCAAATTCAGTGGATCGGATGGCTCCAGCTCCATCGAGCACATCGGCCGATATTTGGCGCAACTAGGACCGGCTTCAGTGTCGGATCAGCTACGCGTGAGGCTCTTTTCACAGTCCCTCACAGGATCGGCTTTTGGATGGTATACCTCTTTGCCGGCAAACTCCATCCAGTCTTGGAAGCAATTGGAAGAACAGTTCCATACGCAATACCATTCAGAAGCTTCCGAGTCTAGCATTGCCGATCTAGCACAACTACGTCAGAAGCGCGGAGAAACGGTGACAGAGTACATCCAGCGCTTCAGGAATCTTAGGAACCGATGTTATTCGGTTCGTATAACTGAAAAGGAAGCAGTCGAACTGGCAGTAGCTGGCCTTGCAACACAGCTCAAGGACATGGCCTCCCAAGCAGATTATCCCTCGCTGGCGCACATGGTTCAGAAACTATCAGCATATGAACAGCGCCACCCAGACCTGTACCAAGACAAGTTCAAGCGTGCAGTAGTCATGGTCGATACAGAGGAAGGTGAAGTGCCTGCGGGAGACCAAGAAATAGCAGTGGCTGAGTGGACTCGGGGAGGAACCCCCGTATCCTGCAAATGGGTAAAGCCACCAGGGCCGCCCATGGGATTTGATTTTGACGTGACCAAGACTGAACAAATCTTCGACCTCCTGCTTAAGGAGAAACAGTTGACGATTCCTGAAGGTCTCAAGTTCCCTACGGCGCAAGAGCTAAACGGAAAGCCGTACTGCAAATTCCACAACTCGCTTTCCCATGCCACCAACGACCGCAGGTGTGGCGTCAGCACATCCAAGCGGCGATAGAGAAGGGGCGTTTAATTTTCAACCAGTACGCCATGAAGGTAGACACCCAGCCCTTCCCCGCCGTTAACATGGTAGAAGTCATCTACCCCGAGGGCTGCCAGCCAGGTCCCACGTTCAGCATCAACATGGTAGGGCCTGGGAACCACTCTGGCAAAGATGGAGATGAGGGCAGCTGCTCTCATAGCAAGGACACGAAGAGGCCGCTCCACGCGATCGGCTCCATCATGATGGCAAGCGCTACGTCACGAGGGAGAAGTGAAGAACATAAGATATCAGCGACCTCTCTCGATCACCTCCTCAACAAATATGTGAGTCAGTATGACCAACGCCGACGGTCCAACTGTGATGATGAAGGAGATCGTCTGGCTAGAGAAGCCAGAAGACATCGTCGGCAGGATCGCGATGAGGAGGAGCACGAGCGCCGTGCCACGGACAGGCCAAGGGAGCAAGAAGACAACGCCAGACACTGGGATTGCCCTTTCTTCAGACACTGCTGGGATTCAGGAATGAGCCGATTGCCCACAATCGGCAATTGCCCAGAATGCAACAAGAAGAAGAAGGAGGCAGCCAACGTGTCTGTGTTTGAGCGCTTAGGGCCTCTCCCACCACCAAGCAAACGCGCTGAGTCACCTCGTTGGGCAGATCTTGAGGATTCAGAAGACGAGGGACTAGAAGAAGAAGAAGACAGGTACCACCGTCCAAGGTGGTGCCCTGACGGACTCAGCCGTTCACAGAAACGCAGGGTTCAGCGGTTGCGCGGCCTGGAGGAAGCCGAAAGGTTATACTTGCATACGCTGAGGAAGGCACGGCCTGATCTGGCTGCAAAGGTTCAGCGAGCCCTGAATGAAGAGGGTCGTCCACGGAGGATGGAGTGGCGTCCCAAGCAAAAGAAAGCCGGTGATGAAACATCGGCTGGCACAAACATGGTGCTCGTCTTGCCGACAGAGCTTAATGCTCCACGATTATACGATGCTCTCAAGGTGGATGACAGCAGGCGCATCAAGTCAGAGGTTGGGTTGGTTTTATCCAGCCTAACCAAGTAGCAAGATTAAACCAATGAGCAAACCGTGCGAGGCTGATCCTTGTGATCGGCCCCAAAAATTTTATGGAGGAACATTACAAAACCTTCATCGAGCAAGCAATGTGGAGGCCGATTCCCGCAACCGGCCAAAATTATCTTCTGCACATATTCTGTTTATGGTCAGCAACGATCTACTGGGCAGCGGCCACGTCGGCAGATGGAAGTCAGCATGAATCTTTGCGAAGACGACGTGCAAGTGCAGTGCCCTGGCTTACCAAGAAAGCCGATCTCTGCAATCATTTGGCAGATTCGGCTCAGGGGGCATGTAGTCAGATGAACATGCGCAGATAAATATGTGCAGACTTGTGTGCAGTGGAACGTTGGGGGCCGATTAAGGAGAAAAATCGGCCAAAATAAAAAAAAATTCGCACGAAGCAAAGCCGATGCGCGGCCATCGACTCTAGTACAGTTGAACGGGACCAAGACCTACTGGCTATGTGTTCAAGGGTTTACAGCGACGTCGATGTTCAGTAGAAGAGAGCTGATCAACGACTTATGCACCCTCGCCGGTATTCTTGCCTTGATGAAGGCTCGGGGGGCAGCTCGCCCTAGAGGTTCTTTAGAGAGCCGATTTTGATGGAATCGGCTGGCATTACGATTTGGAGGCTGACGGTGACACATGTGGTCAGCTCACGACTGTCCTCGCCTTGATGAAGACTCGGGGGGCAACGGACTACATCGAGATTGCATCGATTGATCCTGCGTTGTGATCCTCTCTAGAAGCAGTTCTGTTCACGAAAGAAGATTGCTGAAGCTATGGAGAGGAGTCAGGAAGGGAGGCCGTCGGCTTGTACAGGTTTTGGACTGTCCTGTCGCTGCACAGGGATTGGATTCTCAAAATAGCCGATGAATAGTCATCGGCTAAGGGATTGGGGTTGCGAAAAAATATGGTCAGATACCAAATCGCAGCCTGAAATTGAGAAGTTCTTGGCCTTCGAGCTAATCAACATAAGAATCCAGCTTCATGGGCGGCCAAAAGGAGGGAAAAAAAAAATCGATACGTTGCTATCGGTCTTGACATGGCAGGAGGAAGGGATGAAATTGGGGCAGTTGAAAGATGAATCAAAAGAACAATTTCATTAAGTCAGAGGAGCGGCTTTACAAGAAAGAGCCGATAGCTCTCAAAAGAGGGATCTAGTGCCTAGCGCATTGCTACTGCTAGTCCTATTTCTACTAATCGTCGCTGTCCTCGTCATCACCGCCGTCGATGTCGTCGGCGCTGCTCCCGGGGAACTCTTCGTCGCCACTACCCCAGCCTGTGGCCGGAGCCTCTTCCTCCTCGTCATCATCATCGTCCTCGCTGTCCGCCCAGGAGCGGAAGCGCTTGGTTGGCGGGTACCCGGCGGAAGAGGAAGATTCATCTTCTTCCTCCTCTTCTTCTTCTTCGTCGTCATCCTCGCTGTCCGCCCACATGCGGGAGCGCTTCTTCGGCGGGAGCTTGATGGAGGGGAAGGCCTTGGCCTTCGCTGCTTCTCCTTCTTTCTTCTCATCATCGGAGGGGAGGGGGTTCACTTCGGAAGAAGGTTTGTCCTCATTCTTCTTCGGCGAGAATGGGGGGAAAAGGTTTGAAAAGGAGGAGGAAGAGGAAGACATTGCTGAGGGAGAAGAGGGTTTTTTGGGTGCCGATAGCTGGAACAGAGGAAGGAGATGAAGAAAGCTAATCGATTGGCGCAGTTAAATAATGAGGAGCCTGGTGGAAATTTACTGTCATTACAATTTCCAAGGAGATGACGCCAGAGCTATCGAATTTTGCAGAGAAGCTGAGAGGACAGGGCATAATGATGACGGAAGCTGCAAATGGCTCTGTCCTGCCACGACATGACCCTTCGAGAGGAAAATATAATGATTTTGGAAAAATTATTTCCAAAACCAGGGGGGCATGTGTTATCACCAGATTTTGGACAAATCCAGAGGTGGGCCATAAGAGAGATGGGCTTAGAGGACTACACGTGGAAGATCTCTGAAGCGGCCTTGCACGGAGAATTTGGGCTAGTTTGCCCGTGTATCTTTAATTATAGTAGGTCATATCTTAGATCAAGGTTTAGAATTTGTATCGCGCACGGTGGGATATTCCCACGTTAGAAAGTCCGCTGGACTATAAATATGTATCTAGGGTTTATGGAATAAACAACAACACAACGTTCACCCCAAAAACAAACCAATCTCGGCGCATCGCCAACTCCTTCGTCTCGAGGGTTTCAATCAGGTAAGCGACATGCTGCCTAGATCGCATCTTGCGATCTAGGCAGCACAAGCCCCACGTTGTTCATGCGTTGCCCGTACTGAAGCGTCTTTGATGGCGGGCAACGTAGTTATCATAGATGTGTTAGGGTTAGCATAGCTCTTCGTATAAACATGCTTACGTAGTGCAACCCTCGCATGTCTAGCCGCCCTCACGCCTATCTCAGGCGTGGGGGCGGCACCCTGCTTGTTCATCATCTAGTAGATCTGATCCGTTACGATTGCTCCTTGCTCCGCAAGGATTAGTTTAATATCTGCAATAGTTAGGCCTTACGAAGGGGGGGAGGATCCAGCGGCACGTAGGGTGGCGTTCGCAAGTCCTAAACAGGATGTTCCGATGATCAACGTCACGTTGGTTGTGTGGCCTTGTTTAGGATCGGCTTACGAGCACCGTGCGTGGCCGCGAGGCCCAACCTGGAGTAGGATGATCCGATTATGCGGTGAAAACCCTAAATCGTCGTAGATCTCATTAGCTTTATCTTGATCAAGCAGGATCACCAGGTATTCGTGCACCCCGTACGGATCATGGGTGGATCGGCTCTTTGAGCCGATTCACAGGATAGCCTGAGAGCCGATCGAGGCTCTGATTTAATGTTTACCTGTATGCCATGCAGGAACTAAGCGAGGCATCCCCATCACCTTCCTGACCAGGTATAGGTCAGGTGGCACGCCCTTGCACTTCGCATCGCCGCGTGTGACCAGAAGAGCATTGCGGGCCGTCGCTCGGAGGGGTCTCAGCCAGCCGCAGCTCTAGGCTCTTCCCGGCTCTACCGTGTTGACAGGCCGCTGCCCGCCGGTGGGTTTTGGCGATCAACAGGTCTTGACTCTCAAGTTGCTGCAAATCTTTATAAAGCCTTTGCTTCTCATTTTGAATTGCCTAAAAAGAATTTTGATAAGTATCATGAACCTTTTAAAGAGGCTTGCATAAAGAATCAAATTGTTGTTAATTATTGCAATAAGCATGCTCAAACTCCTAAGAATTCTATTTCTTATAAGCATGTTAATTTTTGTGGAATGCATAGACCTTGTGGAATTAATCAAGTCAAAGATGAATATTGCATCCATCATATTAATGAAAAAACTAGAAAGTGGTTTAAAGCTCTAGATGATCTTGGTAAAAAAGTTTGTGCCCTCTATCCTTTTATTTGTGAAGTTTGCCATGAAGTGGGTCATTTTAATTTTCAATGCTCCTCCAATGATAATTTGAACCCAATGAGTGCTGCAAATTTGTATTGTGATGATGAAATTACTCCTAATCAGCATGATGAACTTACTTTATTCTTGGGGTGTGAAGAACTGTCGAGAAAAATCTCTTTGTTACATATGAGTGATCTTGATATTGATGATGTCCTGCATGGGTGTTTTTCTTATTGCATTGATAATAGCCATACAAATACTTACATACAAAATATTTTAGAAGACGACACCTTGCCAAAATATGATAGGACAGCCATGTGTTTTGAACTGATTAATGAAAAGGAGGAATCCTTCCAAGTTTCTTCTATTGTTTCTGAAAGTAAATCAGGTTATGCGGACAAGCCAACCTTCAAGCCTCTTCCTCCTAAAGAAGGGAACGAGGAGAAGAAAGAGAAGAAGAAGAAGAAGGGAACGAAGAAGAAGAAGAAGAAGAAGAAGAAGGAGAATAAAAAGAAAGAGGTAACGGCGTATCCCCGCGTGAATGAGATAACGCTAAGTAACCGTAAGTATGTTGCTCCTAATGATTATTGTGATAATGAATCTAAATATGATGATCTTCCTATGCCCTTTACATACATTAGCGATCATGATTTGAATGAGCACACTACTTTTGATATTGCAAATCTCTGGGAAACTAATTTTGAAAATGATGATAATAATTGCCATAGTGTCAGTGCTATCCATGCTTCCTCCCATAATAATATAGAAAGCTGTAAGCTTGGGGAAGAGGTGTTTAAAAATCCATTTGCTACTGATCATTATATGTTTGATACATCTCCTTCTAATAACAACGATGGTATGGTCATAGATAAACCGACTGTGAAAGATAACTATTCTATTTCTTATGATGACACTGTGCCTCCGATCTTTGATGATTATTATAAAGAATGCTATGATATAGGTTATAACTACCCTTATGAAACTTGTCATAGTCATAATTGGATTACCAAAAACAATTCTTTTAATATGCAACTTGTTTACCATGTTCAAATTCTTGATAATAATCTTGCTCCAATTACTATTAATGAGAATAACTCTTCTTATGCCAAAATTAATGATACTTCTATGCATATGAACCATGATAAGAATGTTTTAAGTGATGGGTATATTGTGGATTTCATCAATGATGCTACTGAAAGTTATTATGAGAGAGGGAAATATGGTTGCATGCATCTTAATAATATTAAGTTTCCCCTCTTTATGTTGAGAATCTTGAAGTTACTCGTGTTTTATCCTCTTATGCTTGTCACTTTGTTCTTCATGAATTCATTTGTGTACAAGATTCCTCTTCATAGGAAGCATGTTAGACTTAAATTTGTTTTGAATTTGCCTCTTGAAGCTCTCTTTTGTTTCAAATACTATTTCCCGCAAATGGATTATTAAAACTGCTGAGCCCATCTTAATGGCTATAAAGAAAGAACTTCTTGGGAGATAACCCATGTGTTATTTTGCTACAGTAATTTGTTTTTATTTTGTGTCTTGGAAGTTGTTTAATACTATAGCAACCTCTCCTTATCTTAGTTTTGTGTTTTGTTGTGCCAAGTAAAGCCTCTAATCGAAGGTTGATACTAGATTTGGATTTCTGCGCAGAAACAGATTTCTATCTGTCACGAATCTGGGCTGTTTTATCTGTAGAAAAATCAGAAAAATATGCCAATTTACGTGCGTGTTCCTCAGATATGTACGCAACTTTCATTAGTTTTAAGTTTTCTGATCTGAGCAACGGAAGTATTTATTAGAAATTCGTCTTTACGGACTGTTCTGTTTTGACAGATTCTGCCTTTTATTTCGCATTGTTTCTTTCGCTGTGTTGGGTGGATTTCTTTGTTCCATTACCTTCCAGTAGCTTTGACCAATGTCCAGAAGTGTTAAGAATGATTGTGTCACCTCTGAACATGTGAGTTTTTAATTATGTACTAACCCCTCTAATGAAGTTTATGAGAAGTATGGTGTGAAGGAAGTTTTCAAGGGTCAAGAGAGGAGGATGATATACTATGATCAAGAAGAGTGAAAGCTCTAAGCTTGGGGATGCCCCGGTGGTTCACCCCTGCATATATCAAGAAGACTCAAGCATCTAAGCTTGGGGATGCCTTGGGCATCCCCTTCTTCATCGACAAATTATCAGGTTCCTTCTCTTGAAACTATATTTTTATTCGGTCACATCTTATGTGCTTTACTTGGAGCGTCTGTATGTTTCTTGTTTTTGTTTTTGTTTGAATAAATGCTTGTGTGGGAGAGAGACACGCTCCGCTGGTTCGTATGAACACATGTGTTCTTAGCTTTTAATTTTCATGGCGAAGGTTGAAACTGCTTCGTTAATTATTATATGGTTGGAAACGGAAAATGCTACATGTAGTAATTGGTATGATGTCTTGAATAACTTGATATTTGGCAATTGTTGTGCTCTTGTTTAAGCTCTTGCATCATATACCTTGCACCTATTAGTGAAGAAATACATAGAGCTTGTTAAAATTTGGTTTGCATGAGTGGTTTCTCTAGAGTCTAGATATTTTCTAGTAAGATGTTTGAACAACAAGGAAGACGATGTATAGTTTTATAATGCTTGTAATATGTCTTTTATGTAAGTTTTGCTGTACTAGTTCGTGCTTGTGTTTGCTTCAAACAACCTTGCTAGCTTAAACCTTGTATCGAGAGGGAATACTTCTCATGCATCCAAATCCTTGAGCCAAACAACACTATGCCATTTGTGTCCACCATACCTACCTACTACATGGTATTTCTCCGCCATTCCAAAGTAAATTGCTTGAGTGCTACCTTTAAAATTCCATCATTCACCTTTGCAATATATAGCTCATGGGACAAATAGCTTAAAAACTATTGTGGTATTGAATATGTAATTATGCACTTTATCTCTTATTAAGTTGCTTGTTGTGCGATAACCATGTTCACTGGGGACGCCATCAACTACTCTTTGTTGAATTTCATGTGAGTTGCTATGCATGTCCGTCTTGTCTGAAGTAAGAGAGATCTACCACCTTATGGTTAAGCATGCATATTGTTAGAGAAGAACATTGGGCCGCTAACTAAAGCCATGATCTATGGTGGAAGTTTCAGTTTTGGACATATATCCTCAATCTCAAATGAGAAAATTATTAATTATTGTTACATGCTTATGCATAAAAGAGGAGTCCATTATCTGTTGTCTATGTTGTCCCGGTATGGATGTCTAAGTTGAGAATAATCAATAGCGAGAAATCCAATGCGAGCTTTCTCCTTAGACCTTTGTACAGGCGGCATAGAGGTACCCCTTTGAGACACTTGGTTAAAACATGTGCATTGTGATGATCCGGTAGTCCAAGCTAATTAGGACAAGGTGCGGGCACTATTAGTATACTATGCATGAGGCTTGCAACTTGTAAGATATAATTTACATGATACATATTCTTTATTACTACCGTTGACAAAATTGTTTCATGTTTTCAAAATAAAAGCTCTAGCACAAATATAGCAATCGATGCTTTCCTCTTTGAAGGACCATTCTTTTACTCTTATTGTTGAGTCAGTTCACCTATCTCTCTCTACCTCAAGAAGCAAACATTTGTGTGAACTGTGCATTGATTCTTACATACTTGCTTATTGCATTTGTTATATTGCTCTGCATTGACAACTATCCATGAGATATACATGTTACAAGTTGAAAGCAACCGCTGAAACTTAATCTTCCATTGTGTTGCTTCAATGTTTCTACTATGAATTTATTGCTTTATGAGTAACTCTTATGCAAGACTTATTGATGCTTGTCTCGAAAGTACTATTCATGAAAAGTCTTTGCTATATGATTCAATTGTTTACTCATTGCATTTACATTGTTTCGAATCGCTGCATTCATCTCATATGCTTTACAATGGTATGATTAAGATTATGTTGTTAGCATGTCACCTCAGAAATTATCTTTTATCGTTTACCTACTCGAGGACGGGTAGGAACTAAGCTTGGGGATGCTGATACGTCTCCAACGTATCTATAATTTCCGATGTTCCATGCTTGTTTTATGACAATACCAACATGTTTTGTTCACACTTTATATCATTTTTATGCGTTTTCCGGAACTAACCTATTGACGAGATGCCGAGAGGCCAGTTGCTGTTTTCTGCTGTTTTTGGTTTCAGAAATCCTAGTAAGGAAATATTTTCGGAATCGGACGAAATCAACGCCGAAAGTCTTAGAAATACGCGAAGCTTCCAGAGCACCGGAGAAAGGTCAGAGGGGTGCCAGGGGGGCCCCACACCCTAGGGCGGCGCGGCCCAAGGGGGGGGCGCGCCCCCCTATGGTTTGGGCAGCCCGTGGCCCCTCCGACTCCGATTCTTCGCCTATTTAAGCCGTCGTGACCTAAAACTTCGACACCAATTGACGAAACTCCAGAAAGACTCCAGGGGCGCCGCCGCCATCGCGAAACTCCAATTCGGGGGACAGAACTCTGTTTCGGCACCCTGCCGGGACGGGGAATTGCCCCCGGAGCCATCTCCACCGCCGTCTTCACCGCCATCTTCACCGCCATCGCTGCCTCCACGATGAGGAGGGAGTAATCCACCCCCGAGGCTGAGGGCTCCGCTGTAGCTATGTGGTTCATCTCTCTCCCATGTACCTCAATACAATAATCTCATGAGCTGCTTTACATGATTGAGATTCATATGAGTTTGTATCACAATTCATCTATGTGCTACTCTAGTGATGTTATTAAAGTAGTTCTATTCCTCCTGCACGTGTGTAAAGGTGACAGTGTGTGCACCGTGTTAGTACTTGGTTTATGCTATGATCATGATCTCTTGTAGATTGCGAAGTTAACTATTGCTATGATAATATTGATGTGATCTATTCCTCCTACATATGCATGAAGGTGACAGTGTGCATGCTATGTTAGTACTTGGTTTAGTTGTATTGATCTATCTTACACTATAAGGTTACTTAAATATGAACAAATTGTGGAGCTTGTTAACTCCGGCATTGAGGGTTCGTGTAATCCTACGCAATGCGTTCATCATCCAACAAAAGTGTAGAGTATGCATTTATCTATTCTGTTATGTGATCAATGTTGAGAGTGTCCACTAGTGAAAGTGTAATCCCTAGGCCTTGTTCCTAAATACTGCTATCGCTGCTTGTTTACTGTTTTACTGTGTTACTACTGCTGCAATACCACCACCATCAACTACACGCCCGCAAGCTATTTTCTGGCACCGTTGCTACTGCTCATACTTATTCATACCACCTGTATTTCACTATCTCTTCGCCGAACTAGTGCACCTATTAGGTGTGTTGGGGACACAAGAGACTTCTTGCTTTGTGGTTGCAGGGTTGCATGAGAGGGATATCTTTGACCTCTTCCTCCCTGAGTTCGATAAACCTTGGGTGATCCACTTCAGGGAAAACTTGCTGCTGTTCTACAAACCTCTGCTCTTGGAGGCCCAACACTGTCTACAGGAAAAGGAGGGGGAAGTAGACATCACTCTCTCGTCAGATATATTTTCTGCCGAGTTTTTGATGATGTTCCACCTTTGGATATATTTTCTCATTGGCTCGTCTGGCTTTTGTCGGCACGCTCGCAACTCCTCTAATGAAGCAGGTTTCTTGCACATGGACCGGAAGTTCTTGACGAACACGTCCTCGAAGCTTTCCCAGCTGTCGATAGATCCTGGAGGAAGTTTCTTTATCCACGATCGTGCGGCTCCACTCAAATGTACCTGAATGCTTTGCATAGCTGTTGCTCTGGTTCCTCCTGTGAGCTTCACTGTCTCGAGATAATCCACCATCCAATCCTCTGGATCTTGAAGGCCGTCGAATTTCTTGAAGTTATCAGGTAATTTGAATCATGAAGGGACTCGAGTTTTTCGAACTCTCCTCGTAAAGCACGGCAAGCCACACATATCCTCGTCGTTTAACTCTGGGGACTGTCGATGTTCCCTTCTGCTTTGTCGCGCTCTGTCGACCCTTGCTTGTGCTGCCGTGTCCCTTGCTCCACTTGGTCCTTCGGGAACTGCCGCAGGTCGTGGACTATTTTGCCTTGCTGTTCCTTCGGGAGGTGTCGACACAAACGCCGTTCCCATGGCTCCAACTCCTGCCATTGCCATGTTGTACAATGCCTCCCTTGGATCTCCTGGGGGTGGTTTGGATGCAAGGATGAAAGCTTGTGTCGCCATATACCCAGCTTCTGGTGTCTTGGGTATGATGTTCCCTCTCGTGTCTATCGACATAAAAGACATGTCGAGGTTTTGCACCAAGTGCTCTCTTTCTCCTTCAGGTACGTTTTGTAACCTTGACCTTGCTCTGTTCCGAGCTTCTCTGTGGCTATCACCCGAAGTTCTAGATTGTCGACTCAGCTCTGCCCTTCGCCTACTTGATGCAGAGGCTGCCTCCTTTCTTCTGTTTAGCTCAGCTGTCTGTTTTTCCAATTCCCTTGCAGCTCGTGCAAGCCTATATTGATATGCTTGTAATTCTTCCGGCGTGGCTGTGGTAGCCATTGGTTCTGAGCCATCCATAGCTCTTGCGGCTCTATCCCATGCTGCTTGCGGGAGTCGAACTCTGTCTCGCGGCTGTGGCCCGATATATTTATTGCCTAGGCCTCGTCGCAAATCAGAGGGATCGACGTATGGATTTCCCAAATCGTCGAAAGCCTCAGATGTTTCCTCCTGATCATGACTTGGCTCTCCGATGACATAAATCTGATGATACTTCGTATTCAGATCTATGTTGGGTTTGGTGACACCATCATGAAGATTGGCGAAGACCTTGCCCACTGTAGTAGATTTGTCGATGAAGTCGTAGCTATCGACACTGCTTGAGCCATCGCTTATATAGGAGTCCGCAGATGACTCAAACGACATATCGCTGAAGATCTTGGCAAGTTTTTCTCTCGCCCTGGTGCTAATGAAGCGTGACGACGAAGTTTCTTCCTCTCCTGATTCGGTTGACGATGTATAGCTTGAAAAATCGGAATCGACCGCCGACGATCCCGACGAAATTGGAATTTCAACACGATACGATCCCTCTTTCTCGACGCGAAAGTGAAATCTTCCGAACGTCATCTCCATAGGCTCCTCCAGATACGCATATGCATCCAAACGGGAGGGTGGGTGAGGAACAAAATCGACAAGACCAGTTGTGATCTGTTTACCTCGATCCATTGCGTTGCTTGCGGTTGATGAAGTCGACGATCTTGAACGTTCCATCGAAATCGTATCCTTGACGCCTCTAGTTCCCACAGACGGCGCCAATTGACAAGGTATTAATTTGTCAATGCCTACAGGTTGTAGACTAGGGTTTAGTTGGAAGTAGAGGGCAAGTAGATCTCGAAGGTTTCAGCCGAAGAGTACTCGACGATTATGAAAACTAGGGTTTGAGAGACAATGATTTGATGCTTTCTTCGTCCCTCGACTCCCCCTTATATAGGAGGCGGAGTCGAGGGATTCGTATTGTACAAGTTACAGAGTCCGGGAAGGTTTCTAATTCATCCCGCAAGATTACAAATAATGCTTCCTATTACAACTCTAGCTTTCCTTAATAATATCTTGGGCTTCCGAATCTTCTTATTCTTCGAGTAGTAGGCCTTCAGTAAACCCCGGGTACCATCTTCGGCAGGCCCATTTGGGATGCCTATGTTAGGCTTTATGCAAATGAAACTAGAGCTTAGAACCCCCTTACTATAGTTGATAGTATTTACCTTAGTATTAGTTTGTGAGTACTTTAAAGTACTCATGGCTGTGTCCCTGGCTATTCAAATGGCCAGACTATGAAGAGGAGTATCAGAACCCGGAACAAGGACAACAGGACGTCTACGACAACTAGGATCACTCCTGATGTCAACAGTTGCATGTGGAATAAATGGACTACTACTACACTACTTCGCTTCCGCTATGTGTTATGTAATTGATCAATAGAACTTCTATTATTGTAATGAGACTGGATCATGTGATCCTTTATTTGTAAGACGATTATGTGTTGTAATGAATGATGTGTTGTGATATCAATCTATTATGTCTCGCAAAAACAATATTCCTGGGATTGCGAGGAATGGCATAATAGGCATCTGGACTTAAAAATCCGGGTGTTGACAGGCAGTAGGCTGAGAGAATGGGGTGGGGGAAATGAGGAGAGAAAAGATTGGGGTGGGGGTCTTGGGGGGTTCGGGGCCAACTACAGTGTTCTGCGGGTATGGGGTGAGCCTGGGCGAGTTGTGAAGCTCGATTTGAGCTTCACAACCCGGCCTGGCTGAGAGGTGTTTTTCGTATGACCCTAGCAGTGCTGAGATGATACGGCCCAGGCTAACAAACAAGATTTGGTCACTTCAGCTAGGTTGAGGTGAGAAATTCTGAGATCACCCGGGCTACCAAACACACCCATAGTGTTGCGTGTGCGTGGAGGTTGGGACGGCACTCATTGTCATGTGGCGGCAACTCCCTCCCCTCGACCTGCTGGGTGCTACTAGGTGGAGGTTGGAATCGGCGGGGTGTGAGTTTGGTCCCGCCTAGATCCATCGTCAGCGTGGTCAATGGCTACTAAGCGCCGTCGGGCTGCTCGTGATTCGCAGCCCTCCAGGGACTGCGTGCAGCTTTTGACGATCAAGAGCAGGAGCGATATTGCATCTACCTGTGTCGGGGACAACGAGTCTCAGTTGTGTGGTGCAGCAGGGGTCTAGGCGGCTAATGACTGAAGATGGACGCACGCAGGGTGATGATGCTTTCCGGCACCATAGTAGTGTCGATGGTAGGTATGGTGAGGTCTCTATGTGGATTTCTGTTCTAAAGATGGGTTGACGGAAGGCAACATCTACGGATTTTGGAGCGCACACATGTGGTCCGTGTTGCGGGTCTGCTAGACCGGTTATGGGTTCCCTGCATTGCGACCCAATATAGATGTCGGAGTACAAGACCCCGAAGACATGAGCACCTCCATCCCCGACCTTTAAGGTGTGGCGACAATCAATCATGAGCCGATCGAAAAGGTTGGAGGCAATGACCAATCCAAAGACGAGTTTTTAAAACAAGAACTATGATCACGCATCGTTGTCACATGTGTGTCGTAGAAGGAGATGGTTTAACTTAGGATTAGGGATAAACATCCCGAGTTTGACTTGGGTTATAATCGTAATCATTGGTGCACGTGGGACAAATTATTCTTTAAGGCTTTATCTATGAGTTATGTGCTTCTTTTTTGTCCAGTCCTTGTCTTAGGTTTTATGGTAGGTTTTGGCGGTGTTGTCGTAAAACAGGTGGCTTCTGGTTGATTAATGTATGTTTTTGCCAAGTTTTATTGAATAAATTAATAAATTTTATATTCATTCCGCAAAAGCTGGGGTTATCCGTCATCACAAAAGAAATGGATAACAATTAATGATGAGAAACGAACAATTGAACCGGTGACATGATTTTGTACACCTGAAGTTAAGTAGCCCATGTCAACGTCCTGAATTATTGAGTTTGTCTATCGATATCTCTAGACTTGAGCTTAAAGCGTCATTTCCATGAAGTTTTTAAAAGCCATATTGTGCTCTTTTTATAACAAATAAAATATATTAATATCAAGTAGATACCAGTTACACACAGTCTCTATAAAAGTAAGGTGAAGAACTAGGTGAGACATCAAGGATACCCACGGCCAAAAATATTAAAAAATAAAGAAAAAGATCTGGCCACAATAATCAACCACTCGCAACAGCAGAACCTAAACCATGACCAATGAAAGTACCCACACTGCAAAAGAGGTTCTCACAAAAAAAACATCTCTAGAAAGGGAACAATGCAGAAGCATCGTCGTCGCCCAACCTATAGGTCATAGGTTTTTACCCTGGACAATGCCTTCATCAAGAAAGTGATCATCATTGATAGGTACAACCAATGAAGATCGGACATAGGGTTTTCACTTTTCACCCTGAATATTGGGACTCGGTACTCGAAGAATACCACCAAACGAACTTCCCTAGTGTATACACCCTAGACTTGTCGAGGCCTCCGCTATAAATAACCAATCGTTGGACTCACATGCATCATGTGTGCTGTTTGGATGGAAACAATGCACCGCAACAGCCTGCCCGCACAACAACATGTGAAGAATTGTCTGCATCGCATCCAATACCCACCCTCTACCATCACCTAGTAGCCTCAAGCTCGACTTCATCCACTGCGACCTTCTTATCATTCAGTTGTAACCGCCTCGCGGTGTCGATGCCTATGTCGATGTGCCATATGGTGTCAACGGAAAAGCGGAACTTCACGACGTGCCTCCTTGAAGTCATGTGGGCAAAGGTTTGCACAGGTGCACGACCGGATTCCATCCAATCCAGAACCAGGAACCCCATGCAAAATTCCGTGAAGAACGTTGGGGGAGAGTTACGGAACTCGGCTGAGGCCAGATCAAGAACGACCTATAGCAGAAAGAACACCGAGGCCCCCATTTTTCGACAATGGTTGGATTTCCTTGAAAACCAGGTGATACAAATATTCCATCATAAAAATTAAGCAATATACTAGTAATTTATGGGAATACTGTCAAATGCTAGACCGGTGATTTCGTCTTTAGGCAGAGAGGAGAGTCAGGTTGCATTATTGCATAGGGCTCTAGCTGTTCACTTCGATTGCTAAATAAAAGTGAAAATTTAACTTTATGATATAGTAGAATATTTATAGACCCAAAAAATGTAACAACGGAAGCTTTGTAAAGACGAGCACAAAGACTTCAAAGAGAAAATACGTGTGGTCCTACATAGGAACCACATGCTCCCTGCTCATGGCCACAATGAACAATAAATAGCATTTACTTATAGTAAAACATTATTACAGTTCAAGAATACAACAAATTGTGAAATAGAGCGTACCACCTTTAGTTCTTGCAAAGTGGAAGAGAGAAAGGAAGAGAGACAAAAGAAAAGTTGCTTGCCATGTTTCCAACCTGGCATTTGAGTGGGAGCCCAATAGCAAATCGTGGGATTGAGAGACGTGGGGAACTGATCGCATGCATCCTCGCATATTTGAACTTCTCTTCTGCCGTTGTTGCTCTGAGCTAGGCTGAGTAGCCTCTGTATCGAGCTGCTTTGCTCTCGTCAGTGAATTCAACTCGGTGTTAGTTAGGCTGAGTAGCCTCTGTTCGTTCGACAAAGACGACGCTGGCGAGGTGGTGGCGAGTCTGGCGACAGTGGGCTTGGATAATGGACATGATCCTGGCGTCGGCATATTTCCCCAGTATTCTGTGGTCAAGCAGGATTTGAAGCCGGTGTAGAGATTAGGGTGTCAAGATGGCATCTCGGTGGAATTTCGCTTATAGTATATTTTGATTTTTCTAGTTCAAATTCAAGTGTTAAAATTTACACTATAAAAAGCAAAATGCACTACAAGTGAGATGTAGTTGGGATCCAACTTAACACCCTAGTAGAATGCATGTCTGCCAACGAGCGCTGCTCCGACCATGTAGTCACCCTTGATTATTTTTAAACATAAGGCCACGAAGAGCCCAACTTTAAATTAATAAAGCCATCAACCGGCCGGCAGGAGTACAACGATTACAACAATAGAAAAAAAAAGGCTAGGGTTACCAGCTAGAGATACAAGCACAGGGTGGAGAGCTAAAGCCTAAACAAGAAAAGAACAAGCAGCACGAACTACAAGTTCTACCGTGGCGCGTGAGACTAAAGCTAAACACCGGCGACTCAACTTGCCCCGTCCGGCACTGAGACGCCGCTCCATGGAAATGCATCAGACCGGAATAGCGCACTAAGCAACCAGGCTCACAGAAGACCACCAACCACCAATGAATTAGCTAACTGCGCTAGGGAGCAGACGAACCTCCAAAGTTCAAAGGGAGGAAAACTTCACGGCAACGCCTCCAGGAAGGGAAGCGGCGCTCGCAAGCGTCACCGTTATCAGTACATGGACCATGCAATGCTTTAACGGAAGCTTCGCCACCCACCTCTAGGGAAAGCCTAAGTATTTGCACTTATCATTAGGGCAGCCACCAGCTGGTGAAGAACATCAGTGTCCCCCTTGCGATGGCACCAACTCCGAAAGCCACCTGATACGTCCAAAACGTATCTACTTTTCCGAACACTTTTGCTATTGTTTTGCCTATAATTTGTGTATTTTGGATACAACTAACACGGACTAACGCTGTTTTCAGCAGAATTGCCCTGGTTTCCTATTTTTGTGCAGAAACTCAACTTTCAGGAAAATCCCCGGGAATAATCGCAATGGGCCTATTTTCACAGAAGATTGACGGAGCCAGAAGACGAGACGGAGGGGGGCCACGAGGCGCCCACACCACCAGGCGGCGCGGTGGGCCCCTAGGCCGCGCCGCCCTATGGTGGCGTCGCCTCGGGCAGCCCCCGACGCTCCCCTCTAGACTACTTAAGCCCTCTGACCTAAAAACGCGAGGGGGTTCGACGAAATTGCCAGAAGACATCTAGAACTCCGCCGCCATCGCGAAACTCCGTCTCGGGACCAGAAAATCCGTTCTGGCACCCTGCCGGGACGGGGAATTGGAGGAGATCATCGCCATCATCACCACCGACGCCTCTCCATCAACCATCCATGCTTCCCCCATCCATGTGTGAGTAATTTCCCCGATGTAGGCTGAAGGGGATGGTAGGGAGTGGATGAGATTGTTCATGTAATAGCATAAGATTGTTAGGGCATAGTGCCTAGTATCCGTTGTTGGTACTTTTATGATATTGTTGCAACTTGTTATGCTTAATGCTTGTCACTAGGGCCCGAGTGCCATGATTTCAGATCTGAACATGTTATCAATTCATGATGATATTCATTGCTTTATGATCTTACCTGCAAGTTGTATACACATATTGCTGTCCGGAACCCGAGGCCCCAAAGTGACAGAAATTGGGACAACCGAAGGGGAAGGCGGTGATATGAGGATCACATGTGTTCACGGAGTGTTAATGCTTTGCTTCGGTGCTCTATTAAAAGGAGTACCTTAATTACCAGTAGATTCCCTAGAGGCCCGGCTCCCACCGGCTGGTAGGACAAAAGATGTTGTGCAAGTTTCTCATTGCGAGCACGTACGACTATATACGGAACACATGCCTATGGTTGTTTAGTACTTGGATACTGTTTTATTACTATCTGCAAATGCTCTGCCTTGATTGTTACATGAGTTCTCTTATCCATGCAGCGCCCGTTCATACATCCATGTGCCTACAGTATTTTAATCCTGCTGTTTACTATAATCACTACTGCTGTCTTTGTTACACTGCTGCTTATATTCCACTACTGCTACTGCTATAAAACTGTTGCTACTGATAAACTCTTGCGAACAAGTCTGTTTCCAGGTGCAGCTGAATTGACAACTCCGATGTTAAGGCTTACCAATATTCTTTGGCTTCCATTGTGTCGAATCAATAAATTGGGTTTTACTTCCCTCGAAGACTGTTGCGATCCCCTATACTTGTGGGTCATCAAGACTATTTTCTGGCGCCGTTGCCGGGGAGCATAGCTTTATTTGCAAGTTCACCTGGATTGATATTGTTCGCTGTAAATTCTCCATCATAGGTAAACCTCGCGATGCTAAAGTCACCATATTACCATCCACTACAAGAAAAGGTACAACTCTGAGTACCTCTGCTGCTCTTGATTCACCATCTGTGATAAGTCAACTTGTTTCACCACAACAAGCTTCACATGCTGGTACTTCTGCTGAATCTGAAAATTCTTCTTATAATTTTAATGATGCTTCGACTGTGCTTGATGATGATGGTTCGTTAGGTCCTTTTCTAGATGCTACAATTGCTAGGTCTAGACAAATTGAAAATACTGAAATTCCTAATGAAAATACTGTTACACCTGCCAATTCACCTGAGTCTGTTGAATACTCTAGTGATGATCTTGATGAAGATTATGTGGAACTTGATGATGATTTTATTGATAAATGTAATGCTACTACTGATGCAAGTAACATTAAAAAGCTTCTTGCACAACGTGCTGTCAGATATAAACTATCTCCTGATCCTAAATTTGCTACATCTCCTATAAACATTAAGGATAAGGATTATGATTTTTCTCTTGATTTATCTCATATATCTATTGTTGAGAAAACACCTTTTTGTGGTACTGAAAAAGAAAGTGTTGTAGAACACATGAATGAGCTTTCTACTTTGAGTAGCTTGTTTTCTGATGATATCAAGAAGCGTACTTATTTTGTTGCTAAATTTTTTCCTTTCTCATTAAAGGATGATGCTAAAACTTGGTATAATAGTTTGCCTCCTGATTCTATTGATAGTCCAAGTGGTTTGCTTGATGTTTTCTTTCGGAAATACTTTCCTGCTAGTGCTCAACATATTGCTTTGTAGAAAATTTATAGTTTTGACCAGGAAGATGGAGAGAAATTGCCTGAAGCTTGGGCAAGGTTTTGCTCTCTTATCAGAGCTTGGCCTGGACATGATTTGGAGAAGCTTGACTTACTTGATATATTATATAGTGGACTAACCATTGAGTCTAGGGCATACCTGGATAGTTGTGCTGGTTGTGTTTTCAGGAAAAGAACTCCAGACGAAGCTGAAGAATTATTGGGTAAAATAGGCTGAAATCATGATGATTGGAATACACCTGAACCAACCCCAACGTCAATATTGAAGAAGAGGGGTATGATTAAATTAAATGATGAAGATATGAGGGAAGCCAAGAAATCTCTTAAGGAGAAAGGTATTAAATCTGAAGATGTGAAGAATTTACCTCCCATAGAAGATTTATGTAAGATAACTCCCCCTTCATCCACGATTGAGGTACATTCTCTTCAACGCTTTGGTAAAGAAGATATTCCTTATTTAAAACCTCCTGATCAATGTTTAGATGAGTTTGATAATTATGTTGTTAAGCAAGATAATTTTAATATGAGAGTAGAGAATCATTTAATGGAAAATTCTCAAGCTATTAGTAAATTGCATGATATTGTGGAGAGAACCTCCAATGATGTTAAGATGCTTGTTAAACATTTTCATATGGTTCAAACTCAAATTGATCAACTCACTAAAGTGCAAAATGACTTGTTAAAAAATAGTTCTAAAGAAAAACATGTTTATGAAGTAACAACTAGAGGCGGTGTTTATACTCAGGATCCTGTATATCCTGAGGGGCATCCCAAAAGAGTTGAACAAGATTCTCAACGAACTAAAGAAACTAGTGCTCCTTCTAAGAAAAAGAAGAAGAAACATAAAACTGTTGTAGAATCCTCTGAACCTGTTAATGATCCTAATAGTATTTCTATTTCTGATGCTGAAACTGAAAGTGGTAATGAACATGATAAAGATAATGATAAGAATGATGCTTCTGATAAAGAAGAGGTTGAAGATGAACCTGAAAAGCATGCTAAAAATAAAAAGTATACTAAAGAAGATTTTATTGCTAAGAAACATGGTAATGAAAGAGAACCTTGGGTTCAAAAGCAAATGCCTTTTCCTGCTAAGAAACTAAAATCAAAGGAGGAAGAACACAATAATAAATTTTGTGATTGGATGAAACCTTTGTTCCTGCAAATCCCTTTGACTGATGCTATTAAATTGCCCCCTTATTCAAAGTATATGAAAGATATTGTCTCTAACAAAAGGAAAATTCCCAATGAGGAGATTTCCACTATGCTCGCTAATTACTCTTTCAATGGCAAAGTTCCAAAGAAGCTGGGAGACCCAGGTATACCGAATATCCCTTGTTCCATCAAGAATAATTATGTTAGAACTGCTCTATGTGATTTGGGAGCAGGAGTAAGTGTTATGCCTTTTTCTCTTTACAAGAGACTTTATTTAGATAAGTTGATACCAACTGATATATCTTTGCAAATGGCTGATAAATCTACTGCTATTCCTGTTGGTATATGTGAGGATGTTCCTGTTCAAGTTACTAATAATTGCTTAATATTAACTGATTTTGTTGTGTTGGAAATGCCTGAAGATGATAATATGTCTATTATTCTTGGAAGATCTTTTCTTAACACTGAAGGGGTTGTTATTGATTGCAATAAAGGAAAAGTTACTTTCAATGTTGATGAAAAGGAGCATACTGTTTATTTTCCCAAGAGGATTGATAAAGTATGTGGAGTTAATACAATTTCTAATTTGAGAACTATCAAAGTGGGAGTTATTGATTGTCCTATATATGAGCCTAAACAAGGATATCAAAATATTATGATTGGATCCATATCAATACAATACAAGGTAACATGATTGATTTGAGGTTTATTTCTTCTTATGTCATGTAAAAAAATTTTGGTGGCAAGACTTGATCAACCTTGTTAACAAGTACATTTTATATGCATAGAAGAGCTAAACAACATTTCTTTCTTTCTCCATACTTGCTTACTTGTTGTAGTACTACTCGTTTTACAAGATGCTTTAGTAGTTAGAGGTTTGAAAATCTTTTTCTGCCCTGTAATAGCAATTTTAACACCCAGAAATGTGCATTTTTCGAAGTTCTTAAAAAATTACAAAAATTATACCGTTGGTCCTCTTTTTCGAAATGCAACCTGGGAGTGCCTGGGGCTGACCAGTGGGGCACCCCAGGGCTGCCCCCCATGTGCCGGCGCGGCCAAGGAGGGGGGCGCGCCACCCTGTGGTGAGGGCCCCTCCTGGCCCCACTTAGTCATCCCTTCCACTCATTCTACTCTCTCTCCCAAAAAAACTCGTACCAGTTTTCTCTCACTCGCGTTTTCGCCCAAGAGCTCAGGATTTCTCGATCTCTTTGCTCAGCCCAGATTTCTGTCTGAAATTTGGCACATTTGCTCTCCGGTATGTGACTCCTTCGATTATCCAAATAGAATTTTGTTTGGCTGAGTATATCTTGAGTATTTTGCTGCTGTAGGTGACATGTTAAGTGAGCTTGCATGCTTGTTCTAAGTTGTAAAAATTAGTTTTGATGCATGTTTAGTACTCTATCAAGTTCCTATAGTAGTTGCCCTCATTTATATGTCTCAAAACCAACTTTTATAATGATTGTTGAAAAATTTCAGAAAATGGAGTGGAATAAACACCAACTCAACCAACATGAATTGGAGGTGCATGAAGTTATGAGAGTCCACTGTGAAGAGGGAGTATACCCCTCCTACTACCCATGCACCGATTTCATGAGGAGTGCAGGAATTCTTCAGGATGTTCAAAATCTAATTTCTAATGCAGGGTTAGAAGATTTTGTTGTTGGTGAACCTTACCAATATGCAAAACTTGTAGGATAACGTTGCATAGAAAACAAAAAATTTCCTACCGCGAACACGCAATCCAAGCCAAGATGCAATCTAGAAGACGGTAGCAACGAGGGGGTATCGAGTCTCACCCTTGAAGAGATTCCAAAGCCTACAAGATGAGGCTCTTGTTGCTGCGGTAGGCGTTCACTTGCCGCTTGCAAAAGCGCGTAGAAGATCTTGATCACGATCGGTTCCGGCGCCACGAACGGGCAGCACCTCCGTACTCGGTCACACGTTCGGTTGTTGATGAAGACGACGTCCACCTCCCCGTTCCAGCGGGCAGCGGAAGTAGTAGCTCCTCTTGAATCCGACAGCACGACGTCGTGGTGTCGGTGGTGGTGGAGAAATCCGGCGGAGCTTCGCTTAAGCGTGTGGGATGTGGTGGAGGAGAGAGACCGCTAGGGTTTGGGGAGAGAGGGGGGTTGGGCGCCGGCCCTCTAAGGGGTGCGGCCAAGGCTAAGGCTTGAAGTGGTCAGCCCCCTCTCCTATGCCCCTCATTATATAGGTGGAAGCACCAAGAGTTCTAGTCCAAGTCTTCGAATAAGACCCCAACACTAAAACCTCCCATATGTGGGAAACCTACTCAAGGAGGGAGTCCTACCCAAGGTGGGACTCCCACCTTTCCTTGAGGTGGGTTGGCCGGCCACCCTAGGGGAGTCCACCTTGGACTCCTCCCCTTTAGGGTTGGCTGGTCATGCAAGGTGGAGTCCCTCCGGGACTCTACTTTCCATGGTGATTTCTTCCGGACTTTTCTAGAACCTTCTAGAACCTGCCATAAATGCACCGGATCATTTCCAAACTTGGAATATGACTTCCTATATATGAATCTTATTCTCCGGACCATTCCGGAACTCCTCGTGATGTCCGGGATCTCATCCGGGACTCCGAACAAATATTCGAACTCCATTCCATATTCAAGTTCTACCATTTCAACATCCAACTTTAAGTGTGTCACCCTACGGTTCGTGAACTATGCGGACATGGTTGAGTACTCACTCCGACCAATAACCAATAGCGGGATCTGGAGATCCATAATGGCTCCCACATATTCAACGATGACTTTAGTGATCGAATGAACCATTCACATACGATACCAATTCCCTTTGTCACGCGATATTTTACTTGTCCGAGGTTTGATCATCGGTATCACTCTATACCTTGTTCAACCTCATCTCCTGACAAGTACTCTTTACTCGTACCGTGGTATGTGGTCTCTTATGAACTTATTCATATGCTTGCAAGACATTAGACGACATTCCACCGAGAGGGCCCAGAGTATATCTATCCGTCATCGGGATGGACAAATCCCACTGTTGATCCATATGCCTCAACTCATACTTTCCGGATACTTAATCCCACCTTTATAACCACCCATTTACGCAGTGGCGTTTGGTGTAATCAAAGTACCTTTCCGGCATAAGTGATTTACATGATCTCATGGTCATAAGGACTAGGTAACTATGTATCGAAAGCTTATAGCAAATAACTTAATGACGTGATCTTATGCTATGCTTAATTGGGTGTGTCCATTACATCATTCATACAATGATATAACCTTGTTATTAATAACATCCAATGTTCATGATTATGAAACTAATCATTCATTAATCAACAAGCTAGTTAAGAGGCATACTAGGGACTCTTTGTTGTCTACATATCACACATGTACTAATGTTTCGGTTAATACAATTATAGCATGATATATAAACATTTATCATAAACATAAAGATATATAATAACCACTTTTATTATTGCCTCTTGGGCACATCTCCTTCAGTCTCCCACTTGCACTAGAGTCAATAATCTAGTTTACATTTGTAAAGATATAACACCTTGGCCTTCTGGTGTTTTATCATGTTTTGCTCACGGGAGAGGTTTTAGTCAACGGATCTGACATGCTCAGAAACGTATGTATTTTGTAATTCATTTGCGTCTCAATGCATCACTCATTTCCAAATGAGTTGGCATTAAATATGTTTGGTCTTCTGGTGGAACCTTAATTCCGCGGTCTGAAATATGTTACTAATATTGTCACACACAATATAGCTTCAAAGTTCTGACTCTGTCGGAACTACACCAAGTTCTCAAAGAACCTCTTGACTTAACATCCTTTGTTATTGTCAAAATAATGACATACTCTGCCTTCTTTTGTAGAATCCGTCACAATATTTAGAACTCTTCTAAATCTAGCATAGACAACTTCTAGCTCATTGTGCTACCTTTTAAACAATACTTAGTCTAATTTGAGATTGAAATTTTATTTTTTTATATGTGACAAAACAAATATCGGTGTAATCACCTTACAGCGATTTGTTTGTCATTTCTCCATACAAAACTATATATATATCCTTGGTTTCTTCTAAAGTACTCAAGGATACTCTTACTGTCGTCCAATGATCATCATATGAATCATTCTGGTATATGCTCATAACACTTTATAGCACATGACATCTGATTGTGTACATATTATTTGTGATCTATAATCACTCATGTGTTTTTACTCATTGAGTGTCAGATACACTCAAGTCTTGTTAAACCTTCACATGACAAGAATATTTTCTTAATATTTCTATATTGAACTACTTCAATATCCATCCTATGTACTTTGACTTAAACTTATTTATGTGTTTTAATCTATCTTCATAGATCTTGACACTAAATTTGTTTCTGTCTATATCCTTTCATTGAAGTTAATTTCTCAATGAAACCTTTTAATCAAGTATATATTACATCATTTATAACCAACTATATGTCACCTACATAAGTATTATAAATATGTCTCAGCGCTCCCACTTAATTTCTTGCAAATGCAAGTCTCTTCATCGTCTCTGATGAAATCAAAAAACTCTTTGACTATTTCATCTGGTGAAGATTCCAACTCCGTGATACTCACTTCATCCAATTGAAGTTCGTATACCTATCTAGTATTCTACGGACTAGCAAATCAATTGGTTGTATCTTGTATACACCTTTAATACACACTTCTGTTAAGTAGTGTATTTTGCCATCCTACTAGCATATCTCATAAAAGAAATATGTAGTGATTACTAGAATAATCCATATAGACTATAAGCATTGCTACGGAAGATATAATCTTATCGTAGTCAACTCTTTGAACTTTGTTGTAAATAAATTTTTCAACAAGTCGAGCTTCTTCAAGGATATTCCATCCAAGTCCATCAATTTTATAGATCCATTTACTTTCAAAAAGTATTCATCTATTTTGGATTTCATGGCGTATAGCCATTTTTAACGGAGTTAGGGCCCATCATAACTTCTTTGTTTGTAGTTGGTTTATCATTGTTTCAAAATCAATCCTTTGTCCACAAATCATTTATTTGATCACAAAGTAAACCATACCTACAAGGTTCAATATGTACTTCGATCTCCATGGCTAAAACACTTTGTAGTCATGGGAGCCATGATCGTCGTGGCCGCTTCCGAAACCAATTCCGATGCTGCGCTACTCTGATCATTATGCTCAGGTTCATAAACCTTATCAAATTATATTGTCCTCCCACTCAAATACTTCACTAGAAACAATTTCTCGGAAATAAGAAACATTGACAAACACTTTTGTCTTTGTCTCGTGGGAAGAATTCCCAATTAAATCTCTGGGATAACCAACAAAGACATTCATCCGATTTTGGTTGTAAACTCTTAGACCAAAATTTAAAGAAAAGACTATTAGGGTTTATACCCATACCATAACTTGTATGGTGTCATTTCAACGGATCATGATGATGCTCTATTCAGTGTAAAAGCGGTAGTCACTAAAGCATAATCCACAAAAATATAATGGCGTCATAATATTTTATCTCATCATTAATCCAACAAGGTTTGGATACATCTCTCGGATATTATATCATCATTATGATGCTCCAAGAAATGTGAGTTGTAGAACAATTTCATGACTCTCTTAGATGTTCGCTAAAATTCGTAATTCAAATATTTTCACCATGATCCAATCACAGATATTTGACTTTTCTATTACGATGATTTCCACTTCATGCTGAAATTTATTTGAATCCATTCAAATGTTTCAAACTTCTTCCTTATTGAATATATCCACATATATACTCAATTCATTGTTGAAAGTTTTCATGAAGTATAAGAATCTCCTGCACACAACTATGTCTAGTGAACCACATACATCATCATGTATTTTTCCACTAAGTTAGTTGCCCGTTCAACTCTTGGCCTATGAACGGTATTTTAATCATTCTCTTTAGAAAAGATTTGCAAGCGCCAAATGATTCAAAAATCAAATGACTCCAAAAATCCATTTACATGGAGTTCCTTCATGTGTTCCTTTCTAACATGACCTAAATAGCGGTTCCACAAATAAGTGGAATTCAAATCATTTGCCTTATGGCATTTTAGCGTCAGTGTTATGTATGTGTGTTTCACCATTAAGATTTATAATAACTTATCCATCATACATGGAGTAATGTCATAATTTGAACAACTCATTGTTTTCATTTGACCAGAGCAAAATAACAATTATTAAGTTCTTTATTATAAATTCTAAGGGCTAGATAGAATGCCAACGTGAACATAATAACACTTTATTTTGTTCCAGACGTGTATTCCTATCATATTCCTTGTCAGTCACTTAGGCCATTGTATTCTTGTATTGTGTTGTTTTGTATGACACTTCATACCAACCAATATAGTACTAATACCCAAGAATTTCATAGTGTGACCTAACTAGGAATACAACCATAACATGTATATCATTTATATACACCTGAGCTAGACTTTCTAGTCTTTTCTTTCTTTCTGCCAAAATATCTTTTGCAGTTTCTCTTTTAGCTTTCCTCATTATTCAGAAAAACACTTCAACATCAATAACTTCTAGGTTTGTTGGTCAAATACCAATAACCTTGAGGTTCTTACTTTAAGTTGATCATCATATGACAAGTGTTTCAGATTTCACTATTAGTAATTTTGTAATATGATGAACAATTTCACTCATAATTTTATCCATTATATCATGACGACTTTCCGAGACCATGTCTGTACATGCTAGGCTCGTAAAGTTTTAACCTTGGTATTCACATGTGCAAATCTGGCTTGCACCCGTTGTATGCACACGTAGAATCTATCACACCCGATCATCACGTGATGCTTCGAAACGACGAGTCTTAGCAATGGTGCATACTAAGGATGATAACTTCATGGATATGCGAATATTATTAGTGCCCCAATAGTTGGAGGATTGTGACGCCTGGCGTCTTCAACCTTCATACATTCCCATAAAACTTATGAGTTTATGTAGTCTCACCAAATTTATATTCTATCATCTTGCAATAAGGTCTTAGATATCACATATATCTCATACCTTGATTATTTCTGAAAACTAAATTTTCAGCTCCTTACTTTTTAAACAAATTTGAACTTCAAGTTTCACGGAGACAAGATAACTTTAGGTACTAATTGAAACCATAGCTCTTTGAATCAACAATGTGAGGTTTACTAAAAGTTTGCAATAGGACTTAATCAATACTTGATTCTTTAACAATACGGTACCAATCCGTAAAGTTTCTTGTCAGATTTTAACAGTATTTCTATCTTAATAACAAGACTAGCACATGGTAGAAAGCGGATGCCAATACTACAAAATTAATTCAAAATACTACTCAGACTATGTTTATGATAATTAGTTCATGTTTTAATCTAATTACTAATGAACTCCCACTTAATACAACATCCCTCATAGTTGTTAAGTGGTACACGATCCAAATCCACTACACCAAAACCGATCATCACGTGAGATGATGTAGCTTCAATGGTGAACATCAACATGTTGATCATATCATCCATATGACTCGTGTTCAACCTTTCGGTTTCCGTTGTCCCGAGGCCATGTCTGTACATGCTAGGCTCGTCAAGCAAACCCAAGTATTCCGCGTGTGCAACATGGCTTACACCCGTTGTATGTGAACGTTGAGTCTATCACATCCGATCATCACGAGATGCTTCGAAACGACAAACTGTACAACGGTGCATACGAGGGGAGAACACTTTATTATCTTGATATTAATGTGAGGGATCATCTTATAATGCTACCATCGCGATCTAAGCAAAATAAGATGCATAAAGGATTAACATCACATGCAGTTCATATGTGATATGATATGGCCCTTTTGTCTTTGTGCCTTTGATCTTCATCTCCAAAGCACGGACATGATCTCCATCATCTTCGGGCATGATCTCCATCATCGTCGGCGTAGCGTCAAGGTTCATGGCGCCGGCTTCATGGTTGTTCACCTCATGTAGCAACTATTACAACTACTTTGAAATACTACTCAACATGAAATTTAAAGACAACCATAAGGCTCCTGCCGGTTGCCACAATACAATAATGATCATCTCATACATATTCATCATCACATTATGGCCATATCACATCACCAAACCCCTGCAAAAACAAGTTAGACGTCTCTAATTTGGTTTGCATATTTTACGTGGTTTAGGGTTTTCGAGAGAGATCTAATCTACCTACGAACATGAACCACAACGGTGATACTAATGTTTTCAATAGAAGACTAAGTTGAATCTTCACTATAGTAGGAGAGACAGACACCCGCAAAGCCTCTTATGCAATACAAGTTGCATGTCGAACGAGGAACAAGTCTCATGAACGCGGTCATGTAAAGTTAGTCCGGGCCGCTTCATCCCACTATGCCACAAAGATGCAAAGTACTCAAACTAAAGATAACAAGAGCATCAACGCCCACAAAAACATTGTGTTCTACTCGTGCAACCATCTATGCATAGATACGGCTCTGATACCACTGTAGGATAACGTTGCATAGAAAACAAAAATTTTCCTACCGTGAACACGCAATCCAAGCCAAGATGCAATCTAGAAGACGGTAGCAACGAGGGGGTATCGAGTCTCACCCTTGAAGAGATTCCAAAGCCTACAAGATGAGGCTCTTGTTGCTGCGGTAGACGTTCACTTGCCGCTTGCAAAAGCGCGTAGAAGATCTTGATCACGATCGGTTCCGGCGCCACGAACGGGCAGCACCTCCGTACTCGGTCACACGTTCGGTTGTTGATGAAGACGACGTCCACCTCCCCGTTCCAGCGGGCAGCGGAAGTAGTAGCTCCTCTTGAATCCGACAGCACAACGGCGTGGTGTCGGTGGTGGTGGAGAAATCCGGCGGAGCTTCGCTTAAGCGTGCGGGATGTGGTGGAGGAGAGAGACCGCTAGGGTTTGGGGAGAGAGGGGGGTTGGGCGCCGGCCCTCTAAGGGGTGCGGCCAAGGCTAAGGCTTGAAGTGGTCAGCCCCCTCTCCTATGCCCCTCATTATATAGGTGGAAGCACCAAGAGTTCTAGTCCAAGTCTTCGAATAAGACCCCAACACTAAAACCTCCCATATGTGGGAAACCTACTCAAGGAGGGAGTCCTACCCAAGGTGGGACTCCCACCTTTCCTTGAGGTGGGTTGGCCGGCCACCCTAGGGGAGTCCACCTTGGACTCCTCCCCTTTAGGGTTGGCTGGTCATGCAAGGTGGAGTCCCTCCGGGACTCTACTTTCCATGGTGATTTCTTCTGGATTTTTCTAGAACCTTCTAGAACCTGCCATAAATGCACCGGATCATTTCCAAACTTGGAATATGACTTCCTATATATGAATCTTATTCTCCGGACCATTCCGGAACTCCTCGTGATGTCCGGGATCTCATCCGGGACTCCGAACAAATATTCGAACTCCATTCCATATTCAAGTTCTACCATTTCAACATCCAACTTTAAGTGTGTCACCCTACGGTTCGTGAACTATGCGGACATGGTTGAGTACTCACTCCGACCAATAACCAATAGCGGGATCTGGAGATCCATAATGGCTCCCACATATTCAATGATGACTTTAGTGATCGAATGAACCATTCACATACGATACCAATTCCCTTTGTCACGCGATATTTTACTTGTCCGAGGTTTGATCATCGGTATCACTCTATACCTTGTTCAACCTCATCTCCTGACAAGTACTCTTTACTCGTACCGTGGTATGTGGTCTCTTATGAACTTATTCATATGCTTGCAAGACATTAGACGACATTCCACCGAGAGGGCCCAGAGTATATCTATCCGTCATCGGGATGGACAAATCCCACTGTTGATCCATATGCCTCAACTCATACTTTCCGGATACTTAATCCCACCTTTATAACCACCCATTTACGCAGTGGCGTTTGGTGTAATCAAAGTACCTTTCCGGCATAAGTGATTTACATGATCTCATGGTCATAAGGACTAGGTAACTATGTATCGAAAGCTTATAGCAAATAACTTAATGACGTGATCTTATGCTATGCTTAATTGGGTGTGTCCATTACATCATTCATACAATGATATAACCTTGTTATTAATAACATCCAATGTTCATGATTATGAAACTAATCATCCATTAATCAACAAGCTAGTTAAGAGGCATACTAGGGACTCTTTGTTGTCTACATATCACACATGTACTAATGTTTCGGTTAATACAATTATAGCATGATATATAAACATTTATCATAAACATAAAGATATATAATAACCACTTTTATTATTGCCTCTTGGGCATATCTCCTTCAAAACTAACCATGTCAGTGGTGCAGGATTTTGAATTCCATTGGTCCCAACCTAACCCCATGGTTCGATATAAAATCTACAATAAAACTATCAACTTGCTCTTTGATGATTTTTGTGCAGCTATTAAAGTACCACAATGGGGATTATGTGAGAAGGTTAGGGGACTGCCGCAGGAACTCTTGAGTCTATACAAGATGATCTGTCAAGGGAGAAGCTTCTCAGATGAGAGGGGTAAAATTCGTAGTATTCAACTCCCAGCTATTCGCTATTTTGCTTACTTTATCACCAAGTGCGTACTTGCTAGAAAGAATGCAAATAAGTTATCCATCCATGATTTGGTTTTCCTAGCTGCTGCATTGCAACGTGATAGGACTTATAATTTGGGTGCTTTGATAGCTTTTAGGCTTGCTACTAACCGTGATAAAGGAGGAATTTGTGGAGGTCTCATCGCCTCTCGTTTGCTAGCTATGCATGGTGTAGAACCTCACCCTCTTGATGTTCAGCTCTCCATAGAGAAACTTGATATTGTTTCCATGATAAAACATGACTTTGTTTCTAATTGGTCTAATTTGAATAACCTGTCCTATGAGATAACCTTTTACAGGAAAAAGTGGAGAACGACTAAAACTGAAAGGCTAGTTGGATTGCCTGCACCTGCTTTGTTTAACCTTGATTCCAGGGAAAATTGGTCGGTCACAGAAGATGAACTTGATGCATACATAGAGGGGAGCGGCCATCATGCAGGGGACGGCACGGAGGAGGCCGAGGAACCCCTCGACTTGTCATCTGATGCAGCGAGTTCTTCGCATCAACATTTTGGGCATGTGGAGCCTTCATCCTTTTCTTCTGCACAGGGACCTTATTATGACCACGCCATGTATGATCCACCGGCGTGGAACCCTGACCCTCGCTGGGGTTGATCTCCACTTAGGCCAAAAGCCTAAGCTTTGGGGGAGGTATGCCGGCATCACTCATTCATTGCATATTACAATTGCCGGATATTTTTACATACTTGTTTCGCCTCTTAAGGTGGTCTCTAATATGAGGGAGATGATATTTGGGGAAGTGCTGTCTAAAAACAGATTCTGGACTGATACTAAAAACATTCCTAAAAACAGCCAGAGCGTTATTTTGAGAAGCCAATTTTTGTGCATGTTCCCCAGGTTATTATCTAACTTTCATTAGTTGAGCACTTTTCGAGTTGAACAGTGGAAGATTTTCATAAAAAATCATTACTGTACTGCTGTCAAGTTTGATGGATTTCTGCTACTTTGTGTTTATGTGACTCTTTTAGTTTTCATTCTTTTGTTTTTGCTTTGTTTCTTTCCTAAAACACAAAAATACCAAAAATATTTCTGTTTTTTCTCTTTACCATTTGTTTATTTTGGTTTCTTGTTTCTATTTTGCTTTATTTACTATTGCTAGTTTTCTATGAGAAAATCCAAAAAGATTTTGCTTTGTTTGCCTGTTTTCTTTTGTTCTTGTTTCCAATTCGAAAACACCAAAAATATTTGTTGTTCTTCTTTGGTTTTGTAAAGTTTATTATGGAGTTCAGCGGTCTCCGGTGGTTGGAGCTTGGCTTTCACTTCATATTATTCAAGCTACACAAGTGAAAGGCAATAATGACGATCTACGACAACTCGACTGTGGTGAGAGGCTGGTATGAACTATATTTTTTTCATTTTTGTACATATACTCATCCATGTGAGCATGCTTAGTTGGTTCATGTGAGGTATATGTCATTTAATGAAAGTCTAGTAGTTCATGATCTCTCATGCTTAGCTCCAATTTATTAATATGAGTAGCATGTCATAAATATTTGCTTGCATTGTTTTATTCATAGATAGGTATGATATTGTGGTATCCTCCTCTGAATAATTCATTTGAATCGACTTGGCACATGCTCACGCATGCATATGACTGAACAAAAGTCAATTAAGCCTCGATGATTTACTTTGCCTCAGAGTTCTTGTATCACTTTTATGCCTCCGTTTATTTATTTTGTCGCAAGCATGATTATGACAATTATTGCTCTCTTGGTTGTCGCTTCCCAGTCTATTGCTAGCCTTCACTTGTACTGAGCGGGAATGCTGCTCGTGCTTCCAAACCCCTGAAAACCAAGTTATTCCAAAGTGTCCACCATAAATACCTATGCATGGCATTTCAAACCATTCCAAGTAAATTCTCATGTGCTACCTTTAAATCCTTCAAAGTACTTCTCAATTTGTGTCGATGTTTTATAGCTCATGAGGAAGTATGTGGTGTTTTATCTTTCAACCTTGTCATTTACTCCTGACAGACTTTCATCAATGGACTAGCGGCACATCCGCTTATCCAATAATTTTGCAAAAAGAGCTGGCAACGGGGTTCCCAGCCCCAACTAATTAACTTTCATTGATAATTCTCTTCACATGTTTTGCCCTGATTTATCAGTAAGCAACTTAATTTGTAAATAGACACTCCTCCATGGTATGTGAATGTTGGAAGGCACCCGAGGATTCGGTTAGCCATGGCTTGTGTAAGCAAAGGTTGGGGAGAGTGTCATCCATAATGAAACTAAAGTACATGTGTAAACAAAAGAGAAGAGGGATGATTTACCTTGCTGATAGAGATAACGTCCTTCATGGGAGCCGCTCTTGAAAGTCTGGTTGATGAGGTAGTTAGAGTGACCACTACCATTCGTTGACAACAACAAACACCTCTCAAAACGATTTTACTTCTGTTTTAAAAAAAATGAAAAGCTCTAGCGCATGTTAATCCCTGCTTCCCTCTGTGAAGGGTCAATCTTTTACTTTTACTTTGAGTCACCATCCTTTCTTTGGGCACCTTCTTGAGAGCATAATTGTCATTCTTAGTGTAATATGCTTGTCCGAAAATATGATTAGCTGTAGTATAACTTTGATGCTTTTATCTTTGATAATCTCTACTTCTAGTTTTTCCATGAATTTCAGAGGTGCTTGGGCATTTAAGTTTTGTTGTACAAATACGGACAAGCGAGATACCACTTTATCATATCTTTTTATGAACATTGCAATCCTGCTGATAGACATGATTCATGATGCTTATTATTAGTTTGTTGGTATTTTTTTCATGATTGACATAACTATTAGATGACTTTATTTGCATGTATCTTATTATGAATTGCCTAAGTACTTGTCCATATCATGGGAATATTTACATCATATGAACAAATGTGTTTGTGAAAGTTCTTTTATCGCACTCAGTTGTTAACTGAATTGCTTGAGGACAAGCAATAAGCTAAGCTTGGGGGAGTTGATACGTCCAAAACGTATCTACTTTCCCGAACACTTTTGCTATTGTTTTGCCTCTAATTTGTGTATTTTGGATACAACTAACACGGACTAACGCTGTTTTCAGCAGAATTGCCCTGGTGTCCTATTTTTGTGCAGAAACTCAACTTTCAGGAAAATCCCCGGGAATATCGCAATGGGCCTATTTTCACAGAAGATTGACGGAGCCAGAAGACGAGACAGAGGGGGGCCACGAGGCGCCCACACCACCAGGCGGCGCGGTGGGCCCCTAGGCCGCGCCGCCCTATGGTGGCGTCGCCTCGGGCAGCCCCCGACGCTCCCCTCTGGACTACTTAAGCCCTCTGACCTAAAAACGCGAGGGGGTTCGACGAAATTGCCAGAAGACATCCAGAACTCCGCCGCCATCGCGAAACTCCGTCTCGGGACCAGAAACTCCGTTCTGGCACCCTGCCGGGACGGGGAATTGGAGGAGATCATCGCCATCATCACCACCGACGCCTCTCCATCAACCATCCATGCTTCCCCCATCCATGTGTGAGTAATTCCCCCGATGTAGGCTGAAGGGTATGGTAGGGATTGGATGAGATTGTTCATGTAATAGCATAAGATTGTTAGGGCATAGTGCCTAGTATCCGTTGCTGGTACTTTTATGATATTGTTGCAACTTGTTATGCTTAATGCTTGTCACTAGGACCCGAGTGCCATGATTTCAGATCTGAACATGTTATCAATTCATGATGATATTCATTGCTTTATGATCTTACCTGCAAGTTGTATACACATATTGTTGTCCGGAACCCGAGGCCCCAAAGTGACAGAAATTGGGACAGCCGAAGGGGAAGGCGGTGATATGAGGATCACATGTGTTCACCGAGTGTTAATGCTTTGCTCCGGTGCTCTATTAAAAGGAGTACCTTAATTACCAGTAGATTCCCTAGAGGCCCGGCTGCCACCGGCTGGTAGGACAAAAGATGTTGTGCAAGTTTCTCATTGCGAGCACGTACGACTATATACGGAACACATGCCTATGGTTGTTTAGTACTTGGATACTGTTTTATTACTATCTGCAAATGCCCTGCCTTGATTGTTACATGAGTTACCCGTTCATCCATCCTTGTGCCTACAGTATTTTAATCCTGCTGTTGACTATAATCACCACTGCTGTCTTTGTTACACTGCTGCTTATATTCCACTACTGCTACTGCTATAAAACTGTTGCTACTGATAAACTCTTGCGAGCAAGTCTGTTTCCAGGTGCAGCTGAATTGACAACTCCGCTGTTAAGGCTTACAAATATTCTTTGGCTCCCCTTGTGTCGAATCAATAAATTGGGTTTTACTTCCCTCGAAGACTGTTGCGATCCCCTATACTTGTGGGTCATCACCACCCTAGGTTCGGGAGCAGCCTCGCAAAAGCGGACGAGAGCCGTTTATATGAAGTCGGTCACAGCTTGACACAAGGCATCATCGAGTAGGGGTTCCAAGGAGTAACTCAGAGAACTCACGAGTCAGTAATGCAGCAGAGAATACCCAGGGCAGGCAACCAGCAACCAGATAGATGAGATGGCCACACTTCCAAGGAGGTAAACAGCGTCCATAAACGTCGTCGGCGCCGGCATTGGCCAAGGTGTTGCGGTGCTTTGGCACACATTATCGAGCTCACCAGCGTCCCTGCAGGCCAAGCACCCAACAGAAACCGCCATTCTTGTTGGAGCAAAACGGACACATCGAACCCCACTGCAATCAACATTGGCTGAAGAGAATTGTACGTACGGCAGCGCCAACGAGCCGCCACCGCGGCACTAAAGCATTACCCGACCAGCCACAGAGTCCAACTCCCATGAGAGGGAGCATACCAAGTGGGGCAAACTCGGCCACTACCGAGAGCAACACCCACACGTACAGGGCACAGGGGAGCAGTTCGGCCCCGCTGGTGCCGACACCGGCACCCCAGCCTGTACATGCGCGGAGCTGAGCCTGCACCCTAGCAAGCAATGCCCTCATCGGACCCACCCATACCCAATAAACCCAGATGAGGCCCAAACCTAGGCCCGTAGACCCAGATCTAGGCCCGCTGCCGCCTTCCCTTGGCCACGGCCGCGCCAGCCAGAGGCCAACACGCCGCCAACCCGCCGGAGCTGCGCAGACTCCACACCGTGGGCGAGTGATACGCCTCAAACGTATCTATAATTTTTGATGCTCCATGCTTGTTTTACACCAATTCATATATATTTTGTTTACACTTCGTTGCACTTTTACATGATTTCCGGCACTAACCTATTAAAAAGATGTCACTATGCTAGTTCCCTGTTTTCTACTGTTTTTGTATTTCAGAAAAGTTGTACAGGAAATATTCTCAGAATTGGACGAAACAAAAGCCGAAGTCAATATTTTACCAAAACAAAGACAAAGTCCAGAGGGGGTCGAAGAGACGCCATAGGGCGGCCAGACCACCCCATGGCGCGGCCTAGGCCTGGCCCGCGCCTATGGGGGTCTGGGCTCACCAGGCGCCCCACCGACCTAAAACATCCGCCTATCAATACATCTTCTCGGGAAAACCCTGGATACCCGAGCCTCCATCCACGAAAAGTTTTGCCACGGCCGTCATCGTAGAACCCATCTCGGGGGGTTCTGAAGCTCTTCCCGGCACCATGCCGGAGGGGGGGAATCATCGCTGGAGGCATCTACATCGCCATGCCCACCGCTGAGTGATGCGTGAGTAGTTCATCCCTGGACTATCGGTCCATAGCAGTAGCTAGGTGGTCATCTTCTCCACTTTGTGCTTCATGTATCGATCTTGTGAGCTGCCCTACATGATCAAGATCATCTTTATGTAATCCTATATGTTTGGTTTGCTGGGATCTGATGAATATTGTGTACTATGTTGAGATTGATTATATATTCATATAATATGTTATTTGTGATCTTGCATGCTCTCCGTTGCTAGTAGAAACTCTGGCCAAGTGGACACTTGTGACTTCAAGAGGGGGTATTTATGCTCGATAGTAGGTTCATGCCTCTAGTTTTCATGGAGAGTGACTTTATAAATTCTAAGATTGTAAATGTGTTGTTGCTACTAGGGAGAAAACAATAATGTTTTATCTGAGGATAATTCTATTGTTTATTGTACACATATTGCTTAATGCGATAGTATGTTGCTTGCAACTTTATACTGGAAGGGGTGCGGACGCTAACTTGAAAGTGGATTATTAGTCATAGACGCAGTTGAATTACGGTCTATGTATTATGTTGTAATGCTCATATCAAATTTCATAGTAATCATCTTGTCATGTATTGAATCGATATTCTGTCAATTGCCCAGCTGTAATTTGTTCACCCAACATGCTATTTCTTTATGGAGAGACACCTGTAGTGACATGTGGATCCCGGTCCTATTTCCTTTACTGATAAATTCAACTGCAATCATGTTCTGTTTACTTTGTGCAAACATCTCCTTCCATTCAATACGTCTAATCCTTTGTGTTCAGCAAACCGGTGAGATTAACAACCTCACTGTAAATTGGGGCAAAGTTCTTTGGTTGTGTTGTGTGCAGGTTCCACGTTGTTGCTGACGCCGGTAGTGCGTCCTGCCACTAGTCAGCCAGCAACACCTTCAGAAGTCACGTATTTCTCCTACTAGTCGATTAAACCTTGGTTTCATACTGAGGGAAAACTTGCTGCTGTGCTCATCACACCTTCCTCTTGGGGTTCCCCAATAGTGTGAAGTCGGCGTAACGATAAGTGCCATCAAGACTTTTTTCTGGTGCCGTTGCTGGGGAGAAAGAGGATTTCTGCAAGGGAAGTCTCTCATCTCCAATCTTTTTTACTTTTTTATAGTTTGATTAGTTTACTTTATTTTGTTTGGTTTGCTTTATTATATCAAAAACACATAAAAAATAGTTTATTTTTATATTTGTCTTTATATTAAAAACACACAAAAAAATTAGTTTCTATTATAGTTGTTATTTCTGTTGCTTAGTTTTAGTTTTGCTAAAATGGGTTCCGCTGAAAATACTAAGTTGTGTGACTTTACTAGAACCAACAATAATGACTTTATTTGTACACCTATTACTCCACCTGCTCCCGAAGCAGCCTTCTATGAAATTAAACCTGCTTTATTAAATCTTGTTATGAAAGAGCAATTTTCTGGTGTTAGTACTGAAGATGCCGCTTCTCACCTTAATAATTTTGTTGAACTTTGTGAGATGCAAAAATATAAGGATGCCGCTTCTCACCCATGGCCGCGCCAGCCAGAGGCTAGCACGCCGCCACCCCGCCGGAGCTGCGCAGACTCCACACCATGGGCGAGCCACCGCGCTGTGGTGTCCTGTGCCGAACCCCGTGGGCGAGCCACCGCGCCACACAAGGAGGAGAAGAGGCCCCGCTGCCGCCTAAGGGCGGCGGCGAGGGAGGAGGGGAGGGAGGGAGCTGGGGGGCTAGGGTTCTCCCTGCTGCTCGCGGGAGCGGGCAGACACGAAACGTTTTTGGCCACCGTACCCTTGATTATCTAGTGTATGATTTGGAGTGAGCTGCAGTCTTGTACGCCCATTCCATCTGCACTTCCTTCCAGGCCTTGCTTACCGCAGTTCTGTCTAGGATGCTTGAGTTTGAATCCCTGCTAGCTCTTTTTAAGTTATATATCCTGATGTACATTGCAAGATTTTGATCACAATTTTTCGCAGTAAACTATTCGACCAGGAATGACCTGTTTCTGCCAGTTAAGTGTAACTCTTTTATCCATGCACCTTGAGAACTTCGTGTACCGAATGATCATGCAACTACGAGTGAGGTCATTTCACTCACGGTCAACGTCTTGCAAATTCAAATTTCTACGAGACATGTCAACATTTTTGCCCGAAAGAATAGTAATGTAGATCCCTGGGCATCACAAATCTAAAGTTTTGATGTTCTTCTACTCGTTACAGAAAACGCAATAAAAACAGTGGTCACTGCGATACCAAGACCAAGGGCGACGAGCAATTCCAGGACTCGCAGACCGTATCTGTCCAGTCATGAAAACAGATGACCAAACACACTAAGGGGTAAGACTACCTAACAGCATCACTAAACCACAAATAATGCATGAGAAGCAAACTAACATCAAATCACAAAGGCAAACATCGCAATGAATATACCAACATGTCTTGGACAAACTCTGAAGCAAATACTGTTAAAAATCAAGGTGTACATGTACTAGTTACTTTTGTGTTGATGAACTACAAATATTCGTGCTGTTATATGAATTAGGGCGGAAACACAACCTAATGTAACACGTTAACGATGATGATTTATGTGAGCATACTTCCATTTTTAATAGAACTGACTGATTTGTGATGCCTTAACAAAAGAAGAGGTTCCGGGGCTCTGAATTCTTGTCGTAGGAAAGATTAAACCAAACATAGATTGTTTATAAGGAATTTAATTATGAGCTTGACAAAACCTTTTGAGCTGCCGACTGTTTGTCTTGCACCCCCACAGGATGCTGCCCTTTTAGCACAAGATGTTCTTGTGTAACCTTTTGATCTCCCTTTCACCACCATGGGATACTGACCTTTTAGCATAAAATGTTCTTGTGTAAAAATATTCTTACCATGCTCTTAGAGTTCCGTGTGAAGGCTGCCCATGCCCCCCTGCGATGGAAGTTTTGACAAAAGAGACCACTTAGCCCAGTCAATTGTCAAAAAAGACCACCTCCGAAAATTATTGTCAAAAAAGACCACCTACGTCGTGGCGGCACGCGTGCCAGGCGACACGTGTCGCCTGCCGCCACAGCCGGAGGCGGCAGGGCCTGCCGCCGTTGCCCGTGGCGGCATGTCCACGGTGATCAACGAACAGTGTACTGATCGATGAACAGTACACGTTAGCTACAAAATTTGTTGAATTTGTCTTTTTTACTGAGCCCAAAATACAACGTATTTTACAGTGATTTTTTGCACGATTGTAGTGCATAGAGTTAGCTACATGTAGGTATTTTTTTCGAATTTTTTTAGATGTTTTAAAAAAAATCAAAACGGACTACTGTTCATGGATCAGGATACTGTGAACATGCCGCCGTTGGGTGTGGCGGCAGGCCCTGCCGCCTCCGGATGTGGCTGCAGGCGACACGTGTCACCTGGCACGCGTGCCGCCACGATGCAGGTGGTCCTTTTTGACAATAATTTTCGGAGTCAGTCCTTTTTGACAATTCACTGGGCTAAGTGCTCTCTTTTGTCAAAAATTCCCTGCGATGTGGGCAAGCTGTAGGTTTATCGGTCTATAGCTCAAAATAGGATCACAGCGAACCAATGGCTTGATTTAGTACATATGAAGCTAAATAGTCACGTCAGCCTTCTTGAGTTGTCGAGTTTCTCTTTCTTAGAGGAAAGGCATATGCCATCTTTGTACTATAAGGTTGTTGAGTTTCTCTATCAATATCGCTGGTCTCCTTGGCTCCTTGCTAGCTATAAAGTTAATTTTGTAGGTCGTCTTGTGATTTAATACGAAATTTCCTCCATATGAAATTTGCACACAGATAAACTTCTCTTAAGCTACAAAGGACGGGAGGCGAATGCGACTCATTTTCATAGGTGGTCACGCTAGCGACCTGCATTGAGTTGATGAACTCTATTGTTCCCGAGAAAATATAAAAGTGCATGATATATTTTTTATTTAGCATATGATTATGCTGACCCCATTTGCTGGCCATGATTGCATTTTCTTGAAAACCAAGTGATATATTCCTTCATAAACTTAAGTAATATGCTAGTAATTTATGGAAGTAGTGCCAAATGCTAAACTAGTGACTTCATCTTCAGGAATAGATTGCCGATAGTTATGGGCTCTAGCTGTTTACAACGATTGCTAAATAGAAGTGAAAAATTATCTTCATGACATCACACAATATTTATAGATCCAAATTATGCCAGTAACTTTATGTGCTAGATCGATGATTTCTTTTGTTCATCTGACCTATGTGAGCATTCACTCTGATAAAATCTTACCTCCTAGGCCTTTATTATTCATAGGAGATCCCTACTTGCTGCTGCTCTGTTATATGCGTTTGTTAGGTTTGCGTTAATTAGGTCTAGATACATGTCATGATCAAATGGAACTTTTTTTTGAAAGAGGGCAAAAGCTTTGCCCTATTCATTAATTAACAAGAAGTTTAAGGTTTGTTACAAGCCGAGTCAAGCTCGGTAACATAAGGAATGAAGCTCGGTATCCATGTCTTGGTGGGATCAAATGGAACTTCAAATTCGTATATTTGGTGCTAATCTCCCATAATAAGCTCGCTACATAGCAAAATTCTATTTGCAAATGAAAGTAATAAGATGCACAGGTAGTCTAAGGTTTAATTATAAAAATGTGATAACCGAAGCTTTATAAAGGCGAGCACACAGAGACTTCACAAGAGAAAATATGTCTGCTCCAAAAGATAGGAACCACATGCTCCATACTCATGAACAAGATAAATAATAAGTAGCATTTATTTATATTGAAACATTATTGCATTTAAAGAGCACGACGAATTAATTGTGAAATGGACTGCATAGGCGCTCAGCAAACCATGTTATAAAAGGTGTATAGATTAGCCTAGAGCAAACATGACTGTACCACTTATAGTTCTTGCGAAGTGGAAGAGAGGGAGAAAGAGAGACAAAGAAAGTTGCTTGCCATGGTTCTAACCTTAGCCTTTGGGTGGGAGCCCAAAGGAAACTTGTGGGATTGGGAGACGTAGGGAGCTGGTCGCATGCAGCGCTGTAGCATTACACTTCTGATCTGCCGTTGTTGTTCTGAGCAAGGATTAGTAGCCTCTCGGTCGAGCTGTGCTGTTCTCGTATTCTACTTCCACTTGGTGCAACGTGTTGCCATCCCATGTATGACCAAGAATGAGAGATCATCGCAACCCCAGCATGCAATTGCTGATAGCTAGGTGGTCTGTTTGAGATGATTATCGCAGGTCCGTCTGGAATGAAACGGGCAGGTCTTTGATGGCAAGGAGTGGCTTATCTCCCATGTGTTGGAGGAGATTGCAGACCACATCGTGATCTTGCCGCTGGCTCCGACCACTAGTGTTGTGAGTGTATGTTTCGTCCAGAAACGTTTCTTTCACCGTCAGTTTTGCCCCGCCTTTTTGGCGTTTTTCTCTTCCTCTGTTAAGATGGGGTCCCAATTGTAGTCCAAATTGTTCTCGATATATTGTAGTCCAAATTGTTCTCCCATCTTGCGGGAGGCAATAAGGGACACTTTTCAGATCCTTAGAGAAGCCCTTTCCGAGAGGTACTTGGGACTTCCTACTGCTTCTGGGCGTATTTCGGAGGAGCTGTTTGTGCATATCGTTGAAAAAGCAAGATCGTTTGTGCAAGGGTGGAGCGAGAAGAAGCTAGCTTGTGCAGGACGAGAGGTTTTATTAAAGGCAGTGATCCAGGCGCTACCGACCTATTATATGAGTTGTTTCAAACTCACAAAAGGTTTGTGCAAGGAAATTATGGCAATTATGTCAAAATACTTGTGGTCCGGATCACTTGATAAACCAGGCTTGCATTGGCTATCCTGGAATAAAATGTCAGTGCCAAAGAGTTGGGGGGGGGGGGGGGGGAGGGGGTGTCTCGGCTTTCGAGATCTTGGAAAGTTTAATGATGCTATGCTAGCAAAGCAAGCGTGGAGTTTGTTGGAACGACCGGACAGCCTTTGTGCATGGGTGTTATTGGGCACATATGGGAAGGGAGGTGATATCTTGTCAGCGCCATGTCCAAATGGTGCATCGGCAACTTGGAAGACTATCATCAAAGGGAGGGAAATTCTGAAGAAGGGCCTCATTAGAAGGGTTGGCGATGGACGCAAAACAGAAATTTGGCATGACCCATGGATCGAAGGGTCTCTGGATATGAGGCCGATGGGGAGAGCTGCTGATGACCCGGTCATTTTTGTATTGAATCTGTTGCTTGAGGACTCGAACCAATGGGACAAAGAGAAGGTTCAGCGGATCTCTTTTCTGTTGGATGCTACAGCCATACTGAGTATGCCTCGACCACGCAGCAGGATTTTTGGGCGTGGGCTTGGGAGAAGTCGGGAGTTTTTTCTGTCAGGTCGGCATACCGAGAAATTGTGTTGCGAGATGGGCTGCCAGAGCCTGCTGGGAGCTCATCAACGTCGGATGAGAAAACATGGAAAGCTCTATGGAAATTAGGTGTTATGCCTAAGATAAGAGTGTTTTGGTGGAGGGTGGTTAAAAACATTCTTTCATGTTATTCACAACTAAGGAAGAGAGACATTAAAGAGTTGAGTGTGTGCCCTCTTTGCAGGCATGAAGATGAGACGTTGTGGCATACATTGATTGCATGTGACCATGCAAGATCATTCTGGAGGGCGGCAAAAGAATTTTTTGAGCTCAAGTTACCAAGGCTACATCCAGCTACTTGGTCAGAGATGTTTTGGATACTGATATTATTGGCAAGAAGGATGCTGCGGTGGCAGTATCGGTGATGTGGACAATCTGGGGGAGTAGAAACAACTATAATCATGGGGAGACAAGGTACCAACCTATGAGATCAATGGAACTAGTAGATGAACTGGTGAAATCTATTGAGGTACCTCTGCCGTCACCGAGGGCTGCGGTGGGAGGTGGTATACCGAAGTGGAAGAGACCGATAGAGGGGTGGATCAAACTGAACTCTAATGGAGCTCTTAAAGTTGTAGACAACATGGCGGGTACAGGGATGATTGCGAGAGATCACTCTGAAAATTTTGTGCTTGCAGAATCTAGACGGTATGAGTACATTGTTGATCCTGGGATGGTGGAGTTGTTGGCGTGTCGTGATGCAATGTTCCTAGCTCGGACGAAGGGGTGGTCTCATGTCATCCTTGAGATAGACTGTCAGCTGATTCTCAATGCTTGGAAGGATGGGAAGTGGCAGCGATCGGACTCAGCAGCGATCCTGCGGGAGATGAAGGCTACTATCTCCGCTTTTCAGGGTTTTAGGTTTGAGTGCTTGCTCCGCTCTCTTGCTAGAGTCTTCTGTTACTAGTTTTGAACTTATCCCTGATTTTCTGATTGAGCCTGTTCAATCAGATATTTTGTTAAGATCCGTGTGGCAAAACTTCAAAAAAAAATTGTTAAGATGGGGTAGATGGCAATAAAGAAAAATTGAACAGCTGTCGTCCAAGGATAGTGACAACTGACAAGGCACTATATGTCTATTCCATCTGCACTTCCTTCCAGGCTTTGCTTACCGCAGTTCTGTCTAAGATGATTGCGAGTTTGCATTCCCTTATGTTCTCCATTATCTTAGGCTATTTTATCATATCTGGTCGTGATTAAGCATCCTAATGTAACATTGCAAGATTTCGATTACTACCTCGGTTCCAGTTTATATGGCTTGCGTCGTATTCCTATGTTATCAATTTGATCCAACACAATAAGAACGGGAATTAGTGGGTATTGCTGGCAGGACCGGAGGCAGGCTTTGTGGGCACGCCCGTCCCACCTACATCGCTACATATTTCTGTGAGGCATGTGAACATTTTTACCCTAAAGAATAGTAATTTAGATCCCTGGGCAACATCCAACTGTACATAAAAAAGTAGGGGTTATCTCCCAATATCATTATCAAATCTTAAGTTTTAATGTTCTTCTACTCGTTACAGCAAACACAATAAAAACAGTGGTCACAGCGATCCCAAGACCAAGAGCGACAACCTTCCAGGTAGAGCAATTCCAGGAATCGCAGACCGTATCTATCCAGTCCTGAAAGATATGACCAAACACACGTAGGGGGTAAGATTACCTAACAGCATTGCTAAACCAGAAATAATAATTGAGAAGCAAGCTAAGATCTAATCAGAAAGGCTAACGTCGTAATGGAAATACCAACATGTCTTGGAAATATGCTGAAGCAAATACTGTTTTAAAATCATGGTGTATCTGTACTATGTTCCTCTCATGTTGATGAACTATAAATATCCGTACTGTTATATCAATTAGGACGGAAACACAACCTAATGTAACACGTTAACGATGATGATTTATGTGAGCATACTTTCATCTTTACTAGAACTGACTGGTTTCTGATGCTTTAACAAAACAAGTGGTTATGGGGCTCTGAATTCTTATTGGAAAGGCTCAAGCAACATAGATCGTTTATAAAGAATTTTAGCTTGACCAAACCTTTTGAGCTCCCAACTGTTTGTCTTGCACCACCACAGGATGCTGCCCTTTTAGCATAAGATGCTCTTGTGTAAAAATATTCTTAGCATGCTCATAGAGTTCCATGTCAAGGCTGTTCAATGAGATAATTTGCTTCAGAATTGCCTCAGGTACCTGACGCCGTGCCTGCAAACAGGTAGTCTTTAGATTTTTATAAAACTTTACAGAGAATTAAGGGGATATTTGAGAAACAAACAATATGTTAGCCAACACAGAATTCAACTGATACAACAACTTAATTTGGAACCATACATGACAGCATTTAATAAACATGTTATAAAATTGTATCTTAATATTTATGGTGTTCATGTGTAAATGTTTCTCAGTTCTGACACGTGGGAGGAGAACATTCAGGTATGTATAATCAAATTTTCAACACCAATAGCAAAAATGAAAAATGAACAAGAACAGTTCCATAGTAAAAGCATTTCAGTCCCCTTCCGAACTCACCGCCTTAGTAAAATTTGCCTCCGCAACCTTTTTAAGGGATATTTTGCGACGGTTTGATTGGGACTTCCGCAGACTGGCAATGCAACTCTCATAAGTTTCCATTAATTTACCAACAGTCATCTGGCATCAACAATAACATCACATCAAGATGGCAAGACAATAACAGATAGACTGCATATAATTGCACATTTCAAGTAGTTGTATTACATTTCCTTTCCCATGATCATCGTCAGTACTGTTCAGAGCATCATTACTGCTCCAACCATCAGTGCTATTCTGTCAGAATAATAGAAATGTTAATACAGCCGTAAATATTCAAACCATATTACCCGCAAACAACTCAAATGTAAATTCTAGCCACCGCATTACCATATGTTCATTTGTTTCTTCATCCTCTTGATCCAGCATGGACGAGTGAGGGTCTGTGAGAACAAGATAAAGATTAGACCAATTTTCTTTGACTTTGCACAAGTACATCTGAAAAATGGAGCAACACACACTAAGAGAAGAGAAAAAAAGTACTTGGTGACTCTTTATGTCATGCTTCATGAATATAGTTTCAATAAGAATACTGCTTTCCTGTCCAAACTATTCAAACATGCAGCAAAAACATACTGCTAATGTTCAGTTTTAGGAGCTACTCTTTCAAAATTCAAACAAAATATGGCTTATATATACTGCTGCCTCAGAGCTTTCTTTATACTTGGGCGAGCATTGCTGAATCATACATAGCTGTCTTTTTAGGACTGCTTTTTGCAACTGGCCGTATTGTTTTGTTATGTACGAACATTTAACTCTCTAGTATTGCAGTCTTGCCTTACTTTATGGGTTGTACCAGAAAAATGTAGTTATGTACTTGCGTATAGCTACTTGATTCATGGAAGTCTGGTCCCATCCCATATATATTATCTCTTATTTTTCAGATTTAACAGAAACAAAACTGATGGATTTGTTGCTCTTCAATCTAACAAGAAACTCTCCCTCCGTCAGTTTGGTATAATAACATCTCATATTATGGGATGGAGGGACAACTAGATCACATTAACATGACTTCTGCAAATGTGTAACAATGGAGAAATACCGGTGCCACTGGGTGGATCTTCCTGGATATCCAAGTTCAAAATTCCAGACTGTGAAAGCACTTGTGCTCCTACCATATGAGCAAACAACCTCGCAGATTCTTCATGATCCTCTGTAAGTCCTACGTACAGCATACGGTCCAACCTGTTCTGTGATTAAAAATGATTGTATTTAACAAATATAAATCTAGCTTGGCTTATTAAATTGATGTAACGCGGTCAAGTAAATGTTACTGGCATCCAACTTATATTCCCTTTGCTGGAGAACATAGTTGATCAGTCACAGTGCACACAGCAAGGATGTCTGTATGCGAAGGAATGTTATGGATCTTGGCCAATGGAGTGCACATGAAAGCAGCTTTTCACTAATTCATCTATTTGATTTTTGGTGCGTACCTTAGCAACTTGAAGCACAAAACGACCAAGATCAGGGTGCTTTCTAACACAATGCCGGACCATGTGTGCTCCATCAAAGTAAGAGTTATTTGTTAGCCCAGTAACCTGCCAAGGTAACACGGGAAAGCAAATATAATTAGCAGCCAGATTTTTTAAGGTCACAGTGAAACTAAGGAGCCAAAGACACAACACATACATCACAGAAGTGGAAAATGCCCACTTAAGGTCAAATTGTTGAAGTTATTCTAGAGCAAAAAAATCTAAGTTTTTTGCACATCATAGAAAGACGGGTGCTTTATAAAAAGTGGTTGCACACACAACCCATTTCACTTCAGAATTACGCCTTATCAAGTGCTTATTTTGTCTACCTGTCAAACTGGCAGAAATGAATAAAGTGAGTTTGATAATGTTCTGCAGGGCCAAAAACTGCGAGGATTATGTTCCGCTGCATAGGTCTATCATCATCATTCTAAGGTTTTACTTTAGCCAATGGTCACACATTCATTGAAAACAGTGGATATATATATATATACAATTAACAATAGGTTCGATGTAGAGTATATCTTAGCAATGGCCCCACATTCACTGAAAATAGTGGGGATATATACAATAACACATTCATTGAAAATAGTGGGGATATATACATTCAATATTTAGCTTATACATGCTGGTTTTTCGCCTGTATAAGATGTGGATACTTGGTCAAATGGATCAAACTACCTATTTACAAGCACAACAACTAATATAGTCCCTCCATCCCATGAAACTTGTCTTAGATTTGCCTAAATTTAATTTGGATGTGTCCACACACTAGATAGTGTCTAGATACGTCCAAATTTAGACAAATGTAAGACAACTTTCATGAGAAGGAGGGAGTAGCATATTTTGTTGGAAAGCCAAAAGGACTAATATAAGGGGGTCAAAGCAATTGTAGTGCACGATACAACAATGAGTGTAAAAACGTAAAGGCCTACATATGAATGCAGTAACCGAAGTTGAGATATACCAAAGGGACAAAGTCTTACATACCTGAAAGGTAGCTCCATTATGAATGATTTCATGGGCAACAGGGTCATTGATGTACTGGTGTAATGGCATAGCCATGTCGTCCACATCATATGGATTAACCTTGTTGCTGCTTCGCGTATTGTCAATTCCTCTAGCATCTCGCTGGCAGATGAAAAATATCTCTTAACTTATTGCAAGAGCAAATGCAATTGAAACAACATACTTTAGCTGTGTCTTAACTAATTCCAAATATATCTGAAGTCTACATTCATAGCCATTCACATCAACTGAACTATACCTAACAGTTAATCTCAAGCTATAACACTGACACCCCTGATTGACCCTCAGTTGTCTTGTTACATAAGAACAAGGAATCACACTTGAAACCCTCCCTCTAACAACTCTAGAAGCTGATTCTAACAAATGCTCCAAAAAATGGAGACAATACAAAGGCCTGATATATAGAACAAAAGGCTTGATAATCAGATCCATTATATAGTCCTAGTCATTTTTTAAGATGGAAGCAAGCATACCCTGGCGAAAAGATCTTCTCTCATCCATGGAACCAAGTACTTCCAAGGCCATATATCCAGTGTACTTACACCGCGTGTTTTTTTTAACAGACGGGTGGTCATTGACTTTGCAGACGTTAAGTTCGGATGCACAAGAAACCTGGCTGCAACTTCAACCGAGAACTCATACGTGCTAAACACACGATCGACTGGATTCCGTAGGATTGTCACCACGGAAGTCCTCTCCTTTGGCAGCTTGGAAGTTAAGCTGTAGTCATCATGACTTACAACCAGCTTGCAATCAGGATGGCTGGCATGAAAGTGTCAAGATAAACTTAGATGACGACGACACTCGTTTGCAAAACAGAGAACAGAACTTTGATCTCACCTCGGGTCGAACCGTAGCTTATCGTAGGAACGGGGGCATTCCTGAGCACCCGTATATAGCTTTTTCAAGAAACTGCCAAAAAGAAACAGTTAGTAGTATCAGCGGAAAACACAATGGTGTATGAGGACGAATCTAGTAACAGTTTTAGAAGAGGTCCAGCAAAACGTACCAGTGGAAGTAGGCACGGCCACCGGTTCTAGGGATGTGGAGGAAGAAGAGCAAATCCTTGAGGTTGAGCTTGTCTGCGCCATCGTCGCCCTCCGCAGCCGAGTCCGCCCAACTCTTGACAGCCCCCTCGCAGTGGGCGTAGTCGTCGTTGTCCGCGGCGGCGCTGACAGGAGGGAGCAGAGCCACTGCAACAGTAAGATGGCGAACCGTCCGTCAGCAGCGAAAAAAAATAGAGCAGGGAGTGGTGATTTCCGCCGCGGCGGGCAAGTAAAAGTAATTCTTGGGGAGAGGATCCTGGCAGCAGGAGGGGAGGCGGGGACTGGGGAGGGAGAGCAGGGGTACCTACCTGATACGGCGGCGAGGAGCGCGATGGCGAGGACGAGGCCGAGCGGCCGCGCCATGGATTCGGCGGGCGGAATCCTCCGGCGCGCAGATCTGGCGGCGCGTCGGCCGGTAGGCGACTGATGAGGAGAGGCAGAGAGCGCAGGCGCAGCAGCGGGGGGACAGGGAGTGAGGGCGCTTAAAAAGGAAGGTTGGTGAGTGGAAACGGAAGGATCGAGGTGGCGGCGGGGGGTTCGGCGCGCCGTGCCGGCACGGCAGGGAGGGAGGGAGGCCTCGGCTCCGGCGCCCCGGCACCGCCGCTTTCCGGGCCTCCTCGCTACTTTTCGCCTCGGCCCGTGTGGCTTGGTGCTATCCCTTGCCTTGTTTATTCACTCGCGCGCTAGCTCCAGGAGTTGCAGTTGCATGGCCGCTCTCGGGCGGGCGGAGGGAGGCAGCAGGAGATGGGTGGCAGCGTGGTGGTGCGCCGGTGCCGAGGCGGCCGGCCGTAAATACTGGTGGTGGTGGTGGTGGTGGGATTGGAAAGCGCGGCGGAAAGGAGGCAGATTTTCTCCCCACTTGCCGTGCGGTGCCACCCGATGTCCTCAGCCCGGTTTCCGACCATGCACGGCTCTCCGGCGACGGATTTCACCAACACATCCTCCCTGCCTGCCAAACCATGAATAACCAAGTGCCACTGAACACAAGACTTCGTTTGCTGCACGGGCACACAAAGGCTCACACCATGTGAAAAGCGCAAATGCGTGAGGATGAGTGGGAAAATCTTGTGAATTCCATTTTTCGGTAACATCATTCTTTGTGATCCTTCACTGAACAATCTGAATCTGTGATACAGAATTGATGCACTAGCCAAGTTTTCTAAAAATTCTAACTCCGCCACTGGAGCCCTTCCCCAGTGCCTCCTCCCTCCTCGCCGCCACCAGGAGGATCTGCTGGGCAAAGCCCGGTTGGGGACGGCGGCGGGGCGACGGCCCCTTAAAGATAGCGGCGGCGCGCCTCCTCGTTCGGATCCGGCGGCACGGAGCAGCGGGATCTCGGCAGCTAGCGGCTCGACGACGATGAAGATGAGGGGCTCAACCCCCTCTCTAGGGTGGTGGCCTAGTTGCTGTGGACGGCGGCCTCGGGCTTGGTCGGCCGAGTCATCAGAGATAGGGACGTGTGATAACTGCAAGAATACATATCAATTGTATCTAGTTTCATATAAGAGTATCGAACCACCAGAAGCTACTTGGTAGGGTTTTAATGCCCATTGCTACCTATTAAATATAACTTGTAAATTCTTTTCTAATCTCAAAATATTTTTAGGTGATGGTTGTAATTAGTTGCAATGAAGTAAATAAAGCAGTAAAAACGTTATAAGAAATGGATTGAAACTTAAAAGACAAAGTGTTCTTAGGGATTATTGGATCCACCTCTACCATTAGGATTCATGTTAATCAAGATAAAGTATGTTTTTAATCATATTCTGTGTGGGAGAGCTCCGTAAGAAGATGCACCCAGAAAGTCATCGGTCATCGCATCTCTAAATAACGGCATGAGCTAGGTTTCTGCAAGCCACATACTGACTATTTCTATTAAAGATTTTACCCCGTGGTTATCGATATGAGCTTAGTGGGTCCCTCTTTATCCCCCTCATCCATGCGTTAAAGTGTCGATATGGTAATGTCACTTCTCGCCGTTCACTTTACCACACTTAAAAAGATAGTTCCCTCTCGAGACTCGATAACTGCATAGAACACAGATCAGATGTAGCTAGTTTCGAAAGAAGAGTATCGAACCACAAGGAGTTACTAGTAGTGATCTTAATGCCCCTTGTTACTATTTATCTAGAATTACTTAAAGTTGTCTCAAATCTCAAGCGAAGGATTTAATTAAAAAGGTTTTGTAGGGTGTTTTTGTAGAGTAAATAACTGAAATTGAAGAATGGAAATGCGTCTAAAGATTATGTTTGGACTGCAATAATACTAAAATGTTCTTATTTTTTAGGGTGAAACAGTGGGAAAACCCACTGCAATTTTTATATTATTGTAATAAAAAGCTTTGCGAGTCTCTTCGTATCCCCCTCTTTCGTACAATAGTGCACCGCACACGGGATGTCACTTTCCGCCGTATACACTACCGAACTTCCGACGGTAGTTCCCTCCTATGACCCTTAGGCAAATATTACATGGTCGACATCATGCAACATCACAAGAGAAAACTAACATACAAGCATAGTGCAAAGCTATAAATTATCTTAATTCATATACTAATACTACTAGGGTTTCTCCATCTCCCCCAAGAACGGGATGAACTACTCACACATGGAGACAATCAAGAACATCATCATAAACTTGTGTATGGAAAAGGGATGATTGTGTGAATCCAAGTACAAACCCACAATGGTAATGGAGATTACAATCTAATGAGATGGAGAGAATGGAGATGGTGATTCATTGTGGCTGATGATGAAGGTGATGATGCCTTCTCCTCCAATGATCCGGGTAGCAGCTTGGATGAGGCCCCTTCTTGATCTTCGTTCAGATCTTTTCTGGGATGGTGTTCTGGTATTTCTAGTCGCGTACGTGCTTGGATCTCACATCCGTTCGCGGGAGGTGAAAGTATTTGACGAGGTGGTGCTTCTGATGGGTGGTACGGGCAAGGCCCGCCCGTACCGATGCCCGTTAAAGTTACAGGAGGTTGTCCTCGCATTGTCCTTTCACCCGGGTGCATAATTTAGTGCAAGAATGATTTTTATCACGTCTAAATGTCAGGAAATTACAGTTTTCATTGATATTTTATTATTGACTTATTATTTTGAGGTCATGTGCAGACAAGCATAGAAGGGCACGGTAACGCGGTGAAATACACAATTCATATCACTACTTAAAGAAAAATTAATGAAATAACGATACGAAAACATGCCAAAAATGCACTCATCAACTTCCCCAAACTAGACTCTTGCTCGTCCCCGAGCAAGATAGAAGCTTAATGGACAGAGTCATCTTTGTTCATGAAGCTTAAGTCGTTAAAACAAATGAGACATTTTTAAGAACAAGGATTATAAAAAAAATGAAACAGTGTCTAGGAGGAACTAGACACTAATGATATAGTAGAAGCGGTACTTGGCGTGACAATTCCAGAAATTTGTCCCTGAGAGGGATCGAACTCCGGTCGTTAGGGTGCGTCACTGCGACCCCAAGCACTGGGCTAAGCCCACATCATCATAACAAGGATATAACATCGGATGCAGACTTAAAGGCCTCCACACCTTTCAAAGTTTGATAGTAGACAAGAAGACTACTTTATCTAAATTCGTAAAATCATGAAGTTAGCTTTTCTTCATGAACTTGACTATCAATTCTTTTTCTTTTTGCACTTTCTCTTTCTCTTTTTTTATACTTTTCTTCTTATTTTCTTCTTTCTTTTTTTACATGAGGGAACCAATGATCGTAAAATACTTTGTACACAGTTGTCATATATCCTATCGAAGCTTTCTGGTGTGGAGGACCATAAAATCATCATCATGATGCAAAACAGGTATATTCATACTAATCCATACATCTAATATAATAATCATGATCAATCAAGCTTCAAACGAAATAATGGGTTAAAGTTCATAGGATAAGTGTCCTTCACTCTCCAAGGGAAATACATGATATAATAATGCAAAAGTTTCTATTCTAAGATGCATGTCTAAAATAAACTTTCTTAATACGAGTAGTAGATTTCACAAGGCCCAGGGTGATCTCCCCAAGCTTAATATCAAGCCAGGAGGGATCACACTACTCCTTGGGTGTACCTATTCCTCCTCGGGCGCAAATGATGCTCCACTGAAAGTATCTTCCCGTTTCAGGTTGCAGGTGTGTGCGATACACGCAAAATGAGTAGCTAACTCTGTGATGTCATCATGTTGGTTCTTGATCACTTTGACAAGCAACTTCCTGTCATCAGTCATCTCAAGAACAACCTTAGTCAGGGTCACTAGTAACAATTCGCTAGTCTATAACGATTTTAGTTCGTCAGCGAATGGCCAAAATTCGTCATGGACATGTCTTTCTGACGGTTTGCAGGACCGTGGCAGATCTCGCGTCACGGATGGCCAGGCTGGCGGTTAGAATATCTCTTCATGGATCCATGGCGACCTGCCAAAGCCCAAAGCCCAGCCAGCCCGCATAGTCGTGACAGTGGATATCCGTCATGGGGGCGGTACCCCCTGGCGGAGACCATGGTGTCGGTTGTGTCAGACCAATGATTATGTTGTCGCGCCAATGATTAAGGTGTCAGTCTTGTCGCGTGATGTCATCAGACACGTGGCAAATTTCTATTTGCCATATGGGATAACTTTTTCGGCAGCAGTTTGCCAATTACAGAAGGACACGTGGCAAATTTGTACTTTCCATGTCGACAAATAAACAACCGACATGTATCCAATTAGGCAAAGACACGTATGCCATGTTTTAGCGCGATACGTGTCGAATGACCGCTCATGCCACGTTTTGATTTGATGTGGACACGTTGGCCAATCTAAAACGGACACGGCGCTCGTCCCTCAGCTCCATACAACATACTAGAGGTCTCGTTGAACACCGCCACCACCACACGAACCACACGAAGAGGAGGGGTTGAGCTATGTCGAGTCTCCTGAACCAGGCGGTGTGCCGCCCTTGAGGCCACATCGATAACCAAGGTCACCGAAGAGGTTAGGGGCCATCGCCACGCGGCATCTCTGTCGGACAAGCCACACCCTCTAGGGTCGTCGTGAAACTTTGGTCGTAGATCCGACCTCGCGAGGAGGAGGATGTCCCCGCCACCGCGAGTCAAGCTCGAAGGTGAGAGCCCGCCACCACCATCTGTTGGAAGGGGCTTCGCCCGCCGACTTTCTCCACCGACGGAAGGTATATGCTGGGGAGGAGTGGGGGCAGCTGCTAGGGTTTCGCCCGAGACGCCCTTTGAAGCGACGTGAGCTGCCCTCTGTTTCCCTCTGCTCTAGAAAACTGATACTTCCTAATAATAGTTTCTCTCTTGCTCTAGAAAACTAATTGAGGAGCACTGATGAGTTCAAAAAAAAAGATTGAGGAGCACTGATACGTCTCCAACGTACCTATAATTTCTGATGTTCCACGCTTGTTTTATGACAATACTTACATGTTTTGCTTGCACTTTATAATGTTTTTATGTATTTTCCGGAACTAACCTATTAACGAGATGCCGAAGGGCCAGTTGCTGTTTTCTGTTGTTTTTGGTTCCAGAAAGGCTGTTCGGGCAATATTCTCGGAATTCGACGAAACGAAGACCCAACATCTTATTTTTCCCGGAACCTTCCAGAAAGTCAGAGTGGGACCAGAGGGGAGCCTTGGGGGCCCCACACGTGGTGGCGGCGCGGCCTAGGGGGTGGGCGCGCCCCCCTAGTGTGAGGAGGCCCCATGGCCCCTCCGACTCCGATTCTTCGCCTATTTAAGTCGTCCTGACCTAAAACTTCGATACGAATTGACGAAACTCCAGAAAGACTCCAGGGGCGCCGCCGCCATCGCGAAACTCTAATTCGGGGGACAGAATCTCTGTTCCGGCACGCCGCTGGGACGGGGAAGTGCCCCCGGAAGCCATCTCCATCGACGCCACCGCCTCCATCATGCTCCGTGAGTAGTTCCCCCATGGACTACGGGTTCTAGCTGTAGGTAGTTGGTACTCTCTCCCCATGTACTTCAATACAATGATCTCATGAGCTGCCTTACATGATTGAGATTCATCTGATGTAATCGGTGTTGTGTTTGTTGGGATCTGATGGATTGTTACATTATGATTAGTCTATCTATATAAGTTTGTGAAGTTATTGTTACTGCAATCTTGTTGTGTTTAATGCTTGTCACTAGGGCCCGAGTGGCATGATCTTAGATTTAAGCTCTATACTTATTGCTTAGATTGTATCTACAAGTTGTTTGCACATGTCTATGTCTGGAACCCGAGGCCCCAGAGTGACATCAACTGGGATAACTGGAGGGGAAGGCTTAGGTATGAGGATCACATGTTTTCATGGAGTGTTAATGCTTTGCTCCGGTGCTCTATTAAAAGGAGTACCTTAATTTCCAGTAGATTCCCTAGAGGCCCGGCTGCCACCGGCTGGTAGGACAAAAGATGTTATGCAAGTTTCTCATTGCGAGCACGTATGACTATATATGGAAAACATGCCTACATGATTAATAATCTTGATGTTCTGTCTTAATGCTATTTCAATCCTATCAATTGCCCAACTGTAATTTGTTCACCCAACACTTGTTATTGGAGAGTTACCACTAGTGTAGATAGCTGGGAACCCCGGTCCATCTCTCATTATCATATACTCGTTCCTACATGTCATTGGAAGTAGTATCAACTATTTTCTGGTGTCATTGCTCTCATATTACTGCTACTGCTGATGTGTTACTGTTACTACTGCTCTCATATTACTGCTGCTTTCACATCACCCCTGTTACTAGTGCTTTTTCAGGTGCAGCTGAATTGACAACTCGGTTGTTAAGTCTTATAAGTATTCTTTACCTCCCCTTGTGTCGAATCAATAAATTTGGGTTTTACTTCCCTCGAAGACTGTTGCGATCCCCTATACTTGTGGGTTATCAAGACTATTTTCTGGCGCCGTTGCCGGGGAGGCATAGCTCTACTCATAAGTTCACCTGGGGAGTACACTCTACCTCTCTCTCTCTGTTTTTATTTTATTTTGTTTTGCTTAGTTTACTTTTATCTAGTTTATTTTTGCTTAGTTTATTTCTTTCTAGTATTATTTTGCTTAGTTTACTTTTGTCTAGTTTGTTTTTGTTTTGTTTTACTTTTCTCATATACCCAAAAATCCATAAAAATTTGAAAAACCTAAAAATTAAAAACTGTTGTTATGGAAGAACCCACAACCTATTTGGAGCTTATAGAATTATATAATAATTATAGAGAATTAAGAACGGGAAAAGTTATGAGTGATGTGATAGAAAAATTGAATATAATTGCTAAAATCTTGCTTAAACGCCATGATATAAACTGTTGCTCTAAACAGGATACTAAACATCTTAAATTTCAATGTGGCTTTAGTGAGGAAGTTTTAATTAAGAACTATAATTGGAATAACTATATTCATTTTGGGTTCGAAGAAGTAGAACAATTTATCTTATTTATGGGAGCTTCTGAGATAGAATCCTTCATGGCTAAAAATTATGAAACTTGTGTTGTTTGTAAGGACCTTAAAGATTATGTCTCTTCTATCCTTAATTTTTGCATAGAAAGTTACAGTGATAATCCTTATATCATTGATTATAAAGAGAGACTCATTAATGCACAAGAATGCACTCACAATTTGCAGGAACCCGTGAAAGAAGAAGTTGATGAACCTGAAAGCTCATTGGATGAAAAAGAGGAGGAAATTGATGAACCTGAAAGCTCATTGGATGAAAAAGAAGAGGAGAGGGATGAACAAAAGGAGGAAGAATGGATTAGCTACCCATGCTAACCTTCTAATGAGAGTAACTCTTTATCTCTTACACTATTTGATTGTCCTCCATGCTTACCAAAGGTGGATGAATGTTATGATCTTGTGGATTCTCTTGAAATATTACCTATGAGTAAAACTTGTGAGAATGATTATGCTACTGTTATCTATGATAATCCATGCTACTTTGATAAATTTTATGATAATGCTTTGTTTGTGCCTGATATCGAAATGCATGGTACTAAAGAGTTCTGCTTGGCAAATGTTTATGATAAATCTCTAGATGATGGTCCTATGTTACTTGATAATATTAATTGTACTACTAATGAAAATGGGATTGGAGAGTTCTTGACTTTATCTATGAGTCCCATATCTTTTGAGATTGATCAGTCATCTTGTTATAGTATTGATAAAAGTGGTTTAGAAAGTTTTGATCCTATTATTTTTGAACTTGATAAAAATTATGTGTTTGTGGATCATGAAAAGTATGCTGCATGTGATAGTTATATTGTTGAGCTTATCCATGAAGCTACTGAAAATTATTATGAGAGAGGAAAATATGGTTGTAGAAATTTGCATGGTACTAGAACACCTCTCTATATGCTGAAAATTTTGAAGTTGCTCTTGTTTTATCTTGATATGCTTGTCACTTTGTTCTTCATGAATTTATTTGTGTACAAGATTCCTATGCATAGGAAGCGGGTTAGACTTAAATTTGTTCCATACTTGCTTTTTGATGCTCTCTTTTGCTTCAACTCTCATCCTTATGTGAGCATCATTAAAATTGCTGAGCCCATCTTAATGGCTATAAAGAAAGCACTTCTTGGGAGATAACCCATGTCTTTATTTTGCTACTGTTTTGTTGTGTCTTGGAAGTTGTTACTACTGTAGCAACCTCTCCTTATCTTTATTTTATTGCAATGTTGTGCCAAGTGAAGTCTCTAATAGAAGGTTGATGCTAGATTTGGATTTCTGCGCAGAAACATATTTCTATCTGTCACGAATTTGGGCAGGGCTCTCTGTAGGTAACTCAGAAAAAACTGCCAATTTACATGCGTGTTCCTCAGATATGTACGCAACTTTCATTAGTTTTGAGTTTTCTGATTTGAGCAACGGAAGTACCTCTTAATAATTCGTGTTTACTGGCTGTTCTGTTTTGACAGATTCTGTGTCTGTTTTTTGCATTGTCTCTTGTGGACTTTAAGTAAGGCTTTCTAGACGTGGAGAGCTGTAGCTAATGTTTTATTGAGTTCTTGCAATGTGTCACTACAGGACTAAAGTGGATTAAAGTTTTTTGAGTACTAACCCCTCTAATGAAGTTTATGAGAAGTTTGGTGTGAAGGAAGTTTTCAAGGGTCAAGAGAGGAGGATGATATATGATCAGGAAGAGTGAAAAGTCTAAACTTGGGGATGCCCCCGTGGTTCATCCCTGAATATTTCAAGAAGACTCAAGCGTCTAAGCTTGGGGATGCCCAAGATCCCCTTCTTCATCAACTTATCAGGTTTCTTCTATTGAAACTATATTTTTATTCGGTCACATCTTATGTGCTTTACTTGGAGCGTCTGTGTGTTTTTATTTTTGTTTATGTTTGAATAAATTCGGATCCTAGCAATCCTTGTATGGGAGAGAGACACGCTCCGCTTTTTCATATGAACACTCGTGTTCTTCGCTCTTACTTTTAATGTTCAATGACAAAAGTTGGAAGCTATTGCACTTATTGTTATTTGGATGGAAACAGAAAATGCTTCATATTGTCTAGAATAATTTGATACTTGGCAATTGTTTTGAGCTCTCAAGTAGATCATGATTAAGCTCTTGCATCATGTAGTTTAAACCTATTAGTGGAGAAATACCGTAGAGCTTGTTGAAACTGGTTTGCATGATTGGTCTCTCTAAGGTCTAGATATTTTCTGGTAAAAGTGTTTGAGCAACAAGGAAGACAGTGTAGAGTTTTATAATGCTTGCAATATGTTCTTATGTAAGTTTTGCTGTACCGTTTCATACTTGTGTTTGCTTCAAACAACCTTTCTAGCCAAAGCCTTGTACTGAGAGGAAATGCTTCTCGTGCATCCAAAACCTTGAGCCAAAACCTATGCCATTTGTGTCCACCATATCTACCTACTATGTGGTATTTCCTGCCATTCCAAGCAAATACTTCATGTACTACCTTTAAACAATTCAAAAGCTATTATCTCTTATTTGTATCAATATTTTATAGCTCATGAGGAAGTATGTGGTGTTTTATCTTTCGATCTTGTCATTTACTTCGGACAGCTTTCACCAATGGACTAGTGGCTTCATCCGCTTATCCAATAATTTTTGCAAAAAGAGCTGGCGCGGGGTTCCTAGCCCCCAATTAATCAACCTTCATTAATAATTCTCTTCACATGTTTTGCTCTGATTCATCAGTAAGCAACTTAATTTTGCAAATAGACACTCCTTCATGGTATGTGAATGTTGGAAGGCACCCGAGGATTCAGTTAGCCATGGCTTGTGTAAGCAAAAGGTTGGGAGGAGTGTCATCCATAAATAATGAAACTAAAATACATGTGTAAACAAAAGAGAAGAGGGATGATCTACCTTGCTGGTAGAGATAACGTCCTTCATGGGAGCCGCTCTTGAAAGTCTGGTTGATAAGGTAGTTAGAGTACCCGCTACCATTCGTTGACAACAACAAACACCTCTCAAAACGTTTCTTTTATGCTCTCTATATGATTTCAAAACTTAAAAAGCTCTAGCACATGATTTTATCCCTGCTTCCCTCTGCGAAGGGCCTTTCTTTTACTTTATGTTGAGTCAGTTTACCTACTTCCTTCCATCTTAGAAGCAAACACTTGTGTCAACTGTGCATTGATTCTTACATACTTGCTTATTTGCATTCATCATATTACTCTGTATTGACAATTATCCATGAGATATGCATGTTGAAAGTTGAAAGCAACCGCTGAAACTTAATCTTCCTTTGTGTTGCTTCAATGCCTTTACTTTGAATTTATTGCTTTATGAGTTAACTCTTAAGCAAGACTTTTGATGCTTGTCTTGAAAGTACTATTTATGAAAAGTTTTGTTATATGTTATCTATTTGTTAGCAACTATAGATCATTGCCTTGAGTCACTGAATTCATCTCATATGCTTTATAATAGTATGATCAAGATTATGTAAGTAGCATATCACTACAGAAATTACTCTTTTTATCGTTTACCTACTCGAGGGCGAGCAGGAACTAAGCTTGGGGATGCTGATACGTCTCCAACGTACCTATAATTTCTGATGTTCCATGCTTGTTTTATGACAATACTTACATGTTTTGCTTGCACTTTATAATGTTTTTATGCATTTTCCGGAACTAACCTATTAACGAGATGCCGAAGGGCCAGTTGCTGTTTTCTGTTGTTTTTGGTTCCAGAAAGGCTGTTCGGGCAATATAATCGGAATTCGACGAAACGAAGACCCAACATCTTATTTTTCCCGGAACCTTCCAGAAAGTCAGAGTGGGACCAGAGGGGAGCCTTGGGGGCCCCACACGTGGTGGCGGCGCGGCCTAGGGGGTGGGCGCGCCCCCCTAGTGTGAGGAGGCCCCGTGGCCCCTCCGACTCCGACTCTTCGCCTATTTAAGCCGTCCTGACCTAAAACTTCGATACGAATTGACGAAACTCCAGAAAGACTCCAGGGGCGCCGCCGCCATCGCGAAACTCCAATTCAGGGGACAGAATCTCTGTTCCGGCACGCCGCCGGGACGGGGAAGTGCCCCCGGAAGCCATCTCCACCGACGCCACCGCCTCCATCATGCTCCGTGAGTAGTTCCCCCATGGACTACGGGTTCTAGTTGTAGCTAGTTGGTACTCTCTCCCCCATGTACTTCAATACAATGATCTCATGAGCTGCCTTACATGGTTGAGATTCATCTGATGTAATTGGTGTTGTGTTTGTTGGGATCTGATGGATTGTTACATTATGATTAGTCTATCTATATAAGTTTGTGAAGTTATTGTTGTTGCAATCTTGTTGTGTTTAATGCTTGTCACTAGGGCCCGAGTGGCATGATCTTAGATTTAAGCTCTATACTTATTGCTTAGATTGTATCTACAAGTTGTTTGCACATGTCTATGTCTGGAACCCGAGGCCCCGTGAGTGACAAAGAATCGGGATAACTGGAGGGGAAGGCTTAGGTATGAGGATCACATGTTTTCACGGACTGTTAATGCTTTGCTCCGGTGCTCTATTAAAAGGAGTACCTTAATTTCCAGTAAATTCCCTAGAGGCCCGACTGCCACCGGCTGGTAGGACAAAATATGTTATGCAAGTTTCTCATTGCGAGCACGTATGACTATATATGGAAAACATGCCTACATGATTACTAATCTTGATGTTCTGTCTTAATGCTATTTCAATCCTATCAATTGCCCAACTGTAATTTGTTCACCCAACACTTGTTATTGGAGAGTTACCACTAGTGTAGATAGCTGGGAACCCCGGTCCATCTCTCATTATCATATACTCGTTCCTACATGTCATTGGAAGTAGTATCAACTATTTTCTGGTGCCATTGCTCTCATATTATCGCTACCGTCGCTGTGTTATCACATTACTACTGCTCTCATATTACCGCTTTCACATCACCCCTGTTACTAGTGCTTTTCCAGGTGCAGCTGAATTGACAACTCAGTTGTTAAGGCTTATAAGTATTCTTTACCTCCCCTTGTGTCGAATCAATAAATTTTGGTTTTACTTCCCTCGAAGACTGTTGCGATCCCCTATACTTGTGGGTTATCAAGCACTGATGTGTACTAGTAAGAGCATCTCCACCGGCGCCCCCGATAGCGGCCTCGGTAGCTATTTGGTGGACCGACGCTATCGGCGCGTCCCAAAAAGCGCCGGCGCAGGTTCGAGCCCAATAGAAGCGCCGACAACCCCGTGCCGGAACCTTGGAAAAGGGCGCGAATTGGGCACGCCGACACGAAGTGACACGACTGTTTTCGTGGGTAGGGCCGCCTTGGCGGTGAAAGGAGGCGACGGGTCACATTAAAAGGACGCGTGTTGGACGGACGTCGGAGTCAATAGCATCACTCGGAAACCGAGACGGCGATGAGGACGGTGGTGGCAACAAGGAGGTGACTGGCCACGCAACGTCCACCCACCTCCCCCACGCGCCTTCAATGCACGTACGACGCCCTTAAAACTCCACCAACACGATGTTCTTCTCCCCCGTCGTCCAACCCTAACCGTTGTCACGAATCTCTCAGACGTCGCACGACACACCCACCACTACACCACCACCTCGCGACGGCGCACAATGCCGAGGTCGGCGGCAGCGGGCTCCGGCCGCTGCAGCTGAGCCTCGATGAGGCTGACGTCCTCTACTGGCAGCGCATCCCAGTGCCGCTGCAGTTCAAGCCATCGCACGAGTGGCACCTCTCCAACGCCTGCTATGTCGTGCGACTGCCGCTACCGCCTAGACCAGAGATGCGCGCCCTCATCGCCAAGCGGAGGGCGCACATGACGCCGGCCGAGCGAAGCCAGCTGGGCAACGCGCAAAATAGCCCGGCGAGGCCGCGGCGTTTCCAAGACGAGCGCGACATTGAGCTCGTGCGTTCGGCCGGCCGCAATGCCGGCCGCTTCAACCGCATTGGCCGCCTAGTCTGGTGGCAAGGCCACGACGTCAACGCGACGCTGGCGGAGTACGGCTACCGCCCGCGCATCCGCGGTGTCGACCCCATGCACATGCCGCTCTACTTCCCCCAGTCGCAAAGCATGGCGCCGGAGGCGCCGCCTCTACAGAGCCCCCCCCCCCCCCCCCCCCAGCAAGGATGGCATCGGGCCACTCGCGCCGGATCGTCGAGCGCCGGTGGCCGCACACGCTTGGCCACATATCCGCCTAATACGGTTGGCGTCGTCATCCATAACGGCCCGCAGCGCACCGCTTCTGCTCCGGCTTGGAGGACGCCGCGGTCGCTTCAACGCCGCCACCCAAGGAGGAGGACGATGCTGGCTCACCACCGTCTCCGCCGACGAAGAAGAAATGGTGGGAGATGGAGGTGGAGGCGTAAGCGGCCTTCTGTGGGGGCGACGACCCGAAGGACTTCGCTGCCTCGGTCCATCGAGGAGGCACCTCATCGTCGGTCGGTCCATCGAGGAGGACTACCGGCAGATCATGCTCAATCGGCGGCAGTCGGAGGTGTGGTCCGCCATGGACCAGGGCGAGAACTTCGTCGACCTCGCCGGTCCTTCTTAGTCGCCGGCGCCAAAGGAGGAGGACAATGACTGGTCCTTCGACTTCTCCGACGAGGACGGAGGCAGCGACGACGTGGACAATCTCGACTAGAGCGCCTTCCGGCGGCGCCGCTAGTTTTTTTTTAGTTTTTAGTTTAAATTCGATTCACTTTTGTATAATCTAGTGTAAATTTGTATGAATTTCGTTTTTTTTTAATATTGAGTGGAGATGCTCTAATAGTTTTTCTCTCTCCAACGTGCCACCTTCCAAGACCAGCAGCGATCGACATCTTCCCTTGTGGGTATTAGGCGACAGAATGACAGGTTCAGCTGCTTCTGGTTTGGCGTAGACGAGCAATCGGCGTTTGTGGAAGCAGGCTGCCGAATTCAGGTTAGTCACCTTGTCCGATAGCAGCAGCAAAGCTAGTGCCCATGGGTGGAGGGAACGAGCATGATTACCCACGCATCAGGATTCCTGTCCCTGCCAACCTTTTATTCCTTAATCCCTTTCACGCTACGGACATGCACGAACAAATATGTGGCATATATAATCCTAAATCTGGATCTGCAAATAACAGAGATTTTTTCTAATACGCCATCGTTGCAAGTCTAGTCAGCCTGCACTAGTACCGAAAATCTTTTTTCGAGAGTACACGAACGTGTACCGTAATTTTATAGAAGGGGAGTATAATTAGAGTGGCCTCTAATGGGCACATTAGGGACCAGAGAACTCCAAAAAGAACAAAAGCTACTCTCTCCCTAGTGTTGTACACGCTTCGCTCCTTTCCTGAGACCGTGCTAAACATGTTGAACTCCTCAGAGATGAGCATTGACATGATATCTGCAGAGTGCTGGTTGTGGGGGTTGCTGAAACACCAGGCATTCATGTGCTTCCATAAAACGTAGCCCACCATGCAAACAAAACCGTCAAACCAGATCATGTGAGTTGTTCTGAACCTCGCGGGTTCCGTCATCCACCATTCCTCCAAGTTACTATCATTCGGGGGCGCCACGAAGTTAAACCCCAGACTCTGACCGCTTCTGAGCCACACCTCCCTCGCGAAAGAGCATTGGATGAGCAAGTGTTCCGCCGTGTCTTCCTCTTGCAGGCACACAAAGCACGGAGCGGATTGAGTCTGGAGCCGATGCCTAACACGTCGATCAGTCGTCCGGATTCGATGTTGTGATAGTACATACTGGTTCAATTCCCGTGAGTTGTTAAGGAACAATAGTAAAATACTCAGAAATTGATTGAAATGTTTTTCGATAAAGGGAATATATTAATATCAAAAGATACCAATTACACCCAGCCTCTGCAACAACGCCCCACCCTAATGGCAGTATGGATGCACACAGCCAAAAAAGAGAAAAAAGAAAACTAAAAAAATAAAAGTCCCGCTACAGCCTTCTAGACCTAGCAACAGCAATACAACCACCACCGTGACAACACCTGAAGTACATACTCTCCAAAAGCGACGCCTCCAAGAAGGAAACAGTGCACCAGCACCGTCGTCGCCCGACCAAAGGTCTTAGGATTTCTCCCTGAAGATAGTCCCCACTCTCAAAACAATGCCTCCAACAAGAACATTGTCAGGCACAACCAGTTAAGGCCAGACCTTGGGTTTTCACCCTGAGAGGTAAGACTCCGAACTTCCCCTGTGCCGCCGCCCCCACATGCATACCACTGCTGCAAGCCCGGAACGCCAAGCAGATCTCTCAGCATCACGTTGACTCGAACCTCTTTTAGTCAATCCACCAATCCGGCCTTCATGATATTCCTTCTTCTGACTTCACCATGGACCAAAAAGTCACCAGATGTCAACACAGAATATAGCGCTTCGCTGCGCTCCCTCCGGAACCAAACGGTCGGAATAAAAACATGGGTGCGCGCGACCGAATTCCACCCGATCCAGCAAACTGCAGGCAAAATATGCACTGTTCCATTCGCCAGCGGAGCTTTCCGGAACTCATCTCTCCAGCCAGATCAAAGCAAACCGACCTCCGGTAGATCTTCATCTTCGCTTGCGAGAAACCCGAGGACCGCCACCAAAAACAAAGCAAGACCAGCAGCCCCCACGCCGCCAGTCCCTCCTGCCGGATCACCAGGGAAGAAGACGGCAACGCAGATCCACCGCTGAACCGTCCGGGGGCGGAGGCCGCCACCGCTCCACCGAATCCTCCATGGCTACCAACGAAGAGCATCAGGCCCCGGCCAAATAGCCGTGCCGCCCGGCTTCCTCCACCGGCGCTTCATCACCTCCCATGGAACGCCACCGTGGAAACCCTCTCCTCCCCCTCGTCGTTCGACGGAAGGGGCGCCGCCACCGCCGCCGTGGCCGGGGCCGGGGCCGAGGCCGGCAGCAGCGGCGGCTGAGGTGCGGCGATCCGGGGCGGCTGCTCGGAGCGGGGCGGGTAGATCCTCCGCCGCCGCCCGGGAGGGGGGCGGGAGAGAAGGAGGCGGCGGCTAGGTTAGGAGAGAGGAGGAGGCGGCGGCTAGATGCATACACACATAGCACTATCAATTGATTGAAATGTAGTTCGATTTTATGTCATGAGGCTTTTGGCTTTAGATTTTGGCTACTGCCCCCGCTCCCGTCGCCCACCCCGAGGCGACCGGGGCGCCCACCCTCCCCACGCCGGTCCTCCACCTCCCTCCCTCCCCCTCCGCCGCCGCCGGCGAGTGCCGCCGGGCAAAGCCCGCGCGGTGCCGGTGGCGGCGGGTTCTCCCCTTCTCCGCGCGTTAGGAGGCCCGACGGGGCGGATCCCGACCTAGCGGCGGTGAGGAGCTTCGGTGGCGGCGCTGGCCGCATCACCTCGAGCCGCGGCGGGCGGGCGGACAGCGGACGCGGCATCGCTGCTCCTCTGGTCGCCCTCCCCTGCGCGTTCGGCGGGCCCGTTGGGGCGGGCCTGGGTCTCTCGGCTGGGCGGTGTGGTGGCTTCGGCTTGGCCGGCGCTGCTCCTGCTGTGCCCGGCAGCTGGGGCTGGTGGCGGTGGCGCGTCGTGCACGGATCTGGCCGCCGGTTGCTGTAGGTTCAACTCTAGGGTTCCGACCGGATCTGGGCTTGTGGGCCCAGATCTGGGCCTGGTTGGGCCGGGTCTGCAGCGTGGTGGTTCGCCTGCGCGGCGCCGCCTGGTTCGCTGCCGTCGGAGTCCTGCCTTCTCGGGGTTCTTCGACGGTTGGATGTCGCTTGGGGGCGAGGTCCTTGCTGGCTATCCGGGATGGGTCCCTGGGTCGGCGCATGCTTGCCGGGTTGGGAGCGTGTCCAGTACTGTTGCTGCTCCCCGCGGCGGTAGTCTGGTTTCCCTCCGATCAGTTTGGTCGTACTAGTGCAGAGTGCTGGCGGCCTGGGGATGGTGAGGTCGCTAGTTGCCGCCGTTCTAATGTCGTTGACATCTAGATCTAGGTCTGGCCGGGCATTGCCAGCCAGCGTGTGCTTTCACCCTGCGGATGAACCTAGTCGGGGCTAGTTCATAGTGTGGCTGTGGTCGGGGGTGCGGCAGTACTGCGATGTCTACTCTACGCCCTCGCGATGGCGACCGGAATTTCGATCGGGTTTGGACCTCAGCGAAAGCTGCACATGGTGTTGACCTGTGCCGGTGACGACGGCACCTGTGGGTGTCGCTCCCTTGTTGAAGGCGTCCCGATGTTGTCTCTCCTGTTCGAAGTGATGGATTCTGTCCCTCCACCCCTATCTGCCCTCTTAGGGTCCTCGCTTTGTGCAAGCTTCTCTAGTAGTGTCTTGTGGTTCACCCTGTGACCTCGCGTTGGTGTCGCAGCTCCTCTCGCAGCATCGGCCTGGCTGCTTTTACACGGTCTGCTACGGTAGCTGATGTCCTTCCTAGCGCCTTGGGGGGCTTCACTAGGACGGCGTCTGGTCGTAGCTCTTACCGGTGTGCTTATCCCAAAGCCAGGGGAAGATGCTGTGTTTTGGGTCTGGACCTAGCCCGAGCTCCAGGGGTGGTGGCTCTCGGGTCTGGGTGAAAACTTTGCAGGACCTTGTCTCTGCCGACGACGATGACGCATTCTTGCGCCATTCACCTTCTTGGAGGCGTCGCCACAAGACCCCCCCTCCTTTGGTTCCTCATGCTCTACTAGGTGGCCGGCCCATCGTTGAGTTCCCCGTGGGTTGCAGTCCTGGTGCGGTGGAGGTTGTGTTGGTGTGGACATGGCCGTGTTTGCTCCGGTGCCGCAGAAGACAAGGCTCCCTCCTCATGGTTCAAGCGGGCGCTTCGGCTCGACGTTATCTGTGTTGTCTTCTGTATGGGTTTCTTTGTGCGTTTGGCGCGTGTGTGTTGTAACTTCTGGTGTAACTCCTAGCCGGTTGATGGCTTCGTTAATTCAAAGCCGTGCTCATTTCGAGCCTTATGTTTAAAATTTTATGTCATGAGGGACTTTCGTGACAAACATCAATATTTTCTTCTTGCTTCTCCCTCTTCTTGCACCCTGCTTCGAAGGCTTGCTCGCAACGTCCACTCGTGTCCTTCGTTGGCCCCAGCTCCTCGACCCAGCGGTTCCCCTGTGCTCCGACCATGAGCACGTGTCCCCAACCTCTGCCATCGCTCGGTTCCTCGCTATCGTCTGCTCTGCCTGCAACTGCTCCCGCTCCCGGCCTCCTGCTTCAAAAGTGTGCTCCCAACGTCCAGCGGGGCGGCTGGCGAAGTCGAGGGATGTAGAGGCGGGTGCAACCCTGGGTGAGTGGGTGACGGTGGCGCACCTTCGCGTTAGAGGACGGGAGCGTCCTGAGCAATGATGACCGATGGGTCGTCGAGGCCAGGATACGGTTATCACGGATTTTTTTTACACACCGTTGATATGTTATTTTTAACGTACGATGCGTTTTTTTCACATAAAACCACCGCTGATTATCCTTTAAGAGAAAAACGTTTATTAAGTTTTAGACCATTTAGATTTTCTTAAATCTTATTTACCGTGAATGAAAAATATACGGCTGTAGTTTCGAGAAAAGTGCAATTGAATGAGTTTCGTTTTTCTACCACACGGCTGCAGTTTTCACAAAAAGTGCAACTTATCTTAGAAAAGTGTAATTGAATGCGATTCGCACATTTCTCTGAACTATAGTTGCATTTTCATTTAGATGTTTGACTTAACAAAATATCAATCGTCCGAGATTTAACAAAACGAAACATAGAGCATGTTTAGTTTGATCTCTTTGCTACGTAACCCTGAGTTGATTATTCCATCCGACCATCACGCGTCTCCGTGCTGGTCATGGGAAGAAGGGTGACCGAGCATTTGGCAAGAACGAGTTGAAATCGTCGTCGTGCAGCTGGTACTCGTACAGCGAGTTGTCGAGCCGGGCGGCCACCGCCGCTGAGGACGTTGCCGCGGAGACGACCTCCCCGAGCTCCGACGACTCCGGCCCGCGCGTGCCCACCGCAGGGAAGTGCGCAGCAACGGAGAAGTAGCCCGACTCGGCCGACGTCGTGGCGGCCGGCGAGAAGAACGGCGCCGCGGAGAAGCAGCCACCTCCGGCCGGCAGCTGCTTGTAGCCGGTGCACTCAACCGGCGTGAAGCCCGCTGACGTGGGGTAGGGGAAGGAGAAGGCGGCAGCGGAGACGTCGTGGCCGTGGAAGGACGATGAAGACCGCGGCATCCCGTCGGTCTCCACCTTGAGGCTGTTGTTGAAACTCGCCAGCATCTGCACGTCCGGGTCCTGCAATGGCGGGTGGTGGCCGCCGTCGCTCGCGGCTGCCACGGCGGGAGGAGGCGGCGCGGCGTCGGCGTTGCGCTGATTCTGGTGGCACGTGTGCTCGCCCTGGTACGTGACGTCGAACACGGCGAGGTCGGCGTCGGAGCGCTGCACGTGCTTCGTGGCGGGGCAGCCCTGCGAGTTGCGGTACGTGCAGCGGTAGTAGCCCCTGCACAACACAACGACGGCATCCCTCAGAAACTAGAGTCTGATGAATTATACAGTACATACTGAAGTAAAAATGTAGCATCAAAGTCTGAATATGGATCAGAAAATTCCGAGTAACCTTGGAAATCTGGCGCCGAGGATGTCCTTCTGGCCGTACTTCCTCCAGCTGAGCCCGTCATCTGGAGTGTAATCTAAATTTGCGTCTGGTATTCGGAATTTTTGGGTCCATCTTGGGAGGCCCTTCCTGTGTGATTTCAGGACCACGGAACAAAAAGATCAGATACTGAATTTTCTCGTTGACTGACGCAAATGTTAATAATGTTCAAGTACTGAATCCGTCGATTATGATTGATGTACATTCTCTTTTTGACCAAAACACCAAAGAACCACTTTTGACATTACTCGATCTGCCGCTTTCTAGTCTGCCCATTCGTGCGGTAATTCAGCTTTTCTTTAGGAAAAGGTTATGTACCTCTCCAGACATATCAGAGAATAAGTCCAGAAATATATTTTTGTAGAAAGTCAAAGTTCCACCATTTGAAAAAAAAAATCTCCCAAGAGCCACTCCCGAAATCATTTGAATTGTCATGGGATGGACAACAACTGTGATGTTATTTGTCCTTGCCAAGGCAACTGACTTTATCGACCAAAGAAACCATAATCTCACTATGTTCTTTTTTTTTAGAAAATGTAAGTATGCATTGCCTCTAGCCTTTGCATCGAGATGCAGATAAACAAAATTTAATGCACGCACACGTTTCATATACTCCCTCCGACACATAATAAATATCATGGTTTTACTTTAAGTTTGAACTAAAACCATGACAATTGTTATGGATCAGAGGAAGATTGAGGATTATTTTCTAAGCACGTGTGTAGCTGCAAACCCCTATATGTGTGATGTCCTGCATCAAAGACAGTTCTACCCAATGTTCACAATCTGTAACAGTTTCTCTTTTCATTTCTTTCAGATGAAACAACATATAGACTTGAAACTTTGCAAGTATTTCAAACATTATTCAAAATCTGTAGAATTTAGTTCCGAATTTTTTTATATGCAACGTAAATATGTATAATGATATTTTTCTGTAAGAAGTTATAACGTGAGAAAGTTCCCTCATTTTAAAGAAAAATTCCCAGGAGCCACTTCTGAAATGCATGATTTGAATTTTCATGGGACGGAAGACAGGTGCAATGTTATTTGTCATGGCAAAGGCAACCGGCTTTGTCGACGAATGAAACTATAATCACACTATTTTTATTTTAGAAAATGGAAGTACTCATTGCCTCCAGACTTTGCATCGAGATGCAAATAAGCAAAAATTATTACTCACACACAATTCAAATAGGAGATTGAGGTTTTTTTTTTCTAAGAACGTGTGTATCTGCAGACCCCATGGTAGCTTAGTTGGATAAAGCTTATGTTCCCTTCGATAAGCACGTGTATATCTGCACACCCCATATGTGATGTCTGAATAAAGATCTATGCTAGTTCATTTCTCACAATCTATAGCAGTTTCTCTTTTTCGTTTCGCACAAATGAAACAACATATGTACTTAAAACTTTGCATGTATTTGAAACGTTAGGTATGAATTGTGTAGCAAATAGACCAGAAATTTTGATACAATTAATATCATTGAGATTTTTTAATAAATTATTTAAAAGTATATTTAAATTACACAACTTATCCACATTAGCAAGAAGCCTAAGAAATTAAATCTTATGCGGGGTATCAATATTAGGTAAACGGTCCTCGACATCAGTTGAGAACTAAGGACATGCGCGGATGCGCCCACAGAAAATTAGCGATATCAACTCTTCCTTAAGTATATGCTACTAGCTTCATACACGTATTTACTATGTGATAGTAACTAAATTGTGTATAGAATCATTTCTTAGCTTTGGCTATCTATTGTTTGGATGCCGGTATCGATATCAATTTGCTTGTGTGACATTTTTTCTCCTTAGTTCTGTCTACATGGAAAGAAAACAGTAAAAGTAAATAACACACGGGAACACAACAGACATCCAGATCTTGGAAATTTTCAATGTTGATTCATGTGTAAATATTTATGAAGTTTATAATGGAATGTCTTTAATGGGACTCTAGGTACTTACAGTCAATAAAAATGAGAGTCAAGCCTACAATATGTACAATTAAAAATGTCATCGTTTTGTACCCACATAAACCTAAAAATGAAAATAAAAAAAGTGATAATGTTCTTTCAGATACAACATAAGAAAATGGAACAAAAACATCAGGACACATATGTTACCTCTATTGGTCATTACCATGATTCTTTCCAACCGTTAACTTTTTGTGTGTTTTTCGACAAGAAATATAGTTTTTTTGCACCATTTAATTAACTTCTCTTTTGCCTCCGCCGACTTATTGACACATTGTCAGTTTTAAAGAAAAACCAACATATTCATCTTGTTACAACCTACACCATGGCATGAGAGGTTCAAGCAAAAAATAATCCACTAGCATGACACTAAAACTGATAATAATTAGATTTTTTGTGTCTTTTCTTTGCATATTTTAAAGGTAAACACCGACAATGTTAAAAAAAAACTAATATAAAACCAAAAGTGAAATTTATTAGCATAGATACGGCTTTCTTTTGCATACATGGAATTGTTTAATCTGAATCCTGTGAGCTTAACCTAGGATTTTTTTGGAAGCAAGAATTGTTTCTCGATTCGATTATGCCAAGTATGGTAAAAAATACATTAACATGACCATCACCAGTTTTTTTTTAAAAATTATCATACGCCTCTTTTTTGTACTGTTTAAGATTTGAAGTTGTAGATATTGAAATATTTTTATATAAGTTCGATCAAACTTAGAAAATTGACTTAGGAGAAACATATATAGAACTTCAGATTCTAAAACGAAGCGGGTATAAGATTGTTAGATCTAAATAAAGAACAGATGCATGTATTCGATGTAGGCGGTGGGGGGAGGGGGGATCTCATCATCCATTTCGAAAAAAGTAAGATTACTAAACTGAACAAGAAGATAGCATGTTAAAGATCAGGAACCAGCATTTTTAGTACTACCTGCTAAGGCAAGATAGCATTTCCGGAAGTAGAAAAAGTGCACAATGTGTCTAAATAACATTTGAAACATCGTATACTACACATACGCACCTTCTCTTGCAAATGCCTTGGCTCTCTTGCGCTTGCGCCGCGTCCCTGCTTGCAGCCACGACAGCGCCGGAGTTCTCCTCGGCCGACCGAGGCGAGTCGGTGCTCGAGGCGCCGCCATGAGATGCCTCGATGGCCTTGGCGACGGCGATCGCCTTGCCAAACGTGCACCGCAGCTGCCGCGCCACGTCCCTGCAGCATTCCTTCGCCGGAGGCAGCTGGTTGCCGGCCGTCGCCGGCAGCTCGCCCAGGAGGCGCCTTGCCTGCTCCTCGCCGTCGGCAAGGATGCTCAGGAGCAGATGCATGCTGTCCCCTCCTCCAACCTCCTGCATGGTTTGCAGCTTGTGTGTGTGGCAATGGCAGGTTGACGGGAGGAATGGTTTATGGAAGGATGACGGCAAGTTCGAACAAACTGTAGGGACGAGCGACGAGTACGTGTGCAGTGGATCGAAAGAGATGTGACGATGAAGTGGTGACCATTGGATGGATTTAAGATGGGTTTTGGGGTATATATGCTGATGCGCATCTGGTCTTCGAGTTTGACCGAGGGAAACCGAGTTAATTTTACTCCATCATTTTTATTCCTTAAGCTCTTTGGGTGCCTCCCCGGTTTGACCAGTCTTTTGGTCCTCATACTTGACATCGTACGAGAACGTCGAGAAGGCTTTGGCTGGGCGGAAATTGCTAGAAGGTGCCACTAGTAGTGAAAAAAAGGTTCGAAAGTTTAGCATTTTTGTTAGTGGAGAAGAAATTCCTGGATGATCTCTTGTACTTGGTGCGAACATTCTGTTAATAGATATTTTTGTAACTCGGAGTTTGCTTAGAAATAGCTGAGGAAAAGTCAGAGAAATTTGACGAAAATGACATAGTATTCACCTGGAGCCTTAAACGGACCCAACTTTGCAATCTCGCCTCCTATGTTCGAACCTCCCCAAATGAATAGTAAAATGAAGTGTGGTGGTCTAATTCAAGCTCAAAGATAATTCAATGTAATTTCAGCAGCTGTATGCACAGCCTCACCGTGACTGGACAATGTTCTCTGCCATTTAGTGGATATAATTCTCTCTTTCGTGTTGGCATTCACTAACCTTGTGGACTGCTTTTTGGAAATTTCAGTGGAGTTCAGAATGTTCAAAGCTGGGCCAGTGTTGACTGCTGACCATTGATTCAACACTCCAATTCCATTGGTCCAGACGATCACACGGATAGAGGAGAGCAGTAGAGCACAACAATATTGGTGGGATACAGCAGGTCAACAAATACAGAAGATTCCGAAGAACTGACCAAGAATCTTCAATCCTGTCTCCGCGTATAGAGCAACGAGAGAAAGTGACGCAGGTGTCAGGACCTGTGCTGACGCTGCTGTGCTGACCGGGAACAAGAGGCACAACCGCACAAGGAATAGTTTGCCCTTCAACCAATCAGGAATACAAGGCCCAGAATAAGATTCACATGGAATAGATTCTTAACAATAAGAATTCACAGGGAATATGTGTTGTGTGAAAAACTAGAGTGACCATCAACAAGTCGTATGTTAATTAATGTACATGATGCACACTTCGATTCCATCGAACCATCGCTCTCTTACTTTGTGCTTTTGTAGAGTGCATCGATGGCTCCCTGGACATAGGACCTTCGAGGAAACAAATCAGCTAACTGGCAGAGATTAGACATAATTGCAATAACTTTGGGGAAAGAAGGGCAGTATAAGCCGAAATTCAGGAAAAGAATGTGCTGACGCTGCTGTGCTGACCGCAGACAGCCACACAATGAACAGTTTGCCATATAATCAGAATGCAAAGCCCCGAACAAGATTCACATGGAATAGATTCTCAAGAAAATAAATAATTCACGTGGAGTATGCATTGAAAAACTAAAGCAGAGAAACATCATCAAGTCTTATGCTAATTAATTTACATGTACATTGTGATTCCATCAAACCACTGGGGATTAGAGAAACCCATTGGCTGCTCTGCGAAATGGTCGCTTTCTTATTTCATGCTTTTGTAGAGTGCGTCGATGGCTCCCTAGACATAGGACGTTCGAGGAAACATATCAGCTAAATGACAGAGATGAAACAAAGCTTGCAAGAACTTTGGAAAAGGGAGGGCAGTATAAGCCAAAATTCAGGATATTGTTTGATATGAGATCTAACCTGGTAGTATTTGAGCATTTGTGGGCGTTTCTTCTTGTATGTTGGGGTGATAAGGTCCCGCTCCATATCAAATGGTAACGGGTCAAGATGGACGGCTCTTATGAACTCAAAGCCTTTCAGCTGGCAAAGGAAAAACAGTGGGAAAATGTAAATTCTAGCACTAATGAAATGTGGAACAAACAGTGAGTGGCGCATATGTAATATCAGGCGCTTTACCTTCTTTCCCTTTGCAATCTTTGAAAGTTCAGCTACAAAATGCTCTTTGGCTCCCGAGTTTTCACATAGTTCAGCCAAACTTCCAGAAATACCATTTTGTTCAGCCCACTGTTCAAGCACTTGCTGGTTGGGGTTTATAACAGCAATAAGAGAAGATTCGAAACTGTTCCCATATACCCATATCTGAAATTGATCACCAGAAGGAACGTAAATTGAGACGAATGACGGATGAATTGGATATAGAAAACACCAATATGTTTTTTTCATGTATCCCTACTTTTTTGACACATGTGTAGTGTGTAGTTTCTCAAATGATTGCACTCACAATGACAAAAGAGACAACCGAAACAACATAATTTTGAGAAGGAACTATTTTCTTTACCACAGAGTCTTCGAGTTAAATTTATGCATTTTGAATTATATGCCCCTACAAACGACTGTTCCGATGGTGTTATGATAAAAGTTATGGGGCTCAAGAAATTAAGCAAATCTAAGAAATAGTATTATTCTTGAAAAAAAAGAAATAGTATTATATCTTCAATTAGCTTCCAAGGATGCTGACGACTTCAGCAACATACTAAGGCATCAGCAGTCATCCCACTGTACTAAGTACCCAGTTATCTTAAAAAAAACATTTCAATTCCGTATGTTCAGATGCTGTACACAACACTTCCAGGTATATGGGCAGGAAAGTAGGACCGAACATAGTTAAGACAGAAATGAGACAACTCCTCACTATGTGAACAATTGATTTAGGTATTTACCGAATCAATTTCTGGAAGAACACCATAGATATTCTCTAGATTTTCCACTGCAACATATTCTCCCTGTGAAAGCTTGAATATATTTTTCTTCCTGTCAATGATTTTCAAGGATCCGTTTGGTTGCCACTCACCAACATCCCCTGCATTATTATTGAACTTACAATCATCATCCAGAATATACTAACTTATGATATCCAGCTATCAAAGATTGTTAAACTAACACCTCCCACTGAAGTTGGGATATCGCTAACCTGTGTGAAACCATCCATCAATCATGACTTCCTGTGTTAGGTCCTCTCTTTTGTAGTATCCAGAAAATAGAACACTTCCCTTCACGCATACCTCCCCACGAGGAATACTTGCCAAAGCATCATAGCCCATCTCTGAAACTGACTCAAGTCGAACTTCTGTATGTTGAAGTGGTGGGCCAACAGTTCCGATCATGGAGAAATCATTTGGTAGTGCAACAAAAGTTCCGGCACAAGTTTCCGTGAGTCCTAAAATTAGGATTGTGCAAAGTTTTATTTAATAGTGTTTCTGTCAGCCAATAATACGTGCAAATCATCTGAAGGTCTTGCCTATACTTGACGAAGGAACTTAAACATCAAAGATGCATACCGTATCCTTGAGTAACATGTGCACATGTTACAACCCTCAAAAATTCTTCCACCGCTACAGAAAGAGGAGCCCCACCAGATATAATAATACGTAATTTTCCTCCCAGTCTTTCTTTCACCTATAAGATAAACAGTTTAAGCACTATGTTGCACTTAAAATTTTAATTCTATCTAATGAAATATAACAGTGCTCTTGAACGTAAAATTCTACCTTGCTGAAAACTAATTTGTCAAAGAATGGGGATGCCTTTTCATGTTTAATTCCTTTCCTCATGCTGTCTAGTTTCCTGAGAATTTGATAATAATTACCAAATGAGAAATTCTATCATGATCCATGATTATGACAAAAATTCTTGAATGCATAAGAAGAGCAAACAATGAGACCTTACAGAACGCGAAAGGACATAGGAAGAACATCAGAAGAAAATATGTGCCATAAATATCAAACGAAATGAGTACTCTTCTGAAAAAAAAGTTATCAGTCTTAACGTGTAAACTTACAGCTTGTATGCAAGATTGAATAAGGTTTTCTTCAGTATTCCACCAGACGAAATCTTGGTTGTAAGACCTACAGAAAAGAATAAGTTGGATCGCATATTGGTCAACAGCATATTATAAGAAGCACAACCAACCATTTAGTAAATCAAACAAATTCAGTTTCTGACTGTTTCCTTTTCAGACATGTTTTTTCACTCTAGAAAAGACATTTGTGTCAACCATTTGATTTTAAAGTATGGCATCAACAACTAGGCAACTAGCTCCACTGTAAGAGTTCAGCACATACACAACTTTTATGAATTCATTTATTTAGTCTTTACAGACAATGACACCAAGATAAAATGGTGATCTAAACATGCTGGCAACGTTGAAAGACGAATACCAGACATAAGAGAAACTTCTTCAGTTATACTTTCTTGACAGACTATGCGTGCAACAAAAGATATTTCAGCTGAATGACAAAATAACTGACTGGTTATAAATATCAAACTATGTAAACAACTAAAAATCTGGAGTTTACCAGAATATATTCTGTCGAGTACACGTGGAACAGCACAAAATATTGTTGGTTTTAATGCTCCAATGTCGTCAACCAACAACTTAACATCCTACAAATGTACGCAAACTAACTTTAGTATGAACCCATTGACTTGTTGAGGGTAGAGAAGGAATATTCACAAATCATACCCCGCGCCAGAATCCAATTTTTGATCCATGAGAAATGAATACTTCCTCAAACATTCTATCGAAGATATGAGCTAGTGGAAGATATGACATATAGACATCATTTTGATCGAACTGCAACAACAAATCGGTGAGCAACCAACATGACTTGTATGATTCATTGAAGAATATGGTAGCAAATATTTCAAGATTCTATACTTACAGCTTCACCAATAGATTGCATTACAGAATCAGCACCAGCCAGGTTAACAAGAAGGCTTTCATTGGATATCATAACACCTTTAGGGTCCCCTGTTGTTCCACTTGTGTACATTATTGTGCAGATGTCAGATTTCTTCTTTTCAGGAAGATCAACATGATGATCACCACCCTGTGGACATGTCAGACATACAAATTTATTTGTAAACGTACAATGGTTTAATAGCCCGCCATATATAACTCTAAGACCATATGTTATTAATGGAATGAACTTGAAAGTTCAGTGTTTCGAACTAGATGGTCTTGAACTAAGTCAATAAAAGGGACTAAGAGCATTCACAGAATTTCTCGCCTTGGTCATACATCGCTATTATAACATTCCTGGATAATGAAGATGCCTAATATGTCATATGTAACATGATGTATTAACAAGGAGACTTCTGTCCTTTGCAGGGAAAATTAAGGATCTATTAGGCAGCTGAGGTCTAGAAAAATGCATGATTAAAAATAAGACATATGTCATGTCCCATATCCACTTTGAGATGTGCTGCAATGGCACTGTGAGAATATAATCAATTCATATTTAATGACAATGAGTGGAATATCAAATAAGATAAAAGAGAATACTTCGATTATTCTGTAATGAAGGAAATTAAGGTAATGTACAAAGTAAGCTCGGCTAAAGAATAAAGCTAACCATGATCAGGAATTCCTCCCATGAGAAAATGGAAAGCCCATGGTTCTTAGCTTCCTCCTTTTGGTCATTTGTGACTCCTCCAAAGCTGACGATCGCTGCAGATGAGATAGTAAAATCCATATAAATTCGAGAGTGATAAATCATGTAATCGATTGATATATTATTGCATATTGAAATAACTTACATTTCAAATACTTTGAAGTGGCATGACAGGTTTTCAAGAGCTGCCATAAATGAAAACATTAGCAAATAGGAAAACATGAACTTTTTTAAAGTAAGCTAGTACATAATTTTTTTGGCAGCAGTAACACTCTGCAGATATTCTATTCCAAACAAATTCCCTGAAATCATGTGTTAAGTCTGGCATAATTGGACTCTAGGAATATCCGGATAAACAAAAGTTGAAAATTCTTCGGCAGGCACTGGTCATCTCAATTGGTTGGCTTTGGCGAGCAAACTTAGATCCGCACCAAAACGAACATATGAATCAACCTGTAGAGTTCACCCCCGTCGGGCAAGTTCTGATCGCGGGGGAGGGGAGCGCCGCAGCGAGAGGCCATTGCGCCGTCGCCTTTCTCGCGGAACGGACCGCCGCCACACAAATTACGGCAGAGAGGTACCACCCACTGCACACAGAGACTGAGAGACCGCCGGCAGCTCGCCGGGAAAGCCGGGCGGCGAGGCCAGGACAAGGCGACGTGCGTGCGCCGGGAAATGCCACTGTGTTCGCCGTCGGTCATGGCCGAGGGGAGTTGCTATACGCCGACCTGGTCGGCTCGTTCCGGGTGCCGCACACCCCAGCGACCAGGTCGGGTAGGCTGGGCCGCGGCCCATTAGCTCAGGTACGATTTTTTTTTCCTTTTTTTCTGTTTCTTTTCTGTTACTAATATTTTTCTTTTTTAAAATCTAACATTATTTATGAAACTATTTTTCCAGATATTTTAAAAATATGAACATTTTTATATTTTGAACAGTTTTATATTTTGAACATTTTTCGATTTTTTTCTTCAAAATTTGAACAATCTTTATGTTTGAACATTTTTAAATTTGAACATTTTTTAAGATTGAACATTTTTGAAATTTGAACATTTTTTAACTGTGAACATTTTTGAACTGTGAACATTTTAAAACTGTGAACATTTTTTGGGATTGAACATTTTTTGAGATTTGAACAATTTTTTAAATATATTTTTTGAAAATATGAACAATTTTTTGAATATGAATACTTTTCAAAATCTCACAATTTTTTTTTAAATCTTAATATTTACGAATCTGAAAAAATAAAAATAAACAAAAGAGAAAAAAAGAAACAGAAAAGGAAAAGGAAAAAAGAAAAGAAAAGAAAAAACGAAAAAAGAAACAGAAAACGAAGTACACTGCGAACTGGGCCGACCAGGCCGGTCCATACCGCGCGCCGTAACGGCCGACCTGGTCGGTGTATAGGAATTTCGTGGCCGAGGCCTCAACGCGCGATCTTATTGGGCTAAAATTAGACAGGCCGCTTGTAACTCAGATGACATGTGCTTCATTGATTAGCCCAAATAACCACTTCTTTTTCAGCCCAAATGAGCGTCAAAATTTAATTTTTTTTTACTTCAAAACGAAAACAGCATGAGTACCTGGATAAATTCAACAAAAAAAAAGAAAAAAATATTAAGCAGAGTAAAGCCACCATTAGTTCATTACCTCTCCAATCTTTCTCTCTTCCACAAAAGCAATTTGGATTTCTGCGTGGCACGTGATAAATTCCACCGCATTAGCACCTGGATAAAAATGACAGGGACAAGGCAGTCATTAGCAAAATCTTCAACGAAATTTGCACATTGAAAGTACAGGCGGGGATTAGCATATATTCATGTTTCTATTAAGGAGCGCAGCATGACCCATGTACCTAGAGTGTCGTAGAGTGGCACACAACAAACTCCAAGGGCATTGCAAGCCTGGAAGCCAGTGTTAGATTTCATTAACAAGAGCACACATTAACAAACATAGTGTGGTGTCCTCTCTTTCTTTCGGTTCTCTTGGAGATACCTCTCTGTGTGAGGAATGATGAACTAATTAATTACCTCCTTCTTCCTAAAAAAAAATATAATTACCTCCATGCTTATGATCCATTCCGGACTGTTTGCACCGTAGATTCCAGCGCGTTCGCCCTGAAAATGATAATTCGCTTTAGATCCACTTCCACTTTAGTTATACTGACTACTTCAGTACACCAAAACAAAATCTCAGTTAATTAAACGGTAAGAGTACAACTGAACCAATGCAACAATGTTTTTCTTGGACACAAAGTAATTTTTAAATTAAAAAATACGTATGATTTAATGAAACCGATCAGGATGGAAGATGCCGCATCTACAGGGCACGGCCTGGTCAACTCCCGGAGCTTAATTTTGAATTAGCTGTCCAGATTTCAGGAGGTTCGATCCATTGAAGACTAGACTATTTCAACAGGGAGAAAACTTCAAGAGTAGACTTTCTTCACAGCCAGGCAAACCGTATTCATGAGGTACGTAAAAAAATACTCTATCCGTGTTTGGTTGAAACGTAAGCCTAAGTCGCCGTACGTTAACCCTTTGCTAAAGTCAAATGTGCTAACAGTTGTGGGCCTCACGATGTATATTGAAATAGATGAGACCTCGCTTCAATCGCGCTAGCCCAAATAGAAAAATGATGGAAAGAAGATTGCTGCAAAGCTAAATTCATGGTGACCTAGTAAATATATGTATTATATATGAGGGTATTAGTTATATTAGTTCACGTTCAAATGAGAAGTAGCTTAGATCAAGCTCAATCAACTCACTCCGGTTGCAATTGAATAAAAACAATCAGTATGCAACCGGTTGCCGTTGATTAATTTTAAACAGAGGTTTTTCATGTTGCACTGTGGTTGCAACTCAATTCTTCTTCAAATGTGGGCGACGTCGTTTAAGAGAGAATTAAGCTAATTATCACCAGAACGAGCGCTAGGCAGACCCGTAGAGTATTGGTGTGCCACTTAATTAGCCCAACTCCTTGTCTCGTGGAAATGAAAAACTAGCTCCTCAACACACAGCCTGGGTTGGCACTTGGCAGGCTACAGGCTACAGCTAACCAATAATATGAGCAAGATATGCGATGTGCTCACGTATCCATGATTATGTTCGTATAAGAAACCTGTCATAGTGGTATATAGTAAAGCAATTAACTGTATATGCTAATTATTTAATTTTCAACGAATCCGAGTACGCGTTTTGGGAGTTTCTTTCTCCAGGCTGCTGATCTTTCAGGCATGTGCGTGAGCTAGCTATCCAAAATTTATCAATACTTTCGATGCAATAATCAAGCCATCAATGTATACCTGTTTGACTCCCGATTTGCTCATGGAGGCCGCCAGTTTCATCACGACGTCGTACGCTTCCTGGTAAGTCATCCAGGCGTAGTCACCGGCGTTGCCATCAACAACTGGCCGACGGCCGAGCATCGGGTTGCTGGGGTACTTCTCCACCGAAGCCCTGCAAATTAAGATCAATTGCAACCGACGGACGCATCCATATGGTGGATCAGAGACGGCGAGAAATTAGCTAATCCATTTAGAAGGTGCCGTCCGGCGAGGTGGGAAGGAGGGATTGCTCACCGGAAGACATCCCAGCAGGAGTTGAGTCCCGGCGCCGACTGCAGGAGGCCGGCGTCCTTGGCCAGCACGTTCCGGTACGTCGGCCCGGCATTCGCCTCCGCGCCGCCTGACTCCACCAAGAACTCCATTGTCTCTGGCGACGACGAGGAAGGAGAATAGTTTGAGAGATCAGAGAAGAGTCGTTGCTAGCTTAGAGATTAGGTGCAGTGTATATATATATATACTACTCCTAGTCGTTAGGGAGAACGTATTTGGTGTAAAGAATTGCAAGTGCAAGACGTGAGACCCATCGCAACACAGTAATTTGAAACCCGGAGTATATTTTATTATGGAAGAAAAAAAATCCTACGAACCCACCGAAGTGCTGCTAGCGTTTGACTAAAATGTCTTGTACATGGCAAACTGAATAAGAAAACTGCGCAGGATTAGCTGGCCGATACTCGGATACCTTCGTGTTTTGTACTACATCAACTATTAATCAAGGTCGTCACTGCACACGGGCCGTCACCAGCTCCAAACTTGACCTGATCCTCCTAAACGTACCCCTACATATCTTCGGATACTTTCCTGATGTACTAGTTCTTCTAGAAAACCGATACTATAAAACAAAGTTCCAGAACTTACGAATATGATGTACAAAATGATTTCGAATTTATTTGGAGCCTACAACAACCTTAAATACTGATTTCTAACTCAAAACTCCCACCTAAATCCTCACTTTAGCCAACCTCCAGTTAAGTACCATGTTGAAACAGGTGCCGATAGGTCTATGATGTCTACGCACGCTTCTATTCCTGTAGACAGTGTTGGGCCTCCAAGAGCAGAGGTTTGTAGAACAGCAGCAAGTTTCCCTTAAGTGAATCACCCAAGGTTTATCGAACTCAGTGAGGTAGAGGTCAAAGATATCCCTCTCAAGCAACCCTGCAATTAAGATACAAGAAATCTCTTGTGTCCCCAACACACCTAATACACTTGTCAGATGTATAGGTGCACTAGTTCGGCGAAGAGATAGTGAAATACAAGTAATATGGATGATTATAAGTAGTAATTGCAATCTGAAATAAAAATGGCAGCAAGCGAACATGTAGCAGAACTTGTTGGAAACGGTGTTTCAATGCTTAGAAATAAGGCCTAGGGATCATACTTTCACTAGTGGACACTCTCAACAATGATCACATAACTGAATAAATAAATGCTACTCTTAAACACTCTCTTGTTGGATAACAAACACCATTCATTGTGTAGGGCTACAAAGCACACCTCAAGCCGGAGTAAACAAGCTCCACAACTTCATAAAGGAATCACACACGATGCGCACACTGTCACCATCACACCGTGGAGAGTGAATCCGGAGTTCATATTAAAGTAACCTCTAGAGTGCATAATAGACCGTTGCAATTTAGACCGAGTACTAACATAGCATACACACTGTCACCAATAGCTATGAAAGGGGGAATAGATCACATCAATACTATCATAGTAATAGTTAACTTCATAATCTACAAGAGATTACAATCATAACCTACGCCAAGTACTACATGATGCACACACTGTCAACTTTACATCATGGAGGAGGAATAGACTACTTTAATAACATCACTAGAGTAGCACATAGATTAATAGTGATACAAAGCTCATGATCACATAAAGATCACACCATGGGAGAGAGAGATTAACCACATAGCTACCGGTAGAGCCCTCAGCCTCGGGGGAGAACTACTCCCTCCTCATCATGGGAGACAGCAACGGCGATGAAGATGACGATGGAGTCGATGAAGATGGATTCCGGGGGCACTTCCCCGTCCCGGCGGCGTGCCGGAACAGAGACTTCTGTCCCCCGAACTTGGCTTCGCGATGGCGGCGGCTACGTAACTTTTCGTGGCGGAAGACCGATCTTGTTAGGGTTTTCGGAGACGGAGGAATATATAGGCGAAGGGGCGATGTCGGTGGAGTCCCGAGGGGCCCACCCCATATGGCGGCGCGGACAGGGGTGGGGCCGCGCCCCCCTATGGTGTGGCCGCCTCGTGGCCCCTCTTCGTCTCCTCTTCGGTGTTCTGGAAGACTCCGTGGAAAATAAGACCGTGGGCTTTTGTTTCGTCCAATTCCGAGAATATTTCCTGTGTAGGATTTCTGAAACCAAAAACAGCAGAAAACAGGAACTGACGCTTCGGCATCTTGTTAATAGGTTAGTGCCGGAAAATGCATCAAAATGATATAAAGTATGAATAAAACATGTAGGTATTGTCATAAAACTAGCATGAAACATAAGAAATTATAGATACGTTGGAGACGTATCAAGCATCCCCAAGCTTAGTTCCTACTCGCCCTCGAGTAGGTAAACGATAAAAAGAATAATTTCTGAAGTGAAATGCTACCAACATGATCTTGATCAATACTATTGTAAAGCATATGAGATGAATGAAGTGACTCAAAGCAATGGTCTATAGTTTGCTAACAAAAATATAATGACTAAACAACTGAATCATATAGCAAAAACTTTTCATAAATAGTACTTTCAAGACAAGCATCAAAAAGTCTTGCATAAGAGTTAACTCATAAAGCAATAGATTCTTAATAGAAGGTTTTGAAGCAACACAAAGGAAGATATAAGTTTCAGCAGTTGCTTTCAACTTCAACATGTATATCTCATTGATAATTGTCAACACAAAGTAATATGATGAGTGCAAATAAGCAAGTATGTAAGAATCAATGCACACAGTTGACACAAGTGTTTGCTTTTAAGATGGAAAGAAGTAGGTAAACTGACTCAACATAAAGTAAAAGAAAGACCCTTCGCAGAGGGAAGCAGGGATTAAATCATGTGCTAGAGCTTTTCAAGTTTTGAAATCATATAGAGAGCATAAAAGTAAAGTTTTGAGAGGTGTTTGTTGTTGTCAACGAATGGTAGTGGGCACTCTAACCCCCTTGTCAAACAGACTTTCAAAGAGCGGCTCCCATGAAGGACGTTATCTCTACCAGCAAGGTAGATCATCCCTCTTCTCTTTTGTTTACACATGTACTTTAGTTTTATTTATGGATGACACTCCTCCCAACCTTTTTCTTTCACAAGCCATGGCTAACCGAATCCTCGGGTGCCTTCCAACATTTCACATACCATGGAGGAGTGTCTATTTGCAAAATTAAGTTGCTTACTGATGAATCAGGGCAAAACATGTGAAGAGAATTATTAATGAAAGTTAATTAATTGGGGCTGGGAACCCCGTTGCCAGCTCTTTTTGCAAAATTATTGGATAAGCGGATGAAGCCACTAGTCCATTGGTGAAAGTCTGCCCAACAAGATTGAAAGATAAAACACCACATACTTCCTCATGAGCTATAAAACATTGACACAAATAAGGAGTAATAAAGTTTTGAATTGTTTAAAGGTAGCACATGAAGTATTTACTTGGAATGGCAGAAAAATACCACATAGTAGGTAGTTATGGTGGACACAAATAGCATAGGTTTTGGCTCAAGGTTTTTGATGCACGAGAAGCATTCCCTCTCAGTACAAGGCTTTGGCTAGCAAGGTTGTTTGAAGCAAACACAAGTATAAACCGGTACAGCAAAACTTACACAAGAACATATTGCAAGCATTATAAGACTCTACACTGTCTTCCTTGTTGTTCAAACACTTTTACCAGAAAATATCTAGACTTTAGAGAGACCAATCATGCAAACCAAATTTCAACAAGCTCTACGGTAGTTCTCCACTAATAGGTTTAAACTACATGATGCAAGAGCTTAAACATGATCTACTTGAGAGCTCAAAACAATTGCCAAGTATCAAATTATTCAAGACAATATACCAATTACCACATGAAGCATTTTCTGTTCCCAACTAAATAGCAATAAATGAAGCGGCTTTCAACTTTCGCCATGAACATTAAAAGTAAAACTAAGAACACAAGTGTTCATATGAAAAAGCGGAGCGTGTCTCTCTCACACATAAGCATGAATTTATTCAGAGAATGAAAATAACAAAACGAAAATAAAAGCACACAGACGCTCCAAGTAAAGCACATAAGATGTGACGGAATAAAAATATAGTTTCACTAGAAGTGACCTGATAAGTGGTTGATGAAGAAGGGGATGCCTTGGGCATCCCCAAGCTTAGATGCTTGAGTCTTCTTGAAATATGCAGGGATGAACCACGGGGGCATCCCCAAGCTTAGACTTTTCACTCTTCTTGATCATATTATATCATCCTCCTCTCTTGACCCTTGAAAACTTCCTTCACACCAAACTCAAAACAATCTCATTAGAGGGTTAGTGCATAATCAAAAATTCACATGTTCAGAGAGGACACAATCATTCCCAACACTTCTGGACATTACCCAAGGCTACTGAAAGTTAATGGAGCAAAGAAATCCACTCAACACAGTAAAAGAGGCAATGTGAAATAAAAGGCAGAATCTGTCAAAACAGAACAGTCCGTAAAGACGAATTTGTTCGAGGCACTTAACATGCTCAGATGAAGAAGCTCAAATTGAATGAAAGTTGCGTACATATCTGAGGATTACTCACGAATTTGTTCAGAATTTTTAGATTCTCCTACAGAGAGAACAGCTCAAATTCGTGACAGCTAAAAATCTGTTTCTGCGCAGAAATCCAAATCTAGTATCAACTCTCTATCAAATACTTTACTTGGCACAAAAATGAAATAAACATGATAAGGAGAGGTTGCTACAGTAGTAACAACTTCCAAGACACAACAAAACAGTAGCAAAATAAAAATATGGGTTATCTCCCAAGAAGTGCTTTCTTTATAGCCATTAAGATGGGCTCAGTAATTTTAATGATGCTCTCGCAAGAAATAAGAGTTGAAGCAAAAGAGAGCATCAAAAGCAAATAAGAAACGTTTTTAAGTCTAACCCACTTCCTATGAAAAGGAATCTTGTAAATAAACAAGTTATGTAAGCATAATGCAATAAGCATAGGAAAACAAGACAAGCGCAACTTCAAGATTTTCAGCAAAAAGAGAGGTATTTTAGTAACATGAAAATCCCTACAACCATATTGTCCTCTCTCATAAAGATTTTCAGTAGCATCATGAACAAACTCAACAATATAACTATCACATGAAACATTTTTATCATGAGCTACATGCATAAAATTATTACTCTCCACATAAGCATAGTCATTACTATTAATTGTAGTGGGAGCAAATTCAATAAAATAGCTATCATTATTATTCTCATCACCATAATCATCATATATAGGAGGCATATTGTAATCATAATTAATTTTTCTCCTCAATGGTAGGTGGACTGAAAATATGATAGTCATCATTGTAATCATCATATATAGGAGGTAAAGTATCATCAAAGTAAATTTTCTCCTCCATGCTTGGGGGACTAAAAATATCATGCTCATCAAAACCAGCTTCCCCAAGCTTAGAATTTTCCATAGCATTAGCAACAATGGTGTTCAAAGCATTCATACTAATAACATTGCCATTAGCATGCATATAAATTTCCATAGGTTTTTTAATTTTCTCTTCAAACACCTCATGTCCTAATTCAATATAAATTTCATAAAGATCTCTAATTTTTTGTTGTTTTCCATTAAGCCTAACTAGTGAAATAAAAACAAGAAACAAAAAGATATAATTGCAGGATCTAAAGGAAATAGCTTCGAGCACTCACACACCGGCAACAGTGCTAGGAAATAGCTTAGTAGTCGGAGGATGTGAATACCTTTTACCTTACCTCCCCGGCAACGGCGCCAGAAAATAGCTTGATGTCTACGCACGCTTCTATTTCTGTAGACAGTGTTGGGCCTCCAAGAGCAGAGGTTTGTAGAACAGCAGCAAGTTTCCCTTAAGTGAATCACCCAAGGTTTATCGAACTCATGGAGGTAGAGGTCAAAGATATCCCTCTCAAGCAACCCTGCAATTAAGATACAAGAAGTCTCTTGTGTCCCCAACACACCTAATACACTTGTCAGATGTATAGGTGCACTAGTTCGGCGAAGAGATAGTGAAATACAAGTAATATGGATGATTATAAGTAGTAATTGCAATCTGAAATAAAAATGGCAGCAAGCGAACATGTAGCAGAACTTGTTGGAAACGGTGTTTCAATGCTTAGAAATAAGGCCTAGGGATCATACTTTCACTAGTGGACACTCTCAACAATGATCACATAACTGAATAAATAAATGATACTCTTAAACACTCTCTTGTTGGATAACAAACACCATTCATTGTGTAGGCTACAAAGCACACCTCAAGCCGGAGTAAACAAGCTCCACAACTTCATCAAGGAATCACACACGATGCGCACACTGTCACCATCACACCGTGGAGAGTGAATCCGGAGTTCATATTAAAGTAACCTCTAGAGTGCATAATAGACCGTTGCAATTTAGACCGAGTACTAACATAGCATACACACTGTCACCAATAGCTATGAAAGGGGGAATAGATCACATCAATACTATCATAGTAATAGTTAAATTCATAATCTACAAGAGATTACAATCATAACCTACGCCAAGTACTACATGATGCACACACTGTCAACTTTACATCATGGAGGAGGAATAGACTACTTTAATAACATCACTAGAGTAGCACATAGATTAATAGTGATACAAAGCTCATGATCACATAAAGATCACACCATGGGAGAGAGAGATTTGTTGGAGATATGCCCAAGAGGCAATAATAAAATGGTTATTATAATATATCTTTGTGTTTATGATAAATGTTTACACTCCATGCTATAATTGTATCAACCGGAAACATTGATACATGTGTGTTGTGTAAACAACAAGGAGTCCCTAGTAAGGGCCTCTTTGTTTGGGCTGTGGCTGGCTGACTGTGCAGGGAAAGCTGCTGTGCAGCGAAAGCTGCTGTGTAGGAAAAGCTGCTGTTCCGAGTTTCACTGTTTGGCTAACTTGCTGGCTGTTTAGCCGCATGATGAGAAATTGTCTGAAATACCTTGGAATTTCGAGAACATATATAATTTCTAACTTAAGTGTATAATTGATCGAATATAGCTTTTTCCTGATCAAATTGATTAAAGTATACATTTCCTAGAGATTAATTGGATCCACAATAAATAACGGTTGTTATCTCCCATAGCAGATGATTGTTTCTACAATAAATATGGGTGAATTTTTTTTCCACCTCTCACCTACTATCAATTGCAAAGCTCGTTGCCTACTACAGTCTCCATCGGTATAATCAGAAGCGGCCGAAACGCTGCAGACCCCATCCACGAAAACATCATCAAACTAGGAGATTCGTTTGCTTTGCAGGTCAGAGACTAGCCAATGTAAATCAAGATCTCGTCAGGGAGCTAGTCCATGGTGGAAACGGGGCGGCGCACAGATCAGGTGGATTGCCGCTCGGCTAGGCAACGGATCTGTACCAGAGCAGAGCTTGGGAGCGACTCGATCGGGGTGGAGCTGGAACAGCCTGGTGGCGGACGGGTTGCAGGAGCCAGGCGCAGACGGCGGGATTGGGTCACCTACGGCGGGAATCGAGCGCAGAATGGAGATTCGGACGGCGGCGGGTCCGGTAATAGCGGAGTGGCGGTCGTAGGTGCCGGTGGCGCTTCACGGGATAGAGAGAGGATAACTGGATAAATAACGTTTCGGGGCAGGGAGTAGAACGGGCGACCCAGGGTGGCAGTCTACTCGTAAATTATCTCAAACGAAATGCCCCAACGCGAAAACGATTCGGTCGCTAAAGAGAAAGCCGCGGGAAGCACCTCCAGAGGTGCTTTTTCCTATCTGCCTATTCTGCCTGGTGGCTTCGGCGAAGCCCAAAGCGAAGCCGTGCCGTTTGGCTCGCTAGGCTGGCTTATTTTCGTGTAAAGCTAGAAAAAGCCCAAACAAACACCCCTGCCTCTTGTATAACTAGCTTGTTGATTAATAGATGATCATGGTTTCGTGATCATGAACATTGGATGTTATTAATAACAAGGTTGTGTCATTGGATGAATGATATAATGGACACACACCCAATTAAGCGTAGCATAAGATCACGTCATTAAGTTCAATTTGCTATTTGCTTCCGATACATAGTTACCTAGTCCTTCGACCATGAGATCATGTAAATCACTTATACCGGAAGGGTACTTTGATTACACCAAACGCCACTGCGTAAATGGGTGGTTATAAAGGTGGGATTAGGTATTCGGAAAGTATGAGTTGAGGCATATGGATCAAGAGTGGGATATTGTCCATCCCGATGACGGATAGATATACTCTGGGCCCTCTCGGTGGAATGTCGTCTGATTAGCTTGCAAGCATATGAATGGTTCATAAGAGATGACATGCCACGGTACGAGTAAAGAGTACTTGTCGGAGACGAGGTTGAACAAGGTATGTAGATACCGATGATCGAACCTCGGACAAGTAAAATATCGCGTGACAAAAGGAATCGGTATCGTATGTTAATGGTTCAATCGATCACTAAGTTATCGTTGAATGTGTGGGAGCCATTATGGATCTCCAGATCCCGCTATTGGTTATTGGTCGGAGAAGAGTCTCGACCATGTCTACATAGTTCACGAACCGTAGGGTGACACACTTAAGGTTTGATGTCGTTTAAGTAGATATGGAATATGGAATGGAGTTCGAATGTTTGTTCGGAGTCTCGGATGGGATCCAGGACATCACGAGGAGGTCCGGAATGGTCCGGAGAATAAGATTCATATATAGGAAGTCATTTTCTAGGTTTGAAAATGATCCGGTATTTTTCTGGAAGGTTCTAGAAGGTTCTAGAAGAGTCCGGAAGAAATCACCATGGAAGGTGGAGTCCCAGAGGGACTCCACCCACCTTGGCCGGCCAGCCTAAGGGAGGAGGAGGAGTCCCAAGTGGACTCCTCCCATGGTGGCCGGCCAACCCCACCAAAGGAAAGGGGGGAGTCCCACTCCCCCTAGGTTTGGCCATATGGAAGGTTTTGGAGTTGGGGTCTTATTCGAAGATTTTGACCTAACCCTTGGGGATCCACCTATATAATGAGGGAGAGAGAGAGGGGGGCAGCCAAGCCTTGGCCGCACCACCTAGGGCACCCCTGGCCGGCGCCCTAGCCACCCCCTCTCTCCAAACCCTAGCACACCTCCCTCCTCCGCCTCTCTCCCGTAGTGCTTACGGTGAAGCCCTGCCGGAGATATCCACCGCCACCGCCACCACGCCGTCGTGCTGCCGGGATTCCGAGGAGGATCTACTACTTCCGCTGCCCGCTGGAACGGGGAGGAGGACGTCGTCATCAACACCGAACGTGTGACCGAGTACGGAGGTGCTGCCCGTTCGTGGCACCGTCAAGATCTTCTACGCGCTTTTGCAAGCGGCAAGTGATCGACTACACCAACAACGAGATCTAATCTCGTAGGCTTTGGAATCTTCGAGGGTTAGTCTCATGATCTTCTCGTTGCTACCATCTTCTTGATTGGATCTTGGCTTGTTGTTCGTTCTTGCGATAGGAAATTTTTTGTTTTCTATGCTACGAATCCCATCAAGATTAACCACATAGCTACCGGTAGAGCCCTCAGCCTCGGGGGAGAACTACTCCCTCCTCATCATGGGAGACAGCAACGGCGATGAAGATGGCGATGGAGTCGATGAAGATGGATTCCGGGGGCACTTCCCCGTCCCGGCGGCGTGCCGAAACAGAGACTTCTGTCCCCCGAACTTGGCTTCGCGATGGCGGCGGCTACGTAACTTTTCGTGGCGGAAGACCGATCTTGTAGGAATATATAGGCGAAGGGGCGATGTCGGTGGAGTCCCGAGGGGCCCACCCCATATGGCGGCGTGGCCAGGGGTGGGGCCGCGCCCCCCTATGGTGTGGCCGCCTCGTGGCCCCTCTTTGTCTCCTCTTCGGTGTTCTGGAAGACTCCGTGGAAAATAAGACCGTGGGCTTTTGTTTCGTCCAATTCCGAGAATATTTCCTGTGTAGGATTTCTGAAACCAAAAACAGCAGAAAACAGGAACTGGCGCTTCGGCATCTTGTTAATAGGTTAGTGCCGGAAAATGCATCAAAATGATATAAAGTATGAATAAAACATGTAGGTATTGTCATAAAACTAGCATGGAACATAAGAAATTATAGATACGTTGGAGACGTATCAGTCTATGAGTTGTGCTAGTGGGACTTGTAATTAGGCTTAGGTTTTCGAATCAAACATGATAACATGAGCCTAATAATATGTAAAGACACAACGGGTAGCCAAAAAGACTAGACAGAAATTGGTATGCTAGGCAAAAGATCACAATGAGATAGTTTGCCCTACAGGAATGGCGCGCTACGCCGACGGCCCCGAGCCCTCGGCATAGCCTTAAAAGGTCGTCGGCGTAGTCTACGCCGAGGGCCACCGTCGACGTAGCTCCTCGGGGAAGGTCCGCCTCGGCAGAGGCACGTGTGCCCTTGGCTTAGATGCGGCCCTCGGCGTAGCTGTGATACGCCGACGGTGGCCGTCGGCGCAGGCCATGCCGTCCCGTCCGTTAACTTCAAAAAAAATTAATTTTTTTTTCACATTTTTTTAGTCCCACCCGGGTCACCCATCCTCCACCCCTAGCACGTTTAACATCTTGGTTCCTTCCGGTTGAGCTTTCATCTTCTTCACAAATCATTGCTGATAATACTACCATATCAATCATATTAACCCTTAGATCGTGATGTCACAACTCTTTATTATTTTGAATTTTAAATAATTATTTAAATAAACATCAATGGTTAAGTAATAATAATCTCTACGGAGGATGCAATTATTATTTTTATTTTTTTAAAAGAGGAGAAGGCTATGCCGAGGGTGACCGTCGGCATAGCCTTGATGCCGTGACAGCGCCGTAACGGCCTAAATTTGGTGGGCCGCATGCACAGGCCTCCCCGACGGCCCGCGATGTGCCAAGGGCAGCCGTCGGCGTACCGTTTCCTACGTTGAGGGCATCACTACACCGATAGCCCTTTTGGCGGGCTGGCCTGGAGGCTCATACGCTAACGGCCCCAACTTTTGGCCGTCGGCGTATGCGAAGGCCGTCGGCGCAACGCCCCATTCCTGTAGTGTTGCGTGCATAGCAGAGGTGGCTGGACCAGCCATGGTGCGGTGGTCAAAATATTATCCAATGGCATCATCTAGTGGAGAACCTGTAGTCATGCTCTAGGGGGTAGGCAGTTTGCCGAACCTTGGTGTCTTGTTGTGATTGCATGTCCTTGTGTGATCTTGCGCCTCGGATTTTCCCACATCACGGCGGGAAAATTGGCTTGAGCACAATAACCTAACGCTCAAAGGTCTCTGGTGTATACTTTTTTCATTAAGCATAGATTTTATTTTTTGTGTCAGTTTCTTCGAACTAATGTACTTTTCGCTTAAGTTTGTTTGATTTGTTGTTCTTTTTGCACTGTGATCGGTGGTTCCATATGGGATACATCCCATCATCTAGGCCGTCATCCGCCTCTGGCTACAACGAGATGTACCGCAATGGAGGTGGTAGGTTGTTTCCCGTGTGGGTGTATTTTCATGGTGGCTAAGGTGCGATGAGTATTACTCATGTCACTCATGTAGGTGTTAATGGCATGCCAGCAAGTGAATCCGGATCAATGGATCATGGAGTAGATGCTTGTCTCATGAGGTCGAGAACAATTAATTTGGTCATATTTGTTGATCTTGGCGGTATTGGTGCATGTTTGTTTGGTGTTCCGATGGTGGCGTACCATGGGTATTGTATGGCTTCCTCCGAAAGGACACCATGGTGGATTTAGGTAAAGCATTGTTTGCTGCACCTCTCACTAGATCCGTCTAGAGATGACGACTTGGAAATCATTTCGGCTCTGTTTGGATGTTTGTATTGGGAGGCTTGGCATTGCATTCGGTGTAATACCAATGTTCTGGGATATTCACATTGAGATCAAAACCAATATTTCTATTTAGATGTTTAGATATTTGGTACCTAGAATTGATACCTATTTGAATGCCTGATACGTCTCAAACGTATCTATAATTTCTTATGTTCCATGCTAGTTTTATGACAATACTCACATGTTTTATATACACTTTATATCGTTTTTATGCATTTTTCGGAACTAACCTATTAACAAGATGCCGAAGTGCCAGTTCCTATTTTCTGCTGTTTTTGGTTTCAGAAATTCTACACAGGAAATATTCTCGGAATTGGACCCCACGAAGACGGAAGTCAATATTTTGCCGAGACGGACCCGGAGAGCCAGAGAAGGGCCGGAGGGGGGCCAAGGGGGCCCCACACCATACCTGGGCGCGGGCCCCTCCCTGGCCGCGCCACCAGGTGGGGAGGCCACCCCCTGGCTCCTCCGACTCCGCCCATTCGCCTATATATTCTGTCCGTCGCGAAAACCCTACCAGAATCGACGATATTCCACGAAGAGTTCCGTAGCCGCCGCCATCGTGAAGCCAAGTTCGGGGGACAGAAGTCTCTGTTCCGACACGCCGCCGGGACGGGGAAGTGCCCCCGTAATCCATCTCCATCGACTCCATCGCCATCTTCATCGCCGTTGCTGTCTCCCATGATGAGGAGGGAGTAGTTCTCCCCCGAGGCTGAGGGCTCTACCGGTAGCTATGTGGTTCATCTCTCTCTCCCATGGTGTGATCTTTATGTGATCATGAGCTTTGTATCACTATTAATCTATGTGCTACTCTAGTGATGTTATTAAAGTAGTCTATTCCTCCTCCATGATGTAAAGTTGACAGTGTGTGCATCATGTAGTACTTGGCGTAGGTTATGAACTTATGATTGTAATCTCTTGTGGATTATGAAGTTAACTATTACTATGATAGTATTGAAGTGATCTATTCCCCCTTTTATAGCTATTGTTGACAGTGTGTATGCTATGTTAGTACTCGGTCTAAATTGCAACGGTATTGTCTTGGATTATGATTTGATGAGGATATCCCTATGAGTGGTGTTTGTCAAGTACTTGATGAACTTTGAGCGGAGCTTTTGTAGCCACTACATGATTAGTGATTCCAATAGGAGAGTAATTCAGAGTAGCACAAGTGAAGAGAAGTTATTTATTTATGTGATCATTGTTGAGAGTGTCCACTAGTGAAAGTATGATCCCTAAGCCTTATTTCTAAGCATTGAAACACCGTTTCCAACAAGTTCTGCTACATGTTCGCTTGCTGCCATTTTTATTTCAGATTGCAATTACTACTTACAATCATCCATATTACTTGTATTTCACTATCTCTTCGCCGAACTAGTGCACCTATACATCTGACAAGTGTATTAGGTGTGTTGGGGACACAAGAGACTTCTTGTATCTTAATTGCAGGGTTGCTTGAGAGGGATATCTTTGACCTCTACCTCCCTGAGTTCGATAAACCTTGGGTGATTCACTTAAGGGAAACTTGCTGCTGTTCTACAAACCTCTGCTCTTGGAGGCCCAACACTGTCTACAGGAATAGAAGCGTGCGTAGACGTCAAGCTATTTTCTGGCGCCGTTGCCGAGGATCGAACAGGAAAATTACACCACAGAGATTTCTAACTCCCACATCAACTGCACGCCAGCAAAGCTATTTTCTGGCGCCGTTGCCGGGGAGGTAAGGTAAAAAGTATTCACATCCTCCGACTACTAAGCTATTTCCTAGCACTGTTGCCGGTGTGTGAGTGCTCGAAGCTATTTCCTTTAGATCCTGCAATTGCATCTTTTTGTTTCTTGTTTTTATTTCACTAGTTAGGCTTAATGGAAAACAACAAAAAAATTAGAGATCTTTATGAAATTTATATTGAATTAGGACACGAGGTGTTTGAAGAGAAAATAAAAAAAACCTATGGAACTTTATATGCATGCTAATGGCAATGTTATTAGTATGAATGCTTTGAACACCATTGTTGCTAATGCTATGGAAAATTCTAAGCTTGGGGAAGCTGGTTTTGATGAGCATGATATTTTTAGTCCCCCAAGCATGGAGGAGAAAATTTACTTTGATGATACTTTACCTCCTATATATGATGATTACAATGATGACTATCATATTTTCAGTCCACCTACCATTGAGGAGAAAATTAATTATGATTACAATATGCCTCCTATATATGATGATTATGGTGATGAGAATAATAATGATAGCTATTTTATTGAATTTGCTTCCACTACAATTAATAGTAATGACTATGCTTATGTGGAGAGTAATAATTTTATGCATGCAGCTCATGATAAGAATGTTTCATGTGATAGTTATATTGTTGAGTTTGTTCATGATGCTACTGAAAATCTTTATGAGAGAGGACAATATGGTTGTAGGGATTTTCATGTTACTAAAACACCTCTCTTTTTGCTGAAAATCTTGAAGTTGCGCTTGTCTTGTTTTCCTATGCTTATTGCATTATGCTTACATGACTTGTTTATTTACAAGATTCCTTTTCACAGGAAGTGGGTTAGACTTAAAAGTGTTTCTTATTTGCTTTTGATGCTCTCTTTTGCTTCAACTCTTATTTCTTGCGAGAGCATCATTAAAATTACTGAGCCCATCTTAATGGCTATAAAGAAAGCACTTCTTGGGAGATAACCCATGTTTTTATTTTGCTACTGTTTTGTTGTGTCTTGGAAGTTGTTACTACTGTAGCAACCTCTCCTTATCATGTTTATTGCATTGTTGTGCCAAGTAAAGTCTTTGATAGAAGGTTGATACTAGATTTGGATTTCTGCGCAGAAACAGATTTTTAGCTGTCACGAATTTGAGCTGTTCTCTCTGTAGGAGAATCTCAAAATTCTGAAAAAATTCGTGAGTAATCCTCAGATATGTACGCAACTTTCATTCAATTTGAGTTTCTTCATCTGAGCATGTTAAGTGCCTCGAAAAAAGTCGTCTTTACGGACATTTTATTTCACATTGCCTCTTTTACTGTGTTGAGTGGATTTGTTTGCTCCATTAACTTTCAGTAGCTTTGGGTAATGTCCAGAAGTGTTGGGAATGATTGTGTCCTCTCTGAACATGTGAATTTTTGATTATGCACTAACCCTCTAATGAGATTGTTTTGAGTTTGGTGTGAAGGAAGTTTTCAAGGGTCAAGAGAGGAGGATGATATAATATGATCAAGAAGAGTGAAAAGTCTAAGCTTGGGGATGCCCCCGTGGTTCATCCCTGCATATTTCAAGAAGACTCAAGCGTCTAAGCTTGGGGATGCCCAAGGCATCCCCTTCTTCATCAACAACTTATCAGTCCACCTCTAGTGAAACTATATTTTTATTCGGTCACATCTTATGTGCTTTACTTGGAGCGTCTGTGTGCTTTTATTTTCGTTTTGTTATTTTCATTCTCTGAATAAATTCATGCTTATGTGGGAGAGAGACACGCTCCGCTTTTTCATATGAACACTTGTGTTCTTAGTTTTACTTTTAATGTTCATGGCGAAAGTTGAAAGCCGCTTCATTTATTGCTATTTAGTTGGGAACAGAAAATGCTTCATGTGGTAATTGGTATATTGTCTTGAATAATTTGATACTTGGCAATTGTTTTGAGCTCTCAAATAGATCATGTTTAAGCTCTTGCATCATGTAGTTTGAACCTATTAGTGGAGAATTACTGTAGAGCTTGTTGAAATTTGGTTTGCATGATTGGTCTCTCTAAAGTCTAGATATTTTCTGGTATCTGACATTTTATTTTATGGAATGGAAGAAAATCAAAAGGATTATGCTTGCAATATGTTCTTATGTAAGTTTTGCTGTACCGGTTCATACTTGTGTTTGCTTCAAACAACCTTGCTAGCCAAGCCTTGTACTGAGAGGGAATGCTTCTCGTGCATCCAAAACCTTGAGCCAAAACTTATGCCATTTGTGTCCACCATAACTACCTACTATGTGGTATTTTTCTGCCATTCCAAAGTAAATTGTTTGCGTGCTACCTTTAAAAATTTCATTCCTTGTCTTTGCAATACATAGCTAATGGGAAAGTAGCTTAAAAACTATTGTGGTAAAGAATATGTCGCTTATGTATCTTATTTCTTATAAGTTGCTTGTTGAGCGGTAACCATGTTTCTGGGGACGCCATCAACTGTTCTTTTGTTGAATATCATGTGAGTTGCTATGCATGTTCGTCTTGTCTGAAGTAAGGGTGATTTGCCATGAGTTGAATGGTTTGAGTATGCATATTGCTAGAGAAGAACATTGGGCCGCTAACCAAAGCCATGTATCATGGTGGAAGTTTCAGCTTGGACACTAATCCTCAATCTCTTATGAGAATATTATCTGTTGTTGAATGCTTAAGCATTAAAGAGGAGTCCATTATCTGTTTTCTATGTTGTCCCGGTATGGATGTCCTCAAGTTGAGATTTATCAAAAACGAGAAATCAAATGCGATCTATCTCCTTGGACCTTTGTACAGGTGACATAGAGGTACCCCTTTGTGACACTTGGTTGAAACATATGTAATGCAATGATAATCCATGGAAATCCGAGCTAATTAGGACAAGGAGCGGGCACTATTAGTATTCGATGCATGAGGCTTGCAACTTATAGGAGGTTTTATGCATAACACATATGAATTATTACTACCGTTGACAAAATTGTTTCCATGTTTTCAAAATAAAAAGCTCTAGCACATGAGTAATCCCTGCTTCCCTCTGCGAAGGGCCTTTCTTTTACTTTATGTTGAGTCAGTTTACCTACTTCTTTCTATCTTAGAAGCAAACACTTGTGTCAACTGTGTGCATTGATTCTTACATGCTTGCTTATTGCACTCATCATATTACTTTGTGCTGACAATTATCCATGAGATATACATGTTAAAGTTGAAAGCAACTGCTGAAACTTATATCTTCCTTTGTGTTGTTTCAAAACCTTCTATTAAGAATCTATTGCTTTATGAGTTAACTCTTATGCAAGACTTATTGATGCTTGTCTTGAAAGTACTATTCATGAAAAGTCTTTGCTATATGATTCAGTTGTTTAGTCATTATCTTTACCATTGCTTTGAATCACTTCATTCATCTCATATGCTTTACAATGGTATTGATCAAGATTATGTTGGTAGCATGTCACTTCAGAAATTATTCTTTTTATCGTTTACCTACTCGAGGGCGAGTAGGAACTAAGCTTGGGGATGCTTGATACGTCTCAAACGTATCTATAATTTCTTATGTTCCATGCTAGTTTTATGACAATACTCACATGTTTTATATACACTTTATATCGTTTTTATGCATTTTCCGGAACTAACCTATTAACAAGATGCCGAAGTGCCAGTTCCTGTTTTCTGCTGTTTTTGGTTTCAGAAATTCTACACAGGAAATATTCTCGGAATTGGACCCCACGAAGACGGAAGTCAATATTTTGCCGAGACGGACCCGGAGAGCCATAGAAGGGCCGGAGGGGGGCCAAGGGGGCCCCACACCATACCTGGGCGCGGGCCCCTCCCTGGCCGCGCCACCAGGTGGGGAGGCCACCCCCTGGCTCCTCCGACTCCGCCCTTTCGCCTATATATTCTGTCCGTCGCGAAAACCCTACCAGAATCGACGATATTCCACGAAGAGTTCCGTAGCCGCCGCCATCGCGAAGCCATGTTCGGGGGACAGAAGTCTCTGTTCCGGCACGCCGCCAGGACGGGGAAGTGCCCCCGGAATCCATCTCCATCGACTCCATCGCCATCTTCATCGCCGTTGCTGTCTCCCATGATGAGGAGGGAGTAGTTCTCCCCCGAGGCTGAGGGCTCTACCGATAGCTATGTGGTTCATCTCTCTCTCCCATGGTGTGATCTTTATGTGATCATGAGCTTTGTATCACTATTAATCTATGTGCTACTCTAGTGATGTTATTAAAGTAGTCTATTCCTCCTCCATGATGTAAAGTTGACAGTGTGTGCATCATGTAGTACTTGGCGTAGGTTATGATTGTAATCTCTTGTGGATTATGAAGTTAACTATTACTATGATAGTATTGAAGTGATCTATTCCCCCTTTCATAGCTATTGTTGACAGTGTGTATGCTATGTTAGTACTCGGTCTAAATTGCAACGGTATTGTCTTGGATTATGATTTGATGAGGATATCCCTATGAGTGGTGTTTGTCAAGTACTTGATGAACTTTGAGCGGAGCTTTTGTAGCCACTACATGATTAGTGATTCCAATAGGAGAGTAATTCAGAGTAGCACAAGTGAAGAGAAGTTATTTATTTATGTGATCATTGTTGAGAGTGTCCACTAGTGAAAGTATGATCCCTAAGCCTTATTTCTAAGCATTGAAACACCGTTTCCAACAAGTTCTGCTACATGTTCGCTTGCTGCCATTTTTATTTCAGATTGCAATTACTACTTACAATCATCCATATTACTTGTATTTCACTATCTCTTCGCCGAACTAGTGCACCTATACATCTGACAAGTGTATTAGGTGTGTTGGGGACACAAGAGACTGCTTGTATCTTAATTGCAGGGTTGCTTGAGAGGGATATCTTTGACCTCTACCTCCCTGAGTTCGATAAACCTTGGGTGATTCACTTAAGGGAAACTTGCTGCTGTTCTACAAACCTCTGCTCTTTGAGGCCCAACACTGTCTACAGGAATAGAAGCGTGCGTAGACATCAATGACAAAACCTGTTTGGATGGTCAAAGTGATGTATTGCATTCGTATGAGAGTATGATCATGATACATGTTTGCAAATGGTTTCTTGTGTAAGTTTCGAATATATTTATATGATTATATGGCGTAACAATTAATAAAAAGAAAAAAATGTATAAAATTGTAACATCATATAACTTTAAACAAACATGAAAAATGGAGTGAATATAAGTTCCTAGGAGCAATAGTATTCTTCAAAATATGATAGCAACAACATAATAACAAGTGCCTCGCATAATCTAGTCTTCTTCTTCTTCCTACTCCCGGCCTCCAGCCCGTGAGTGCTGCATCAAAAAGATTTAAAAATGAGCAAATTGACAGAGAAATGGGGGAACTAAGATCAAGAGGGAGGACTCAAAGGCCGGACTTGGCAGCCAGACGGGCGGGAAGGGACCAGCTTTACCTGTGCGTCCCGTCCTGCTCAGTGGTGCTCACTGACCTGCAGAGAGAAGTCGTGAGGGACACACGATTCGGCAGGGAAAAGGGAGGCCGAGGTTGAGGGAAACGGCGGGGAATGCCGGTGGTCGCTAGGTGACACCGAGGGAAGGGCGGACTGCGGGATCTACCTGCGGGCGCCGCTCGATCTGCCAGGGTGGCCGGTGCTAGGTCGGGGGCGTCGGGTTGGGGAAGACTCGTGTGTGTGAGTTCTCAATGCCAAGCGATGTCTAGCTCTGGGGCTGGACTTTCGGGATGAAACTCTCTCCACACTAACCGGGCCGGCGAATATTAAGCCCGAATACATAGCTTCAATGTCTAGTACACCCAAACGGCTCAAATTGAGGTATTCGGGCTATGAATGCCCCAATATCCAATGCCAAGCCTCAATACAAACATCCAAACACTGCCTTCAAGTTTAGGTTGAAAATCGACGATCAGACATTCATTGGTTGGTAGCGGCAATGGCCGTCCCTCTAAGCTCCGACACCACGTCGTTCTTCTCGGTGTTGGCATATGATGTACCCTCCCCTAAGTCTACTGCTCGTTGGCGGCTTGTTCTACGCTCTCGACTCTGGTGAGGTGGTCAACAAAGAAGACGACTGTCGTGGTCTGATCATCTCTCTTCTTCTCTCTCGGAACCGGTACAAGATGAAGAAAGGGAAAATAAAGGGATGCAAGGATATGGTGTTGGTGGGGCCTACACCCATGGGACGTGCATCATCGAGGGTCACCTTGGACACTGTATTTCTAAACAATATCGTGGAATGTGTTTGAGAGGAAGTATAATTAATTTCTTCTAGAGAGGTGGGTTTTTCTAATTAAGTAGGGCACCCCTACACCTTCACTCATTTTAGACATTTTTTGGTGTGCCCAAAATTTGGAAAAAAAATATCAACACATTGCAATACCAAATTTACATTGATATGTGAAGTTTGAGGTTAAAAAGTTGAGCTATTTGAGAGAAAAAAAAACAAATTTGATGGATTTTTTCACATATATCTGCTAGTACTAGTTATTTGTTTGTAGACCACGTACTATAAGTTTTTCTCTGAATATTTCAGTGTGACATAATATAATCTTATAATACACTCACCCTTTTGTACATTCTTGTGTGGTGATTTATTGCCAAAACAAAAATCAAAATTTAGTGAGGGTGGAGGAGTCATATGGTGCTCACTCACAACTTTTCCTTCTTCTAAAAAATATTCGAGAGGAAGCAAATTAGTTCTAAATAAATGTTTCAGAGGAAACACATGCTGAGTCTTTAGTCAAAAAGTCTTCACAAGATTATTGCATCGCTTACTTCTCGGATAACAAGTGAAAGGGGGTTGAAGAAAAGATCAGAAAAAAGAAAGAAGAAAAAGAATTCCCCCAGTCTGCGCGTCTTCTTATTCGATGCTCTTTGTTAGGCGTCGTAGACTGATTTGTTAATGAGCAGTCAGCTTATGGAATCCTGCAGAAAAACTAGGTATTTTTACGAACTACTTCTCCAAAACTAATTAAGAACACAATTGAACTTGAGCATCAAACGTGAACAGCTAGTGTATGTTGGTAGGTACATACCGCGAGCACTTGAAGTAGTAGCTGCTCGGAAGGAAGGTGATACGGACGCCGCACTTGGCGGGGAGGCTGTTGACGCGGTCGGGGATCACCTTGCCAACGGCGACCATCTCAGAGTGGATGCACGCGCAGAGAGCCCGCCGCCGGTCAGCCGTGGGCGCCATGTCCTTGATGTCGGCGAGCCCCCTGCAGCAGCGGGGCGAGAACTTGTCCTCGAAGCCGGAGACGTAGGCGATGCAGTCCCCGAACGCCGTCTGGGCGACGGCACAGTCGTTGTTCTCCGGCCCCGCCTCGGCTTCCTGCCACCTGCCGGCGAGGAAGAGGAGAGCGGCAACGGCGGCCAGCGCCGGGAGGTAGCAGGTAGGCGTCATGGTGGTGGTTGCGTTGCACCGGATTGATGGATGGCGATATACGCGAGTGCGTGCCGATCGACGAGGCATGCGTCAACTAGCGTCCAGGATTTATAGGGAATGTTTGGCGGGGATGGAAACGTTTCTTTCTTGTTCTCAGCTCAACGAACGGCACAGGTTACTATTGATTTTTTATTTTTTTTGAGCTGAGGTTACTATTGAATTGACACAACGTTACATAGCAACGCATGCAGGATTAATGGCCCGGTAATTTCCTTTTGTTTTTAGAGCGCGAACCATGCACTCTTTAGGGCATCTCGAGCTAGCGCCAGATCAATTTCGGTCATAAAAGGTATTCGTTTTAAATTTTAAATTTGTTTGAACCGTGCCATAGACATGAAATTGGGCATATGACCAGACTTGTCCATTTGGGTCGGGGCGGCCCAACAGCCCAACACATTTTAGGTTTTGATAAATACTAGTAATAAAAAGTAATTTACATAGAGCGAAAAAAGAAAACTAAAATAAATATACCCTAACTAACTAGAGTTTGCGTCGTTGCCACCTATTACTTGTCGCCGAGGTCGATGAATGCATGCAGCCCCATTAAGCCAGCGTAGAAAGACGAAGCGGGCACTATCAAGCAGGCCCGAGGCTGCGGAGGGAGGACACGCGCTGCTTGTTGCAAGTCCTCATCTGATGCATTTGCAACCCAAATTCATGCAAAAAATCAGGTCGCCGCGGGCACATTGGTCTATTTGCGTCGAGCCGATTAGCTAGATCCTAGTCCTAGCTATCCTCTTGTTCGCACACACCAAAACAAATGTAATTGATCTGTTTACGTCGGGCCGCTAGACATGACTTTACCACGGATACCGTTTCATTGCTCCTTCCGATATAACAATGTTCTGCTTTGGCTCGTCAATGAATCTTATGTAGCTTACATCTCCCAAACAAGAAACAACAGTTCGCTTTTGGCCTTTTTGGGTGAACTTGTTTGCAAAACCCTACAATTGATCTGAGAGAGAGGTTTCACTCGAGAGATGGAGATGCAATCGAGAGGATACTTACAGCTGAGAGTCACGTAGTAGGGAGGGAGGCTGTAGTCGAGAGAGCATGCTTGCAGCTCGGAACCATCCAGCCGATAGGAAGTTTGCAGCGGAAAGGGACGAATGATATAGTTGGGCAGTTAAATTGTTTACTCCATCTTAGGAGTGTTCCATATGGTTTACTTTGTATGCAGTTTTATATAAGAATATTTTCATTTGGTCCATCCTAATGGAAATTTTTCTTTGTTTCTGTGACATGTTTGGTACACACAACTTTTTAGGAAAATTCTTACATTTTCCCTAAAACACAACCAAATAACATGTAAACATACATTCCTTGGTTTTTTCAAATCCTGTAGGATTCAACATGACAAGATATCCTACTACTGCATTTTTTCTATTATTGCGTTCTAGAAATCATTTGAACCAAAAGAATCCTTAATGCACCTGGACTTCGGGCCATTAGTGATATATTCAACGAAAGCAAAACTGCCAAGTCAAGCTTCAATCACGAGCGAACAGGGAAAGGGACTTCTTAACAATAAGAGGGAAAGAAACCAATGGCAGCATAATTCGATAGCTTTGCGGTAACTTTCTATTCCAAAATTAATTGTCGAATCGTTCAGCCAACTTTTAGGCTACAGAGGGGGAGAAAATTAAAATAAATGCAAACTACATAAGTCTTTTATTCCTGATCTTCATCAGGCCGCAAACTGGTTCGGTAATCAGCTCAAGAAATCCTGCAAAGAAGTTAAGCAGTTGTATTAAAGTTTTACGGATGATATAAAAACTTAAGAACAAACTGAAGCACGAACAAACTAAACCGAGTGGTGCATGTTGTACGTTGACGTACCGGGAGCAGTCAAAGCCGAGGTTGGTCGGGAGGAAGGCGATGCCGCGGATGCCGCACGCTGCGGGGAGGGCGGCGACGCGTCCGGACTTGATCTTGCCGGCGGCGAGCATCTCCGACAGGATACAAGAGCAGAGGGCCCGGCGCTGGTCCTTGGTCGACGCCAAGTCCTTGACGGCGTCGAGACCCCTGCAGCACCGTGGAGTGATCTCTTCGTCCACGCCCATGATATAGCCAGTGCACTCGCTGAACGCGGTCTGGGCGATGCTGCAGTCGCTCTTGTCGGCCGATGCATCGGCGGCGGCGCCGGCGACCAGGACGGATACGACGACGAGGAACACGACGGCGATGGACGGCGAGTGGCGGGTCGGCGTCATGGTGTTGTGGTGGTTGCGCTGTACCTACGCACACCGGATTGATGGACAAGAGAAGGAGGATGCGACTTGCTATTGCGGTATTGCCTTGGATCGAGGCGTGCTCGGTTTTTGTAGAGGAGCTGCGAGGCGCGCGATGGAAACAGAAGATTCCTGCATTGTCTGGTTGATTGTCACCTAATTAAAGAGATGCTAACGGCAATTGGGAAGGAAGAGATTAATGGCGTAAGTTCCTGCTTTGTTGTTTCAGGAAGTAGAGATAATGACATACTTTTCTGCTTCGTTTACTGATTTCATTCCTTTTAATGAAAACACAACAATTCATTTTTTACGTAGAACTATGCGTTTTTAAATGGGATGCTTCGTGTACTGATTTCATTCCTTTTAATGAAAAAACAACAATACCTTTTTACGTAGTATGCGTTTATAAATGGGATGCTTCCTTTCCTGATTTCATTCCTTTTAATGAAAACATGGCATTTTTCCTTTTTTTCCGTGGACTTGATTCTTGCAGGACCGTGGGCTTATGGGCGAATAGCCCAGAATCAGTAAATCTTCTATACCTAATAATAAAGGAGCTAACGCTTCCTTGGTTTGGTTCGTTTCGTCCGTCTGTTGTTTCCGTCGTGCATCGCCTCATCGCAACGTTTCCGAGCTTTCGCGATGGAATCGTGACATGACCGGATACGTTCCAATCTGATACGATGAGTCCCGTGTATATATAAAGAACCAAGCCCAAGCCCTACACTCCAAACAGACCTCTCCGCTCAACGCGTACGTCCTCCTGAACCGAGATGAGGCGATCAAGGAGGAACACCTACGAAAACTCATTTTTACAGGCAACGGTATGTGTCGGAGTACCATCCACCATATATTATGATTTGAGATTGGTGAGACTACTTGTCTCTTTTTAGCAAAACTGAAACATAATTGAAACAAATTCAAACAGTAGAAAATGTTTCACAAGTTTCAGAAACACGTGAGAAACATATGTGAAACTTTGTGAAACACACTTTAAACACTAAATAATTTTTCACAAGTTTCAAACATGTTTCATAAATTTCAAACATATTTCACAAATTTTTGGGAAAAAGATCAGCATGTGGATGACGTCAGCATGATGTCACCACTCCGGTACCTACCGTAGCCGGTAGAATCGCTGTGTTCGGAACACCTAGGGTTGCCAAAGAACCAGAGGCCCAAAGTCGTCGCTAAGCTGCGGCCGCCCGGTCCCTCTTGCTCCTATCCCTATACGGCCGTGTCTTCCTCGCTGGCAGAAGTCAGCTAGGCAGAGAGCCGGCTCGAGGTGATCCATGTTGCTCCGCCTCCGGTGGCGCGATGTGACCGGCGAAACCGCCGCTTTCGTTCTCCGGCTCCCCATGATGACCTACTTCGCATGCATGGCACCGATCGTCAACGAGCTTGCCCAAGTTCGTGGGTCCGTACAACCGTACGTCGCCCTAACTACTACAATCGCGCAAATTCTGTTGCCGATCGATACGTGCGCAAATCATCCTCGGTTAGGTTTCCTTAATTGTCGTGCGAGCTCTCTCTGGTCGACCTCGTCTATTCCCGAACGGACAAGATTGTGTGGTTGTCGATATCGGTTTCTTTCGTTTGGTGCCGGCAAAGAAAAGTGAGTATCATGTCGGCGCGTTTAAGTGCCTGCCCGCGTACGCGTTGAGGGCTGCTGTCAACTGCCGCGGCCGCGCAAAGATTTTCATGCCCGTGGAGTTCTTTGGAAACGTTCATATCAGATAGCTTCACAGCATGCAGCTAGCAACGGGGGAGCGCACGCGTGCGAAAGCAGCACCGCAGCAGGGCACGCATGAAGCTGCTGTAGTGGGACGCCGACGTTGTGCGCAAGAGAACAAGGGAAGCCGGCAAGCTGCTGCAGCGTTTCCTCTCTAATGTTATTATACCTGAGTTTGCAATGTCCCCGGGCACTGGTGATGCTCAACTATCAATTCAATATCCCCAAAAGCTTCGGTTATCTGGTATTTACAAGTCTACTCTAAGAAGATTCAACATCAACATGAACATATACTTGAGCATTTGTTTACATGTGGTTTCTGCAAGTGCTTTATTTGTTTCCACCACTCCTCAAGATATTGCCAATGGAGTTTCCTCGCAGCTTGCACAATACCGAATCTGCGGATCGATTGGTGGGGTGCAACTTGCAAAATTGTTTTGAGAGGCATACGTCCCTTTTTTTTAACCACGTGTAGTGCTAGCTTGCAAGACACTTTTTAAGCTCCAAGTATATTTATTTTCCCGACACTAGTGGAAAACAGGCCTAATGTCGCGGGCCGTAAGACCCTTTTGTCGCGGGTGGCCAGCCGCGATAACGGGGGCGCGATAAAAGGCCCTACCTTTTGTCGCGGGTCGCTTACCACCCGCGACATAAGGTCCACCACGTGGCAGCCACGGGGCGCGCAGGGGACACCCCCTTTTGTCGTGGGTGGTAATACAGCCCGCGACAAAAGGCCCTCTACGTGGCGCGCGCAGGACGCTCCTCCTTTAGGGTTTGAGGGGTGCAGCCACCCCCCTCCCGCCACCGCCCCCTTTTATTTCATTTTTTCATTTCAAAATAAAATTTTCATATATTTGAGCGCTACTGCAGAAGCTGTACACATTCATGCATTATATATAGATCGTGCAAACAAATATTCGAAGCAAAAGTCTATTCGTAGACTCCTTACATATACATGGAGTTCACGACTACCGGGACTAGAGCCCGTCGTCTATTCAAACTATTACATGGGGATCATGACCATTTGCTATTTGGACTAAACCTGCCTTTGTCGTCTATAATTTCTCTCATCAGAAGTCTCGCCACTTCCTCCGCAATTCCTAGTAGGTGTTCGCGTGGTTCGAGCTTCTCCCGCATGAACTCGACCTATATAGGAAAATGAGATGAATATGACTATATCAATCTTGATAACGAAATATTGACGATAATAAATTAAAGTTGTGAATGTTATTGCTTACGTTGAATTTATTATCGTTCTTCTCAGTGGTTAACATGCGAATGTACTCGCAAACGTAGTATTCACATAGATTCGTCCCCTGTGGCTGCTGGTCGCACGGTACAGGAGTAAATGTTAGCTTCTCTGCGAAGTTACCCTTATTGCGCTTCTTGAAAACTCTTCAAACCCTGCTAGGCAAAAGAATGATTGAATGAGTGTATAATTAATTGATATCTCACGAAAGATATAGCGCGATAATTAATGATTGAAATTACCTCTGGAGCAACTTCTGCAAGTCAAGGAACCCTTCCAGGCCTCTACTCAATGGGTCCCTTACTTCAACTATTCCCTTATCAACTTGAATGTCTAGCAGAATCCAGTGAAAACTGCACATGTTTATATATATATATATATATATATATATATATATATATATATATATATATATATATACGTCATGAATTACACTTAACATCGAGCAAGAAAAATTGAATGTGTACAACAGATCAGTAAGACTCTCACCTGTAGTTGTAAGGAAACAGTATTGAATCACAGAAATGTTGCTCCGTTATAAACCTTAGTAGGTTTCCCCCCGTTTCTTCGTCTTTATCCCTTACCGTGTCATGATGTACTTTATCTGGGTCAACAAACCCAATATTGGTTATATTCTTTATTCTGTATTCATCGATCTTCAGTCTGCATAAGAGAGTACATAAGATATAGTGAGTATATGCAATGAACAGGAACAACTGAATGAACAGGAACTTATATGTAGTTAACAACTTACAAGCAATAGCAGCTCATGAGAGATTTGTCGAGGGAGTCTAAATTGAATAACTGCCAGAGTTCGGAAATCTCAATATGGAGAACCTCCCTTCGGAAGTAATATGCATCTGGGATATTCGCCACGATGAATGTCGTGTTCTCCTTGCACACATCAAGGTACCACTGATGCAAATTCCGCATATGCGTTGGCAGTTGACGCAGCTGCTCTCTGCTGACCAAGTCGGCCCCGTAGACAAATTTAGGGGCTATATCAGCAATGGGTAGTGCACCATCTTGGGAACCCAGCAATTCCTCCACAGTACAGCCCATTTGAGCCGCTAGCTTCAGGGTTTCTTCCATATCGATACCACCATGTCCCTGGTACACCGAGGGAACATCTAACACTTTGAGGGGTGGGATCGATTGTTTGGTCTGTTCTCCGAGCTGGGGAACTTTCTTTCTTTTCGTGCTTGTTGTCGTCGCTTGCTTGGCCTTGAGGGGTGCACTCGATTGCTTCCCGGCTACACTTCTAGTTGATGATTTGCTCGTGCTAGCACTATCCTTCTCTTTGCTCTGCTCAATTACCTTCGCAAGTGTGCGTGTATAGTCACCCTTCTTCTCGTGTAAGTCATATTGCGATGGTGTGTTCAGAAAATCAAGAGCATATGCTAATTGCTTCTCTGTATATGGTGCTAGGGGCTTGGGTTTCTCCTTATGAAAATGCTCATGATTGTGTTTGTTTACAATAGCATCAGTTTCCTCTTCAGTAAGATCGTAAGGACGGGGGGGGGGGGGGGAACCTTTGGTACTCTTGGGAGGGGCGACAGTCGGCGGACAGGACTCTTGAAACTCTTCCGCTTGGGTGCATGCCGAGTCTTAGTGGGCGCAGGCGGCGGCGCAGGAGATGAAGATGAACTAGGGATGTGGTGGTCATACTCATGGGGTGATGGTGGCATGTGACCACTCGGAGGAGGTGATGGTGACCTGCGATCACTTGGAGGAGGTGATGCTGACCTGCGATGACTAGTAGGGGGTACCCAGCCTGGAAGCCTGATGTTTTTCTTCTCCCAAAGAATGAGGTCACCCAGTACGTCTTCGAGTGTAACCTGACCTTCACCTCCCTGGATTTCAAGCTGCAATGACTCAAACGTCGGTACAATTGAATCCACCCCGACACGAGCATAGCCAACTGGAATCTCATTGCAACGCCATAGTGCCGGCTCACCTTCAGGTCCTAATGCAGGTAAAACATAGCCGACCGCCACCTTAAGAGATATGTTCCTGAACACCTCATGGAGATCACAGGGTGTTTGCTCCTTGATTCCATCCATGGGGTAGCCAGGACCGCAATCTATCATCCGTGTACATTCAGGTGGGGCCTCCGAGTCAGCCACACTGCTGCTTCGCCGCTGAGATATGCCGGCGGTATTATCTGGCTCGCGCCGTCCTTTAAGTTCGTCAATCTCCCGCTGCTGCTGCTGAATCTCCCGCTGCTGCTGGTCAAGTCGGCGTTGGAACTCGATCATCCGGTCATTCTGCACCTCCAGCTGGCGTTGTTTTGCTCTCGCTCAGCTTCTATAAGTCTCCGCATCGTCCGGAAACCCAAGCGACCACGGATAACTAGGGCCGAAGCCTCTTGTTCGTCCTCCCTTTTCAGGATTACCGAGGACAAGCGTCAGCAAGTCTTTCTCTCTATTGGGAACAAACTTCAATTTTCCCGAATTAATATCTGCCGTCACTTGAAGCCATTTTTCCCTGGGTATCTTAACCTTGCTGTCACTTTGAACAAGGTTCCCTGTCCGCATGTCATACTCACAGCCATGCGCAAGGAACCAATTTCGAGCCCTCAAATCCCAGTTTTCTCGGATGGGTTCTGGAATGATCCCATTCCGTTGCATCTCAGCCTCTTGTTCATCACACTTAGGCATGGCTACTTGGTAGCCCCCTCGCCCCGTATGATGGTGATATGTCTTTTCGCTTGCATTCTTCTTGTTTCTCTTTTGACAATGCAACAACATCCTCTGAGCTCTTGTACTTCACAAATGCATCCCAGTTATGCTCCTGCTTCGATAGATAGCCTTCGAATTTTGGAGGCTTGTTGTCCTCCTTATAATTTGCCCATAACCGGTTCTTCCACGCCTGGAAAAGTTCCCCCATCTTCTAAAGAGCCCACTTCTTCACTAGCTGCCTCTGCTTGTCCATCTCAGTCTGCGATCCCAATTCTGGCAAGGTGAAATGTGCCATGAGGTCGTCAAAAAGCTTGTCTTTGTACCTATCGGCAACCTCAATTTCGGGCACCTTCTTGCTCTTGTTCCATTCTCTAATAGTGATCGGGATGCGATCCCTAACCATAACTCCGCACTGATTTTTAAATGTCGTTGCGGCTTGTGCGGGTTCCAGCGGTTGGCCTTTAGGTGATATACATGTAATTGTCCAGTGGTCATCTTTGCCCAACTTCTTTGCCGGGCCTCGTTTGTCCAACTTATTTTGGGAGGCCTAAGAGAATAAAAATTAATTAATTTATATACATGTACATATAGAATTCCATTAATAGATCTAGTGATCATATACCTCGCCATCACCGGAGCCGTCGGCTTCTCCATCACCGGAGCCGTGGTCTTCTCCATCAACGAAGAATTCGTCTTGTCCATCACCGGAGCCGTCGGCTTCTCGGTCGCCTTCTAGATCGGCTTCGCGGATTATGTCCTCGACTATGTCTTCCTGTTCGAAGTCTCGATGGAATAAGGGATCCATTATTTCTGCAAAATATTAAATCGATAAGTACATGTTCTAACCCTAACCAAACACTAACCAAACCCTAACCCTAACCAAACCATAACCCTAAGCAAACACTAACCAAAACTAAATCGTCTCCGAGGGGTTCACAGCGATGCCGCGGGGCCTAGTTCGCGCAGCGTGAGGTAGATGATCTCGGCAATGCGTGCTCACGTGAGGAAGAGGGTGTTCGCGAGAGGGAGAGGGCGTCGGCGTTGGGTGTTTGCGAGAGGGAGAGGGCATCGGCGTCGGGTGTTTGCGAGAGGGAGAGGGCGTCGGCGTCGGGTGTTTGCGAGAGGGAGAGGGCGTCGGCGTCGGGTGTTCGCGAGAGGGAGAGGGCGTCGGCGTCGGGTGTTTGCGAGAGGGAGAGGGCGTCGGCGTCGGTTGTTTGCGAGAGGGAGAGGGTGTCGGCGTCGGGTGTTTGCGAGAGGGAGAGGGTATCGGCATCGGTTGTTTGCGAGAGGGAGAGGGTATCGGCGTCGGTTGTTTGCGAGAGGGAGAGGGTGTCGGCATCGGGTGTTTGCGAGAGGGAGAGGGTGTCGGCGTCGGGTATCTATCTTACCGGAATCGAAAATTCAATCGGAAACTACATATCTTAAAACAAAATTAAACCTAAAACTAAAATTAAACCTAAAACTAAAACTAAAACTAAACCTAAAACTAAAACTAATTAACTAACTACTAACCAATTAACTAGTTAACTACTAACTAATTAACTAATAACTAAATTAATATACTAATTAACTATACAAAAAAAACTAAAAAAAAGCAAGGAGCTAGCAGGGGCGGCGGCCCAAGCCGGCGCCGGTGCCTGCGGGCTCTACCTGCAGCTGTGCACGGCGGCCGAGGCGGCAGCCCGAGGCGCGGCGGCGCGAGCCCGCAGCAGAGGAGAGGCGGGTGGCGGCAACGGCGCCGGAGCCCGAGGCAGAGGATCCGCGCAGCGGCGGCCCGAGGCGCGCAGAGAAGGCGGCGGCGATGGCCCGAGGCGGAGGAGCGCGCGCGCGGCTGAGGGCGTCGGCGGCGGCAAAATCCGGCAGCCTGGCGGCGTCTGCTAGGGTTTGCCTCCGGGTCGTTGCGGGTCGTGGCTCAACCCGCGGCGCGCGGCGGCTTTTATAGGCCAGCCCCTTTTGTCGCGGGTGGTGGCACGACCCGCGACAAAAGGTACCCTACCACCCACGACAAAAGGGGTTGGGGCTGATCCGTGGCCTGTGCATCCAACAGCTCCGGCCGTTTGAATCCAACGGCCTGGATCCGTTGGATGAAAAGGCCGCGGATCAGGCCCCTTTTCTGTTTCTTTTCTACCTACCACCGACGGCCGGCCTCGTGGAAGTTCCCAGGTGGCAGACCGTCCTCCTCATACCTGGCGAGAGCCCTCTCACGCCGATTGATGAAGAAGGCGTCCCAAGTCTGCTGGTTGTCGGGATGCCAACGGGGATTCATCTGCTGCTCCGGCGTGAGGTCGAGGTAGTAGTGGTTCGTGATGGCCGCCCGGCGCGCAGTACCCTGAGGGACGGGAGGGACCGGCACGCCTCCGGCGCTTAGGCTCCAGCCGTCGGGGACGCGGTAGCCAGGTGGGCAAGGGTAGTTCGAGGCGTAAAGCTCCTCCACCTGCTGGTAGGTTAGAGTGGGTACGGTGGAAGCCATGAGAGAGTGATGAGAGATTGTAGAAATGTGATAATGCTGGCCAAGCCGGGCTACTAATATATAGTGAGAAATGGCGGGGAAAAATGTGGGCGGGAAGACAGGAGGCGGGAAGACAGAGGCGGGAAGAAATGGCGGGAAGAAGAGGAATCCAGAGCTGGTCATCTAACCTTTAGTCCTGGCTGGTGGGTGCAACCGGGACTAAATGTGGTTTTTGTGTCATCTAACAAAACTGTCGGTGGGATAATGACGTCTGGGTAAGCTTTAGTCCCGGCTGGTGGGTGCAACCGGGACTAAAGGTGGTTTTTGTGTCATCTAACAAAACTGTCGGTGGGATAAGAACGTCTGGGTAAGCTTTAGTCCCGGCTGGTGGGTGCAACCGGGACTAAAGCTGTCGGCAGGATAAGGACGCGTGGGTGGACGCACTGCTCGATGAGATAAAGCATGTAGCGCACGATTACACAAAGACTCCATCTACTCTAATATCTTACATACAGTTACATGATTACACAAAAACCAGTAGCTCAGGGTACAAGAGGAGGGTTCTCATTATTACATAAATGTAGAGATTGTCTTGGGAACTATTAAGAATACATTATTACATAAATGTAGAGATTGTCTTGGGTTTTCTTCTGCGCCGTAGCCATGGAGAATCTTCATCATTTAGCAAGATGCTTGGATCAATTTTCACCGTGAAGGGCGGAATTTCTTTAAACTTATTATAATCTTCTGACATGTCTGTCTTGTCATCCACTCCCACGATGTTTCTTTTCCCCGAAACAACTATGTGGCGCTTTGGCTCCTCGGTTGATGTATTCTTTTGTTGATTTCTTTTTCTCGGTTTGCTAGACATGTCCTTCACGTAGAAAACTTGAGCCACCTCGTTGGCTAGGACGAATGGCTCGTCCATGTACGCAAGATTGTTGAGATCCACTGTTGTCATACCGTACTTATCGTCTACCTGTACATCACTGAGCTTCACCCATTTGCACCGAAACAAAGGGACCTTAAAAGTAGGTCCATAGTCTAGTTCCCATATCTCCTCTATGTACCCATAATATGTGGTGGTCTGCCCATTCTCGTCTTTTGCATCGAAGCGGACACCACTGTTTTGGTTTGTGCTCTTTTTATCTTGGGTGATCGTGTAAAATGTATTCTCATTTATCTCGTACCCTTGGAATGTACATATGTTTGAAGATGGTAACCTGGCCAACAAGTACAGCTGCTCTATGAAAATGGTGTCACTCATGAGATGTCTTTGCAACCAATTGCCGAAGGTATTCATGTGTTGACGTGTAATCAAGGACTCGGGCTGGCCCGGGTTTATTTCTCGTACAACATTCTTTTGTATCTCGATGTACGGAGCCACCAACCTGGAATTGTATAAAACTGTGTAGTGTGTTTGATTGAAAGAAATCTTGTCCCTGCACACCGTTGCTTTCCTTCCTAGTGTGCCTTTTCCAGTCAGCCTCTCCTCATACCGAGATTCAGGAACACCAATCGGCTTAAGGTCAGGAAGAAAGTCAACACAAAATTCAATGACCTCCTCTGTTCCGTAGCCCTTTGAGATACTTCCTTCTGGCCTAGCGCGGTTATGAACATATTTCTTTAAGACTCCCATGAACCTCTCGAAGGGGAACATATTGTGTAGAAATACAGGACCGAGAATTCTAATCTCTTCAACTAGGTGAACGAGGAGGTGCGTCATAATATTGAATAAGGATGGTGGGAACAACAACTCGAAGCTGATAAGACATTCGACCACATCAACCTGTAGCCCTGACAAAGTTTCTGGATCCATTACCTTCTGAGAAATTGCGTTGAGGAATGCACATATCTTCACAATGGCTAGTCGAACATTTTCTGGTAGAAGTCCCCTCAATGCAACCGGAAGCAATTGTGTCATAAGCACGTGACAGTCATGGGACTTTAGGTTCTGGAATTTTTTATCCTTCATATTTACTATTCCCTTTATATTCGACGAGAAACCAGACGGAACCTTGATACTGAATAGGGCTTCAAAAAAGATTTCCTTTTCTTGTTTGGTAAGAGCGTAGCTGGCAGGCCCTTCAAACTCCCCTGGATGATTGCCGTCTCGTCCTTTATGACGTTCCTGGTCCTCCCGTGCTTCTGTTGTATCTTTTATCTTCTCATACACGCCTAAGAAACCTAGAATATTCACACAAAGATTCTTGGTCAGGTGCATCACGTCGATTGCAGAGCGGACTTCCAGGACTTCCCAATATTCTAGCTCCCAAGAAATAGATTTCTTCTTCCACATGGGCGCGTGTCCGTCAGCGTCTTTCGGAACAGGTCGACTGCCTGGACCCTTTCCAAAGATAACATTTAAATCCTTGACCATGTCAAATACATCAGCACCACTACGGGGGACAGGCTTCGGACGGTGTTCTGCCTCGCCATTGAAATGCTTGCCTTTTTTCCTTAAGGCATGCCTGCGCGGAAGAAAACGGCGATTGTACGGGTACACATTTTTCCTACTTTTTCCCAAATATTTACTTTCAGTCTCATCTAAACAGTGTGTGCATGCATTGTATCCCTTGTTCGTCTGTCCTGAAATGTTACTAAGAGCAGGTCAATCATTGATGGTTACGAATAGCAACGCTCGTAGGTCAAATTCTTGCTCGGTGTGCTCATCCCACACACGTACACCTGGTTCGGCCCACAACTCCAAAAGTTCATCAACTAATGGCCTTAGGTACACATCAATGTCGTTGTCGGGCTGCTTTGGGCCTTGGATAAGCACTGACATCATAATGAACTTCCGCTTCATGCACAACCAAGGAGGAAGGTTGTAAATACATAGAGTTACGGGCCAGGTGCTGTGGCTGCAGCTCTGCTCCCCAAAAGGATTCATGCCATCTGTACTTAGACCAAACCATAAGTTCCTTGCCTCACCTGCAAAATCCGGGAACTCTCTCCCGATGTTTCTCCACTGTCGACCATCAGCGGGGTGCCTCAACATCGCGTCTTTCTTACGTTCTTCCATGTGCCATCGCAACAACTTGGCATGTTCTTTGTTTCTGAACAAACGTTTCAACCGTGGTATTATGGGAGCATACCACATCACCTTCGCAGGAACCCTCTTCCTGGGTGGCTCGCCCTCAACATCAACAGGGTCATCTCTTCTGATCTTATACCGCAATGCACCACATATCGGGCATTTATTCAAATTCTCGTACTTCTCACCGCGGTAGAGGATACAGTCATTAATGCATGCATGTATCTTCTGTACATCTAATCCTAGAGGGCAAAGAAGCTTATTTGCTTCATACGTACTGGCGGGCAATTCATTCTTTCTTGGAAGCAGCTTCTTTAATATTATCAGCAATTTTTCAAATCCCGAGTCAGTCACACCGGCCTCTGCCTTCCATTTCAGCAATTCCAATACGCTACCCAGCTTTCTCTGCCCATCTTCACAACCTGGGTACAACAATTTGTGGTGGTCCTCTAACATCTTATCGAACTGCAACCTCTCCTTATTTGTGCCACGGCCTCTCCTTGCATCAGAAATGGCCCGACGAAGATCATCATCAACACGATCATCTGGTGCCCGTTCTTCACCTCCTTCTTCTTCATTGTCTTCCATTGCGGTATCATCGTATTCAGAGAACATAGATCGGTACTGGTCATCATTATCTTCTTCTTCATCGCCGTCTTCCATCATAACCCCTTCTTCTCCGTACTTGGTCCAAACATTATAGCTGGACATGAATCTGAACCGAAGCAGGTGGCTCTTAATGTCTCTTGAGCAAGAGTAATCCTTCTCATTCTTACATTTCAAACATGGACAGCACATAAAACCTTGCTTCGACTTGTTGGCCTCGGCCACAAGCAGGAAAGATTTCACACCCTCTCTGAAAGCGGGATCACATCGGTTACCGTACATCCATGGATGACTCATCTGCATCATAAGTACAATTATGTATCAGATGCAATCACCATGCTAAAATTAGTATTGTACGGACTATGTATACGAGAAAATAGTTGCTAACCTTTTAGGATCAAAAAGAGGAGAAATCTTATCAAATAAAATCAAGTGGCATCCTCACAAACATTTCATCAAACACCTCTTGTGCACATGAAAAAAAAAGAGCTAGCATAAACCTCCACCTTTCACCACCAAGGAAAAAAATGTAGGGAGGTGGGGGGGGGTGGCTGGCTGTGTGTATATATAAGCCTGGACCTTTTGTGCCGCCTGCTGGTACCTCTTTTGTCGCGGGTCGTGGTACGGCCCGCGATAAAAGGCCGCGACAAAAAGCCCGGAGCGATCCAAAAGGTTTCAGGGCGACGTGACCAAGCCATTTGTCGCGGCTCCAGACGCGGCCGCGACAAAAGTCTTGCACGAAAGCCCTGTTTTCCACTAGTGCGAATTGTTTTTTAATTGAGAAGAAGTTTTCCAAAGTAGTAGAATACTAAAATTGTGACATCATCTTATTATCTATCGATATAGAAACTAATTATGTTTAACGAGAGAACTCATAAATCAGTTTGTGTTTTTTTTGCCGCAGCTGGAGCAACGACGAGGAGACTACCATGGAGATCCAAAGGTCATCAGGAAGGTGAAGGTAGCTATTGGTGGTTGAAAGAGTAGCTACGCGGAGTACCAGGTTGCAGTAATGGCGGCGATCGCACGTTATCAGCTCCACGTAGTATGGTTCTACCGTGGCGATACCAACGCACATTATTAGCTCCAGTATCACGGTTGCTGGAAGCGGGTGTGGGCAACTGACATATTTTCACAGGGATTGAATCTTGATTCGCCGTCATGTCTGTGCGTGTCCAGAAAAAATCCATCGCACTCTAGAATTTCGATGAATTTCATATGTCACGGCAATGAATATCGTGTCCTTGAATAATTGATCGAGTCGGCATCACATGAATGCATAGACATGGTTGTCGCCCAATGTCCGCGGCCAGCGAAGGTTGTTCTTCAAGGTGAACGAGCTTGTTGGTTCTTGATTAAATCCCGCCGGCGCACGTGTGCCTGCGCGCGTCTCTGGTGCCCGTCTAACCCCCTAGAAGCCAATCAAGTTGCACTGCAAACAGAGCTTGACTCTTGTGGTTAGGTCTCTTGTGGTGGAACCAGCCCATCTAGGTTTAAGTTCTAGATTTGGCATGGGTGTTTACATTTACCTGGATTTATTCCAGGATTTAACCGGCGCTATGCTTTCAGTGGTAGGTGACGTGCCCGTCAACAGCGAGGCGCCAGTGGTGACTTCGTCAACCTCAAGATATGCCGGCTCAGTCCCTCGGAGGTGCTCATAGGGGTAGGGTGTGCGTGCGTGCGTTCATAGGGGTGTTTGTACGTGCGTGTTTGTGAGCGTCTGCGTTGTACTGTGTTCTCAAAAAAAAAAAATCAAGTTGCACTGCGCCACCAACGCCTGTCGTTGTCCCATTCGGCAATGATCAACCTATGGCAGCGATGCATGCAAGCAAGTGTTTGGAGAGGTGGACGATGGATTACCGGCTATCAGAGTGCGCCCAGCAACAGGAGGTGGAAACGGCCCATCGGTTGCCCTTCGAGCGTCGCATGCATGGCACCCGAGGCCGCTGAACCGCTGCCCTACCATGCTGCATGGATTTGCTTAAAACAGGCCTTGCATGTTCTTCTTCTCATAATCCAAAAGAATTTAAACACAAATTAATGTGTGATCGAGTGAATCACACATCTCGATCAAAGATCATATTCTTCTTCTCCAAACATGCATATATGTTGAGTAGGATCCATGTCATCGGTCACGGGGATCGCCATGAGCTTGGCCTCCTCGGTGAGTAGGGCGAGCTCCAATTCTTTGCGCATGTTGTGGACGTTGATCTCTTTAAGGGCGAGCTTCTTGTGTTGTATGTCGACGTAGTTCTTCATGGGCTCCTCTTTTTCCCGGCGCTTCCTCTTGCCCCTCCTCTCACTTGACACCTCCTTGTCGGTTAGGAGTGTCTTGATCGTCTATATACATGACCGCTTGCAAGGAGGCATTGTGCTTGGCCTCCGCCTTAGAGCTTGTCTGTTCCCTCGGCCCCTTTCATGCACTTGCCTCACTTGGGTTGGCACCATCGACATCGATGACATCGAAGTTCCCAGGATTTGCGTTTGCGTCGTAGGAAGCATATAGCTCGTGCCACATGGGATAATCTTTGACCATTGTCCAACAATGGACCATGTTGAATCTTTTCATCTTGTTGGCGACCTTGAAGTGGCCTTTGTCACTAACCTTTCGCTTCTTCATCCTCTCAGCTCGAGTTAGCCCGCATAGGGCCCATTTCATATGTTTTTATAGAAACACAATACACACGTATATGCTCACAGATACATACATACACTCCTCTAATGAATATACATACACAAACCTTATTCCTATAAACACCTTCGAGAGACTAAGTCGACTGACCAAGACACCAAAGCTGTCAAACCAATGGTTTGATCCCTAATTGGCTAGGATGCCACTTTCCTCCTAACCATTCAACTAGATTCTCCCCATTTCACATTCTTACGGTTATGAAAACAGTGAAAATATTGGACTGATAACATCTTGTCTGAAACTTTCGAACTATTAGTATTCCCTCCTTCCAAAAGTAGGGGTTTCCCTTTTGTCTAGATACGGATGTATCTAGATGCATTTTAGTTAAAGATACATCCGTATCTAGATAAAGTTGAAACCTATTTTTAGACGGAGGGGGTATCATAAATATAACTAAGCTAAATGAGATAACCAGACAAGCTGCGTCATAGTGTAACAGAGCGCTTTATTCGAATTTGACACAGTTTAACAAACATGAAGTACGTGCTCAGGTTGCAAGGATCACTGTATCAGGGATAGGGGTAAACAGAGACATGCGAAACTGGGCTGCGTGTTGGTCCGATCACTCAAAGTAAAGCATGGTCACCTTGTTTTTTTTTTTTTTTTTTTTTGCTTTCTTTAAAACGTTGTAAACATGGCATGATACCATATGCCCTTGAACACCTACCATTCTACAAAGAAGCATTTATTCATAGGATTTGTCAAGGTAGTTTTAGAATAAAGGTTGCTCAAGGTTACTGCAAGTATATGAAGATTCAGGCTACAACAGTTGCATAGTCAGCCATCCTTACAAGTTACAATATGTAATCATCCTAAAAAGTGCAGTAGACTTCAACTTCAACCCCACTAGATAATTGATCTCAATACGAGTAAATTACAAGGATCTACCACATTTGAGGCGAAGTCGACAGGTCAGTACCGCTTTTGCTAATTTTTTCATGTCAGTACCATTTCTGGGGCAGCCAGCAACAAATCACGCAAAACTTCAGGCGACAGCAAGTTAAGCCATGCGGTCCCAGTGTCAGTGCCAACGTGGCAAACGCCGTTAGCCACTTGCATCGGTCCCTGAACCTAGCTCGTCCGCGGGCGAATATCCGGTATGGTCTGGGGCGTTGACCGAGTCGGCCAGGAAACGCGCGGCGAGGCTGCAGCAAGGCCTGCGAGCGGTGGTGGGCATGTGCTGGGCGGGTTCCTCGCGGCGGAGGGACGACATGGCCACGACGGCGTCGTTCGTGTTCTCCCGCGCAGATACCATCGAGGCCGAGGCCGGTGGCCCGTTGCGCACACTACTACACGGTAGGGATTTAGGAGCATTTTGCCCTGGGGCACTTTTTAAAGTGCCCCTAAATACCCCTCTTTAGAGGCACTTTGGCCAAAATGCCTCTAATGTCCTAACTATTGGGGCAGTTTGGAGAAGTGCCACAATAAGTCTACAACTATTGGAGCAGTTTGGAGAAGTGCCCCTATAGATGGTTACATTTTGGGGCAGTTTAGAGAAGTGCTTCTATAGGTGGCTACCTTTTGAGGCAGTTTGACAAGTGCCCCAACCGGTACCAAGCTATTGAGGCATTTAACAAGTGCTCTAATTTGTGCCCTCACTACTCGGAAATGGCCTATTGCCGGCGCACCTAAACTGGCTACTGCCGGCGCACAAGAGCCCGCCGGTGCGAACGGGCTGGTGATAACTGGCTACTGCCGGCGCACCGTCGTGTGCGCTGGCGGTAGGTCAGCTACTGCCGGCGCACCCACCCTGCTTCACTGGCAAAGGCCTAGTTCCACTGGCGCACGTGCCGCTGCGCCGGCAGTAGGGCTGCCAGCACTGGCGCGTGCCATGTGCGCCGGCAGTAGGGCATGGAGGTGCGCCGGCAGTACTATTCGAAAATACAATGTTTATAGCTTTTTTCCAGCGTATTACAATGCATATTTGCATATTTATACAGCAGTATATATTTACAAAGCAGTTCATATTTATACATCAGTACATGCAATATGAGAAGCACATAGAGAGCCAAGTCTCATTTCGGTATCAATACACAAATATGCAAGTCTCGTTTCGAAATGTTGATTCATACAACACATGTGCATATATATGCAACACCGAACGACGAAGTTTCACAAAGTTACAAGTCTCGGTACATAGTCGTCACAAGTGTCGTCATACACCTCACAATGTAGCTACTAACCTAAACTACAATCACATAGAACATGACCATGGTCACGATGAGCATCATCACGAAGGCCATGGTCTTCATCCGGTTCCTCCTCATGTCCCTCATCTCTCCCGCTAGATAACGCGCGTATCTTCCTTCCGCCTCCACCCTAGTGGGGTATCCCTTGTAGTTGTTGCCGCTAAAGCGGTGCACCTGTCTCCGACAGTCCTCCCAATCGTCGTAGACTCCAGGAACCCTCCCCTTGTACACGACATATGTCGTCGGCATCTCCATGCACAAGACAAATAAAACGTCAGTACCAATGCAATTAACAAGTGCCAACTCAAAAAAGAGACAAGTAGTATGAACTAAATAGCATGTGCCTCATACTTTGTCGGTCGAAACAGATATTAACATTCAGGGATGGGGTAAGCGAAGCCAAGTAGGATGCACACCAGATTGATATTTGTGCCATCACACTAGGTTCACTCACCCCACCCCAGAGTGCAGTGACCGAACATTCTAATCATCGGCCAATGTAATTAAGAAGTACCAACTCAAATAAAAGACAAGTAGTACGAAGTAAATAGCAAGTACCTCATACTTTGTTGGTCGAAACAAATATTAACATCCAGGGATGGAGTCAGTGAGGCTAGGTAGGATGCACAATAGATTGATATTTGTGGCCATCACACCAAGGCTCACTGGCTCCACCCCCGAGTGTACGAGTAACCGAACATTCTAATCATCGGCGAACTCCAAATACGAGGCAAGTAAGGGTCGAGTAAATGCAAATAATAATTAAGGTACACACGCCATAATCTTGAAATATATAGCAAAGTAAATGAAACTATAGACACAGGTTCACATGCACATCCATACAAACTAAATAAAAGCGACAAGTCGATCGGGCCAGAATATATAGCAATTATTACATTACGGAAGTTCATGGACATATCGTTCAAGCTTAAGCAAAAGAGTTCCCGTCGTAGGATCAGGTTGTAGGCCTAGGGGGGAATGGACGGCAGCCCTTCAGCGTGTTGAATGGCCTGTCATCACGCGACATCTCCAAGCGGAGTTCTATCTCGTCATTAGGTGGTAGACCTGATGGGATTCGTAGCATAGAAAACAAAAAATTTCCTACCGCAAGAACGAATAACAAGCCAAGATCCAATCTAGTAGATGGTAGCAACGAGATGAAGATGAGACTAACCCTCGAAGATTTCCAAAGCCTACGAGATTAGATCTCGTTGTTGATGTAGTCGATCACTTGCCGCTTGCAAAAGCGTGTAGAAGATCTTGACGGTGCCACAATCGGGCAGCACCTCCGTACTCGGTCACACGTTCGATGTTGATGAAGACGTCCTTCTCCCCGTTCCAGCGGGCAGCGGAAGTAGTAGATCCTCCTCGGAATCCCGACAGCACGACGGCGTGGTGGCGGTGGTGGTGGAGATCTCCGGCAGGGCTTCGCCTAAGCGCTACGGGAGTAGTATGAGGAGGGGGGCGGCTAGGGTTTGGAGAGAGGGGGCAGCTGGGGCGCCGGCCTTGGGTGCCCTAGGTGGTGCGGCCATAGAGGTGGCTGCCCCCTCCCCTCTCCCTCTCTTTATATAGGTGGAACCCCCAAGGTTTGCCCAAAGATTCGAATAAGAGTCCAACTCCAAAACTTGCCATATGGTCAAACCTAGTCAAGGTGGGACTCCTCCCCTTTCCTTGTGGTGTGGCCACTTATGGTGGAGTCCACCTGGGACTCCTCCTCCCTTTGGCTGGCCGGCCAGGGGGACTCCACCTTCCATGGTGATTTCTTCCGGAATATTCTAGAACCTTCTAGAACCTTCCATAAATACACCGGATCATTTTCAAACTTGGAAAATGACTTCCTATATATGAATCTTATTCTCCGGACCATTCCGGACCTCCTCATGATGTCCTGGATCCCATCCGAGACTCCGAACAAACATTCGAACTCTATTCCATATTCCATATCTACTTAAAGGACATCAAACCTTAAGTGTGTCACCCTACGGTTCGTGAACTATGCAGACATGATCGAGACTCTTCTCCGATCAATAACCAATAGCGGGATCTGGAGATCCATAATGGCTCCCACATATTCAACGATAACTTAGTGATCGATTGAACCATTTACATACGATACCGATTCCCTTTGTCACGCGATACCTTACTTGTCCGAGGTTCGATCATCGGTATCTTCATACCTTGTTCAACCTCGTTACCGACAAGTACTCTTTACTCGTACAGTGGTATGTCATCTCTTGTGAACCAGTCACATGCTTGCAAGCTAATCAGATGACATTCCACCGAGAGGGCCCAGAGTATATCTATCCGTCATCGGGATGGACAAATCCCACTGTTGATCCATATGCCTCAACTCACACTTTCCGAATACCTAATCCCATCTTTATAACCACCCATTTACGCAGTGGCGTTTGATGTAATAAAAGCATCCTTCCGGTGTAAGTGATTTATATGATCTCATGGTCGAAGGACTAGGTAACTATGTATCGAAAGCTTTATAGCAAATTGAACTTAATGACTTGATCTTATGCTACGCTCATATGGGTGTGTGTCCATTATATCATTCACACAATGACATAACCTTGTTATCAATAACATCCAATGTTCATGATCACGAAACCATGATCATCTATTAATCAACAAGCTAGTTATACAAGAGGCTTACTAGGGACTTCTTGTTGTTTACATAACACACATGTATCAATGTTTCAGTTAATACAATTATAGCATGTGATGTAAACATATATCATGAACACTAAGATATAACAATAACTATTTTATTATTGCCTCTCGGGCATATCTCCAACAGTCTCCCACTTGCACTAGAGTCAATAATCTAGTTTACATTTGTAAAGATATAGCACCTTGGCCTTCTGTTGCTAATCATGTTTTGCTCACGGGAGAGGTTTCAGTCAACGGATCTGACATGCTCAGAAACGTATGTATTTTGCAATTCATTTGTGTCTCAACGCATTACTCATTTTCCAAATGAGTCTGCATTAATCATATATGTTCAGTCTTCTGGTGGAACCTTAATTCCGCGGTCTGAAATATGTCACTAATATTGTTACACACAATATAGCTTCAAAGTTCTGACACTATCGGAACTACACCAAGTTCTCAAAGAACTTCTCGACTTAACATCCTCAGTCATTGTCAAAACAATGACATACTCTGCCTTTGTTTGTAGAATCCGTCACAATATTTAGAACTCATCTAAATCTAGCATTGTGCTACCTTCTAATGAACACTTAGCCTAATTGAGATTTGAAATTCGTTTTTATATGTGACCAAACTAATATCGGTGCAACACCTTACAGCGATTTGTTTGTCATTTCCCCATAAAAAACTAATATCCTTGGTTCTTCTAAAGCACTCAGGGATATTCTTACTGTTGTCCAATGATCATCTTATGAATCATTCTGATATATGCTCATAACATCTTAGAGCATAGGACATCTGATTGCGTACATATTATCCGTGATCTAAAATCACTCATGTGTTTTTACTCATTGAGTGTCAAATACACTCAAGTTTTGTTTAAACCTCTAGATGAAAAGAACACCTTCTTAACGTTTTTATATTGAACTATTTCAATATTCATTCTATGTACTTTGACTTAAACTTATTATGCGTTTCAATCTATCTTCATAGATTTTGACGCTAAATATGTTTCAGTCCATATCCTTTCATTGAAGTTAATTCTCAATGAAACCTTTTAATCACATCAAGTACATGATTACATTATTTATAATCAACGATATATCATCTACATAAAGTATTATAAACATGTCTCAGCGCTCCCACTTAATTTCTTGCAAATGCAAGTTTCTTCATCGTTTTCTGATGAAATCATAACTCTTTGATTATTTCATCCGGTGAAGATTCCAACTCCGTGATACTCACTTCATCCAGTGAAGTTTGTATACCTTTTTAGTATTCTACGGACTAGCAAAACTCTCAGTTGTATCTTGTATACACCTTTAATACACACTTCTGTTAAGTAATGTATTTTGCCATCCTACTAGCATATCTCATAAAAGAAATATGTAGCGATTACTAGAACAATCCGCATAGACTATAAGCATTGCTGCCGAAGATCTAATCTTCACAGTCAACTCTTTGAACTTTGTCATAAACAATCTTTTGACAAGTCGAGCTTCTTCAAGGATATTATATCCAAGTCTATTAATTTTATAGATCCATTTACTTTCAAAAAGTATTTACAAAGCTCCTAGCTTGATTTTAGATACTATCTTGGATTTTATGGCTCTTAGCCATTTTAACGGAGCCAGGGCCCATCATACTTCTTTGTATGTAGTTGGTTTATCATTGTTCAAAATCAATCCTTTGTCCACAAATCATTTATTTGATCACAAAGTAAACCATACCTACAAGGTTCAATAGGTACTTCGATCTTCATGGCTATAACACTTTGTAGACATGTGAACTATGAGCGTCGTAGCTGCTTCCGGAACCATTTCCGACGCTGTGCTACTCTGATCATTATGCTCAGGTTCATCAACCTTATCGAGTTCCACTGTCCTCCCACTCAAATACTTCGCTGAAAACAATTTCTTGGAAATAAGTAAGAAACATCGAGAAACAGTTTTGTCTTTGACTCCATAGTGGAAAGAATTCCCAATTAATTCTCTGGGATAACCAACAAAGACATTCATCCGATTTTGGTTGTAAACTCATTTACTTATGCTACGCATACCAAAATTTTAAGAAAGGACTATTAGGTTCTATACCCATGCCATAACTCGTATGGTGTCATTTCAACGGATTATGATGATGCTCTATTCAGTGTAAAAGCGGTAGTCTCTAAAGCATAATCCACAAAAATATAATGGCGTCATATAATTTTATCTCATCATTAATCCAACAAGGTTTGGATACGTCTCTCGGATACTTCATCATCACTATGATACTCCAAGAAACGTGAGTTGTAGAACAATTTCATATCTCTCTTAGATGTTCGCTAAAACTCGTAATTCAAATATTTCCACCATGATCCAATCATAGATATTTGACTTTTCTACTACGATGATTTCTACTTCATGCTGAAATTTATTTGAATCTATTCAAATGTTTCAAACTTCTTCCTTATCGAATAAATATATCCACATATATATACTCAATTATTTGTTGGAAGTTTTCATGAAGTAGAAGAATCTCCCGCACACAACTATGCCCAGTGACATCATCATGAATGTTTCCACTAAGTTAGTTGCCCGTTCAACTCTTGGCCTATGAACGGTATTTCAGTCATTCTCTTTTAGAAAAGATTTGCAAGTGCCAAACGATTCAAAAATCAAATGACTCCAAAAATCCATTTGCATGGAGTTTCTTCATGCGTTCCTTTCTAACATGACCTAAATGGCGGTTCCACAAACAAGTGGAATTCAAATCATTTGCTTTATGGCATTTTAGCGTCAGTGTTATGTATGTGTGTTTCACCATTAAGATTTATAATAACTTATCCATCGTACATGGAGTAAGGCCACAATTTTAACAACTCATTGTTTTCATTTGACCAGAGCAAAATAACAATTATTAAGTTCTTTATTATAAATCTGAAGGGCTAGGTAGAATGCCAACGACGAACATAATAACACTTTATTTTGTTCCAGACGTGCATTATTACCATATTCCTTATCAGTCACTTAGGCCATTGTATTCTTGTATTGCGTTGTGTTGTATGACATCTCATACCAACCAATATGGTACAAATACCCAAGAACTTTATTGTGTGACCAATCAAAAAATACATTCATAACATGTATATCATATATATACACCTGAGCTAGACTTTCTAGTCTTTTATTTCTTTCTGCCAAAATCTTTTTGTAGTTTCTCTTTTAGCTTTCCTCATTCTCAGAAAACACTTCACCTTCAATAACTTCTAGGTCCATTGGTCAAATACTAATAACATTGAGGTTCTTACTTTGAAGTTGATCATCACATGACAAGTGTTCCAGATTTCACTATTTGTAACCTTTTAATGTGATGAACCATTTCACTCATAATTTTTATCCATCAAATCATGACGACTTTCCGAGACCATGTCTGTACATGCTAGGCTTGTAAAGTTTAACCTCAGTATTCGCATGTGCAAATCTGGCTTGCACCCGTTGTATGCACACGTAGAATCTATCACACCCGATCATCACGTGATGCTTCGAAACGACGAGTCTTAACAATGGTGCATACTAAGGACGATCACTTCATGGATATGCGAATATCGTTAGTGCCAAACTAGTTGGAGGTTTGGGACGCCTGGCGTCTTCAACCTTCGTACATTCCCATAAAACTTATGAGTTTATGTAGTCTCACTAGATTATATTCTATCATCTTGCAATAAGGTCTTAGATATCACATATATCTCATACCTCGCATATTTCTGAAAACAAAATTTTCAGCTCCTCACTTTTCAAACGGATTTGAACTTCAAGTTTCACGGAGACAAGATGATTTTAGGTACTAATTGAAAACATTGCTCTAATGTGAGTTTTACCAAAAGTTTGCAATAGGACTTAATCATTACTTGATTCTTTAACAATATGGTACCAGTCCGTAAAGTTACTTGTCAGATTTAACAGTATTTCTATCTCAATTATAAGACTAGCGCATGGTAGATAACGGATGCCAATTCTACAAATTTAATTCAAAATACTATTCAGACTATGTTCATGATAATTAGTTCATGTTTTAATCTAATTACTAATGAACTCCCACTTAATACAACATCCCTCATAGTTGTTTTAGTGGTACACGATCCATATTCACTACACCAAAACCGATCATCACGTGAGATGATGTAGCTTCAATGGTGAACATCAACATGTTGATCATATCATCCATATGACTCGTGTTCAACCTTTCGGTTTCCTGTGTTCCGAGGCCATGTCTGTACATGCTAGGCTCGCCAAGCAAACCCAAGTATTTCCGCGTGTGCAACATGGCTTACACCCGTTGTATGTGAACGTAGAATCTATCACATCCGATCATCACGAGATGCTTCAAAACGACGAACTGTAGCAACGGTGCATACGAGGGGAGAACACTTTATTATCTTGATATTAATGTGAGGGATCATCTTATAATGCTACCGTCGCGATCTAAGCAAGATAAGATGCATAAAAGGATTAACATCACATGCAATTCATATGTGATATGATATGGCCCTTTAGTCTTTGCGTCTTTGATCTTCATCTCCAAAGCACGGACATGATCTCCATCATCAACGGGCATGATCTCCATCATCGTCGGCGTAGCGTCAAGGTCCATGGCGCCGTCTTCATGGTTGTTCACCACATGTAGCAACTATTACAACTACTTTGAAATAATACTACTACATGAAATATAAAGACAACCATAAGGCTCCTGCCGGTTGCCACAATACAATAATGATCATCTCATACATATTCATCATCATATCATGGCCATATCACATCACCAAACCCTGCAAAAACAAGTTAGACACCTCTAATTTGGTTTGCATATTTTACGTGGTTTAGGGTTTTGGAGTGAGATCCAATCTACCTACGAACATGAACCACAACGGTGATACTAGTGTTGTCAATAGAAAGAGTAAATTGAATCTTCACTATGGTGAGAGAGACAGACACCCGCAAAGCCACTTATGCAATACAAGTTGCATGTCGAGCGTGGAGCAAGTCTCATGAACTCGGTCATGTAAAGTTAGCCCGGGCCGCTTCATCCCACCATCCCGCAAGATGCAAAGTACACTAACTAAAGACAACAAAAGCATCAACGCCCGCAAAACCATTGTGTTCTACTCGTGCAACCAATCTATGCATAGACACGGCTCTGATACCACTGATGGGATTCGTAGCATAGAAAACAAAAAAATTCCTACCGCAAGAACGAATAACAAGCCAAGATCCAATCTAGTAGATGGTAGCAACGAGATGAAGATGAGACTAACCCTCGAAGATTTCCAAAGCCTACGAGATTAGATCTCGTTGTTGATGTAGTCGATCACTTGCCGCTTGCAAAAGCGCGTAGAAGATCTTGACGGTGCCACAATCGGGCAGCACCTCCGTACTCGGTCACACGTTCGGTGTTGATGAAGACGTCCTTCTCCCCGTTCCAGCGGGCAGCGGAAGTAGTAGATCCTCCTCGGAATCCCGACAGCACGACGGCGTGGTGGCGGTGGTGGTGGAGATCTCCGGCAGGGCTTCGCCTAAGCGCTACGGGAGTAGTATGAGGAGGGGGGGCGGCTAGGGTTTGGAGAGAGGGGGCAGCTGGGGCGCCGGCCTTGGGTGCCCTAGGTGGTGCAGCCATAGAGGTGGCTGCCCCCTCCCCTCTCCCTCTCTTTATATAGGTGGAACCCTTAAGGTTTGCCCAAAAATTCGAATAAGAGTCCAACTCCAAAACTTGCCATATGGTCAAACCTAGTCAAGGTGGGACTCCTCCCCTTTCCTTGTGGTGTGGCCACTTATGGTGGAGTCCACCTGGGACTCCTCCTCCCTTTGGCTGGCCGGCCAGGGCTGGTGGAGTCCCTCCGGGACTCCACCTTCCATGATGATTTCTTCCGGAATATTCTAGAACCTTCTAGAACCTTCCATAAATACACCGGATCATTTTCAAACTTGGAAAATGACTTCCTATACATGAATCTTATTCTCCGGACCATTCCGGACCTCCTCATGATGTCCTGGATCCCATCCGAGACTCCGAACAAACATTCGAACTCCATTCCATATTCCATATCTACTTAAAGGACATCAAACCTTAAGTGTGTCACCCTACGGTTCGTGAACTATGCAGACATGATCGAGACTCTTCTCCGATCAATAACCAATAGCGGGATCTGGAGATCCATAATGGCTCCCACATATTCAACGATAACTTAGTGATCGATTGAACCATTTACATATGATACCGATTCCCTTTGTCACGCGATACCTTACTTGTCCGAGGTTCGATCATCGGTATCTTCATACCTTGTTCAACCTCGTTACCGACAAGTACTCTTTACTCGTACCGTGGTATGTCATCTCTTGTGAACCAGTCACATGCTTGCAAGCTAATCAGATGACATTCCACCGAGAGGGCCCAGAGTATATCTATCCGTCATCGGGATGGACAAATCCCACTGTTGATCCATATGCCTCAACTCACACTTTCCGAATACCTAATCCCATCTTTATAACCACCCATTTACGCAGTGGCGTTTGATTTAATCAAAGCATCCTTCCGGTGTAAGTGATTTATATGATCTCATGGTCGAAGGACTAGGTAACTATGTATCGTAAGCTTTATAGCAAATTGAACTTAATGACTTGATCTTATGCTACGCTCATATGGGTGTGTGTCCATTATATCATTCACACAATGACATAACCTTGTTATCAATAACATCCAATGTTCATGATCACGGAACCATGATCATCTATTAATCAACAAGCTAGTTATACAAGAGGCTTACTAGGGACTTCTTGTTGTTTACATAACACACATGTATCAATGTTTCGGTTAATACAATTATAGCATGGGATGTAAACATATATCATGAACACTAAGATATAACAATAACTATTTTATTATTGCCTCTCGGGCATATCTCCAACAAGACCGTAGCCGTAGAAGAACTCGCCAGACCTATTGTTGACATCCTGCAGGATTGTCGTGCAAATGAACTGCTGGATGTGACCCCAGTTTTTTCTCAGCTCTCTATCAGGGACATCCGCCATGTTTGCAAACCTGTTTCTGAGAGTCTCTGGCAGCAACATGTCATCTGCGTACTTTATGTACTCCTGCATCTGAAGGATGGCGTACCACGCGTCCATCCCATTGTCTTCCTTCGACTGCCTGAGGCAGGCGAAGTTGGTTGTGTGGGTTAAGGCCAAGCCTCCTCGGGATTTCCTCTCTACTTTGAGGGGCCTGTCTTGGCGGTGAAGCCGGTGAGAGCATCATTGAGAACGCCCTTGATGTGGGTGTAGTCTTTCTTCTTGTCCCTACCCGAGTCGAGATAGATTGCATGCGAGTGTTGCGGGTGCACGACGATGAGGGTGCAGAACTTGTCTCTGCGGAAAACACATGGATTAACCTTTGCAAATGCAAATGGAGATATAGGATAGAATGGTGATGGGGACTAGCGAGTGATTACTTACTCGGGGAAGTAAGGGATGAGAATGCCGCTCTTTTTAATGTTCGCCAGCAAGAAATCCTCGACCTGCTGGGTGGCAATCGCCCGATCCCCAGCGTTGCAGATGATGCTCTCCCGCATATAGAAGGGGTCCATTATCACGATGCTCGGCGTCCCCTCCTTAACGATCTGGGAAGACAAGCTAAGAGCAACTAGGCGAACCACAGTAAAGTGGAGCATTTGCATGCGAAAGACGCTGAAGATGTCATTGAACCGGATGAAGCACAAGTCCGCGGGGTACTTCTCGACGAAGTTCATGCCAGTTGGCACCTTCGCCACGAAGAGAGGGTAACCAGGATCTTTTGATTTGAGAAGTTGCTTCTCCAGATACATGACAGTGTCATGCAAGCTCCTCATATCCCTGGTGAGTAGGCCGAGGACATGCTCCGGCAGCATCGGTTCACCCAAGTGATGCTCAGGTCGCCAATTGTTTGGCAACTTGTCAAGGTGTCGGACCGTGTCCTTGGATTTGGCCGCCTCCTTGGCTTTGGCGTCCTTCTTATTTGGCCTCTTCCTCTTCTTGGGTTGTACTGCACCATCCATCGCCGTATTGGCCGTAGCACGGAGTGTGTTTGGGCTCAGCATCTTTTTGACGGCGGCGGTGGCGGCCTCCTCAGGCGTTTCCTCCTCAGCCGTTTCTTGAGAATCGAACAGCTTCTTGGAGCACACATATCTCGAGGTCGTCGCATCCTCATGGACAACTTGTGAAGACGTAGGAATATCCCATTGGCAGTCCTCACGTTCGTAGGGCTCGGACTCTGGCGCCGCTAGCTGTTGTGGTGGGGCGCTGACCTCTGGCGCCGCTAGTTGTTGTGGTGGGGCGCTGACCACCAGCGCCGCTGGCTGTTGTGGAGGGACGCTGACCTGTGGCGCCGCAAGGTGCTTTCCTTTGCTTGCCGTCGACCCCGAGGAGGTGTTGATCCTAATTAGGGTCTTCGGCCATAGCAGTACCCAACTCTTTAGTGAGTTCAGCTTCAACGGGCTATCGGCACCATCCGGTTGATTAGGAGGAAACAAATCCTCATAGCCCGGTAACGCCCGATCCACTTCAACCCGGTAAACGTCATCGTCCATATCTCGTGTGTGCCACTTCTTCTCCAGAGGCCGAAGGATGGACCCCCTCGCGACGTCTTTGAGTTCGTCGTTCACTCTCATCAGGAAGGTGCATGGCGTTGAGAGCGCCTGCGAGAACATGTGTACAGCGTTAGAGAGAGGGCAAGGATGACGAAACTAATATATTAACTTGATGTACACTAGCTTAATTAGTTAATTACCGTGAGGGCGTTGAGCTCGGCTAATGTCGATGGGCCGACACATGCGGCGGCGGGCGTGCAAGTGACGGAGGGGCTGCTACCCGGCATGGCCGGTGAATCCCTAGCACCTGCGACATTGCCGGCGGCCGGAGGAGTCTCCATTATAACATCGTCATTGTTGCCGGCGGCCGGCGGCGCCATCGAGTTGCTGGCGCCGAAGCTAACCACTTGCATTTGCGGGGGGGGGGGGGGGGGGCCCTTGTTTGCCACCCTCATACCACGCGACGACAGCGTTGAAATCTGCTTGGACTGAAGCGATGACTTCAGCTTTGATATCAGGTACGAGTGAAGCTTTGAGTTGCGGTACCAAACCAACTTGGACTTAGGCTATGATTGAGTCCCTCATTTCCTCCGCCTCCCACTGCTTCCTCTCATTGCGCGCGCTTTTATCGGCCGCAGACGACAAGCCGTAGTGACCATGCTTGTGGCCTGTACCGGCGCCAGCCACACGGCCTCTATGCGGCCTTCTCATAGGTGAATGCTCATTAACGAGGTTTATCGCCCGTACGAGAGGCTTGTCCCACGCTACCCTGCCCGTCGACGCCTGGGACGAGGAGCCTTCGTCACATTGGGAAAGTCTTTGTCTTTCTTCTTCCTGCGGAAGAGACGTGAACCATTTAGAAATGTTGCTACGGTTATATGAACTAATCTAATTAAACCGGTAAATTGCTTACCAGTTTTTTCTCCAGCGCCTTGACCTTCTTGTCGTTCGTGAACCAAATTATGTCGGTTACCACCTTGGGGTCCGTGACAAGTTCCCCGGTTAGTTTCTTCTTATGGTACCGGGACCTGATAAATCTTCTTTCAAGCGGGTCCTTGTACTTGAGCCAGGGGTTCTCAATGCCGGCATTTATATACGCCTCGTCCTCCTTCGCCCAATAGGGCTCCTTTCCCTCGTAACCACGGCTCCCAAGGTTGTGGTTGCCGATGTTAAGCTCCCGCATTTCCTTCCCCCACACCTTGCGATTCTTGGTCGCTTGTAGCTCTTCATTGACCACAAAAGCATCAAAGTCCGCTTGGGTAACATGCGGAAAGGAAGAGTGGACCTCTTCGAAACCTTTGCCGTCAGCAATCAGCTTCCTCACCATGTACTTATAGCTGCTGAGGTGTTTGGTGAACTTCAGGAGGGCTTGTGAGTTGACAATGTTTTCGGTTTCATGAGTGGAGGAGTAGTCGCCTAGGAACTTGTATCGTGAGTGCAACCTCGCAATGAGCTGGACTCGCAAATGCGCTTTGTTCTTCCCTCGGAGGTCCGTCTCGTTGAGATTGACGACCTCTCGGAGGATTGCTGCCAGTTGGTTGCCGTACCCCTTGGCAACATCCTTAGGCTCCACCGGCAAACCACTGGCGGGGTCCACCTGTAAGATTGTGTCTCTGCCGGTGGCGACCGTGTTTTGGCGCCTTGCCTTCCGCGGCCTCTTGGAGCCACTTGTCCCGGTGCCACTACTCCCGGCGTCGCCGCTAGGATCGTCGGCGCTTGTCTCGCCGCCACCCCCGGAGGCGCCGGTTGCCTCGTCGCCACTTGTTTTGCCGCCACCCCTGGCGGCGGCACTTGGCTCGTCGCCGCTTGGCTTGTCGGCACTACCCCCAGCGGCATCCTCCATCTCATGGTCCTCGTCGCCGCCACCCCCAGCGGCCGCGACATCCTCCTCCGACCTGAAGAAGTACTTATTGTAGTGCGCCTCTAACTGTTCTTGAGACGCCATGGTGGCTTGCACTAATAGAAGATGAAAAGAGTTAGAATTCACGGAAAAATTCGGCATGACCTTTGCTAAAAATTGGTCATGCGGAGTGCTAGAATTTCCGGAACGGAAGTGAATCAACATTCTGGCACTCAATATCAACTCAATCCCTGCAACTATAACCATCACTTATAACCAGAGACAAATATAACCAGAGACAAGATCATAAATTTGCAACAGCACATCATATATTTGCTAAAAAAATCAACCTGGAACCACAACCATCAACCATCAACCTAGAACCTGGAATTTTCTCCAACCAGAGACAATAGTAGCAGCAACCAGAGACAATAGTAGCAGCAACAATAGTAGCAGCAACAACAATAGTATAGCAGCAGCATTGCATTCCACCATGAAGCACAGCTAGCTACTGCATCAGTAGCATTCCACCATTCCAAGTTTCATTAACAAATTAAGTAAACCTACTGCTACTGCAAGCATTTTTCAACTAAACCTACTATATGTTCCATTAACACCATCAGTAGCATTTTTCAACTAAACCTGCTACTGCAAGTTTCATTAACACCATCAGTAGCATTTTTATGAACTAAACCAGAGAATGAACCAGTCCAAGATCAATAGATAACATTACAATAAACTCTAAAGTGTTCATTTTAATAAATAAACTCTACAATTCATTCCCAGAACTGAAAACATAAGCTCATATATTTCAATGAACCAGAGAATGAACCAGAGAATGCAATTAATAAACTCTAAAGTGTTCATTTTATCATTTTTTTAAATGAACCAGAGAATGAACCCTAAACTAAACCAGTAGCTACTGCATCAACCCATCTTTAGCATTTAAAGAATGAACCAGAGAATGCAATTAATAAACTCTAAAGTGTTCATTTTATCATTTTTTTAAATGAACCAGTAGCATTTCATTAGGCATTTAAATGAACCAGTAGCATTTCATTTTTTTTAAATGAACCAGTAGCATTTAAATGAGTAGCATTTCAACCAGTAGCATTTTCAAGGCAGTAGCTACTGCATCAAGGCAAATTCCTATGAACCCTAAACCAGTAGCTACTGCATCAAGGCAGTTTCATTAGGCATTTTCAACCATAGCAGTAAAACAAAAAGGAAGTTTGTAACCAGTAGGCATGTAACCAGGGCATCAAATTCAATTTGCTACATAGGCATCAAATTACATTTGGGCATCAAATTTCATTTGGGCATCAACCAGTTCGTCGTGTGGCATCAAATTTCATTTGGGCAACCTAGCATGTACCAAGAACAGCACACCGTGGGAGTAGAGAGGGGATCGAAGAGGGAGGGGAAGAGGGAAGGGGAGAGGGAAGCTTACCGTGGCTGGCGCGCGGGGCAGGTGGTGGGGGCTGGTGGAGGGGACGGTGGAGGACGGTGGCGCCGACGTCCCCGGCCTGCTACGCGCGCTCCTCTCGGCGACGGTGGCCCGCGCGCGACGCCTCCTCCTCTCGGCGACGGTGTTGACTGCTCCACCTCTCGGCGGTGACGCCCTGCTCCTCCTCGCGGCAGCGTTCTCCTCCTCTCGGTGGCTCGGCGGCACGGGGGCGGGTGCAGGGCGGCGGCGCGGTTAGTAGGGTTCATTGGTTTGGGAATGGGGAAGAAGGAGAAAGAGTCGCGTGTGCGGTTAAGTCCGTAGTATAGCCGGACCCATCTTATTGCCGGCGCACCACCTGTTTGGTTCACCGGGGACAATTATACCCCCGGCGAACCAAACAGGTGGTGCGCCGGCAATAAGATGGGTCCGGCTATACCTGGGACTTGTCCCACAGCCATTTCCTGCTAACCATTTCCTTTTCTATTTTTATTTTCTTTTTCTTCATTTCTTTATTTGTTTTCACTTTCTTTTATGTTTCTTTTCTTTTCCCCCAAATCCTATACTATTTTATTTACAAAAATGAGTTATGCATTACAAAAAATATGAGTTATGCATTACAAAAAATATGAGTTATGCACAAAATATTGACCAACACAATATTAATTAGTTATACATAAAATATTGGCCAACACCATATGAGTTATGTATTACACAAAATATGAGTTATACATTGCAAATAAAGTTTTACATCATCGATCGAGAAGAGTGTTTCACTTTCTTCTTGCTTTTCTTACTCGTCGTTGAATAATTTAGCCCCGTGTCGTGACTTCTTCTTTTGAAGGGTCAACCTGACCTCGGTAGCGTGGTCCTGCTTCTTCTTGTGGTGTATGTTGTATCTTCGTCCTCGGATTCTTCCATCATTGGGTCTCCGACCTGTCCTTCGAAGTCTTCCTCGTTGGCGACTCCATCCATTCCGACGATGGTCCTCTTGCCTCTCCTCACGATAACGCGGCTAGACCTGGATGGGTCGGTTATGAAGAAGCATTGGTGCACGTGTTTAGCCAGTACCCATGGCTCATTCTGCGCGGTGGCATTCGTGGACTTTGATTTGTTGGCTTCGGGTAGAAACATGGTGGTGAAATACCGGTCTTCTTTTGTGACGCTCTTAGCCCATCTGATACGGAACATCGGCACTTTCTCCCCAGCGTAGCTAAGCTAGCTAAGCTCCCAGATTTCCTCGATCCTTCCGTAGTATCTAGTCTTTACGTCACCCGTATAGGAATCCATCGTTACCCCTGAGTTCTGGTAAACGCTGTTCTTGTCTTTCTCTTCCGTGTAGAATGTGTACCCGTTGATATCATACGCTTGGTAAGTCATGATGTTCGGCGCGGGGCCATGTGACAAGGCCAATACTAGTTTATCGTCGTCACAATCCATTGGTGGGGGATTAGCATCAATGTGGTCTTTGAACCAGCGCGCGAAAGAGGAGTTGTGCTCTCTGAATATTTCTGCTTCCGTCATCGGCTTTCCACTGTTCTCTATCATGGTTTTGTGCTCTTTCAACCAAGGATCGATCAAGTCAATGTGTTGTAGCGCTACTAAGTTGGCACTGTCAAAGTCGGAAGTCCGACCAGACATGTGCACGTGCAGTTCCTTCCTTCCATTTTTGTGGCCTACTCCCTCGAACCTGCGGAGGTGCTTGTTTTGAGGCAAACCAACAGGGTCCTCGATGTCTAGATAATTCGTGCAGAAAGAGATGCACTCTTCGGTGAGCCAGCCCTGGACGTTGCTTCCATCCGGATGCGACCTGTTATGAACGTATCCTTTAATGACCCCATTCATTCTTTCAAACGGCATCATGTTGTGTAGGAATGCCGGCCCTAGATTGGTGACATCATCCATGATATGGACCAACAGATGGACCATCACGTCAAAGAATGCAGGCGGGAAGTACATCTCAAGCTCACATAGGATCACCACGATCTCTTCCTGGAGCCTTGCGAGTTTCTTCACGCTTATCGACTTCCGAGTTATGACGTCGAAGAAGTTACAGAGCCCAGTCAGCGTTGCACGGACATGGTCATCCATTATACCTCGGATTGCAACCGGAAGAATCTGCGTCATCATCACGTGACAGTCATGAGACTTCATGCCGCTGAAGTTTCGTTTCTTGGGGTCCATGTATCTGCTTATTAGCCCGGAGTAACCGAAGGGCACTCTGACTCCTAGAAGGCAATTGAAAAATTGATCGACCTCAGCCGGACTAAAAGTGAAGCAGGAGGGGGAGGGGGCAGTAATAGTCTGGCTGCTTAATCCTTTTGCGCTTCTGACCGCCGTCCGTCTCCTCCTCCGACGGTCCGTCTTGGGTCGCCGGGATTTGAAGCTCTTCCCTGATGCCCAAAACTTTCAGGTCGTGTCTTGCTTTCGGCCCATCTTTGGTCCGGTCCGGCATGTTGAGAAGAGTGCCAAGCAAGCTCTCGCATACGTTCTTTGTGATATGCATGACATCAAGGCAGTGAGGTGTATCGAGAATTTTCCAGTACGGCAAGTCCCAAAACACGGACCTCCTTTTCCATACACCAATGAGCGGCGTCGTTGCCTTTTTCTGCTTCTTCTCTTCGGGCTTTTGACAAATCTATCCCGGCGTAGGGCACTCCTTCCAACCTTTCAGTAATGTATCGATCTCTTCGCCGCTCCTCTTACGTGGAGGTCCTCGGGGTTCATCTGTACCATCGAACAGATCTCCACGCTTTCTCCACGGCGTCCCATGTATCTACCCCTTCCTCTGCCCACAACGTTTCAAGCTCCTCCTTTAATAGTTCGAGATACATGTTGATATCGTTTCCTGGCTGTGTCGGCCCTTGATTTAGCATACTCATCTGTATGTACTTGCTCTTCATGCACAGCCAGGGCGGGAGGTTGTAGATCCATACAAACACGGGCCATGTGCTATGTGTGCTGCTCTGGTTTCCGAACGGATTGAATCCGTCCGTGCTCGCACCCAACCTGATGTTTCTGGGATCTGCCCCGAAACTTCCGAATTCATTGTCTAATGCTTTCCACTGGCTTGCATCCGAAGGGTGTGTCAGCACTGGGTGTTCAATCCGCTCTATATCATTCAGCACTGCCTCCTTTCTTTCAGCGTGCCAGCGCATGAGCTTTGCTTCCTTGCGGTCCGCGTAGAACCGTTGCAGCCGGGGGGCGAACGGGAAGTACCACACAACTTTCCGAGGAGCTTTCTTCTTCCCTTTCTTGTACCGTTCAGCGTCACACACAGGACATTTGGTCTTGTCCACATGCTGCTTGCGATACATGATACAGTCATTGATGCAGGCGTGATACTTTTCGTGGGGTAAGTCGAGAGGGCACGTGATTCTCTTGGCCTCGGCTAGACTACCAGGACACGTGGTCCCGGCAGGAAGGAGATCTTTCAAGTATTCCAGAATGTCGTCGACGCTTGTGTCCGTCCATCCGTGTTTCGCCTTCATCTGCAGCACATCGAGCGCTACTCTCAAGCGGGACTCCTCCAACCCGCGACCTGAGTCGTACAACGGAGTATTCGAGTCTGCCTCCAGTTGCTCAAGCTTTGATTTCCGCTTGGCGCCTTTCGTCTTTTCGAGAAGCAGATCTTGAAGATGAGGGTCCCGCACGACTGAAGCTAGCGGTCGTCGTCAAGGTTATTGTCCGCGTCTTTAACATTTTGTTCATCATGATACTGATCTGCATCGTCCTGTGTGACAAACTCTTCATCGTCATCAATATCATGGTGCCCTCCTTCTTGCCAGCCATTACCACCTGCTGCTGTCGCCCCATTGACCTCCGCGCCATCATCACTCATCCATTGAGTGTGTCCATGCATGAAACCATTAGTGAGCAGGTGCCCCTGCAATTTGCCTGAATAGGGGTCAAACCATTTCCCTAGTTTGCATCTTCGACACGGACACAATACCTCCGTGAGGTTATTTTCATACATGTCGATGATCGCGTGTTTCAGATATCTCATCACGACGCTTTCACTCATCTTGATAACCATTATCGCCTGCACGGCAAGATTATATAATTGATTAGAACCATGCATCCGTCGGTAGTTTTCACGGAAAATTTCGGCATGACCTTCCTACACGGTAGGACATAGGAGCTCCAGAAATGTGCCGAAACGGAAACTTAACGAATCAACATTTTGGCGCAACGTTGGCAACTCATTTTCAACGCCAACACACAAGCACAAACACAACATATATGCCACACACGAGCTTTGCTTCAAATGTCCAATATACGACGATTTCATTCCTCAATTTGTTCATTAATCACCTATTTGGTTGATATATTAGTCGACGGGATCGAGACGTCACACCGCGACCACGACGTATGGAAGCCGACTTTCTAGATCTAGATCTAGATTTAGATTGAGCGGTCAATGCGCGATAGATAGATCTAGATGTACATAGGGATGTGGGAGATGCATGTAGGAAGGGAAGATTTGCTCAAAAAATATTATTTTGTTTGGTCAAATTGGCTAAATTTGGGGTAGAAATGGGCAAAAAATAGCTAGGTTGGGAGAAGGGTCGGGTTGTGTGGAGGAGTGGAGTAATGGTAGTGGGGGGAGTGGTTGTTGGGCAGAAATAAGTGCTCAGGTTACTGCCGGCGCACCAGGGCGTGGGTGCGCCGGCAGTATTAAGCCGACCCAGCTAAATTTGCTGCGGGCCAGGCCCAGAAAGTATTGCCGGCGCACCGGCCTAGGGACGCGCCGGCAATAGCTAAATTCCACCGGCGCGCCCCTGGGCCGGTGCGCCGGCAATACTTTCTGGGCCTAGCCCGGATGGGGGGAGCCACGGCCTCATCTTATCGCCGGCGCAGCATCCTTGCTGGTGCGCCGGCAGCGTGTCATCATCGCCGGCGGGGCGACATAGTGGTGCCGGCGCAGCAGAAGCTTGGTGCGCCGGCAAGGTGTTCTCCACCTATAGCCGTTTTCCTAGTAGTGCCTGCAGTTTGAAGTCAAATTGAACTACACGGTATAATCTGAAAAATCTACTAAACAATAAACTGTCTTCAGAAACAACAAAAGCATACTTCACAAACAACAAAAGCATAAAACACCATCTTCTAATAAAAGTACATAGATATAACTCAAACAAACCATGCATAGAACTTCAAAGCCAACCCAAGCAAATGCAAACACAGAAAATCCAAACTAGTTGATAATCGAAACAAGTTCACTGTAGAAACCTTCACCTAGCAATCTAGCTGGCTTCACGGCACCTCGCAATGATCCTCTGCAGCTCTCCGCTCCTCGGCAGCTCGTCATGCTCCTCTGCATTGCAGCCTCAAGTCAACTCCATCTCCAGAACCACCACAATAGGACTTAGTAGCTCATCGTGATCACGACGGAATAGATAGCACAGCGACATCGGAAGGGCCCTTCGATTACCAACACTTCTTGGTCTGGTCCTCTTGGCCTATTTTCTCCTTGGCCTTCTTCTTCTCTGGTTATCGAATCAGAAATCCTCTGTGAGGTAACTTAAAAGAAAAAGAAATGTAGAAAGAAATGTAGACGACTAGACGCCAACAGTCATGGGGCATAAGATATTTGTTATGATGCCAATGGTACATGGCATAATTCCAATCATTTTTGGTAGGAATAGTTCAGAGAATCAATCAAGAATTAGTAAACTTGTCTAGCTCCATTTTTCTGTTACAGGAAGATATCTATGTGAAATCAAGAGAACATGAACCAAAACACTGGAAGCTTTTATCTTGAGCGGAGTACATAAGAATACTTCCAGATTTTTTTTGTAGTAGTAGGGAAGATCAACCAAGAATTCGTAAAGCTTGTCTAGCTCCATTTACTTGTTACAGGAAGATAGCTATGTGAGATCAAGGATAAGAGAACATGGACCAAAACACTGGAAGCCTATATCTTTAGCGGAGTACATTAGACATTCAGTAAAAAAATTAAGAAGAGTTAAATTGTATCCGTATGAAAAGCAGCGTGCTGTAATACCTGCCTCATCTCCTTATGTATCATCCCGAAAAGAAATAATGAGATGATATTTCTAGTATTCAGCTAAAGTACATCACTATATTATATACTTTCTCCAATCTATATTAATTGACTTAAATTTATCTAGATTTATATATTTCTAGACTCATTTTGTGTATAGATGCGAACCTAGATAAATACAGATCAATTAATTTAGGATGGAGGAAGTAACTTTTTACTATGTTGTGATGATGAACTGATATATTGTGAAGTAAATTGTTCGAATGAGCTAACTCCGATTTTTTTATCGAAAGGCATAAATATGAGGTGAAGAGGAGATTATACTCGGAATAAAATGTTCTTCATATGCAGGCGGTGTAGTGAATAAGGCACACTTCCAAAAACATAAATAGGTACTCAGAAAAATACAACAGAAAACTGGAAATTAAGGCCTTAAAAATCCTTCATCGAAACATAATAACAGGATGAAATATAATAACAGGGTCAGGAGTGGAAGCTGCCTGAAACGTACTACTCTACTCCTACCAAGCATCACTTTCAATCGTACGAAATCTTCTGTATTAAAAAATATCCACAAAAGATTCTAGAGAGTAGAGAGTCATCGAGCCTGAGCAGCGCACATTCACGTGGCATTCAGCAATTCTAGAAAAATCTCTTACCTCCTAGACATTTCTCGTCCCGAGGCGCTGCACTGCGTATAGGAACGATGAATCCAATGAATACTGGCATTAGCTTCCATCCGATGGTGCGTGATGAATGGCAGATGCATGTCTGCCGGTTGAGCAACATCAACGATTGTGGTATCTCCAGAGGTGTTTTGGCGGAAAAATTATGAACGAAGTAGTGAATCCAAATTTGAACTGCTACACTGTAATAGTAGAGATAGAGATATACATAAAGCCAAGATGTAAGAGCATTCAATTTGCAAATTAATGCATTGACTGAAAAAAAAACTTCCTCGCATGAAGATTTGGACATACAAAGTTACGAAATATATAACTTACTGAAATAGAATTTAGTTTTGTGCAAATCATGGAACTGCAATTTTTAATCTCTAATATCGTCAATAACAACATAGTTATGACATTCTTATGCATATAATATCTCATTTCTCACCGGTGAGGGTCATAATGCAAATTTCTCTAATGAGTATAAATTATGAACACATCAGAACAATTTATATAACGGTGTTCATGTGATATAACAAGGGAAAAAAATAATGAGTATCAAATGGTTGCCACGTACTGAACCAACTGACAAAAAACAATACGTACAAAAGTAGGACCACTCCACTCATCTATTCGACTCTGGTATACAACTTCACAACCACACACTAATCCCCTTGCCTCCTATTGGTCTATTACTTCTTAGAAGTTCTGATAAAAACAAAAACACCTAATGTGCAGAAACACACATAGCCACCACGAAAGACAGAAAATGCCGATATTTGCAATGGGATAAGAAGAAAAACATTGTGTTAGCCAGAAGCACAGATTGTGACGTTGCTCCCATGTAATAAATGATCAGCAAAATCGGGAACCATGATCAGCAAAATCGGGAACCAACCGAAAAAAAAGATAGCGATGTGCTCACCTTTTGCCTATGCAGTTCCGCTCCCTCCCAGAGTAGATCCCACATGCTAGATGCAGATGGAAGTAAAGCAGGAACATGCAATCGCTAGCTGTGTGTAGAGAATAGGTGGATGCCTAGCGTTTGGCGGGCTGGCTCGTGTATGCTGTCCAGGAAGTGTTCCGCGAACATGCTGGATTCAAATTTGGCTGGCGGCATATATAGTGAGTCACGTCAGGAGCTATCTCGAAGGTGCGGGCTGGTTCGGGCACAATACATGTGGAAAGAGGTGCTGCGAATCCGGGAAATAACAGCCGTTGGATCTAGAGGATCAGCGTCTGATGGAGGGTGGATATGAGTGAAAGATAAGAAATCAATGGCTCAGATTGGGTTCGGCTTGCTCTGGCGGGAAACCTGAAGCGGAGGTGGTAAATCCAAATTCAAAACTGCTACACTATAGTAGTATAATACATTGTCTATCTCTAATAATTCTTACCTTATGTACAACACAAAATTATTGAATAACATGTGTTAGAAATTTCTAAATAGAAACATAACACATAACACATACCCATATTAATCTGAGGCATCTCAATATTGATGACACCTTTCTAACACGTGAACAACTTGTCCCACCGATTGCTTAGTCCACCCGAACAAATCATGAACAGTATATGCTAAATAATAAAACAGTTATTACCTAGCATGAAGCAGAGCTCGAGCATGAGTTTCTGAATCTTCAGCTCTGCCATGCCCAGGACGTCATCCTGTAGCAAAAAAACAAGTGAGAACAGTCAAAATACAATTTGTGTTTGAGTTATACACGTGGTAGTTGGTGTTTCTCTCATTAAAACCAAAATACATAGATAATCTTATTTCTTATTTTTACCAAAAAACTTAATTTACAACAACACCAGGTGCAGCTCAAGCTTCCTTTGTAGTAACATAATTATTGATATTACTGTATACTGCAGATATAGTGCTGTAAAATTAACTCTTAAAGCTGCAACCCAAAAGGAAGATCGTGCATCACTTGCAGTGAAAGGAGTTCATCACCATATGTACAGATAGATCTAGAGAGAGAGAGAGATGGTTGACTGACCTCATCACGGTTCAGGAATTTCAAAGGTCCTCTCATCATCACTTTGCAAGTGCTGCCGACAACCGTAACCGAATTTTTGTATCACCGGAAAATCTGGAATTGCTTCCTCTACCTTCGAAGAACGAGTTCACTGAAGAATACATGATACTTGATCTCAGATGAGGACAACATGAGCACAGACTGGACAATTAACCTTTCCATTTTCCAAAAGAAAACTACAATTAAATTAGAAAAGAATCACACAAATTAAATTAGAAAAGAATCACACCTGAGACAACCGCGGCACAAATGAAGATGCTAACCGGAGAACGCGCCCTTTGCGCTCAACAAACACTGGGACATGGGCCGCCGCTGCCACTGTGACTTGCTACAACATTAGGAGGGTGTTGTACTGCTGCCGCCACTGATGGAGGCTAAGTGCTACTACTGCTGCCTTGTACCTGCGCCCTCAACTTCTCATCAAAGCGACTCTAGCTGTCGCTGACTGCAAGAAGAACCTGAAATAAATAGTTTCAGTTGTAAGAAACACAATAATAGACATGTTATATGAAGATGATGCGAGAATTAACCAAGAATTAATACATCGGCTCAGCTTGTTCTTGCCTACAAACTGCATTTAGACTGAAGCATTAGAACTTTAGAAGTTCAGAAATGTTTTTCTCCATGAAACTTTTGATGCGTATAAACATACAATTTAGAACATAGTTTTTGCCTAAAAACTTTTGATAGGTAGCGATTGTTGCACTCTCATATATAGTACTGCATGCATGACATTTCTCATTCAGCATATGAACATAGTTAAGAAGATCTGATATGTTATGTTCTGTCAGTGTTGGTGTTGTGGGCATTTCCTCCCATCAGAAATAAATTTTCGTTCCCTTTAAAATAGCTAATATTTCTCAGCTAAAATTAAAAACAATCAATTTCCAAGTTTGTCCATTTTCCATTGTTTACATTGGGTTAGGCAAGTATACTTGACTCTCATAGGGAAATCTCTCGACCCCATCCTGTGGAGCTATCAAGTTTGTTGTGTCACATAATTGGATGCTTTTCTTTTGCTTTAGAAACTAGCTATGTTCTTTAAATCGCTGGAACCATCTTATCATTGGTCTGCCTAGGGTACTAAGGGTAGTTTCAGTTATGGCAATATTGCGATAATTATTGTTTTGAAAATCATGTGCTCATGCATTTCACCAATTTAATTCATGGAACCTATCTGAAGATGACAAATATGCATACTACTATAAGCTAATTATAACATGAATTAAGAAAATGAAAAACACAGAAACTAACCTAGTTATAAATTTATGACAGTGAAGAGGTGCTGATGATAAAGTACTTTCGACATTCAATTAGTCAAGATTCACATAAGATTCTGGTTGGGTACTTGATCTTGTAAACGTATCAATATAATCACCTAGATTCCGTTCATATCATGCCCTTGGCCGCCAGCGGGGCAATGTCGCATTGGCTGATCCCTCCTAGCTGACCTCCATGTTGGAGCTGGAGAAGAAGTGGCGCGGAAGCGCGGGCCTAAGGGCGCACCAGCCAAGCCCTCCTCGTCGACCTATGAGACGACGATGGAGGAGGAGGTGGGCTGGGTCACGGCAGCACGGAGGAGGACGATGGGGGCGGGGACCAGGGTCGTTGAGCGCGTGGTCGCCGTTGTCGCCTCGAGGAGCAGGAGGAGGCATGCCTAGGCGAGCCCCAGCGTCGCCGCTGGACCGGGACGGCCGGAGCAGTGGGTGGAAACAGGGAGGCCGTCGGAAAGGGGAGAGAGAGAGGCGAGCGAGACTGTCGATTTGGATCAGCGGAACACGGAACGGTTATCGTTCAGAATAGAATAAACTGTAAGGACTAGAATGAAAACTACATAGAAAGATATGGAAAACGTCTGTCTCGCCGTCTCGCCATTCTCTTAAAAAAATGGAGCCACCGCTCCCGCGATACGGGTCCCCTCTCGCGCCCGCGATGCCGCCGCCACCGTCTGCCGCCGTCCCGGCCAACGCTGGCCGCATACGACGCCGACACTCACCGGCGAAGCTGCGCCTTGGTCTGCTCCACTGGATCCCCATCCACGCATCTTCGTTCCGCCCCCGAGCGCGACGCAGCGTCTAACCCTAGCCGGGGGGGTCGGCTCGGTCGCCGTCGCGGTTCCCGCGCCACCGCGCCTCCTGCTTATCCCCTACGTCGTCTCTTGCTCCTCCTCGACGCCCCGTGCTCCTGCTCCTTCGCCTCTTTTGCGTGCGGCTTTGCGTGACCGTGTGGTGGCGCCGCCCGGTGGCGGTGTTGCTGCCGTTGCCGCTCTCGCCTCCTCTTCGAGGCTATGCTCCTTCGACCGTTAGTGTATCTCAACAAGCTCTGCCACCTCTCTCCCCTCTCTCACTGGTTTGTTTCGAATGGTATTACAGCCTGCCTACCATGTGTTTGTGAAAATGCTTCTTAGGCATGGACAATTTAGGTCTGTCTCTTTTGTGCCGTTTACTTCTCATGTTCGTTAGCAGATAGGTTTGGTGGCGTATTATAGTGTAGAATTAACATGCGTTGTGCCACTTATTGAGTTGATTAATAAAAAATTGTGCTCCCCATCCATTCTTCATGTACCCTGTGAGTAGGGTTATCAACCAATGGACAATAGTATGATAATTTGTTCCAGAAGGAAAACCCTACCTGTAGGTGCCTTTTATAGTCTTCCTATTCGCCAAAGTTGTGTCTGGTCAATTCCTCATGTAACCGTTAACAGAGATTTCATTTTGATTTTAGTGATTTAACAAAATTCAGTCCTGTTTCTGGTGCCCTCTTCTTGCTATCAACAAAAGTAGATCATCACTCTTGCTATCAGTAATTGTTTCCATTCATTGACCCAAATTTAACGAACCGTATTGCAGGGACTGCAATCGATTTGTCGTCCCCAATCGTCATTGAGGGAAAAGCTTGCTGGGATCTGTACATCGATGGACTTGTCGTGTTCTGATGGTAATTTACTTGATGCACTAGCTGTTGCGATAAAGGTAATATGTGGTTTCTATTGCTTCAGCAGAGCATCCCTTGTAATTTCAATTTATATCTTTTGATGCAAGTGTTGGTGATGCCATATTAGCTTGACCTCAGCATATATTTTGGTTAAGAAGTGTCATCAATTTTCTTACAGTCCATTGTAGTGGTTATTTAAATTAAGAAGGTCATATTTGCCATTGCTGAGAAATACATAAAATGAACTAATGGAAGACCTTTATACCTCCCCAGTCCTCTTAATATAAAAACAAGAATGAAAAATTTGTTCATATATCTGCTTCTGTGTTCTGGATCTTATGCTAGCTGGCAGAGCTTGTTGAGGTTGTCCCTTAGCTAGGTTGGCTTGCGTAGAATTAACATGTGTTGTGCTGCCATTTACTTACCTTCAGTATAATGGTCTTCTATCTATGCTTCACACATGAGCTATGTTTGCATCATATGAAATATGTCTACCCTTTAATCATGCAGAATATTTCTAGATTTAAAGCACGGGCTAACCTACCGTTGCATATTTGTTGGGAATGGACATTTCTGGATTCTATTCTTCAAGTGCATTGATAGTTGTGTAGTGGTACCTATATTTTGACATGTACCAACCTTGTTTTTCTAAATCATGTTTCCGAAGCTTGTGTGAACACTGAGATGGTGTCTATAAAATCTCTGTACCTATGGATTATTTACTTTGCTATGTACTTTAATTGTGAGAGAAACCCAAAAAAGGTGCCTTAGTAATATATTGGTCATTGCCAAAAAAGAAAAGAGAGAGAAGCTGCACGGGCAATATTGATCGACTGTAAACTGTAGTGAAGATTATATGTATAATTTGTTTGAGACACGGATATATAGTTTGTCCTGATTTAATTTAATCATTTCACTGTAGAATGCCAATTGTGTTTGTCTCATCACTGGTCATCAGCATGTGTTGCTGCATTTGGAAAACCAAACCTTTCTGTAGTATGAATTGTGTATAAAGTGTGCAATAATGGTGTTTTTGTTTTATTGTGCAGATAGCACTTTTGTTTTCATCAAGTGATGTTGTGCAACCTGGCTGGCTGGTGAAGTACCTAAGAGGTATCGATGCCAAAATAGTTAGGGAAATGCAATCTAATCTTGTCAAGGCTTTTTGTTTACTTGAAACTTATCTCACATTAGGTTTTCTAGGAAGACCCAGTACTTTTGACTATTTCTTACACATGATGCATTTATAGTACTCAAGGCATTTTATCTATTGAAGTCGTGCTTAGCCTCTTGCGCCAGAAGACCTTACATGGAGAATGGTAGTTCCGTCATTCTTCTAGGCATGTGCGTGTGGCGTGCTTGTGAGTTCTAGGGCTGATATAATCCCGGTTGCTTACATTTAATTGTTTTTGCTTTGTTCTCGAAAAATATATGCTTCATCATAATTCTCTTTTTTTGTTATTCGAGATTATTACACTTTGCATCCAAGCTCATACCGAGTATTTATTATTGACATTGGACTGCTCTTGTGCGAAATTTTATTTCGATTGGTTATATCCCATAGGGGCGCGCCATTAGAAACCCGAAAAATCCTTCCATATTTTTCTGGCAGATCAGTGCCATCCAGCTATTTTTTCTAAAATGTCTGTAGTTCCCGATTGAGTTGAAAGTATGCCAAGGCATTGCGTGAGTGTTTTGGTTATGTTTAACATATGATATAGAAGAGAGTGGTAGTTCAGTTATCGCTGTACTCTGTTCCATTGGACCATCATAATTACGTATGATATAGAAGAAAGTGTGGTAGTGTAGTCCCAAACTTAGTTACAATTTAATTTCCTCCACAATCTGTAGGTATTACACAATTTGTATGGCAAATTGGCAATAGGTTGGTTTACTTTATATTTCTTGGAAAGAATACATGTTTCCCTTTATTATTCATCATATGGAGTTGCCAACTATTGGTACTGTGAATTATATTAAGATAATTTGCATGGTTTAATATCTTAATCTCTTCTCTTTAGCGAGATGGTGAGCTCTTCCCTATTTCCCAGTGGTGCTGCCGATAAGCGAGATCTACGTTTTGTTCCTTGGATCTGCTCTGGTGAGTTAATCCCTGTTTCGCCCTTTAACGCTTTGGTTACATATGTTTGACCTAATCTTCTCTAAAATATTATCATGATTTTGGTGATCCTGTCACTTGTGTGCTATGAAAATTAAGGTTATTAAGATGAATGTCATTTGTATAAGGCCATGCGTATTTCTTCTTTTCAAAATTATTGACGAAATCATTGATGGAGTTTTATAGTTGTATTGTACTGCTAGTTTACTACCATATTAAAAGAAGTATTTGAGTGTGGAGCACTACATGTCAATCACGATTAAAATGAACTTCGGATACAGTTGTAGTTGGAAGTGAACATAATATATGTGAATAAAAAGACCTAAAGATCAGTAAGCTGTTGTGAAACTGAGTTGCTACTAGAATTGAGGCATGGGTCATGTATTATTTGAACGAGTATTGATTTGTATCTGCTTACTGTGTGCAGTGAAGTTGTAAAATAACTATGCTATGAAATCTGTTTTGACCACTCACAAGTTTTTTTTTGTAAAATATGTTCTTATAATATGCAAGTCATGTATTTGCCACTAAAAATTGGGATTTACTGAATTTTGAGTAAACTACTGATATGTTGTTTCTTTTCTAGTTCAAACGTTTATCCTGTTGTGGTCGTGGCACATACTCCGGAAGCAATTCAGTTCGCTCTAGGCCTTACCGATGGCATTGTTTATATCATGATTGGAAGCTTGCAGTTTTTACTTCAACTTTTAGTTGAAAACCTGATATTTAGAATGCTATGAAGTTACGTGTATTACATATTTGTAATGATGTGATATATAGAGTTATGGATTATGTATATGTATTACAGGATTGAACACTTTTCTGGTACATTTGTACATTTGGATTATATGCATACATTGCTGTTCATATTTGCCTCTATTATTATACTGAAGCATTTTCCTAGATTTGCCTCTAATGTGATTTGGGGCATTTCTTAGAGTTGCCGCTTATTGTGTTTTGGGGCAGATCTCAAAGTGCCCCTAAAAGCTTGTTGGGGCAGATCTCAAACTGCCTCTCAAAACCTTTAGAGGCACATCTAAAAACCTTTAGAGGCATATCTCAAAGTGCCCCTAAAAACCTTTAGAGGCAAATCTCAAAATAGCCCTAAAAACTATTAGAGGCAAAATTTAAAGTGCCCCTAAAACCTTTAGAGGCAAATCTCAAAGTGCCCCTATTTCAATTAGGGACACAAACATCCAGGGCACTAGTGTCCCTAAAAGTAATTAGGGGCACTTTGGCTACATATTGGGGCACTTTAAAATGCCTCTAAATCTAGACCGTACAGTAGTGGCATGCGGAGGCGATGCTGGAGGCCCGGCGGCGGCGCGGCGTGTAGTTGCTGCTGGCAGCAGGACAGACCCGGTGGCGGCACGGCATCGATTTTCTGCTCGCAGTAGGACCCGACGGGGCCGGCGGCGGTGTGGCAGGGATTTGCTGCTCGCAGCACGCACTTAGTGATCATGCATGAACGAACTGAACTACTTACTACACGGTATACTTTGTATAGTACATACTGGACTACTGGAGTACATAGTATTTCCCACTAGAGCAGATCATCACCAACCCAGCATTCCACGACGACCGGAGCTCCAGCCATGCACTCTACCTCGCGACGGAACCGTGTCTGCTTCGCGGTGAACGCCTCCACCATCCGCCGGAATTCCTCCGTCCCGGCCCACCTGGCCACGTCCGTTGTCCGACTCCGAGAGCCAATTGCCAGCTGTTCTGGGGACGGCACGCGTTAGGACTTAGGATTCACCAACGCAGCACGGGCTCATCTTCTCGGACCTGCTTCACCGTGGCGCATGGGCCTTGTTGAAGACGACGCATGCATCAACGGCCGCCACCGGCTGCGGCAGCTTGACCAGGGCGCGGCGCATGAACCTTGTTGAAGATGACGCGTGCAGCAACGGCCCCCGCCGGCTGCGGCAACAACGCGGGCTGAAGAGGAGGCTGCTGGCGACGCGCACTGTGGCTGCGGCGGCAGACAACGCGCGAGGAGGACCAGCAGACAAGCGCCAGCAGGGCGAGGAGCTCCCTCACTCGCAGCATCTGGAACAGGAGGCGTAACTGCACCGCTGCTTCAGTGGAGGCCATGGCAGACATGCAAAGGTGGTGCTCGTCCTGAACAAAATAGGGGAGGAGCTGGGACGCGTGCGGGTAGCGTGTGTAGGCCCCAGGAGTAGGAAAAACCAGAGCGCGCAAGTACGAGGGGTTTATGTGCATGAGGTCACTACAAAGGACCGTGAGGTCGTCTCGCATTCCCAAGCTTATGGGTAGGCCAAGCAAAGCTCGACACGCCCATGCACACAACACCCACCTCATAGGCTCACGTTAGGCTTTCCAAGCCTGAGTGCTACACCTTCATGTGCACTTCAAACATATACGCACGGTGCACAGGGTACAAGGGTGGAATACAGATTCAATATCACAACATAACCATCTACGACACAAAAGATGGAAATAAAGTTTATATATAGCAACGCTCTACTGAGCAAGATCCAAATGACACGCAAAGGACACATGTCCCATCAGTACATCATACATAGAGGTAGCAAATAGTCTGAGTACAGACAAGATCCAAATTGGACTAAGAGTCCTGAAGATAACCAAGCGGTGTCCATAACCAACAAGCCACAGGCTGCTGCCTTAGGAGCGATCTGCTACTCAACGAAGTCGTTGTCCGTGAACTCGACAAAGTAGCCTCCAGCGAACTGCTCATCATCTGTCGTACATGTTTGTCGAAAAGCGGGTTCCGGAAAAAGAGGGAGAAAAACGAGGGTAAGTACCAATGGCACGTACTTGCGAGACAAGACCAGCTATGCTTGCTGGTGGGCGGTGTAAACTTCGCCCGGCTATATGTGGAGTTTAGCGGCAGCAAAGCAACTAACCAATAGAGACACGCTACAACATTCGTCTACTAGAGAAGGTGAGAGAGCGCATAATCTAGCAGTTCTATACTCTGCAAACAAAACCCAGCCAATGCGATCCCCCTTCGCCAAGAGGTACTGGCAAGGCACTCACACAGTTGACAATTTTATTCCATATCCGTTGTAGTAGTGCTACTTACTACGTAGATTATTAGCAAATTATTAGCGACAAGATTAGGTGTAAGTTGTTCTATGATCGAGTTAAACAGCTCCAAGTCGTCCATAACCGCGGACACGGCTTTCCGAAAAGATTTACCCTGCAGGGGTGCACTACTGTTCTCATACACGCATGCTCGAACCCGCATAGCAAGTGCGGAGTCTCACAACAAGACCGTTCCCAGATCTGCAAGAATGCCTAGGGGGGCCACCCGACTAAGCTACCCGTATCGAAGTTCGGCCGTACTCCGAAGCAGACTCAGGGTTTGCGCCGGCGGCTAGGCGTGCCAACCACACGCTTCGCTAAACGTCCCGCAAGGTACAGTACAGAATATAAACACCCGAAGGCAACAAGAAGTAAACACCCGAAGGCAACAGTAAGTAAAGCATGGCATACATGGCATAGGCAAATAAAACCAAGGTTGTGGCCCCCTTTTCATCAGACTTGATAAATGGTAATGGGTGATGGGGGGTCCCGATAAAACCTCCCACGAGTGGTTAGCGCGCTCAGTCTTAGAACAGATAACAAGAACTCGGGTCCTAGGGGACACAAGCGAGATAAAAATCCGATGCTTTCGCAAAGGGGCTCACCGATGCCTCTGCAATGTTATTATCCCTTATCAATTTTAGTTGTAGCAAAAGTTATCAACATCATTTTCAAAAGGTGTTACATGTGTCAACTTCCCAACAAGATATCCCAAATATTTCGAGATATCAACAAGACCCTAAACTCGCCTACGACTCGCAAAGCTGGCAAACAACAAACATCAGGTAGGGCAAGGAGGTGTAACTCGGATCATATAGGGTAACAGGTGGAATAGGACACGTGACACAACAGAATCGCAACATAGGGATAGCAATAGATCAAAAGAGCAAGAAAATGTAAAATAGGTGAAGGGGTGGGCTCGCCTGTCAGATCAGGGGTAGAAGCACAGACACGATCCTCCTGGGGGTGCTCGTACTCCTGCTCGAACTGCTCTGCGTCGGTGTCTACTCGAGAAGAACCAAATAGCACATACAAGGAAAGTAATAGCACAAATCAATACAAGTATGCAATGCGCAATATGACGCATGATGACATGGCAAAATGATATGTGCAAGGTTTCATGTATAGCAAATTAAGTGGGGTGCTTTAATTCACATGAAATGATAAGCACCCTCACATATTCTTTTAGTTCAATTTGCAAAATTTAATTTGGACAATCAGAGATGATGTCAATGATGCATGATATGATGATAACTGGATTCCTCATATTTTTCTGATGCATTTAGATATAAAATTTATTGAAATTGGAATTATAGTATTAAAGATATGAATTATGCAATATTTATCAATTTAATTCAGATTTGAAAAGTGGTCAAATTTAGTTGTTCAAAAGTTAAAGCAAACTTTGTATTTGGAAAGTACATGTGATGTTGTTCAAAATGGATATAAGGTTTGTCAAATTTGGATTTGTATAAGTGAGGTATTAAAACTTTTGAAAACAATGCAGGGAGTAAAAATAGAAAACTGAAAACTTGAGATGGTGGGATATATGCGACCACTGCACCTTGAGGAACTTGACAGAGTTGTTGCGAGTTCGACATTCAGCTTCATCAAGAATCCGAACGGGATGCTCTTTGTAGGAGAGGTCTTCTTGGAGGTCAATGGACTCGTGATCAACTGCACGGTCTGGATCTTTGAAGCACTTCTTGAGCTGTGACACGTGGAAGACATCGTGCACTTTGGAGAGCTTCTCAGGAAGTTCAAGGAGATAAGCGACTTCACCACGCTTTGCTAGAACTTTGAAGGGACCAATGTATCTTGGTGCCAGCTTGCCTTTGATACCAAAGCGATGAGTGCCCCTCATAGGAGTAACACGAAGGTAGGCTTGATCACCAGGATGATATAACATATCACGGTGCTTGCTATCATAGTAGCTTTTCTGCCGAGATTGTGCTATCTTCAGATTGTCACGAATGATTCGCACCTTTTCTTCAGCCTCGTTGATGACATCGGGGCCAAAGATTTGCCTTTCACCGGTTTCAGACCAGTTTAGAGGTGTTCTGCATTTGCGACCATAGAGAGCTTCGAAAGGTGCCATGCCCAAACTGGCTTGATAGCTGTTGTTGTAAGAGAACTCAGCGAATGGAAGGCATTCTTCCCATTTCATGCCGAAGGAGATAACACAGGCACGGAGCATGTCCTCGAGAATCTGATTGACTCTTTCGACTTGCCCACTCGTTTGCGGATGATAAGCTGTACTGAAGAGCAGATTAGTTCCCATAGCTTTCTGAAAGCTAGCCCAAAATCTGGAAGTGAAGATACTTCCGTGATCAGAGCTTATTTCCAAGGAAACACCATGAAGAGAGACGATCTTTGCAGTGTAGAGCTCAGCCAACTGACTAGCAGATATTGTTTCTTTGACAGGAAGGAAGTGAGCAACCTTGGAAAGACGGTCGATCACCACGAAGATAGAATCATTGCCTTTGCGAGATTTTGGAAAACCAGTTACGAAGTCCATCTCAATCTTATCCCATTTCCACTCAGGAATTTTCAGGGGTTGGAGGACACCGGCAGGTCTCTGATGTTCTGCTTTGACACGGCGACAGGCATCACATTCCGAGACATAGCGAGCAACATCCCTTTTCATCCTAGTCCACCAATAGGTAGACTTGATATCGAGATACATCTTTGTGCTGCCAGGATGGATAGAAAGAGGAGTGTCGTGAGCTTCTTTGAGAATGAGGTTTCTCAGAGCTGGATCGTTCGGAACAACAAAACGACCTTGGAAGAACAGAGTTCCTTGATCGTCGATAGAGAAGGACTTGTACTTGGGCTTGTGCATATTCTCTTTGATGTTTTTGCTGCAAATATCTCGCAACTGTACTTTTCGGATCTTATCTTCAAGAGTCTGCGTGATCACCAAGTTTGCAAGGTAGCCTTGGGGAACGAGCTCAAGATTCAATTTCCTGAATTCTTCATAAAGAGCAGGTTGACTTTCTTGAATCATGAGGTTGTCGCAATAGGATTTACGACTAAGGGCGTCAGCCATGACATTAGCTTTGCCTGGAGTGTAGCTGATAGACAGATCAAAGTCCTTGATGGTTTCCATCCATCTCGTTTGACGGAGGTTCAAGTTGGGTTGTGTGAAGATGTATTTGAGGCTCTTGTGGTCGGTGAAGATCTCACATTTGTTGCCCAACAAGTATTGGCGCCATGTTATTAAAGCATGTAACACGGCTGCAAGCTCGAGATCATGTGTGGGATAGTTGAGTTCATGCTTTTTCAACTGACGAGAAGCATACGCCACAACTTGACGTTCTTGCATGAGGACAGCGCCTAGCCCATGAAGAGAGGCATCACACAAAATCTGGAAAGGTTTAGAAGTATCTGGAAGAACAAGGACAGGTGTGGAAGTGAGCTTCTGCTTGAGGAGGTCAAAGCTTTCTTGACATTGAGGAGACCAAAGGAACTTCTTGTCTTTCTTCAGGAGATCGGTAAGAGGCTTGGCGATCTTGGAGAAATTCTCAACGAAGCGGCGGCAGTAACTTGCCAAACCGAGGAAACTTCTCACTTGCTTGACATTCTTCGGAGGAAGCCATTCAACGATTGCCTTGACGGTTTCAGGATTGACAGCAATGCCTTTTCCGGAAATGACATGGCCAAGATAGACGACTTGAGGAAGCCAGAATTCACATTTGGAGAACTTGGCATAAAGACGATGTTCACGAAGCTTCAGGAGGATGAGGCGAAGATGCTCTTCATGCTCCTCATTGGACTTGGAGTAGATAAGGATATCATCGAGATAGACTACCACAAACTTGTCGAGGTACTCCATGAAAATGTAGTTCATCAACCGAGAGAAAGTGGCAGGAGCATTTGTGAGACCAAAAGACATGACGGTGTATTCATAGAGGCCATAACGAGTTTTGAAGGCTGTCTTGGGTACATCCTCTTTGCGGATTTTGATTTGGTGATAACCGCTTCTCAAATCCATCTTAGAGAACACAGTTGCACCGGCAAGCTGATCAAAGAGCTCATTGATGCGAGGAAGAGGATATGTATTCTTGATCGTTTTCTCATTGAGAGGGCGGTAGTCAACCACCAATCGATCAGTTTTATCCTTTTTCTTGACGAAGATGGTAGGACATCCCCAAGGAGAAGTGCTTGGCTGAATGAAACCAAGTTTTTGCAACTCGTCAAGCTGCTTCTTGAGTTCAGCCAACTCATTGGGGCCCATTTTGTATGGTCGCTTTGAGATAGGAGCTGTTCCAGGCTCTAGTTCAATGACGAACTCAACAGCCCTGTCAGGTGGCATACCTGGAAGTTCTTCAGGAAAGACGTCAGGAAAGTCGCAAACCACCGGTATAGACTCAAGCTCCGGAAGAGAACTAGGATTCAAAGCAAAGAGCTGAACGGAAGGTGTCTGAGAAGGTGTATAGGTCAAGGTTCCTGACGAAGTAGGAAGGGAAACTGAATGCTCAGCGCAATCAATGACAACTTTGTTGGCCTTCAACCAATCCATGCCAAGGATGACATTAATGCCAGAGTTTCGAAGGAGTATGAGAGAAGCCTCGAACAAATGGTTCCCAATCTGAATTTGGTTACCATGGCTTATCTTCGAAGATATCATTTGTCCTCCGGGAGAGTGAACCACGAGATTAGATGGCAAGATCTCTTGTACTAACCCATGTGTAAGGGTTGGAGAGGGCTGGTGCTGCTGATGCTTAAGAGGGGGAGGAGCTGAGCCGGTGGATGAGGGAGAGGGAAACGTGGAGGAAGGAGCTTGCTACATTGCCTGATATAGGAGTGTCTCCTCACGTGTAAAGGTAGGAGAGAGATGATGCATGGCTATATTTGGTGTAGGGGAAGGTTGGGCCGGGTGTAGAGTTGAGCTGGGCTTGGTGATGAGTGGAGCTGGCCGGGTGAGGAAAGAAGGGAGCTAGGCTTGGCTTGCTTCGCTAGGGTTAGATTAGGGTTTAGGTTAGTTTTTCCTTTATTTATTTTTCTGTTTTTAGTTTTTTTTTCTTCTTCTTTTCAAATAACTTTCTGAATTTTTGAGAAGAGAAAGAATTTGAAATGAAACTGCATTTTGAATTCAGGGAAGAACTCAAGCTTTGTATACCAACATGGTAGGCTTGAGAAATAAAAGAGGGAAAAGAATAAAGGGAGAGGCATAGAGAGTATAAAAGGATAAGAAATATTTGGTACTCAAATATTTGGCAATCCCTAATGGGCTCAACCATTGGAGAACCATCTCAAAGGAATAAAATAGGTGCATTGCAAAAATAGAAAGAGAGGGGAGGTAGGTTTATAGTAACCATATAAGAATTTTGGCATGACCTATTTGAAATATAGATAAAGTAGAGGGATAGGTTTGGCTTGTTAGCTTTTCTTGGAACATCACAAGAGGAAGGGGATGAACCAAGGGAGGGGAAGAAGAAGAACAACAAGCAAACAAAAGCAAAGCCAAAACCAACTGCAATTTTATAAAAGCCAAAGGTGATAATATGCATGAATGCAACATGATGAGATGATGACAATGCAAGAAAGGTAAAAGGGACTAAGGTGTTACTCTTGGGATGTTACAGCGTGGATGCGAAGGGGGGCGATGCGGGCGAGTGGCGCTCGGCTGGAAGGAGAGGAGCGCCGGAGGCGGGAGGAGCTGGGCGGCGAGGCGAGCAGGGCCGGTCGCCCTATATAGGTTGAGGGAGGCAGTTCCTGGAAGAGATAGAGATCGAGGGGATTAAAAAAATAAAGAATAAAAAATGTGGTACTGACAAGTGGAACCCATGTCCATTTCAGCTCCTCCGTCAAGCCACGTCATCACTGACACTGGGGCCATAAAGGTTAAAACGCTGTCGCCTGAAGTTTTGCGCGATTTGTTGTTGGCTGCCCCAGGAATGGTACTGGCATGAAAAAATTAGCAAAAACGGTACTGACCTGTCGAATGCGTCTCAAATGTGGTAGGTCCTTGTAATTTACTCTCTCAATACTGTGACCAAGTCATCAACATACAGAACTCCCCCACCCCCATTGATCACTCGCTAGTACCCCCAGACCTACTTGCAACTAGAAAAAAAATAGTCTGCCAGTTTTTCTAGGGTTTTGACTTCGCTCCTATGACAGGCGACTCTGGGAAACCGTGGCTACTTTTGGTGATCCGGAGCTCTCCTTGGGGTGCATCTGATCGTGATCTTGGTCCGGCGATCCTTGTGCTCTCTCTCCGCTCCCGTGTCTCCCCTAGTTTTCTATCTCCCTCGTGTTCGGGGTGATTTAGGGGCAAAACCTAGTTTTGCTGCCCACCCTTGGCGTGGGCGGATTTGGATCTCTGGTTGGTGACTATGGCGGGTGATCGGAGCACGGCGGATGGGATCGGACTGAATACTGGGTCGGTCAATGGATCGGCATCAGCGAGCGATGCGGCGGCGGCCGCAGCTCGTGGCAAATCTCATGCTGGGGTGGATCTACCGGAGTCCAGCGCCACTGAAGGTGTTGCGACGATGATGGGCCGCCTCCGGCTTACGGCGAAGGAGTCAAAAACCTTTGTTCTGGCGGATGATATCGCGGAAGATTACAGTTGCCCGGAGTGGGGATGATATCGCGGAAGATTACAGGCTTAATGATAGACGATCAAGGCTATCATTAAGCCTGCATGGGGGAATCCTAAGGGAATGAAGGTGCGTTCGTTGGGTCCGAACATTTTTCTTGCAGAGCTGTCATCGAAGATAGATATCCAGCGTATTATGAATGGATCTCCTTGGGTTGTTGGAAAGAATGCTATCCTGCTTAAGGAATTCGATCCAAGAGTTGATCCTGCTGATGTTGTTTTCGATCGACTGCTGCTAGGGGTGAGAATTTACAAGCTACCCTATTGACAAGGTATTAACTTGGCAATGCCTACAGATTGTAGACTAGGGTTTTAGCGGAAGTAGAGGGCAAGTAGATCTCGAGGGTTTCAGCCGGAAAAGTACTCGACTGCTAAGAAAACTAGGGTTATGTTGACAATGAATCGATCCTTTCTTTGTCCCTCGACTCCCCCTTATATAGGAGGCGGAGCCGAGGGTTTCGTGACGTACAAGTTACAAAGTCCGGGAGACTCTTTGAGTTCGACCCGTAGTAGTTACAAGTCTTTATTTCTAATACAACTCTATGTGTTCCAAAATACACAACTGGGCTTCCAGGCTTCATAAACTTCGGGTCGTGGGCCTTCAGCAAACCCCGGGTACCTTCTTCGGCAGGCCCATTGGGGATGCCTATGTCACTAGCCCCTGAGATTTTTCTTGAATCGAAGAATCAGGGAAAATCTCCATCATTACAAGAACACATAATCTTTTCGAATCATTTTATAACAGCCATATGTTGTACAGGGATAATGGTAGTTGGGGCTGGTTCATCTGACGGATCAGGTACCAGTTAACTGCTCTCGTGGCAATCCGCAAAAACCTACTTCAAGATCAAGTCCCTGGACATGATCTCGGGATACTGGTGTAAGTTCGACATGTGCCGCTTAAGGTCTTACCATATGCCGAACCCCAGTTTATGTTTTATCGGGTACCTAACGCGTCCGTTAGGATTTTTCTTCGTATCTGTTGATACGGAAAAAGTAGCAAAGCGCCGTCAGAGGCGGTGCCACACCGCACAGGACAGATCCTGGGGACTTACCTTCGCAATGTTTAGCGGCATTCAGAGATTAGATCGCGACTGAGGCGCTCTGAGAATATATTGTCGAGTGCCTTTTTCGGCTGCTGGAATAGCACATTTTTTTGAGTCAACGGATGACTTATATTTTTTATCTTGTCTTCCCGATGGGAGTATATGAAGAGTTATTTTGATAACTAAGAATATACTCGCCAAGATTTCTTTCAATTTCATCGGGCACGCGAACAGCGTTCCCGATGGGAGTAGCCCCCGAGGCTACAGCCAAGTGCTTGTACTTGGTTGTAGGCTCACCGTTTTAGCACCTGTGTCGCTATATTGTCATTTCTTCTGCTTGTCTTATCTTTATCGGGTGCGCGACCAGCGCTCCCGATGGGAGTAGCCCCCGAGGCTACAAACAAGTATTTATACTTGGTTGTAGGCTCAAGTTGCAATACTTCTTCTCTCGACGCCTTCATAAATCTCGGGTGCGCGACCAGCGCTCCCGATGGGAGTAGCCCCCGAGCATATGAACAAATGCTTGTATTTGATCATAGGCTCTCGGAGATATCATCAATCCCTCTCTGTCGCCAATCTTCAAAACAGATATGTGGAGCACAGTCGAAATTTCTCTCTTTTAAAGTGACATCAGTGCTGACGATAGCCACGACCACTGTATCGGGAAAACGCGAGCCCTGTCCTGTCCCTGACTTGTGGGTCCAAAAACCTGCGATCTGTGACACGTTTCGCAAGTGGGGGACACACGTCCTCCGCTTTTTCTGGCGCGCGCACTGTAGCGCCTGTCCAGTTCCGTCGCAGTAAAAAGACTTTACTGCCCATTGAGACACGTGTAAATCATCAGATCCATTCCCTCTGCATCCAACGATGCGTCGATTCGTAGGTTTGCTATAAAGGGTCTTCTTCTTCCTCCGGCTATCCCTTCGCTGCGCCGCACTCAAATCCCCTCTGCAAAATCTCCACTGCAACCAAAAACTCCTGCGCTCAAACACACCCCTATTCTCTCCAGCGCCATTGTTGATGCCACCGCGGTCAAGGCTCTCCAAGCACACTTCCCCAATGGCGACAGAAGACCTGAGGCTGTCCGAGTGGGAGAGATCCAAGATCTCCAATCAAGATGCGAACCTGCTCAAGAAGCTCGGGTTCATGAAGAAGGCGAACCTTTGGCATGCGTCACAGGTACGCACTATGTCCTTTGCATCTTCTATTGTACTCAACCAGTAAAATCCTGCTCTGAAAACCTTTGCAGCTATAGCTCGACTGCTTGCGTGGTGTCCACATACTCCCTCGTGCACATCCTTCAAGATAACTCTGCCTTCTTCAGGTGTAACGCATCGCTGCAATACTCCCGAGATACTTCGCTTGTATAACTCTCCTTTGATCACAGTAAAAGCTTTGGACCGTCGAATAACTCGCCTTGCTTCCACCGGATCTTCGGGTATTTCTTTTCTTAGGATGTATGCTATGTAGACCTGCATCCAAGGAACTTGCACTACCATCACCTCATGTGATTCCTCTTCATCTCCCGATGTATTTACTTCTGATGTTGCTGGAGCCCCCGAGTCTTTCTCAAGCCTCTCCTTTTTCTTTGGTTGTTTCTTCACCTTAGTTGATCTCTCACTTATCTCCTCCCAAAATACACCAGGTGGTACTGCCAAACACTGCGACCCGATGTTCGCCAAAACGTCGGCTTCATCGTTGCTGAGTCTGCTAATATGATTCACTTCGCACCCATCAAAGAGTTTCTCGAGTTCGTTGTATACCTCCTTGTATGCTATCATGCTATCATTTACTGCGTCACACTGGTTCATCACCTGTTGAGCCACCAGTTGAGAGTCGCCGAATATTTTTAGTCGGGTTGCGCCGCAAGCTTTCGCCATCTTCATCCCGTGTATGAGTGCCTCATACTCCGCCTCGTTATTAGACGCGTTAGGGAACGTCATCCGCAATACATACTTCAGCTTGTCTCCTCGAGGTGAAACTAGTATCACGCCTGCTCCAGCTCCTTCTAGCCTTTTGGACCCGTCGAAGTTCATGGTCCAGGTTCTCGACAAATCTGGGGGTCCCGTATTTTGCAGCTCCATCCATTCTGCGACAAAGTCTGGTAAGATTTGCGACTTTATTGCTTTTCTTTTTTCATACGTGATGTCCCGAGGGGAAAGTTCTATTCCCTAAAGGGAGACACGACCCGTAGCCTCTGGGTCGTTTAATATATTTGATAAAGGCGCCTCGTTGACCACTACTATCGGATGCGCCGAAAAATAGTGTCGCAACTTTCTTGCAGTTGTAAACACTCCATATGCCAACTTCTGATAATGTGGGTAGCGCTGTTTTGAAGGCGATAAAACTTCACTGATGAAATATACCGGCCTCTGAACTCCATGAAATTTCCCTTCTTCTTCTCTCTCAACCACAAGTGCCGTGCTGACCACCTGCGGCGTGGCTGCAATATATAACAAGAGAGGTTCCTTTTCCTTTGGCGCCACCAATATTGGAGGTATCGAGATTGTGCGCTTGAGGTCCTCAAAAGCTCTATCTGCTTCCTCGTTCCACTTGAACTTTTCTCCTTGTTTAATCAAGGCGTAAAATGGCAACGCCTTTTCTCCCAGCCTGGCGACGAATCTGCTTAAAGCCGCGACTCGCCCAGTTAGCTGATGTATTTCCTTTAGCTTGGTTGGCTTCCGCATTGTTACTATAGCTTGAATTTTCTCTGGGTTAGCCTCAATTCCTCTTGCTGACACCAGAAACCCGAGAAGTTCTCCTGCAGGGACGCCAAAAGAACACTTCGTCGGGTTCAGCTTGAGGCGAAACTTATCGAGATTGTCGAAAGTTTCTTTGAGGTCATCAATCAAAGTTGAACCCTGCTTTGTTGTAATGACGACATCGTCGATGTATACTTGAACGTTTTTGCCAATCTGCGTGGCGAGACACTTCTGCATCATCCGCTGATATGTTGCTCCCGCGTTTTTTAACCCGAAAGGCATTGTTTTATAGCAGAACACGCCATAGGGTGTTATGAAAGCTGTTTTGACTTCATCTTCTTCTTTTAATCGGATCTGGTTATAGCCAGAATAAGCGTCCAGGAAGGAAAGACGTTCACAGCCTGCCGTGGAATCGATAATTTGATCGATCCTCGGGAGGGGAAAGTGATCCTTTGGACAATGTTTATTGAGACACGTGAAGTCGACGCACATGCGAAGGACCTCCATGTTTTTCTTCGGGACCAGCACTGGGTTAGCTACCCACGTGGCTTCTGTATGTAATTCTTTGATGAATCCAGCTTCTCTAAGTCGATTAATTTCTGACAGCATTGCTTTGCGATTTGGTTCCGAAAAACACCGCAAAGGTTGTCTGATTGGCCTAGCCAATGGGTCCACGTTAAGGGGGTGCTCGGCAAGTTCCCTGGGTACTCCTGGCATGTCAGCTGGACACCATGCGAAGATTTCCCAGCGCTCACGGAGGAACTCGACGAGCGCGCTTTCCTATGCGAGGTCCATGTTTGTGGCGATAGCTGTCGTTTTCTTGGGATCTGTCGGGTGTATCTGCACTTCCTTCGAGTTCTTCGTGGTATCAAAGGTTGGTTCTTTGAGCGGCCTCCCTCCATCTGGCAACACGTCGTAGTCAGTTGTCAGCTTTGACGCCATATAATCTGCTTGCATCCCGAAAGTTTCTGACAGCCGATGAAAATCCTTGTCGCACTTATCCGCTAGTGCGAAACTTCCTTTTACTGTGATCGGACCCTTAGGTCCAGGGAGCCTCCACAACAAGTATGTGTAGTGTGGTACTGCCATAAACCTGGCATACGCCGGTCGCCCTAGCAGAGCATGATACTGTGACGGGAAATCCACGACTTCAAACTCCAGCTTCTCTCTTTTGTAATTCTCTGGGGTTCCAAACTGAACGTCGAGACTTATCTTTCCCAATGGATAACTTGGCTTGTCTGGTGTAATACCATGAAAACGCGTGTCGGTTGGTGTTAGATTCGCCAAGGATATATTCATCTTCCTCAAGGTATCTGCATACATGAGGTTCAAGCTGCTGCCTCCATCTATGAATACTCGTGAAACGTCGAATCCTGCAATCACCGCCGGCAGGATCAAAGCCGATTGCCCTGGTCGAGGGACTTGCTGCGGGTGATCCGCTATAGTGAAGCCAATGTCCTGTCCCGACCAATTCAGGTACTCAACCGTTGGAGGAGGCATTTTTTCAGCCATAAAAACTTGTCGAGAAATTACTTTCTGAGCTCTATTGGATGGCCTGCCCTTCTGAATCATCGAGATCTCCCCATTGGTGTTGATATAAGGACCATTCATTGGCGCTGCCGCTATTTGCAACTGGTGTCGATTTTCGTCCGTGATTGCGGGAGGGGGTGGGAGATGAACCTCACTCCTTGGCCCCTGGGGGTTTCTATTTGCTGCCTGTGTATTGACATGCCCTGCGTACCTATTCAGTACTTGGAAAGTACGACATGACCCTCTGATGAATGTGGACAGAGGCACCCCGTTAGCTGCGATGCTTGGTGAGGTGGATCGCCTGGATGTTGATGAGAATGGACGAGCCTGGGGTAGTTATCTCCGAGCTCGGGTGCATGTGGACATTACTGAGCCGCTTATGCGTTGGGTCGGTGTGGAATCGTTGACTCTTAATAGGACTGTATTTTACGAGGTCAAATACGAGAAGCTGCCTATGTACTGTTTCTCCTGCGGTATGTTGGGCCACTCCTCTATAGTGTGTGCCGATCCTGCAGAAAGAGATGAGGAGGGCAAACTACCGTGGCACAGTGACAGAGTGTGTGTTCCTGATGTGAGAAGGAAGAAGGAGTCAGCTCAGTTTTCTGAACATTCACAGGCCACCAAATCGTCTAGGAACGATGCTAGTGCTGATTCTGCAGTACAAACTACTACTTTAGTGGATGGTAGGATGCATAAGGGAGGTACGGGAGAGGTCACATTACCGATCAAGCAGAGGACCCGTAATCGTACTCATGCTGCCCCACGAAAGAAACTGAATGATCAAAATGTGGGGGGAAGCAATTCTGGCCAGTCCCCAACCAAACCAGGATCAAAGAGGAAGAACAAGCAAGTGTATCGAGTTCCAACCCAGGATGCTGTTGAGGGGGCCCTGGTTCCTTTAGGCGAGCCGAGCAACTTGGGTTTGGGAGAGCATCACGTTCTGGAGGCTCCGGAGGTGGCCTCGGACCGTCTGAACAAGAAGCAAAAAACAGTGTTACCAGGATCGGCGGATCTGGCAGCGGCTGCTGAGCAGCCCCACCCAACGCAATGATTCTACTCTGCTGGAATTGTCGCGGACTTGGGTCAGACGCGACAGTAGGTGAACTGCGTTGGCTTGTGACAACGTATCGACCCTCCTTCCTCTTTCTTTCGGAGACGAAGATGAAGGATAAACGAGCCCGTAACTTTATGTGGAGCTTAGGCTACACGGGCAGTCTCGCGGTTAGCTGTGAGGGCCTCAGTGGAGGTCTTGCACTTTTCTGGCTACAACCGTTCCAGGTGGCACTTAAAGGACTCAATTATCACTGCATCGACGTCGTTATCTCGTCACCCTCTTGTGCTCCATGGCGCGCCTCTTTCGTCTATGGGGAGCCTTGCAGGGACAAATGACATGAATTTTGGAGTCTGCTGAGACGGTTGCGGAGTCAATGGGAAGGACCCTTGATTGCATGTGGGGATTTTAACGAAACGTTACACCAACATGAGCATGCTGGTTTCCGGGAGAGGGCAGAATCTCAGATGATACTTTTTAAAGACTGTCTCTCTGATTGTGGTCTAACAGATTTGGGTTTTTCGGGCCCTTGTTTCACCTGCTCAAATCAACAAGAAGGTGACAATTTGGTTCGTGTTCGTCTAGACAGGGCAGTAGCTAATGGATCCTTCCTTGCTGAATATGATGACTGCACTGTAGAGAATGTCATTACTACAACCTCTGATCACTTTGCTATTTTAGTTAAGCTTCAGAGTTTTGCAGTTCCAGAGAATAGGAAACCGGTTCAAACTGGTTTTCGTTTTGAAGCAACTTGGCTGCGCGCTCCTGACTATCGTGAGACAGTGGAGCATGCCTAGGCTGATTCTTCGGTTGGGCCGCGGTCCTTACAGTCCACCTGGGACAGATTACAGTCAGTGGCAGGAACGTTACAGCAATGGAGCTTCGCTAGTTTCGGTTCCGTTCGTCGGGAGATAAAGAAGCTCGAGAGATAAATTCGGAGTATTCGCTTATCCCCGTGGCGAAGTGATGGCAACGTTGTTGCTAGGAAGTTAGAGAAAAGGCTCTATGAATTGTTCGATAGAGAAGAGGTTATGGCGCGACAACGGTCCCATGTTGCTTGGCTGCATGAAGGAGACAGAAACACCTCGTTCTTCCATGCTAGAGCGTCGGCTCGGCGATGCACGAACAAAATCAAAGCTTTGGTGCGGGAGGATGGCTAGAAGTGTGAGGACATGCATGAAATCAAGCAAATGGCTGAGGGTTTCTTGGCAAATTTATTCACCTCTGAACCATGTGACCCGGTGGCTGTCTTAGATGCTATCCCATGTAAGGTGACCGAGGACATGAATTCTGACCTCACTAAACCATACACGGACACTGAGATTAAAACAACCTTGTTCCAAATGGGACCCACAAAAGCTCCTGGCCCGGATGGCTTGCCGGCGCTCTTTTATCAAACGCATTGGGCAGTTCTGAAAGATGATATATGCTCTGCTGTCAGGGGTTTTTTGATGGGCGAAAATATTCCAGAGGGTTTCTGTGACTCGGTGATCGTGCTTATTCCTAAGGTATCGAATCCAGACCACTTAAAATTGTTTCGCCCTATCAGTCTTTGTAATGTTTTGTACAAGATTGCATCAAAGGTGTTGGCTAACCGTTTGAAAGCGATTTTACCAGTGGTGATATCAGACCACCAAAGTGCCTTTGTCCCGGGTAGGTTAATCACTGATAATGCATTGATTGCATATGAGTGTTTGCATACTATTCGCAAACAAAAAGCAAAGCGGCCTTATTTTGCTCTCAAGATTGATATGATGAAGGCCTATGATCGTGTAGAATGGGGATATCTACACGGCTGTTTGGAGAGGTTGGGTTTTGCCCAGGGATGGATCAGCTCTGTCATGCGGTGTGTGACCAATGTCAGGTATAATGGGGAGCTTACTTCACCCGTTGTTCCATCTAGGGGAATTCGCCAAGGGGACCCAATCAGTCTCTATCTTTTTCTTCTTTGTACTGAAGGTTTATCAAGCTTGTTACTTCCGAAGGAGAATAGTGGGGAGCTTCAGGGGGTCCGCAATGGTCGAGAGGGGCCTCCGATATCACACCTTCTATTTGCAGATGACAGTATTTTCTTTGCAAGGAGTGATGCTAAGAGTGTGCAAGCTTTGAAGGAAACTTTGGAGGTTTACTGTCATGGTTCAGGCCAGAAAATAAATATGGACAAATCCTTGGTTTTTTTCGGATTGCACTATGACGCTCAGGTGAAGGGGAATGTAGTGAACCGGCTGGGTGTTGTCAATGAGGTGCTACAGGACACTTACTTGGGTATGCCGACGTGTGTTGGTAGGTCACCCACGAGCTCTTTCAAACCAATTCTTGAACGAGCGTGGAAGTGTATGAATGGCTAGTCAGATCGTCCTATGTCGAGGGCGGGAAAGGAGACCTTTCTCAAGGCTGTTATACAAGCGATACCAACGTTTATGATGAGCTGTTTTCAAATTCCTGTATCCACGTGTGAATCACTCCGCAAAGCCATTGCGGATCACTGGTGGGGTATTGAGGATGGGAGAAAGAAGATGCATTGGCGCAGCTGGGAATGGCTGTGTGCTCCGAAGGCCTTGGGTGGCATGGGTTTTCGCGACCTTGTCCTCTTCAATCAGGCAATGCTCGGGCGCCAAGCATGGAGATTACTCACGGAACCAGATTCTTTGTGTGCCAGGGTTCTTAAAGGGCGGTATTTCCCACATTGCGATTTTTGGGAGGCATCTACGCCCAGATCATCCTCCTTTACTTGGAGGAGCATTTGTCATGGCATGTTGTTGGTTAAGAAGGGGGTCCGATGGAGTGTTGGTGATGGAAATAAAATTAATCTCAAGTCTGACTATTGGATCCCAAACATGAGACCTGAGGTTCTGCGGTTCTGTGCTCCAGTTCCTGATGACGCGACGGTGTCTTTCCTCTTATCAGACGACCTTCGCGCATGGAGTGGGGAGACGGTCCGTGCAGTTTTTGACGAGGAGGTTGCCAATGCAGTGTTGCAGATACCTATCAGTAGGCGAGGAGGAAGTGATTTCCTCTCATGGCCTCTGACGAAGTTTGGCGATTATTCCGTGAGGTCAGCATATCAACTGGCAAGGACAGAAAATTTCTTTGTCGACCGTAGCAGGGCAGGAGGAGGTGCGGCCTCGACCCTGCAAGATGACAGCGTGCACTGGAAGAAGCTCTGGGCGATTAAAGCACCCGGGAAAATGAAGATCCACTTATGGCGCTTTGCTCATGACTGTCTCCCAACAGGTGCCCAACTAGTTCATCGACATATACCTGCCACCGGGCTCTGTGGGGTATGCGGTAGGGAGGAAACAGTGGAGCACTGTTTTTTGAATTGTCAATATGCAAAGGAGTTCTGGAGAGGAATTAAATCAAAGTTTCCTATCAACCTCAACCGCAAGTCTTTTATTAATCCGAAGACATGGCTCTTTGAGTTTCTGTCGAATGCGACAGAGTTGCAGCGAATGGTTTTTGCTACTGGTGTTTGGCACCTTTGGGCATATCGGAATGGCTTGAGAAATGGAGAACCTTGTCGACATCCAAACAGCCTAGCCGATCAGTGTACTGCTTATGTCGAGATGCTAGAGGCGCAGTTCTTCAAACCAACAAATTCCACTAGGCGTGAGACCTCCAATGTTCCACGTTGGTCTCCGCCGCCGGAAGGAGTGGTTCAAATTTTTTCAGATGCGGCTCTCTTCTCTCCTTCACGCAAAATGGGGATTGGCGTTGTGATCCGAAGCCACCATGGGGAATGTTTGTTGTCTTGCAGCGAGCTCTTGGAGGAGGTCACAATGCCAGAGATTGCTGAAGCAATGGCACTTCGCCGAGCTTTATCCCTTGCAAGCGAGGAAGGTTTTGACAAAATCATAGTGGCATCGGATTGCCTGTCTTTAATGATTCTACGGTTGATCCAAGTCAAGTTGGGGTGCTGGTTCAAGATATCAAGGCTCTCTCTTCAAAGTTTGTATCTGTGAATTTTATTCATGTCTTTCGTCAGTGTAATGTTGCGGCACATACTTTAGCTCGCTCTGCGGAGCAGTTTATTTCTTTCGTTGTTAGGAACTCTATTCCGGATTGCATCCGGCAAACTATTTGTAATGGTTTATCATAATCAATAAAGTGCTGTGTTTCTCTCTCAAAAAAAAAGACCTACTTGCAACTTTCCCTCCCGCACGATCAATTCTGAGGCGAGAAGCAGTCGAGAACAGCACACCAGAAATGTTAGTTGACTGGGCACATCGTTTTAGGACACAAAAAGCGCCCCAAAAACGCCGTGCAAAGGAAAACCTTCCTTCATGCCAAATTACAGGAACTCAAACGACATGCTCTGCGTTCATCGTATAATTCTCATCACATTGCTGTCGAGAGCTATCAGGTAACGTCATAATTCATACAGAGAATTTCATGATCGACATGCTAAAACCTGAAACTTCATAATCATGTTGGCTATATCAATTCACTGCAATTCAGCAGCCACCCAAATTGAAGTTCAAAATCTGTCTCCTGCGTGATCAGTTGTCGGAGGTGGTAAACATTCGGGAATAACACACCAGAACTGCTACTGAACAAAGCATCGTTGTTTTAGGACACGAGAAGCGCCGCAATGGTAGGAAGCCAGCACATCATATGTTATACTGGACTAGAACCATTTATTCATAAGGTGGCTCGAGGTTGGTCCTTCTGTTTAAAGAAGATTCAGGCTACTGTAGTTTCAAGCTCACACCATCCTATACAGAAAACGTCATTATGCTAAAATATGCCAGTTCACTGCAATCCCACTAGATGATTGATCTCACTCATGTCACCAAGTAATCAGGATATAGAGCTCCCACCTACTAATTCTGACACAAGAGACACAGCTAGACAACCCCAACCCAACTTCATCTCCTGCATGCTCAATTTGCAGAAGCGAAAAAGAATAGTCACCACAGCAGAGGTTTAAATTGGCAAGACACAGCGTTTAGGACACGATAAGCAGCACAGTGGTAGGGAAGCAAGCACATCATATGTTCCATTCGACAGAGCACATCAGCGCAGAGGAAACCTTCCTCAATGTCAAATTACAAGAACTCATGAAGTGGGATGCTCTGCATATTAGATGTCACTATTACTATTCTACTAGTATTTCATTGCTGTTGAAACTTGAAAGCCATCAAAGAAATAAACAAGGGACGCTCCAGTTATCATTCATCATAAATCATACAGAGAACTTGAAGAGTGACATGCTAGTGCATCAATAGAGTAGCCTGAAACTTCATAAACAAGCATGCTCGCAATTCTCGACCAACTAGATTTATTCCCCCAACCCAGAGACTAAACACACAGTAGTACCATGAACATACCACCACCATGCCATCCATATGATTACTACACCTTGGAACGAATTGAAAGAGCGAGTTTACTGTTTACGCTTGCAGGTAGTGGCAATTTCTCAGAAATCGGAGCAGCGGCCGCCGCGCTCCCAGTCGCCGTACCGCGTGGGCTCGGGCCCGCGCGGGCCGCCGATCTCGCCCGTGGCCTCGTTAATGTCCAGGCCGCTGTTATCCACCTCCTCCGGATCCTCCTTCGCGCTAGCATCACCGCCCTGCGCCTCCTTCCCGGCGTTCTTGGCATCCCCTTTCTCGGCTGCTGCGGTGCCCGCCGGCGGCGGCTGATCCGCGGGGGAGGCGGAGCTGGAGAACGCGAGGCGGGGGAGCAGCGACGGAGCGGGCTGGGACAGGCGGGATAGCGCGGGAGCCGACGCGGAGGCGAGACGGCGGAGGTGGTTGCTGGCCGCCATGGTTTCGCTGCCTTGGTGGGGGTGAAGTCACGGCCCGGGTGTAGTGAATTGCGAGATCAAAAGGCGGTCGTCGTGCGGTGCTCTGGCTGGACACGTAGAGCGCAGGCCCGTCTTGTATGCACAGGATCGGCCCACCATGAATACCGAGCCTGAATATTACGAGAGCGTCTAGGCGCGTATGAAAAATGCGAGTTCAGTTCACATAACTCATATTTACGGGTCGGAAAATCGTTATCACAGATTAAAATTCGTAAAAGTGGAACCGAAAAATGGAGTTTGAAATGTCGCAGATAAATTAGGCGATGATCATGTATATAGAGGAATTTGATGCTCCAATTGAGCATCAAAACTTACATAGTTCGAGAAATTAAACCAATAATACTTGTACACCGGGGATCGCTACTTAGTTAACCAAAGTGCGGTCTATAATAGTGGCCTATGCGCGCGGCGGTGCCGGTGGTGGCGCAGCGTGTCGGCGGCAGACGGCATCGACGCTGTCGTGGAGGAGCTTCACTCCTCGTCGACGTCAAGCTCGACTATTTCGAGCTTCACGCGGCGGACGCAGGCCTCGCGACGGTCCACCTCGTAATCTTGCACCTAGCGGACGACATCCGCCTCCTCAAGGCGGAAGCGAGCGCGGGCCTCCGCCTCGCTGACGGCCTTGGTCTGCGCGAGGAAAGCCTCCTCCTCGTCGCTGCCATGGACGTAGTCTCCGGCGGAGATGGTGGGCGACCGCGCGTGGACGAGGTCCTCGTCGTCGATGTTGTCCGCGACGGGGAGCCGCGGTGCGCGGCTGGAGCCACCGGATGAGGAGCCCTCGCCGGCGTTGCTGTACCTGGCGAGATTCCCTAGGGGTGTGAGCCCCCAGTTCGTCCACCGGCGGGCGCTGCACTTGCGCGCGCCCTCCGACTTGTTCCATTTGCGTCGCTCCGCCTCGGCGCGGAACACGGGCGGACGCGGCGAGTCGCTGCCGCCCAATCTGGCGCCATGGTCTTGGGAGCCGCCACGGGACGCCATCACGCCGACGAGGAGGGTGGATCGGTGGCTAGGCTCTGCTTGATTGCTCGCGGGAAAAGGGGATTGGCGGCCGCAGACGGAGTTGAACGGCGGAGGGGAGTAGGATTTGCAAACCGAAGTCCCCTCCACGAACCCTTTTAATACGGGACGACCTCTCAATTTCTTGGAGGGCCGAACTCGTTTTACGGGCCAGGCCGCGAGTTCGGGCTCCGTTCTGGCCTAGTTTTGGCCCGAACCCCTATTCTCGCCGGAATTTTACAGTTTCGACCGCAAGTTCAGGCTCTCCTAGAGATGCTCTGATAGGTACGCGCGATGGGCAAGATCCAGGGAGATGAGTACGGGTTTGAGGTAGCTTCACCAGTAGCTATACTCTGCGCGTGCCATCCCTAGCCCGGCAGTAAGTGGTAGGAGGTCTAAATATGTACACTTGTTATGGCTTCTTGGCTTTATGCCGTTAGGGATTCTCCAACCAGAGCCCGCGGTCGGTGACTAGTGGGCCACTTGTCGATTTCCATGGTGGAGATTGGGGGTTGGTGGCGGATCTGGCTAGATTCCCTTCAATAAGGTTGTTCATGTGTCGGATCAGGAACAAATTTCGGTTCTCCTCGGGTTCTCTTTCTTGACCACATGGTGGAAGGAGAAGGAAGGTGGAGGAGTTAAGGAGTTCACGGTCTCTATTCGGTGATATCGAATTTGGTCCCTATGCTTGAGCCTTTGCAGGCCATGAGGCTTGCTCCAGCCGGCGAGTAACCTGACCGACGGAGTGAATCAGGGCGTCGACCCCACCGATGTGCCCATGGCCTCCACTAGATCCCAGTGCCCCGGGTGGCAATTGTGGCGATCTCATCGAGGATCTCTCCGATGACTTGGCTGCGGCATGTTGTCGTCTCGTTTTGCTTTTTGGTGGGATGGAGGCGTTCATGCAAGCGACGGCAGATTACATTCCACGCAGAAGATCCCGACGAAATGGTTGCTATTTTTTTTTGTCTTTTAGGGTTCTTTTTGTTTTTTGGGGACAACTGCCCCAGTCTGGATTGACGTTGTAATTGTGTTCTTTTTTAAATAAATAATCTAGTGCTTTGGAAAAAGAAATTAGCCCGATCTCATCTTTTCGTGCCCTCAAGTCCTTATCTGAACCTTTTTTTTGAACTTTCGGCAACTTTATTACTCAATCAGCACACGGTCCTTTACAATAACAGGAATAATAAATGAAGGAGGGTCCGAAAACCAGAACAATTTAACCCTCTCCAAAGAACCATGGCGAGCAAGCTCATGTGCGGCCTCATTTGCTTCTCGCGGGCAATGCCGTATCGTTGCCTTGCCAAGCACCATCAACAGGTGCCTACAATCATCAATGACCACCGCACTAGTACCTCTGAACTCCGAAGGATCCAGGACTGCTTGAACCACCTCCATCGAATCAGATTCAACCATCAAGAGGCTTGGTCCAAATTGTTCAGCTAACTGGAGACCCGCTAACAAAGCCGAAGCCTCCATCGCTGCAACATCTATGGCATTGTCAGTGAAGTCACAACAGGCAGCCATAAAATTACCTCCAGAGTCTCTGATAATAGCTCCTGTAGCTCCATGCCCAGTATCGCTATCAAACGCAGCATCCACGTTCAGTTTATACACACCAGACGCCGGTCTCTGCCAACCCACTCGTCTGATCACATTACCCGTGCCCTTCAGCTTGACACCATTAGCCACAATACCCTGGATATTAATAATAGTCCTCTCCGGCGTTGGTACCGGCTCTTTATTCTTTACTTGCCTTCTAGACCACCATAAATACCAACATGTGGTCATGACCAACTCCATAAAATGTTGGTTATTGCATGTGACCCCTCCTGGGGTAGGAGAACATAGGAGCTCTTCCAAAACCAAAGAGCCTGAGCGATCCACTCATGAGGCACCTATGATAGCCTCAGCAACATTCAGACCCTCCCAAATCTCCAAAGCCCTTGGGCAGTTGGGCATGTAAATAACATATGTCGCAGATCCTCCGCCTCCCGCATACAAACAGGACAATTTACTTCAGAACCAATATGTCTGTTCGCTAAAGCGCAAAGACATGGTACTATACCCTGGAGAGCTCTCCAACAGAATATCTGAATTTTCCTTGCCACCTTAGCTTTCCATATTTTCTTCCATACTTCATGAGGTTTAGATCGGTCAGCCAAATCAGTTCGCTGAGCTCTTCTCCGATACTGAACTCTCCACTCCATATGATAAGCTGATTTCACCGTAAAACAACCAGTCTTACTAATATGCCATGCAATGAAGTCAGAGTGTCCAAAATTTGGCAGCGGAATTCGTAGGATACGCTGCACATCCACTGCCCAAAAATTCTCTGTGATTAACTCTTCATCCCACCCACCGGTGATCGGATTAATCAGCTCCTCAACCCTAGTAAGCAGACAACCGCCTCTAGGGGTTACAACCTTCCTCGTTGGGCTATCAGGGACCCAACAATCCGACCAAATATTGATTGTCGCTCCATTCCCTGGCCTCCAAATAGAACCACGTTTGAAAGTGGTTAAACCCGCCATGATGCTCTGCCAACTGAACGACGACCCCTTCTTCAACTTTGCATTAATTAAATCACCATCAGGATAATATTTAGCACGTAGAACCTTTGCACATAGGGAATCAGGCTCACTCAGCAACCGCCAACATTGCTTTGCAAGCATTGCCTGATTGAAACAGTGAAGGTCCCTAAAACCCATTCCCCCTTCATTTTTTGGAATACTCATCTTCCACCACGCCGTCCAGTGTAGTTTGCGCTGGTGACATGGGCATAACCCTTTGGGTACTCGGCATTGCCATACCCGGTGCAAACTATGTGTTGGAGATATGCCCAAGAGGCAATAATAAAGTGGTTATTATAATATCTTTGTGTTTATGATAAATGTTTATATATCATGCTATAATTGTATTAACCGAAACATTGATGCATGTGTGTTATGTAAACAACAAGGAGTCCCTAGTAAGCCTCTTGTATAACTAGCTTGTTGATTAATAGATGATCATGGTTTCGTGATCATGAACATTGGATGTTATTAATAACAAGGTTGTGTCATTAGTTGAATGATATAATGGACGCACACCCAAATGAGCGTAGCATAAGATCAAGTCATCAAGTTCATTTGCTATAAGCTTTCAATACATAGTTGTCTTAATCCTTCGACCATGAGATCATATAAATCACTTACACCGAAAGGGTACTTTGATTACATCAAACGTCATTGCGTAAATGGGTGACAATAAAGATGGGATTAAGTATTTGGAAAGTGTGAGTTGAGGCATATGGATCAACAGTGGGATTTGTCCATCCTGATGATGGATAGATATACTCTGGGCCCTCTCGGTGGAATGTCATCTAATTAGCTTGCAAGCATATGAATAGTTCATAAGAGATCACATACCACGGCACGAGTAAAGAGTACTTGTCGGTAACGAGGTTGAACAAGGTATGGAGATACCGATGATCAAACCTCGGATAAGTAAAGTATCGTGTGACAAAGGGATTTGACATCGTATGTAAATGGTTCAATCGATCACTAAGTCATCGTTGAATATGTGGGAGCCATTATGGATCTCCAGATCCCGCTATTGGTTATTGCTCGGTGAGGAGTCTCGACCATGTCTGCATAGTTCGCGAACCGTAGGGTGACGCGCTTAAGGTTCGATGTCGCATAAGTAGATTTGAATATGGTATGGAGACGAAGTTTGTTCGGAGTCTCGGATGTGATCCAGGATGTCACGAGGAGGTCCGGAATAGTCCGGAGAATAAGATTCATATAAGGGAAGTTGATTTCTGGGTTTTCGGAAATGTTCGGGATTGTTCCGGTATTGACTGGAAGGTTCTAGAAGGTTCCGGAAGGGTCCACCATGGGGCCCACGACCTAGGAGGCCCACCGTGGGCCGAGGGGATGCTCCCTGGCCTAATGGGCTAGGGGCACTTGGCCCCCAAGGCCCAGGCCGGCCAACCCCCTAGGGTTTTCCTGGGGGGGATCAACTTGGGGGAGGGGAAAGCCCCTCTCCCCCCTTTGGCCGCCGCCCCCCCCAACCCTAGATGGGAAGGGGGGCCACCTTGGCCGGCCAGCCCCCTATATAAAGAGGGGAGGGGGTGGCCGGCCACACCACCCCCCATTGCCTCCTCCTCTGGCCGCCTCTCCCTCCACCATACGCTGCTCCGGCTTAGGCGAAGCCCTGCAGCTTTTCTTCCTCCACTACCACCACCACGCCGTCGTGCTGCTGGAATTTGGAGGAGATCTACCACACCTCCGCTGCCCGCTGGAACGGGAGAGGAAGGAGCTTCATCGACACCGTACGCGCGACCGAGTACGGAAGTGCTGCCGGATTGCAGCACCGGGGACGATCGTCTACACCAACAACGAGATTAATCTCGTAGGCTTTGGAATCTTCGAGGGTTAGTCTCATCTCCATCTCGTTGCTTAGATCTTGTAGATTAGATCTTGGGTGTTCCATAGATTAGATCTTGGATTTATTCGTTTTGCGGTAGGAAAATTTTTGTTTTCTATGCTACGAACCCCAATCAGTGGTATCAGAGCCATGTCTATGCATAGATCTGTTGCACGAGTAGAACACAATGGTTTTGTGGGCGGTGATGCTCTTGTTGCTTTAGTTTGTGTACTTTGCTTCTTGCCGGATGGTGGGATGAAGCGGCCCGGGCTAACCTTACATGACCGCGTCTCATGAGACTTGCTCCACGCTTGACATGCAACTTGTATTGCATAAGTGGCTTTGCGGGTGTATGTCTCTCCCACCATAGTGAAGATTGTAATTTACACTTCTATTGTCAACACTAGTATCACCGTTGTGGTTCATGTTCGTAGGTAGATTGGATCTTACTCGAAAACCCTAAACCACGTAAAATATGCAAACCAAATTAGAGGCGTCTAACTTGTTTTTGCAGGGTTTGGTGATGTGATATGGCCATGATGTGATGATGATTATATTGGATGTATGAGATGTTCATTATTGTATTATGGCAACCGGCAGGAGCCTAATGGTTGTCTTTAATTTTGTTAAAGACCTACGTGTCTATTCATCATGTAATAGCTTTATTTCAAGTAGTTGTTATAGTAGCTATAAGTGATGGACAACCATGAAGCGGCGCCACTGACCTTGACGCCATGCTGGTGATGATGGAGATCATGTCCGTGCTTTGGAGATGGAGATCAAAAGCACAAAGGAGAAAGGCCATATCATATCACACATTATGAATTGCATGTGATGTTAATCCTTTTATGCATCTTATTTTGCTTAGATCGTGACGGTAGCATTATAAGATGATCCCTCTCACTAAATATCAAGATAATAAAGTGTTCATCCTTAGTATGCACCGTTGCTAAGACTTGTCGTTTCGAAGCATCTCGTGATGATCGGGTGTGATACACTCTACATGTGCATACAACGGGTGCAAGTCAGATTTGCACACACGGATACCAAGGTTGCCTTGATGAGCCTAGCATGTACAGACATGGTCTCGGAACACAGGATACCGAAAGGTAGAGCATGAATGATATGAATGATATGATGAACACTTTGAGTGTTCGCCTTTAAAGCTACATCTTTTCTCGTGAAGATCGGACTTGGTGTAGTGGATTTGGTTCGTGTAATCACTAAGACAATGCGAGGGATGTTGTTTTAAGTGGGAGTTCACCTAGTTAATTTCAGAATTAAAATTGAACTCAATTTATCATAAACTTAGTCTAAACTCTTTGCAAATATGTTGTAGATCATGGCGCCCCCCTCCATCAATTTTAACCAGTTCCTAGAGAAAGAAAAGCTTAAGGGCAATGGCACCAACTTCACTGACTGGTTCCGTCATGTGAGGATTTTCCTCACTGGTGGAAACCTGCAATTTGTGCTCGAAGCACCGCTAGGTCCCCCACCACCTCCTGCAGTGTCCGAGGACATAAAGAATGTTTATGAGACTCGGGCAACTCGGTACTCCGAAGTTCAGTGTGCCATCTTGTGCAGCTTAGAGGCAGAGCTCCAAAAGCGTTTTGAGCACCACGACCCCTGTGAGATGATGCGTGAGCTCAAACTTATCTTTGAGACTCATGCGGCCGTGGAGAGCTATGAGGCCTCGGCGCTCTTTACCCGCATGATGGAAGAAGGCAGCTCCGTTAGTGAGCACATGCTCGTCATGTCCGGGCATGCGAAGAAGCTCAATGACTTGGGGATGATGATCCCTAACCAGCTGGGTATTCATCGTGTCCTTCAATCACTGCCACCAAGTTACAAGAACTTCGTGATGAACTACAACATGCGTAACATGAATAAGGATTTACCTGAAATCTTTTCCATGCTGAAATCTGTCTGAAGTAGAGATTAAGAAGGAGAACCAAGTGTTGATGGTCAACAAGACCACCAGTTTCAAAAAGCAAGGCAAGCCTAACAAGGGTAACTTCAAGAAGGGCGGCAAGAAAGTTGCACCGCATCCTGAGAAGCCTAAGGCTGGTCCTAAACCTGAGACTGTGTGCTATTACTGCCAGGGGAAGGGGCACTGGAAGCGCAATTGCCCCAAATACTTGGCCGATCTGAAGAGCGGCCACGTCAAAAAGAAAGGTATATTTGATATACATGTTATTGATGTCTATCTTAATGGTTCTCTTAGTAGTGTATGGGTTTTTTATACTGGTTCGGTTGCTCACTTTTGTAACTCGAAACAGAACTGCGGAATAGACGAAGCCTGGCAAGAGACGAGGTGACGATGCGCGTTGGAAATGGATCCAAAGTCGATGTGATCGCTGTCGGCACGCTCCCTCTACATCTACCTTCGGGATTAGTTTTAAACCTTAATAATTGTTATTTGGTACCTGCGTTGAGCATGAACATTATATCTGGATCTTGTTTAATGCAAGACGGTTATTCGTTTAAGTCTGAGAATAATGGTTGTTCGATTTATATGAGTAATGTCTTTTATGGCCATGCACCTGAGATGAATGGTTTATTCTTGTTAAATCTCGATAGTAGTGATACACATGTTCATAACATTAATGCTAAGCGAATGAAATTGAATGATAATTCTACTTATATGTGGCACTGTTGTCTTGGTCATATTGGAGTGAAGCGCATGAAGAAACTCCATTCCGATGGACTTCTTGAGTCACTTGACTTTGAGTCACTTGACAGATGCGAAGCATGTCTAATGGGAAAAATGACTAAGACTCCATTTTCTGGTATAATGGAGCGAGCTGCAGACTTATTGGAAATCATACATACCGATGTGTGCGGACCAATGAGTGTAGCATCGCGCGGTGGTTATCGTTATGTTCTAACCTTCACGGATGATCTGAGTAGATATGGATATATTTACTTTATGAAACATAAGTCCGAGACTTTTGAGAAGTTCAAGGAATTCCAAAGTGAAGTAGAAAATCAACGTAACAAGAAGATTAAGTTTCAAGGCTCGATCATGAGGCGAATATCTGAGTTATGAGTTTGGCATGCATTTAAAGAAATGCGGAATACTTTCACAGTTGACACCGCCGGGAACACCACAACGTAATGGTGTGTCCGAACGTCGTAATCGAACTCTGTTAGATATGGTTCGGTCTATGATGTCTCTTACCGATTTGCCGTTATCGTTTTGGGGTTATGCATTAGAGACAGCCGCATTCACTTTAAATAGGGCACCATCTAAATCCGTTGAAACGACACCGTATGAACTATGGTTTGGAAAGAAACCTAAGCTGTCGTTCCTTAAAGTTTGGGGTTGCGAAGCTTATGTAAAGAAGTTACATTCGACAAGCTAGAACCCAAAGCGGAGAAATGCGTCTTCATAGGATACCCTAAAGAAACAATTGGGTACACTTTCTATCACAGATCCGAAGGCAAAATCTTTGTTGCCAAGAACGGATCCTTTCTTGAGAAGGAGTTTCTCACTAAAGAAGTGACTGGAAGGAAAGTAGAACTCGACGAGGTTAATGAACCTTCTCTCATAGATCGTAGTAGCGCAGGTCCGGAAGAAATTCCTGCACGGCCACGCACCGATAGGAGAGGAAGCGAATGATGATGATCATGAAACTTCGAACGAGGAAGCTACTGAACCTCGCATATCGACGAGGGAACGTACCACTCCTGATTGGTATGATCCCTGTCTGAATGTCATGATTGTGGACAACAATGATGAGGACCCTGCGACGTATGAAGAAGCAATGATGAGCCCAGATTCCAACAAATGGCAAGAAGCCATGAAATCCGAAATGGGATCCATGTATGATAACAAAGTATGGACTTTGGTAGACTTACCTGATAGCCGCAAGGCTGTCGAGAATAAATGGATCTTTAAGAGAAAAACAGATGATGCCGATGGTAATATTATCGTCTATAAAGCTCGACTTGTCGCAAAGGGTTTCCGACAAATTCAAGGAGTTGACTACGATGAGACTTTCTCACCTGTAGCGAAGCTAAAGTCTGTGAGGATTTTGTTAGCAATAGCTGCATTTTTCGATTATGAAATTTGGCAGATGGATGTCAAAAAGGCGTTCCTTAATGGTGATATTGAGGAAGAGTTGTATATGGTACAACCCAAAGGTTTTGTCGATCCTGAAAATGCTGACAAGGTATGCAAACTTCAGCGTTCCATTTATGGACTGAAGCAAGCATCCCGTCGTTGGAACCTACGCTGTGATTGAGTGATCAAAGACTTCGGTGTTATACGGCCTCATGGTGCGGCCTGTATTTACAAGAAAGTGAGTGGGAGCTCTGTAGCGTTCCTGATATTATATGTAGATGACATATTATTGATTGGGAATTATATAGAACTATTAAGCAGTGTTAAGGGTTATTTGAATAAATGTTTTTCAATGAAAGACCTTGGTGAAGCAGCATACATTTTAGGCATCAAGATTTATAGAGATAGATCAAGACGCCTAATAGGCCTTTCACAGAGTACATACTTGGACAAGATTCTAAAGAAGTTTAGAATGGATGAAAGCAAGAAAGGGTTCTTGCCTATGTTGCCAGGTAAGGTCTTGAGTAAGACTCAAGGTCCAGCTACAGCAGAAGAAAGAGAGAGGATGAGCAAGATCCCCTATGCTTCGGCAGTAGGCTCTCTCATGTATGCCATGCTGTGTACTAGACCGGATATCGCACATGCTGTTAGTTTGACCAGCAGATATCAAAGTGATCCAGGAATGGAACATCGGACAGCGGTCAAGAATATCCCGAAGTACTTGAAAAGGACTAAGGATATGTTTCTTTGTTATGGCGGTGACCAAGAGCTCGTTGTAACTAGTTACACCGATGCAAGTTGGAACACCGATCCCGATGACTCTAAGTCTCATGGGTACGTGTTTATATTGAATGGTGCGGCAAGAATGGAGTAGTTCCAAGCAAGGCACGGTGGCGAAATCTTCAACGAGAATCTGAATATATAGCGGCTTCAGAGGCTTCATCGGAAGCGGTATGGATGAAGAGGTTCATTGTTGAGCTTGGTGTGGTTCCTAGTGCATTGGACCCGTTAGTCATTTATTGTGACAACACGGGTGCCATCGCCAATGCAAAGGAACCAAGGTCACACAAGAAGCTGAAGCATATCAAGCTGCGTTTTCATTCGATTCGCGAGTACATCGAAGATGGTGAAGTAGAGATTTGCAAAGTACACACGGATCTGAATGTTGCAGATCCGTTGACTAAAGCTCTCCCAAGGGCAAAGCATGACCAACACCAGAATGCCATGGGTGTTAGGTACCTTACAATGTAATCTAGATTATTGACTCTAGTGCAAGTGGGAGACTGTTGGAGATATGCCCAAGAGGCAATAATAAAGTGGTTATTATAATATCTTTGTGTTTATGATAAATGTTTATATACCATGCTATAATTGTATTAACCGAAACATTGATGCATGTGTGTTATGTAAACAACAAGGAGTCCCTAGTAAGCCTCTTGTATAACTAGCTTGTTGATTAATAGATGATCATGGTTTCGTGATCATGAACATTGGATGTTATTAATAACAAGGTTGTGTCATTAGTTGAATGATATAATGGACGCACACCCAAATGAGCGTAGCATAAGATCAAGTCATCAAGTTAATTTGCTATAAGCTTTCAATACATAGTTGTCTTAATCCTTCGACCATGAGATCATGTAAATCACTTACACCGAAAGGGTACTTTGATTACATCAAACGTCATTGCGTAAATGGGTGACAATAAAGATGGGATTAAGTATTTGGAAAGTGTGAGTTGAGGCATATGGATCAACAGTGGGATTTGTCCATCCTGATGACGGATAGATATACTCTGGGCCCTCTAGGTGGAATGTCATCTAATTAGCTTGCAAGCATATGAATAGTTCATAAGAGATCACATACCACGGCACGAGTAAAGAGTACTTGTCGGTAACGAGGTTGAACAAGGTATGGAGATACCGATGATCAAACCTCGGATAAGTAAAGTATCGTGTGACAAAGGGATTTGACATCGTATGTAAATGGTTCAATCGATCACTAAGTCATCGTTGAATATGTGGGAGCCATTATGGATCTCCAGATCCCGCTATTGGTTATTGCTCGGAGAGGAGTCTCGACCATGTCTGCATAGTTCGCGAACCGTAGGGTGACGCGCTTAAGGTTCGATGTCGCATAAGTAGATTTGAATATGGTATGGAGACGAAGTTTGTTCGGAGTCTCGGATGTGATCCAGGATGTCACGAGGAGGTCCGGAATAGTCCGGAGAATAAGATTCATATAAGGGAAGTTGATTTCTGGGTTTTCGGAAATGTTCGGGATTGTTCCGGTATTGACTGGAAGGTTCTAGAAGGTTCCAGAAGGGTCCACCATGGGGCCCACGACCTAGGAGGCCCACCGTGGGCCGAGGGGATGCTCCCTGGCCTAATGGGCCAGGGGCACTTGGCCCCCAAGGCCCAGGCCAGCCAACCCCCTAGGGTTTCCCTGGGGGGGATCAACTTGGGGGAGGGGAAAGCCCCTCTCCCCCCTTTGGCCGCCGCCCCCCCCCAACCCTAGATGGGAAGGGGGGCCACCTTGGCCGGCCAGCCCCCTATATAAAGAGGGGAGGGGGTGGCCGGCCACACCACCCCCCATTGCCTCCTCCTCTGGCCGCCTCTCCCTCCACCATACGCTGCTCCGGCTTAGGCGAAGCCCTGCAGCTTTTCTTCCTCCACTACCACCACCACGCCGTCGTGCTGCTGGAATTTGGAGGAGATCTACCACACCTCCGCTGCCCGCTGGAACGGGAGAGGAAGGAGCTTCATCGACACCGTACGCGCGACCGAGTACGGAAGTGCTGCCGGATTGCAGCACCGGGGACGATCGTCTACGCCAACAACGAGATTAATCTCGTAGGCTTTGGAATCTTCGAGGGTTAGTCTCATCTCCATCTCGTTGCTTAGATCTTGTAGATTAGATCTTGGGTCTTCCATAGATTAGATCTTGGATTTATTCGTTTTGCGGTAGAAATTTTTTTGTTTTCTATGCTACGAACCCCATCACTATGAAGCTGGACCAGCACAAGGACTCGACGAGCTGGACCTGCACGCGCCTCAACTTGGACTACAAGGAAAGAAGACCCCAATATGAATCCTACTAGGACTCTTGTAAACCCTAGCTTGGCTGATATATAAAGCCAGGCAGGGGCACCCCTTAGGACACGCATATTCAGAAACATAAAACATAGGGCGACACGCCTAGACATCACAACCCACAGATTAGAACTAGACTAGATTCAACAACTCCGCCTATGGCGGCCCCCTGTACCCATATATTCATATAGTGGATTGCTAGCAGGACGTAGCGATCCTCCACCGTGGGGACGTGAACCTGGGTACGTCGTGTACCGCCTCGCTCCCGGAACTTCCGTCGTCGTCTTTCTCTAAAACCCAAGCCCCTCATGGTGGGCATTGCCGAGGAGCACCCTCGACAATTGGTACCGTCTATAGGAATTGCGTCGGCTGGATTTTGTGATCCGGGCGGGATCAATCATCACCATCATCGACATCATCTGGACCGCGTCTGATTTACTCGCCTACGATCAACTTCGTTAAGGGATTAATAGCAGCCGGGAAATCGCTGGGCTCGGCGAGTGCGACCACACGTGCGTGCTGCCGTGCGGCATGGTGTCCCTGGCTCTTCAGAAGACCACGTGAGGACCAGCAGGCTCATTTTTTCTCTTCAGCGACAAAAACTGATTAACGTCTGTGGGATCGGGGCAGCTGTAATCCAGTATGAGAGCCGAGTCGACCAATGCTATGATTCGCGTACGGCAGCACAAAATCAGTCGTAAAAGAAAAAGTCTGAGCAAGAAAACTCTGTGCGCCTATACGGCCATGCACTGGATTTCTCTATCCAATCTACTATCTCTTTCTCATCGTTAATCACTCTATGCTTATTTTGCCTGGATCTGACCTCCATAATACGTGCATGTTTGTTTGGTTTACATGTCCCGAGGAACAACCGAGCCGTGAAGGGACGAATCGATTACGGAAAACATCATCTACTTCATCGCGCCTATTACCCCGGCCAGGCACCGGGCGAGTACTTCAACTATGTCCACCTCATCGACTGCTACTTCTCTACATGCACCAAGTCATCGAGTTCATTAGCGAAGAACGTCCGATACAAAAATATCAGACTCGATATATTCGGATGCTCGCCTGTGGCGGATTGGACATATCAACTGCGTCCCCTTCATCGGCCATGTCATCTAGCAGCCGTATGGAGTATCTTGGGTGGTGGAATTTCTTCGACTGCGTCTGCCGCATGGGCTATCTATGGTCGCGGAATTATTTTGGTTGCGCCTGCCGCATGGACTATCCCTGGCCGCGGAATTATTTCGGCTGCGCCTGCCGCATGGACTATCTCTGGCCGCGGAATTATTTCGGCTGCGCCCGCCGCATGAATTATCTTGGATGGCGCAATTATTTCGACTGCGCCTGCAGAACTAAGTGTTCCTCTTCCTTTCGCCACACCCGATGATTGGGGAGGCGTCATTACATCGTTACCTCCAGTACTCTCGGTGGATTTATTTTCCCCGAATCGGTCAAAGGCTTCATCACTATGATTACTCGATGGACTTATCCTCTTCAACCCTGATATATCTTCTCCCGATGCACTCTCGGGTCAGTGGGTTCATCATCTGGAATATTTAATGGATATCATCTTAAATAAATGATCCGGTGCATTCCCGGGTCGATGGCTTCATCATCTATGGTTATCAATGGATATCATCTTATCCAATGTACTCCCGACACTGGAATTATTCGGGAGCTCCCGGAAGATCTTCAACTATTATGTCTATTCCCATCGGGAGCGCCGGTTCGCTGGGCGCTGGTTCGCTGGAATCCACGCCGGAATTCAAGAAGATATGAAGACTATTACTCCCATCGGGAGCGCCGGTTCGCTGGGCGCTGGTTCGCTGGAATCCACGCTGGAATAGAAGAAGATATGAAGACTCTTTACACCTGAAGTTATCACCTAAAAGCCTCTGAAAATACGAGTGCTGCAATGGATGGTAAACAACGGGGGCCTTGTTCTTTTCCTTTGCTATAGATGCCTCAAAGAGTGATGCATATAGCAAGGATCATGAAACAGCGGGAACCTTACTATTTTCCTTTGCTATAGATGCCTCAAAGAGTGTCGCAGATAGCAAGGATCATGAAACACGTACGAAAACGACCCACGCTCGACTCTTTAAATTACAAAGGTATCAAAGAGCGACGGAGTCATCGGCAGATCTAGTGCCACCGATCTATTCGGGAGCTTCTGTCAAGACATGCATCGGTTGAAAGCAAAGTTGCACATACAACGGGTTTAGCAAGACCCGCAACACGAGCTGATCACTCAAATAATTTGCTACCGATAAACTTACAAACAATGGCATCAACGATGCTCAAGGTGCATTAAGAATTGACCCTTGAAATAAACAACAATGTGTCAACGACACCTGAAGAAAACTATAAACATCGAGTTGCTCGACTTGAGTCTACTCACGGTTGCAAGCATCAGTGCCCAGACTCGGGGGCTACTTCCATCGGGAGCGCTGGTGTTGTGGGTATACTTTATGGGTATATCAACGACATGGCCTAGATCCGGCAAGCCCGGGTGGCCCACAGACGGTGATGGTGGCATGTGGCCCATCGGGCGGCCCAGTTGCTGTTGATCATGAAGGATGAAGTCCAGCCCAGGAACGAGGAGCCGGATCTCAACCGACCTACGAAGGAGGCCGGATCCGTGGAAGCCCATAAAGTATCCGGATCCGGCACGGCCTAGAAGGAAGGCGGATCCTTGACGTACACGGCAAGATATTGTACCGTAGTTAGGTAACTTGTATTCCGGCTAGGACTCTCCATGTAAATCCTAGATCCGTGCGTCTATATAAGCCGGATCCCGGGAGCCCTAGAGGAACAACCACAACTCATTGTAACAACCCGAAAGCGCCCAGATAATTCCAGACAAGCAGCAGTAGGCCCTGTCATCGTGCAGGTGTTCCGAAGCTGGGTAACTCGCGTACCACCGTCCTGTGTGCACTCCGCTCTATGGCCCCTAATTCTTTTCCCCCTCGTGAGGATCCCTCCTCCGAGGCACCGTCGATTAGGCAACGACAGTTGGCGCCCACCGTGGGGCCTGCGGCGTCTGGAGGCCGGAACCGGGAGGGTTCCGCCATGGGAAGCTACGACGACACCATCGCTGTGGGGCGTGTCCTTTACGCCGGAAATCTGCCGATCGTCCCTCCGGATGAGTGCTGGATTCCGGCTAAAACCGACCCCGTCAAGCTCTCCATCGTCCCAGTTGGCGGCATACACATCTTCATCGGGGAAACCGTCGATTCCGACGGAAACCCACTGGTAAGTAATGCTGACGCGACCGCCGCAGAGCAGGACGCTGTCGCAAAGATCCGATCTGAGACGCTGGAACTTCCTAGCGAAGATTCCGCCTTAGATCTGGAAAAATCAAAACCCACCCAATCCGCCCCTGAGCAGGAAATAAAGGTGGAAGACCAATGCAGATCCGCTTGGGTCTCCCAGGTGTTAGAGAAGCAAAGGTGTCACTTCGTGCACTTCTTGGCCCATACCGCCGGAACCGCCCCTCAAGAAGTCGGAGCTGGTCCCGAGCAGGTCGAGGCCCCGGAAAACAACGCTGCTCCGGATCAGCAAGAGGCTGTCGGAGAAAGCGGAGCTCCGGTTGAAGAGTCGATTCTGGGCAACCTCAGCCCAATTTCCGGAGATACCCAATCCATGGACACTGAAGAGTTCGACCGCAAGGTGAGGGAATATGGATACGGTGATCAGCCTGAAGTTGACTCCGCCCAGCCAAAGCAGGTACTTGCGACTGTAGCGGCGCTGGGAGAACATGGATCAGAAGGGGCAGCCACCCAATCCGACCCCCAGCCATCCCATCAGGGATCTCCAATGTCGCGGGAGCGACCCCGCAAGGATTCTTCCTCGGAGGTCCTCCTGTCGCCTGAAGAGATGGTTGCACAAGCAGGCATGGATGCGGTTTATCGCTCAGATATTCTTAACAAACCCATCACTCCTGAAGACGTAGAAGCATTAGAAGCTAAGAGACTGGAGCTGCTGGCCACAGCCAAAAAGTTTAAAGACACCGCAGCCGCCATGCTGGAGGAAAGGAAGCACGCCGCAGTTTTTGTGGAAGACTTCATCCAGCGCGAGCAGGAGGTGGACGAAGGACTGACAAAGGTCAAGGAACCCCGAAAGCATTGGGAGGACAAGATCGTTGAAGCTCATCATGAGGTCGAAAAGGTCCGGCGTGAGTTGATAGCTCCCCGCAGGATCACCTTCGCAACTCCAACAGAGCAGCAGCCGTTCGCAACCCCAAAGGACAATATGACGAAGGCTGCAGAGATCTTGAAGAAAAACAACGAGGAGATCGACATCGACTACGTTCGCACGCTCGTCGCCTCAGCAGTAAGGCATCAGAGCAAGGCAGATACTTCGCGCAAGCTGGAGTCTAACCCAGAGCATTGCGTCTCCACTGCGTAGAAGGACGCCCACGACAATCGCCATCGAGATGACGAATCGCGAACCGGATCTTCGGAACGCAGAAGGAAAGCCAGGGAACACCCAAATCCGATCCCCGTACCATCAAAGACGCCACCGTCAGATCCAAGAAAGGGAAAGGATGCAATGTACTCTGGGCGGGACAAGTACCGCAACCCCTCGCCTCCGCCCAATGGTTACCCGCGTCCCCCTCGCCGCCGTAGTCCAGCCGGAAACACCAGGCCCCAGGGGCATGGTGGAATTGTTATCCGCGACAACGTGCTGCCCTCAAGAAACAGAAACAGGGAGCGCACGCCGGAACCTCGCCGGAATCAGAACAACGATCGTGAGCCCGAGCCTAGGAGGAGTCGGGATGAGGAGCGCGACCCGGAACCTCGCCGGAGCCGGAACGACCAGGGCAGCCAGCGCCACGGCGAAGGCGGCCGCAGGAGCCGGAGCCAGCACCGGGAAGGCCGAGGAGAATCTAAAGGCGGAAGCAGGAAATCGGATCGACCCCCTCGCAGGTCTCCTTCACCACCACCTAGCGGTGGCGGCGGAGGTGGAGGCGGAGGCGGCGGCCGGAGATCCCGCTCTCATTCACAGTCCCCTCGCCATGGCTCGCGCGACGCGCGGGAACGCCTCAACGAATACAGAACCGACTACATCGGTCCGAAGTGCTTTGGCAGGATGATTCGAGAGGAACCAAAGCCAAGGATGAACCTCAAGCTACCCGGAAACCTGAAGCATTATGATGGCACCGAAAGGCCGGATACCTGGATTGAGGATTACTACAATGCAGTAACCTTTGCCGGAGGAACCTCTAATATCGCCTGCCGCATGCTCCAGTTATACCTTGTAGGTCCAGCCCGGATCTGGCTTAGCGACCTCGAGAAGAACTCCATCTTTTGCTGGTTTGACCTGAAGACCGCTTTCGAGAAACACTTCAGAGGCACCTACAAAAGACCTGCCACGGCAAGCGACTTACAAGCTTGTATCCAGAAGAAGGGAGAATCCTCAAGAAACTTCCTCACACGATGGTTGGCATGCAGGAACGAGTGCGAAAATGTCGACCACACCACTGCCATGTACGCCTTCATTGGTGGACTGCAGAGAGGAGGATTGCTGAGGCACAAGCTCACTTGTTTGGCTAATGCAAATAAACTGACTTTGGATGAAATGATCTCCATTGCCAGTGATCATACTGCCGCCGATGATGATGCAGGCGGTGATCTCGCAGCTACGGCAATCCCCCTACATCAACAAAAGAAGAACCGTGATAACGGCAACAACAGCGGCCATAAACGCAAAAATCCTGACGACCAGAAGAGTGGCGGATCCAATATGGTCGCCATGGCGTTCCAACGCGGAGGTTCAGGAGGCGGAAGAGGACGCGGCCGTGGAGGCGGAGCCGGCAGGGGTCAGCAGCATGGCACTGAAGTCACAGCTGGCGGATCCCGCGCCCCGCAAACCTACGAAGAGTACAGAGACATGCCCTGCCTGGCCCACCTGGATCCGGTTACAGGGAAGTCCACTCACACCAACCGCAACTGCAAGTGGGTCAACGATCTAAAGAACGACCCGGAGGCAGGATACAAGCGAGCCCGGAAGCACCGCCCACGAGGCAAGGGAGGCAAGGGCAAGAACAAGGACAAAGAGGAAGACAGTTCCGAGGCGATGGATGAGGATGATAACTCGCCGGATCCCAAGGCAGGGTCCGCAGTTAAATCCAACCCGTTCGAGAAAAAGAGCGTGGGGGCTTACCACACTTTCCTCGGAACCCCAACAGTCCGCGCTACCAAGTCAGCTACCCGGATCCTGAACGCCACAGTTCCGGCTGTGCCGCAGTATGTCAGGTGGTCGGAAGTCCCGTGCACATTTGACAGAGAGGATTACCCTGCCATTGTGCCAAAGGAATGCTACGCCTTGGTTGTAAGTCCCCGCATTGACGGGTATGACTTCTCCAAGTGCCTCATGGATGGTGGAGCCAGCTTGAACATCATGTACCTGGAGACTCTAGAGCGGATGAACCTCACCAAGGAACAGCTCAAACACAGCACAACTGAGTTTCATGGCGTGGTTCCGGGTAAGAAGGCGAATTCCCTCGGCAGCATCACACTTCCCGTGGCCTTCGGCGATGTTCACAATTTCCGCGAAGAGAAGATCACGTTTGAAGTTGTGCCCTTCAAGAGCTCCTACCACGTCATCTTCGTGTTATTACCAGATTTTGGCCAAATCAGGATATGGGCCGTGATTGAGATGGGCTTTAAGGATGTACACGTGGAGCGTCTCTGAAGCGGCCTTGCACGAAGAGTTTGGGCTGGATTGCCCGTGTATCTGTAAATTATTAGATCGTGTCGGTTAGAATTGAAAGATAGAGTTTAGCTCGTACACGGTTAGGTGTACTTCTGATTTAGAAAGTCCCTTGGACTATAAATATGTACCTAGGGTTATTGAGAAAGGAGGACAATCACGTTCACAACAAACACAAACCAGGCGCATCGCCACCCCTTATTTCGAGGGTTTCTTCCGGGTAAGCATCATGCTGCCTAGATCGCATCTTGCGATCTAGGTAGTATACGTTTATTCGTTACCTGGTGTTACTCGTGCTGAAGCGTTGTTGATGGCGAGTAGCACTACTTATCATAGATGTCTTGGGGCTTGCATTGATGCTTTTCTTACGCATATTTGCTTAGCAATGCTGTCCCTCGATATCTAGCTGCCCTTACACCTATATAGGTGTAAGGGCAGCACCCTGCTTGTTCGTTACTTAGTAGATCCGATCCGTTATAGTCGTTCCTTGTTCTTCAAGGATTAGTTTAATATCTGCATGATTAGGCCTTATGCTGGGGTTGGATGATCCGGTAGTGCGTGAGGTGTTGTTTTACCGTTCCTACAAGAGATGTTCCGGGAATTGACTTAATGTTGGTTTTTAGGCCTCTTTTAGGAATAGTTTCCATCATCTTTCGTATCTGCTAGGCCCAACTACGCGTAGGTTGTTCCGATTATGCGGTGAAAACCCTAAACTATCGTAGATTGGTTTAGCTTTGTTTTGATCAAGCAGGATCCCCATGTCATCGTAAATCCAACGTGATCTATGGGGCGATCGGCTCTTTGAGCCGATCCACAGGGCAACCTGAGAGCCGATCGGGCTCGTATTTAATGTTTACGTGTCTACCATGCAGGAGACTAATCGAAGCAATCCAACACCTTCCTGATCAGGTATAGGTCAGGTGGCACGCCCTTGCAACCGCCAGGACGTGTGCTGGGACTTTGCGGGACGACGCGAGGCACCATGGCCCACTTAGCAGTCTTGGTAGTCTCCCGGCTCTTTGTGTTGCTTAACCACTGCTCGCCGGTGGGTTTTGGCAGGCAACACATTCTGGCACGCCCGGTGGGACACTTTCTGCAACAACCAAGTCAACATCGGCAGCCAAGATGTCGGACGAACTGATCAAGTACGAGGATCTACCTGCAGAGCATAAGAAGAAATACGATGAGCTGAAGGCCATCTTTGAAGCCGATCTCATCGGCTCTTTTGAGAAGACCCGTTCGCACGGCATCAGGTTCAAAGGATTCACACCCGAAGGCGCATTCGAGGGATTAGATCTGTCTCTCCCTTCGGAGGAACGTACCAGAGCCCTGCGCTAGGAAATTAACTATGCTGTGGCTCATTCTCTACATCGGCATTCTGAGAGCCTGGTGAATACTCTTGAGCGGGTTGCGCTTCGTGTGGTGCAAGAAATCATGAAACATCAGTATTCTCCATCAAGACCTGCTCTAGGGACTCACCAGGGAGAGATACCATTCCACACTAGGCCACCACTGCCATTCGCGATGGCAGCTCCACAGCAACAAGGTTCACCGGCATACGTTGTCTACAAGGCTGGAGGTGATCCTGGCGACTACCAATTCTTGTATGAGCCACCCAAGGAGATTCCACATGGATACGTGTGCACATACGTGCCGGACTGCAACAACTGGACGCACGCGATCCAGACTTCAGCGGGAGGAATTGCCGGAACAGGAGCGATTGTTACGGCAGGAGGGATTGCTGGAGCCGCAGGGAGTTCTGGAGCAGATGCTGAGAAACAAGCGTGGCTAACTAAATATGCCACTGCCACGAGTCATGAAAGCTCAACCCCTACAGCTCCTACTGTAGATCAGATCAGCGCAATCTTGAGAGATCAGTTCGGCATCCTGCCGAAGAAGAGAACAATCGGCTATTCCAAGCCGTACCCCAACGAGTATGACCTGATCCCACTGCCGCCTAAATATCGGCTCCCTGACTTCACAAAATTCAGTGGATCAGAAGGGTCTAGCTCCATCGAGCACGTGAGCCGATACTTGGCACAGCTGGGCATGGTTTCAGCATCAGAACCGCTACGTGTGAGGTTCTTTGACCAATCTCTCACGGGTCCAGCCTTTGGGTGGTACACCTCGTTACCCCCAGATTCAGTTTGGACATGGAAGCAGCTGGAAGAGCAGTTTCACATACAATATCATTCAGAAGCTACCGAAGCTGGCATTGCCGATCTGATGCAGGTTCGGCAAAGACGAGGAGAGACGGTGTCTGAGTACATTCAACGTTTCAGAACTGTCAAGAACCGATGTTATTCGGTTCATTTATCTGAGAAAGAAGCAGTCGAGCTGGCCGTGGCAGGCCTCGCAGCGCCACTCAAGGATCTGACGTTCCAAGTGGAGTACAATTCGTTGGCGCACATGGTCCAGAAACTGACATTGTATGAGCAGCGCCACCCAGAATTGTACCAAGACAAGTTCAAGCGCACGATAGGCCTGGTCGACGCTGAAGAGGATGAAGACCCTGCGGAAGATCAGGAAGTCGCAGTGGCTGAATGGACTCGGACGGCAGTTCCCGTGTCCTGCAAATGGGTGAAACAACCAGGGCCTCCAAAAGGGTTTGACTTTGACTTAAGCAAAACTGAGCAGATTTTTGATTTGCTGCTGAAGGAGAAACAGCTGAAGTTACCCGAAGGCCACAAAATTCCTACGTCACAAGAGATGAACGGTAGGCCATACTGCAAATGGCATCACACGTTCACCCACGCCACCAACGACTGCAAAGTGTTGCGCGCACAGATTCAAATGGCGATAGAGTCAGGCCGATTAATCTTCGGACAATTTGCCATGAAAGTAGACACACATCCGTTTCCTGGCGTCAACATGGTGGATCTCAGTCACTCCCTAAGATGCGAGCCAGGTTTCTCTTTTGGTGTCAACATGGCAGGGCTTGGGAGCCGCCATGGCAAAGATAAAGCAGAAAGCAGTCACTCCCGTGGCAAGGAGAAAGGGGAGGCCGATCCACGCGACCGGCCCCAACATGATAACAGACGGTACCTGACAGAAGAAGAAGTGAGAAGCGTGCGGTATCAATGACCACTCTCCGCGCATCTCCTTAACAAATATGAGCAGCAGTATGACCGACGTCGGCGCTACGACGTGGATGACGAAAGATATTGTCGGTCTGATGCAGATGACAGGAGGTATCGTCGATATGATAGAGACGATGAAGGGTACGAGCGCCACGCTAAAGGGAAGTCAAGAGAGCAAGAAGACATGGATAGGCATTGGAACTGTCCTTTCTTTAAACACTGCTGGGACTCAGGAATGAGCCGATTACCTACAATCGAGAACTGCCCAGAGTGTAGACAGCAGAGGAAGGGAACAAATGAAGTTTCAGTGTTCAAGCGTCTCGGGCCTCTCCCACCTCAGGACGAACGAGCTGAGTCATCTCAAGATGAAGACTTCGAGGATTCAGATGAAGAAGAGGATAGGTACCATCGGCCAAGGTGGTGCCCTGATGGACTCAGCCACTCTCAGAAGCGTAGGGTGCAGCGGCTACGAAACCTGGAGGAAGCCGAAGCACAGTACCTGTACACGTTGAGGAAGGCACGGCCCGATCTGGCCGTGAGAATTCAGCAAACGTTGGAGACAGAGATGCGCCCGCCAAAGAAAGTGTGGCGCCCTAAACAGACAAAAGCCGATGCAAAGGCATCGGCTGATACAAACATGGTGTTTATACTCCCGTCAGAGTTTTGTGCTCCAAAAGACGAGGAAGTATCGGTGGCACAATTTGATTGCGGTCCACGGCCAGTGATCTTTGAGAAGCCACGAGAGAGGAGCTACAGGCATTTGAAAGCCCTATACCTGAGAGGTTATATCAATGGGCAGCCTGTCAGCAAGATGTTGGTTGACACGGGAGCGGCAGTCAACATAATGCCGTATTCCATGCTAAGACGTTTGGGACACTCCAATGACGATCTGATCAAGACCAACGTCACGTTAAGTGATTTCAACGGCCAAGCATCAGAAGCAAAAGGTGTTCTGAATGTAGATCTGACCGTAGGCCGAAAAACCATACCGACCTCGTTCTTCATCGTCGACAGCAAAAGCAATTACGCTGTCTTGCTAGGAAGGGATTGGATTCACGCTAACTGTTGCATCCCATACACAATGCACTAATGCATCATACAGTGGGATGGAGATGAAGTGGAGGTCGTTCAGGCAGATGACTCAATCGAGATCTCACTAGCTGCCATGAATATTTGGGATGCAGACGACCAAGAGCCGCTCTCTGGAATCAGTTTGGACGGCTGTGAGCGCATCGAAGCTTCAAAAAATGGGGTGAGGCTGGTCTTATCCACCGGCCTGACAGAGTAGCAAGATCTAAATCAGTAGACGTACGTGGCAAGGCCGATCCCTGCGATCGGCCCCAAAAAATAAAAAGCACAAATTTCATCTCGAGCATGTCACGTAGCCATAGTAGAAGACCAAGAAGTTGTAAACCCTCATCGAGCATTGCAATGAAAAAGGAGGCCGATTCTAGCAATCGGCCAAAATTATCCTCGACATGCATTTTGCCTGTGTGCAGCATTGATCTAAGAGAGGATGACTGAAGAGCCGATATCTTCAATCCCTTTGAAAAAATCGGCTCGGGGGGCACTTAAACAGATAAGATACGAGGCTACTAAGTACGAAGTGGCTGTCAATGGCCAGCAGCTCAAGATATATTCCTCGAGGATGATGGACATTGGAATACGGGGGCCGATGCATAAATAAATCGGCTGTAAAAAATATAAATTTTTAAGCACAGCCGATGTACAGACATCGACTCTAGAATAAAACTGTTATAAGCAGAGGTACAAGCTCAATTGAGCAGTTATCAAGGTACATGGAGAGGCTCTACTGGAGGAATGCCTCAAGGGCATGGAGGGCGTCAGCACGGATACGATCCACCTCGGCGATCTTAGCCTTGTCGTCCTCGTCTTTGCCCGTCACCAGCTGACTGCTCAGGGCACGAATTTCAGCCAGATCGGTCTTCAGATCGGCTGTGAGGCCTTTTGCTTCCTCTTGAGAGCAGGCAATGAGGGTTTCCTTGTCTTGGATAAGCTGCTTGGTCACCCTGACCCTCTCTTCAAGGTTCTCCAGTTCCTTACGCAGGGTCTCGAGTTCGGCACTATTGGCAGAAGTGTCAGTTTTGGCGTCTAAAGCAACCTTTTTCTCGTTGAGCCGTTGACACTTATCTGCAATATCGGCTCTCAACGGAAGCTGGGCGTGACGAAGGGTAATTCTTTGACGAGCCGACTGCACCCTTGACCTGAAGACCGACAGAGTCACAGCTGGCCAAAGCTTCACCTGCAGTGTCACCGGGAGATGAGGCTGGATGTCTTCAAGGATGCCCTTGACTGCCTCGGGGTTTTCAACCAGGGTCTCAATTGAGGAGGAGAGCAAAGCCTTGAGGCGCTGGAGTGGACCATGAACCGTGCTAGGACTTGGCTCTTCACCTGCCTTGGAAGTAGCTGGTTCGATGGATTCAGGATCGAACATCAGCAAGCTTGAAAGATCGCAACCCTGACAGACGAGCAAAAGCAGTATTAGTATACAACAAAGGAAAGGGTAGAGCCAAGGGAGTGGAGTACCTCTCCCAAAGTAGGAGGAGCAGCCAATGTTGTGATAATCGGCTTTTCTGTGGACTTGGCTAGGTTAGCCACTTGGTCAGCCACGCTCGTCGAGGTGGCTAGGTCTAGCGTGGCGGATGGCATCAGTACCTCTTCAACGTCCCCGCTAGAGGGCTCAGTAGTCTGCAAAAGAAATGGTGAGCCGATCCAAGTAGCAATGGGACGGCATGAAGGATGAACTGGTGAAGTAATTACATTTGAAACCTCCTGGCTTGGCGAGGAAACTCGTGGGTCTTTGCGAGCCCTTCTAACGCATCGACGCTTCACGCGTGACCCTGTTTTGATCGGAGCTTGAGGAGCAACAGGCTCGGGAGTCGACCTTTTCCTAGAAGCCGACGCTGCCGAGTCCGTCTGACTCTGTGTGGTGGATCTCCCGGAGTTGCCCGGGTTCGAGTCCCCTTGGCTGGACTGTGCCTCCTCACTGGAGTTCTCTTCGGTGGAAGTCTGTAAAAAGAAGTACAAGCATGTTGCAAAAGGCTGGGAGGACAGATAAATGTAGTCAAGGCACGAGTCAGCTTACATGCAAGCTTTCTTGGACAGGAGCTTTGCGCTTCAGGGTCTTCCTGGCAGCTACTTTCCTCACTGCCTTCCTCGCCTGGGTTGAGGCTCGGGGGGCAACTGGCCCCGAGAATGCTTTACTCTTGGGAGCGGATTGCGGTGAAATCGGCTGGCTCTGCATTATGACCTTCTTCAGGGGTGGGGAGCTCTGGCAGAAGAGAACCACCGGGGCTGGTGGAAGGAATTTGAAGGGGGAGCCATCGGCTTCCACGGGCTCTGGGCCATCTTGTTGCTGCCAAAAGATAGAGCCAGGTTTCAGACAATCATCATGAGCCATTGCAAGAAATTTATATGTAATGATACCTGGTGTGCAGGAACGTCATATTCGGCATCAAGTTGCTTCAGCAACGGTCCTAGAGCTCTTCTGAAGGCGTGGGTCTTCCACATGGACCACCAAGTCTCGAAACCATCGGTAGTGGTGGTGAAACAGAGGTTGTGAGGAATTGGAATGGCCAGAGCGTCAAAGAAGGTATAGCACCTTTGGCCAGTAAGGATGTCAGGAAGTTCAGCTCTGCTTGCTGTCAGGTGGTGGAGAAAGAAGTGTGGGGGTGCTTGCCCGAGACCAAGCTGCCGGGCTACTACCACCGGTTGGTAAGACTCATAACCAGGCTTGATGATCCTGTTAGAGGTACTCATGCCAACTGGGAGAAAGCAAGGACGGATCATGATAGAGTACAAGTGCCGGGTGCTAGCGTCATCGGCAAAACTGTCTAACCGGAAGGAGACTGGATTCTCAAAGTTCTCCGATTCAGTATAAGGGAAGAACAGGGGGGTGCCCAAGCCTTGGAAGAAAATCTTGAACCACTCTGCTGCTTCCTTAGGGGTTAGCCTGCTGCCTGGGAGGCTATACAGAGCTTGGCCATAGCTAGTGCATCGGATCTCCTTCCCATTAACATCTGGGAAGGTACAGGTGGCCAAAGGTGGGAAGTTTGGGATCTGGTTCTGAAAGTACAGCTGAGCCCATAACTGAATAAACCACCAGGGGCCTCCTGTTTTAACTGTCTTTTGGGAGAGCAGCTTGACAGACATTAGTTGAAGAGATCGATAGACCTCTCCAAGGAACAGTTTGCCAAGGCCAAGTTGAGTGCCTTTGGCGAGTTCATAGGCCAGGGAAAGGTAATTCTTGGTTGGGGCGAGTGAAGGACCACAGAATATGAAGTGCTCCAGCCAGAAGTTCAAGAAGGCCGTGTGCTCTTTTTCTGTCACAGGGCCTTTGGTTTTCATATAACGCCTGAGGTAGGCGCCCCAGCTTGTACACTCTGTTTTAGAGGAAAGGGTGAAAGGGACCTTTGGCAGCTTAAAAGCAGAGGGGCTTGAGGATGCAATGTCCAGGCCTGTGATCATGGCCACGTCCAGCAGAGTTGGTGTCATAGGGCCATGGCCGAACATAAAGCAATTCAGTGCATCCGACCAAAAGTACCCGATGGTTTTCAAAATGTTCTCATTCTTTTCAAGAGGGGACAATGATAATGACAAAGCATCGGCTATCTGATGTATACGCCCCCTCCTTTTCCTGTAGACAGTGTTGGGCCTCCAAGAGCAGAGGTTTGTAGAACAGCAGCAAGTTTTCCCTTAAGTGGATCACCCAAGGTTTATCGAACTCAGGGAGGAAGAGGTCAAAGATATCCCTCTCATGCAACCCTGCAACCACAAAGCAAGAAGTCTCTTGTGTCCCCAACACACCTAATAGGTGCACTAGTTCGGCGAAGAGATAGTGAAATACAGGTGGTATGAATAAGCAGTAGCAACGGTGCCAGAAAATAGCTTGCTGGCGTGTAGTTGATGGTGGTAGTATTGCAGCGTATGTAACGCAAGAAACAGTAAACAAGCAGCGATAGCAGTATTTAGGAACAAGGCCTAGGGATTACACTTTCACTAGTGGACACTCTCAACATTGATCGCATAATAAATAACTCTTTCTCATATGTGCTACATACACTCTTTTGTTGGATGATGAACACATTGCGTAGGATTACACGAACCCTCAATGCCAGAGTTAACAAGCTCCACAATAATGTTCATATTTAAATAACCTTAGAGCATAATAGATCATTGCAAAATAAACCAAGAACTAACATAGTGCACGCACTGTCCACATTACACTATGAAGGAGGAATAGATCACATCAATACTATCATAATGATAATTAACTCCACAATCTACAAGAGATCATGATCATAGCCTATGACAAGAACCACATGGTGCACACACTAGTCACCTTTACACCATGCAGGAGGAATAGATTACTTTAATAACATCACATGAGTAGCACACAACTAGTAGCGATACAAAGCTCATCATATGGATCTCAATCATGTAAAGCAGCTCATGAGATCATTGTATTGAAGTACATAGGAGAGAGATTAACCACATAGCTACCGGTACAGCCCCGAGCCTCGATGGAGAACTACTCCCTCCTCATGGGAGCAGCAGCGGTGATGAAGATGGCGGTGGAGATGGCAGCGGTGTCGATGGAGAAGCCTTCCGGGGGCACTTCCCCGTTCTGGCAGCGTGCCGGAACAGAGACTCCTGTCCCCCAGATCTTGGCGTCGCGGTGGCGGCGGCTCTGGAAGGTTTTCTCTGGTTTCGTCGAACGTCTCAGGGTTTTCGCGACGGAGGCTTTAAATAGGCGAAGAGGCGGCGCAGGAGGGCTGACAGGGTGGCCACACCATAGGGGGGCGCGGGCCCCCCTGGCCGCGCCGGCCTAGGGTTTGGTGGGCCTGTGCCCCCTCTCTGGCGGTTCTCGTGTGTTCTGGATGCTTCCGGGCAAAATAGGAACCTGGGCGTTGATTTCGTCCAATTCCGAGAATATTTCTTTACTAGGATTTCTGAAACCAAAAACAGCAGAAAACACGAACTGGCACTTCGGCATCTTGTTAATAGGTTAGTTCCAGAAAATGCACGAATATGACATAAAGTGTGCATAAAACATGTAGATATCATCAATAATGTGGCATGCAACATAAGAAATTATCGATACGTCGGAGACGTATCAGCATCCCCAAGCTTAGTTTCTGCTCGTCCCGAGCAGGTAAACGATAACAAAGATAATTTCTGGAGTGACATGCCATCATAAACTTGATCATACTATTGTAAACATTATGAGATGAATGCAGCGAGCAAAACAATGTATATGCAATGAGTAAACAATTGAATCATATAGCAAAGACTTTTCATGAATAGTACTTTCAAGACAAGCATCAATAAGTCTTGCATAAGAGTTACTCATAAAGCAATAAATTCTTAGTAAAGGTATTGAAGCAACACAAAGGAAAATTAAGTTTCAGCGGTTGCTTTCAACTTGTAACATGTATATCTCATGGATATTGTCAACATAGAGTAATATAATAAGTGCAATATGCAAGTATGTAGAAATCAATGCACAGTTCACACAAGTGTTTGCTTCTTGAGGTGGAGAGAAATAGGTGAACTGACTCAACAATAAAAGTAAAAGAATGGTCCTCCATAGAGGAAAAGCATCGATTGCTATATTTGTGCTAGAGCTTTGATTTTGAAAACATGAAACAATTTTGTCAACGGTAGTAATAAAGCGTATGTATCATGTAAATTATATCTTACAAGTTGCAAGCCTCATGCATAGTATACTAATAGTGCCCGCACCTTGTCCTAATTAGCTTGGACTACCGGATCATCGCAATGCACATGTTTTAACCAAGTGTCACAAAGGGGTACCTCTATGCCGCCTGTACAAAGGTCTAAGGAGAAAGCTCGCATTGGATTTCTCGCTATTGATTATTCTCAACTTAGACATCCATACCGGGACAACATAGACAACAGATAATGGACTCCTCTTTTATGCATAAGCATGTAACAACAATTAATAATTCTTCTCATATGAGATTGAGGATATTTGTCCAAAACTGAAACTTCCACCATGGATCATGGCTTTAGTTAGCGGCCCAATGTTCTTCTCTAACAATATGCATGCTTAACCATAAGGTGGTAGATCGCTCTTACTTCAGACAAGACGAACATGCATAGCAACTCACATGAAATTCAACAAAGAGTAGTTGATGGCGTCCCCAGTAAGCATGGTTATCACACAACAAGCAACTTAATAAGAGATAAAGTGCATAATTACATATTCAATACCACAATAGTTTTTAAGCTATTTGTCCCATGAGCTATATATTGCAAAGGTGAATGATGGAATTTTAAAGGTAGCACTCAAGCAATTTACTTTGGAATGGCGGGAAATACCATGTAGTAGGTAGGTATGGTGGACACAAATGGCATAGTGGTTGGCTCAAGTATTTTGGATGCATGAGAAGTATTCCCTCTCGATACAAGGTTTAGGCTAGCAAGGCTTATTTGAAACAAACACAAGGATGAACCGGTGCAGCAAAACTCACATAAAAGACATATTGAAAACATTATAAGACTCTACACCGTCTTCCTTGTTGTTCAAACTCAATACTAGAAATTATCTAGACCTTAGAGAAACCAAATATGCAAACCAAATTTTAGCATGCTCTATGTATTTCTTCATTAATGGGTGCAAAGCATATGATGCAAGAGCTTAAACATGAGCACAACAATTGCCAAGTATCACATTACCCAAGACATTTATAGCAATTACTACATGTATCATTTTCCAATTCCAACCATATAACAATTTAACGAAGGAGAAACTTCGCCATGAATACTATGAGTAGAAACTAAGGACATACTTGTCCATATGCTACAGCAGAGCGTGTCTCTCTCCCATAAAGTGAATGCTAGGATCCATTTTATTCAAACAAAATAAAAAACAAAAACAAACCGACGCTCCAAGCAAAGCACATAAGATGTGATGGAATAAAAATATAGTTTCAGGGGAGGAACCTGATAATGTTGTCGATGAAGAAGGGGATGCCTTGGGCATCCCCAAGCTTAGACGCTTGAGTCTTCTTGATATATGCAGGGGTGAACCACCGGGGCATCCCCAAGCTTAGAGCTTTCACTCTCCTTGATCATGTTGCATCATACTCCTCTCTTGATCCTTGAAAACTTCCTCCACACCAAACTTAGAACAACTCATTAGAGGGTTAGTGACAATAAAAATTAACATGTTCAGAGGTGACACAATCATTCTTAACACTTCTGGACATTGCATAAAGCTACTGGACATTAATGGATCAACGAAATTCATCCAACATAGCAAAAGAGGCAATGCGAAATAAAAGGCAGAATCTGTCAAAACAGAACAGTTCGTATTGACGAATTTTATCGAGGCACCAGACTTGCTCAAATGAAAATGCTCAAATTGAATGAAAGTTGCGTACATATCTGAGGATCACTCACGTAAATTGGCATAATTTTCTGAGTTACCTACAGAGAAAACAGCCCAGATTCGTGACAGCAAAGAAATCTGTTTCTGCGCAGTAATCCAAATCTAGTATGAACTTTTCTATCAACGACTTTACTTGGCACAATAAAACACTAAACTAAGATAAGGAGAGGTTGCTACAGTAGTAAACAACTTCCAAAACACAAAATAAAAATAAAGTACTGTAGTAAAATAACACATGGGTTATCTCCCAAGAAGTTCTTTCTTTATAGCCATTAAGATGGGCTCAGCAGTTTTGATGATGCACTCGCAAGAAATAGTATTTGAAGCAAAAGAGAGCTTCAAGAGGCAAATTCAAAACACATTTAAGTCTAACATGCTTCCTATGAATAGGAATCTTGTAAATAAACAAGTTCATGAAGAGCAAAGTAACAAGCATAGGAAGATAAAACAAGTATAGCTTGAAAAATTTCAGCACATAGAGAGGTGTTTTAATAACATGAAAATTTCTACAACCATATTTTCCTCTCTCATAATAACTTTCAGTAGCAACATGAGCAAACTCAACAATATAACTATCACATAAAGCATTCTTATCATGAGTCTCATGCATAAAATTATTACTCTCCACATAAGCATAATCAATTTTATTAGTTGTAGTGGGAGCAAATTCAACAAAGTAGCTATCAAATATAGGAGGCATATTGTAATCATAATCAAATTTACTCTCCATAGTAGGCGGCAACAAAAGACTACTATCATTATAGTCATCATAAATAGGAGGCAATGTATCATCAAAGAAAATTTCCTCCTCAATGCTTGCGGGACTAAAAAGATCATGCTCATCAAAACCAGCTTCCCCAAGCTTAGAATTTTCCATATCATTATCAACAATGGTGTTCAAAGCGTTCATACTAATATTACTACCAGCATGCAAATAAGATTCCATAGGTTTTTTAATTTTCGCATCAAACAATCCATGTTTTAAATCAGGAAATAGCATAAGAAGCTCATTCTTGTCCATTATGCCAAACTAGTGTAAACAAGAAACAAAAAGATGCAATTGCAGGATCTAAAGGAAATAGCTTCGAGTACTTACGGCGCCGGAAAATAGCTTAGTAGCCGAGATCCGGAGTGTGAGTACCTTTTACCTTTCCTCCCCGGCAACGGCGCCAGAAAATAGCTTGATGTCTACGCCCCCTCCTTTTCCTGTAGACAGTGTTGGGCCTCCAAGAGCAGAGGTTTGTAGAACAGCAGCAAGTTTTCCCTTAAGTGGATCACCCAAGATTTATCGAACTCAGGGAGGAAGAGGTCAAAGATATCCCTCTCATGCAACCCTGCAACCACAAAGCAAGAAGTCTCTTGTGTCCCCAACACACCTAATAGGTGCACTAGTTCGGCGAAGAGATAGTGAAATACAGGTGGTATGAATAAGCAAAGAGCAACGGTGCCGTAAAATAGCTTGCTGGCGTGTAGTTGATGGTGGTAGTAATGCAGCAGTAGTAACGCAGTAAAATAGTAAACAAGCAGCGATAGCAGTATTTAGGAACAAGGCCTAGGGATTACACTTTCACTAGTGGACACTCTCAACATTGATCGCATAATAAATAACTCTTTCTCATATGTGCTACATACACTCTTTTGTTGGATGATGAACACATTGCGTAGGATTACACGAACCCTCAATGCCGGAGTTAACAAGCTCCACAATAATGTTCATATTTAAATAAACTTAGAGCATAATAGATCATTGCAAAATAAACCAAGAACTAACATAGTGCACGCACTGTCCACATTACACTATGAAGGAGGAATAGATCACATCAATACTATCATAATGATAATTAACTCCACAATCTACAAGAGATCATGATCATAGCCTACGACAAGAACCACATGGTGCACACACTAGTCACCTTTACACCATGCAGGAGGAATAGATTACTTTAATAACATGACATGAGTAGCACACAACTAGTAGCGATACAAAGCTCATCATATGGATCTCAATCATATAAAGCAGCTCATGAGATCATTGTATTGAAGTACATAGGAGAGAGATTAACCACATAGCTACCGGTACAGCCCCGAGCCTCGATGGAGAACTACTCCCTCCTCATGGGAGCAGCAGCGGTGATGAAGATGGCGGTGGAGATGGCAGCGGTGTCGATGGAGAAGCCTTCCGGGGGCACTTCCCCGTTCCGGCAGCGTGCCGGAACAGAGACTCCTGTCCCCCAGATCTTGGCATCGCGGTGGCGGCGGCTCTGGAAGGTTTTCTCTGGTTTCGTTGAACGTCTCAGGGTTTTCGCGACGGAGGCTTTAAATAGGCGAAGAGGCGGCGCAGGAGGGCTGACAGGGTGGCCACACCATAGGGGGGCGCGGGCCCCCCCTGGCCGCGCCGGCCTAGGGTTTGGTGGGCCTGTGCCCCCTCTCTGGCGGTTCTCGTGTGTTCTGGATGCTTCCGGGCAAAATAGGAACCTGGGCGTTGATTTCGTCCAATTCCGAGAATATTTCTTTACTAGGATTTCTGAAACCAAAAACAGCAGAAACAGAACTGCACTTCGGCATCTTGTTAATAGGTTAGTTCCAGAAAATGCACGAATATGACATAAAGTGTGCATAAAACATGTAGATATCATCAATAATGTGGCATGGAACATAAGAAATTATCGATACGTCGGAGACGTATCACTATCCCTATCGTTTCCCAGGTGGCATAATGGGTTTTAGACACTCTACTGTACCATGCCACCCAACCTTCAGGAGGATTAGGCCAGGCTCGCAGGCAGTCGGCCCAGGAAGTCAGATCTAAGTTCTGGTTCACAAAGGGGATTCTATTGGCCTCGCATGAGATTAAGTGAGCGGGATTCTCGGAAGAACGGGGGCCAAGACACATAGAATTTGGGAGAGAAGGATGCGGCAGCAGGATGTCTGAAACCTAAAATTAATAACGGAATAGGACATTAATTCAGGTGTTTGCTGTTTAATCCTAACATTGATTCGAATGGCGAAGAGGCGGTTAAGGATTACCTTCAGACCGGAGACCATGGCGTTGGCGTTGGATGATCCCGCCATTTGATGCGCTGCGGAGTTGGGACGGCGCGGTTGAGATCTGAGATCCATGGAGCTGCTTGGGCGGCGATTTTGGGGATCTGAGTTTGCTTTCTCAGATGGAGGTTGCAGGTTACCGTTTGGAGGGGCAATTAGGTTGGCCTTACTCGTGTTTTATGGTAGAGGCCGATGCGATGCCATCGGCTCTTTTGGGGGATTGTTTGACTTTGACTATCGGCAAAATTAACTGGAAGCACTTCTTCATTAATAAGAGGGGTTTTTTACAATGAGGAGCCGATTGCTCAAGGGGGGAAGAACAAAAGAAGAGCCGATTGCTCAGGAACTACTAATCCTACATTACTAATCCTCGCTGGCCTCGTCGTCACCACTGTAGCCGCCACCGGTGCTGCTGCTGGTGGGCTCCTCGTCGCTACTGTCATAGTCCTCAATGGGGGTTTCATCCTCCTCATCATCGTCGTCTTCGTCGTCATCCGACCAGGCCCAGCCGCGGAAGCGCTTCGCTGGCGGCTCGTCAGAGGAGGTGTCGCCATCCTCTTCCTCCTCGTTGGAGGAGGCGTCGTCCTCCTCATCCTCTTCTTCTTCGTCTTCGTCGGAGGGGGCGAAGCTACCCCAGGAGAGGAAGTCATCCTCGCTCTCCGCCACCAGTTCCCCGTCGATGAGGAACCGGAGGTCGTCCTCCCCATCGGTCAGGGTAAGGTCGCCATCTGACCCGGCGAGGGCCTCGGGTGGGCCATCCGGCACATAGTCGAAGTCCCACTCCGGCTCATCCCATTGGTCGGGCCCTGGCATCGGCTCGTCTGAGGAGGAAGATTGGAAGGAGAGAGCCGATGCAGCGGAGGAGGAGGATGAGTCCATGGTGGAGGAGGGCTTTTTGATGGCTAGTATGGGGCAAGAGGATGAAGAAGCGAACTGCTCGATGTGGTTAAGTAAAGGGGGATATAGTGGAAATTTAATGCTGTGGTGATTTCCGAGGAAGCGGTGCCAAAACTATCAATCGTGCAGAAGTTGAGAAGACAGGGTATCATGACAAAGGATACTGCAACGGTTCTGCTCTGCCACGACATGACCCTTCGAAGGAAAAATAGAGTGGTTTTGAAATTATCATTGCCAAAACCAGGGGGGCATGTGTTATCACCAGATTTTGGCCAAATCAGGATATGGGCCGTGATTGAGATGGGCTTGAAGGATGTACACGTGGAGCGTCTCTGAAGCGGCCTTGCACGAAGAGTTTGGGCTGGATTGCCCGTGTATCTGTAAATTATTAGATCGTGTCGGTTAGAATTGAAAGATAGAGTTTAGCTCGTACACGGTTAGGTGTACTTCTGATTTAGAAAGTCCCTTGGACTATAAATATGTACCTAGGGTTATTGAGAAAGGAGGACAATCACGTTCACAACAAACACAAACCAGGCGCATCGCCACCCCTTATTTCGAGGGTTTCTTCCGGGTAAGCATCATGCTGCCTAGATCGCATCTTGCGATCTAGGCAGTATACGTTTATTCGTTACCTGGTGTTACTCGTGCTGAAGCGTTGTTGATGGCGAGTAGCACTACTTATCATAGATGTCTTGGGGCTTGCATTGATGCTTTTCTTACGCATATTTGCTTAGCAATGCTGTCCCTCGATATCTAGCTGCCCTTACACCTATATAGGTGTAAGGGCAGCACCCTGCTTGTTCGTTACTTAGTAGATCCGATCCGTTATAGTCGTTCCTTGTTCTTCAAGGATTAGTTTAATATCTGCATGATTAGGCCTTATGCTGGGGTTGGATGATCCGGTAGTGCGTGAGGTGTTGTTTTACCGTTCCTACAAGAGATGTTCCGGGAATTGACTTAATGTTGGTTTTTAGGCCTCTTTTAGGAATAGTTTCCATCATCTTTCGTATCTGCTAGGCCCAACTACGTGTAGGATGTTCCGATTATGCGGTGAAAACCCTAAACTGTCGTAGATTGGTTTAGCTTTGTTTTGATCAAGCAGGATCCCCATGTCATCGTAAATCCAACGTGATCTATGGGGCGATCGGCTCTTTGAGCCGATCCACAGGGCAACCTGAGAGCCGATCGGGCTCGTATTTAATGTTTACGTGTCTACCATGCAGGAGACTAATCGAAGCAATCCAACACCTTCCTGATCAGGTATAGGTCAGGTGGCACGCCCTTGCAACCGCCAGGACGTGTGCTGGGACTTTGCGGGACGACGCGAGGCACCAGGGCCCACTTAGCAGTCTTGGGAGTCTCCCGGCTCTTCGTGTTGCTTAACCACTGCTCGCCGGTGGGTTTTGGCAGGCAACACTTCGGCAGGCCCACCTACCACAAGTTCCACGCGAGAGCGTGCTACATCTACAACAAGCTCAAGATTCCGGGTCCTAAGGGTATGATTACCATATCCGGAGACTACAAAAAGGCTCATGAGTGCGAGTTAGGCGAAGCCGCCTTCGCAGAGTCTGTGCTATCTGCAGAGGAGCTGCAAGGCTACAGAGCCGCGGTGGATCTGACTGAAATGCAGACCACCAAGAAGCAGATCTCCGAACAGAAAAACTCCTTCAGGGCCACGATAGAGACCAAGAAAGTCAACTTCAAGGAAGGCGACGATTCCAAGCAGGTCTCAGTCGGAGCCAACATGGACCCCAAATAGGAAGACGCGCTCGTCGAGTTCCTCCACGCTAACATGGATATCTTTGCATGGCAGCCTTCTGACATGTCCGGAGTACCAAGGGAACTCGCCGAGCACTACCTCAACATAAATCCGGGGGCTAAACCGGTGAAGCAAGCTATGCGACGCTTTGGAGACAAGAAGCGCCGCGCCATAGGAATGGAATTAGCAAAGTTACTAGAGGCAGGTTTTGTAATAGAAGTAATCCACACTGATTGGGTCGCAAATCCCGTCCTTGTACCCAAAAAGAACACTGAAATACTAAGAATGTGCATCGGTTACTCCGGCGTGAACAAGCATTGCCCGAAGGATCCGTTCCCCTTGCCGTGCATTGACCAAGTCATTGACTCGACGGCGGGGGCGGAACTTCTGTGCTTTCTTGATGCATATTCCGGGTATCATCAGATCCGGATGAAGGAGTCTGACCAAAAGGCGACTTCGTTCATCACCCCTTTCGGCACTTACTGCTATGTCACCATGCCCTTTGGTTTGAAAAATGCAGGTGCTGTAGGATAACGTTGCATAGAAAACAAAAATTTTCCTACCGCGAACACGCAATCCAAGCCAAGATGCAATCTAGAAGACGGTAGCAACGAGGGGGTATCGAGTCTCACCCTTGAAGAGATTCCAAAGCCTACAAGAGGAGGCTCTTGTTGCTGCGGTAGACGATCACTTGCCGCTTGCAAAAGCGCGTAGAAGATCTTGATCACGATCGGTTCCGGCGCCACGAACGGGCAGCACCTCCGTACTCGGTCACACGTTCGGTTGTTGATGAAGACGACGTCCACCTCCCCGTTCCAGCGGGCAGCGGAAGTAGTAGCTCCTCTTGAATCCGACAGCACGACGGCGTGGTGTCGGTGGTGGTGGAGAAGTCCGGCGGAGCTTCGCTAAAGCTACGCGGGAGTTATGGAGGAGAGGGGGGCGGCTAGGGTTTGGGAGGGGGTGGCCGGCCACTCAAGGGGGGCGGCCAGCTTGTGGTCTTGGGGTGGCCGGCCCCCTCCCTTGGCCCCTCATTATATAGGTGGATCCCAAGTGTTGGTGTCCAAGTCTTCGAATAAGACCCGAAACCAAAACCTTCCATAAGAGGGGGAAACCTAGCCCAACTAGGACTCCCATCCAAAGGTGGGATTTCCACCTCCCATGTGGGGGGTGGCCGGCCCCTTATGGTGGAGTCCACTTGGGACTCCACCCCATCTAGGGCTGGCCGGCCATGGAGGTGGAGTCCCATGTGGACTCCACCTTCCTTGGTGGTTTCTTCCGGACTTTTCTAGAACCTTCTAGAACCTTCCATAGAACCTTCCGCGACATTTTATTTCACATAAAATGACATCCTATATATGAATCTTATTCTCCGGACCATTCCGGAACTCCTCGTGATGTCCGGGATCTCATCCGGGACTCCAAACAAATATTCGAACTCCATTCCATATTCAAGTACTACCATTTCAACATCCAACTTTAAGTGTGTCACCCTACGGTTCGTGAACTATGCGGACATGGTTGAGTACTCACTCCGACCAATAACCAATAGCGGGATCTAGAGATCCATAATGGCTCCCACATATTCAACGATGACTTTAGTGATCGAATGAACCATTCACATATATTACCAATTCCCTTTGTCTCGCGATATTTTACTTGTCCGAGGTTTGATCTTCGGTATCACTCTATACCTTGTTCAACCTCGTCTCCTGACAAGTACTCTTTACTCGTACCGTGGTATGTGGTCTCTTATGAACTCATTCATATGCTTGCAAGACATTAGACGACATTCCACCGAGAGGGCCCAGAGTATATCTATCCGTCATCGGGATGGACAAATCCCACTGTTGATCCATATGCCTCAACTCATACTTTCCGGATACTTAATCCCACCTTTATAGCCACCCATTTACGCAGTGGTGTTTGGTGTAATCAAAGTACCTTTCCGGTATAAGTGATTTACATGATCTCATGGTCATAAGGACTAGGTAACTATGTATCAAAAGCTTATAGCAAATAACTTAATGACGAGATCTTATGCTATGCTTAATTGGGTGTGTCCATTACATCATTCACACAATGACATAACCTTGTTATTAATAACATCCAATGTTCATGATTATGAAACTAATCATCCATTAATCAACAAGCTAGTTTAAGAGGCATACTAGGGACTTCTTGTTTGTCTACATATCACACATGTACTAAAGTTTCGGTTAATACAATTCTAGCATGATATATAAACATTTATCATAAACATTAAGATATAAATAATAACCACTTTATTATTGCCTCTAGGGCATATCTCCTTCAGTCTCCCACTTGCACTAGAGTCAATAATCTAGATTACATTGTAATATACCTAACACCCATGGCATTCTGGTGTTGGTCATGCTTTGCCCTAGGGAGAGCTTTAGTCAACGGATCTGCTACATTCAGATCAGTGTGTACTTTGCAAATCTTTACTTCTCCATCTTCGATGTACTCGCGAATCGAGTGGTAACGCAGCTTGATATGCTTCAGCCTCTTGTGTGACCTTGGCTCTTGTGCATTGGCGATGGCACCCATGTTATCACAATAAATGATTAATGGGTCCAATGCACTAGGAACCACACCGAGCTCTACAATGAACCTCTTCATCCATACCGCTTCTGATGAAGCCTCTGAAGCCGCTATGTACTCTGATTCTGTTGAAGACTTCGCCACCGTGCCTTTGCTTCGAGCTTGCCCAGCTTACTGCAGCACCATTCAATATAAACACGTACCCAGATTGTGACTTAGAGTCATCAGGATCAGTGTTCCAACTTGCATCGGTGTAACCGTTTACAATGAGCTCTTGGTCACCTCCATAACAAAGAAACATATCCTTAGTTCTTTTCAAGTACTTCAGGATATTCTTGACCGCTGTCCAGTGTTCCATTCCTGGATCACTTTGATATCTGCTAGTCAAACTAACAGCATGTGCTATATCCGGTCTAGTACATAGCATGGCATACATGATAGATCCTACTGCCGAGGCATAGGGGATGTTACTCATCCTTTCTCTTTCTTCTGCCGTAGCCGGTCCTTGAGTCTTACTCAATACCTTGCCTGGTAACATAGGTAAGAACCCTTTCTTACTTTCGTCCATTCTAAACTTCTTTAGAATCTTGTCCAGATATGTACTCTGTGATAGCCCTATTAGGCGTCTTGATCTATCTCTATAAATCTTGATGCCTAATATATATGATGCTTCACCAAGGTCTTTCATTGAAAAACTATTATTCAAATAACCCTTAACAAAGATTAATATTTCTAAATCCTTCCCGATCAATAATATGACATCTCCATATAATATCGGGAATGCTACGAAGCTCCCACTCACTTTCTTGTAAATACAGGCCTCTCCATGACATCGTATAAACCCGAAGTCTTTGATCACCTTATCAAAGCGTCGGTTCCAACTTCTTGATGCTTGCTTCAGTCCATAGATTGAACGCTGAAGTTTGCATACTTTGTCAGCATTTTTAGGATCGACAAAACCTTTGGGTTGTACCATATACAACTCTTCCTCAATGTCTCCATTAAGGAACGCCGTTTTGACATCCATCTGCCAAATCTCATAATTGAAAAATGCAGCTATTGCTAACAAAATCCTCACAGATTTTAGCTTCGCTACAGGTGAGAAAGTCTCATCGTAGTCAACTCCTTGAATTTGTCGGAAACCCTTTGCGACAAGTCGAGCTTTATAGACAGTAATATTACCATCAGCATCTGTTTTTCTCTTGAAGATCCATTTATTCTCGACAGCCTTTCGGCTATCAGGTAAGTCTACCAAAGTCCATACTTTGTTATCATACATGGATCCCATTTCGGATTTCATGGCTTCTTGCCATTTGTTGGAATCTGGGCTCATCATCGCTTCTTCATACGTCGCAGGTCCTCATCATTGTTATCCACAATCATGACATTTAGACAAGGATCATACCAATCAGGAGTGGCACGTTCCCTTGTCGATCTGCGAGGTTCGGTGGTTTCCTCGTTCGAAGTTTCATGATCATTATCATTAGCTTCCTCTGTTGCCGGTGTAGGCGGTACAGTACAACTTCCGATCAGCGCTACTCTGATCAACGAGTATAGATTCATCAATCTCATCGAGTTCTACTTTTCTTCCAGTCACTTCTTTAGTGAGAAATTCTTTCTCAAGAAAGATTCCGTTCTTAGCAACAAAGATTTTGCCTTCGGATCTGTGATAGAAAGTGTACCCTATAGTTTCCTTAGGGTATCCTATGAAGACGCATTTCTCCACTTTGGGTTCTAGCTTGTCCGGTTGTAACTTCTTTACATAGGCTTCGCAACCCCAAACTTTCAGGAACGACAGCTTAGGTTTCTTATTAAACCATAATTCATACGGTGTCGTTTCTACGGATTTTGATGGTGCTCTATTTAAAGTGAATGCGGCTGTCTCTAATGCATAACTCCAAAATGATAACGGCAAATCAGTAAGAGACATCATAGAACGAACCATATCTAAGAGAGTTCGATTACGACGTTCGGACACACCGTTACGTTGAGGTGTTCCCGGCGGTGTCAATTGTGAAAGTATTCCGCATTTCTTTAAATGCATGCCAAACTCATAACTCAGATATTCACCTCCACGATCAGATCGTAGAAATTTAATCTTCTTGTTACGTTGATTTTCTACTTCACTTTGAAATTCCTTAAACTTCTCAAAAGTTTCGGATTTATGTTTCATGAAATAGATATACCCATATCTACTCAGATCATCTGTGAAGGTTAGAACATAACGATAACCACCGCGCGATGCTACGCTCATTGGTCCTCATACATCGGTATGTATGATTTCCAATAAGTCAGTAGCTCGCTCCATTATACCAGAAAATGGAGTCTTTGTCATTTTTCCCATTAGACATGCTTCGCATCTATCAAGTGACTCAAAGTCAAGTGATTCAAGTAATCCATCAGTATGGAGTTTCTTCATGCGTTTCACTCCAATATGACCAAGACGACAGTGCCACATATAAGTAGAATTATCATTAAGTTTAATTCGCTTAGCATCAATGTTATGTATATGTGTATCACTACTATCGAGATCTAACAGAAATAAGCCATTCTTTTGTGGTGCTCGACCATAAAAGATATTATTCATAAAAATAGAACAACCATTATTCTCAGACTTGAATGAATAACCGTCTTGCATTAAACAAGATCCAGATATAATGTTCATGCTCAACGCAGGTACATAATAGCAATTATTTAGGCTTAAAACTAATCCCGAAGGTAGATGTAGAGGAAGTGTGCCGACTGCGATCACATTGACCTTGGATCCGTTTCTGTCAACACCCGGATTTTTATGTCCGGATGCCTATTATGTCATACATCGCAATCCCAGGAAAATTGTTGTTGCGAGGCATAATAGTTAAGTATCACAGTCATCATTCATTACAAACCATAATGTCTTACAACTTGGAATCACATGATCCATATTACACAAATAGTTGATCTAATGATCAACGAACAAACACCAGTTCATAGCGGAAGCGTAAGATACAAGGACTCTCTAGTCCACAGGCCAACGCTTGACGTTAGAAGCTCCTAGTTGTGGTAGACGTCCTGCTGATCGTCCTCCTCGTACTGCGGCTCGGCTTCATAGTCTGGCCATTTGAATAGCCAGGGACAAAGCCGTGAGTACTTTATGTACTCGCAATCTAATACTAAAGTAAGTACTAGCATCACTATTGAAGGTGTTCTAAGCTCTAAGGTTATTTGCATAAAGCCAAATTTTATTTCATAAACACTTTTGTAAACAACTCCTCAAGTGCTAACTAACTCAAGTGGGAACATTAGTGTCATTCCCACAACTCAGTTGTGATTCAAAGTCAAAGTCACCTTTCAAGTTCAAGTTCAAAAATCATCAGTCCCGAAGATATAAATTCTGATGACGGAAACAGAATGGCCTTTCCAATTGTCCATATCCGCGGACGCGGCTATTCGAATAGTTCTACACTCTGCAGAGGTCGCACACTTGTGCCACAACATTTGATTACATCCGTCAGGGATAAAACCCTGAATAATCGTAACTCAGTACGCGGATCATCAACCGTTAACCTTTCATTTACACACCCTAGTATAGGCACCTCTCCCCATGAGCTTGGCCTCCCGGTGAAAACCAACTGTTAACCCGGGAACTGCACAGGGCTTGGGCCGGACATTCACCTCATATTCACGTCATATCACATCATCTCTTTTGTTGTAGAGGCAGCTTTCGGCATAACCCCGATGACGCTTGTTTAGAGGGAACCCATACTAAGACACATAAATTTCCAGCTAAGCCCTACCCATAATCAGGTGTTGTGGGGGTACTCAAAAATTGGGAAGGTATCGCATCCAACTCAATCATCAGTTTTTAGCCAAAGTCATCAAGTCAACTTCAGTGTCATATTCACCTTCAAAATCTTTCAATGGAAATGACTAATCATTCCAAGGTTTTCACCATCATTATTTCATCAACACATTGTTCCCATCTAGAGTAGTCAATTTAAATTTAGCACTAGCCACTATGTGTGAGGGGTGCTAAGTATTTGCTTTGCTTCTAGGCTAAGTTTGATACTCTTGTACTAACTCCATACTAATCTAGTAATTCATAACTCAAGAAGTACTTTGATAAAACAAGAGTAAATAAAGCTTGTAAAGTAAAACTGGGAAAATAGGATCATAAGCATCAAGTAAATGGGGTAATGCCTTGCTCATGGTGAGCTTTGCACTTTGCAAGAGTATTATCTTGCCTTGGTTGGGAAACTGGTCAAAGTGGTCTTCTTCTTCCTGGAAGTAGACCTCCTCCTCCTCCTGGTACTCCTCGGTACTAGCGTCTAAAATACGAATACGGGGTACACAATCATCACACCAAACTAATCTACTAAACTATGCACAAACATGGTTCACACACTTAAACTAGCATCACATATTACTATTAAGTTGGTGGATGGGTTCTTCTTATTAATTAAGAAAAATAATTTCCTCTCACACTAATATTAAAGGTTACTTTGAATTATTCAGAGAAATAATTTCCTCTCATTCTCTTATTAAGATTTAATTTCTCTCATGCATAATATGTGACCTAGGTTGACCCAAGTCAACCTCTTCACACTTATCATTTGGAGAAAAAGATTTAAATGAGGTGAGCACCTCATACCATTTAATTCTAGCATAACAAAGATTTAATATCACCAACAATTCCTATGGGACCTAAATAACCAGAGTCTCCACTTCATTTGGAAATTGTGGTGACAAGATTTAAATGAGGGAAAATCCCACATAAGATTTATTAATAGTTTTGGACAATATCTTTGACTAGAAAATAGCCATAAAGGCATTTAAAACAACTAAACCATGATCATTCAAAGTAAGCATAGCATATTCTTGTAGAAACAATTAGTATAAGTGAAAAGTGAATTATTGGAGGTGGAATTAACTGAAAAGCATTTATGGTTGATTTTTAAGAATTATTACAAGGCAGAAAAGTCCCTGCTTTGTTTATTTTGCCACTTTAATTCTACACAAGATCTAGGGTTCTATCCAGTGGCAAAGTGTAGATAATTGCATAAGGTTTCCAGAAATATAAAGTTTGTAAAATTTGGCTGAGTAGATTTGTCACAAATGAATTTCAAAGTTTGCTTCAGATTGTGTATTTTATCTAATTTCCAAATTTGAATTCAAATAGGTGGGCTTGCGCGGGAAACGAACTTGGGCCGGCCCAGTACTGCGTCTAGCGCAGCGGGCCGTCTGACCGCGTGGGGGCCACGCGTCAGTGAGTATTACTCACCGACCCGGAACGGGGAAGTGAGGAGCGTTGGATCGTGCGATGATCCAACGGCTGGAGGTTGTCGTCGTCGACGGCGAGAGGCGATGCAGCGCGGCGGCAGCAGGGGGTCGGAGCCGTCGTCGGAGCTCCGACGGTCGTCGGAAGGGTGCGCCGCGTCGTTGTCGATGATGGGGAGGCGCCTGGAAGCAGCGGCGCGTCCTGGGGCGGCTTCCTTCTCCGGCGAGCTTCGGCTACGGGCGGCGGCAACGAGCTAGCAATTGCAGCGGGGTGGTGGCTATCTGGTGAAATTGAGGCGGCGAAGAGAACTCTGGTGAGGTGGGGAAGAGATTGGCGTGCTCAGTTTGGGGCGCGGAGTGCTCCTTTTATAGCGGCTGGAGGTGGCCGCGGCGCCCGGCTAGGTTCGCCATGGCCGCCGTCGGTCCAGGGCCGCGAAGAGCCAAGTGATGGGCGCGGAGTGTTGGCGACGTCCATGCGGTGCTGACGCGCTTGATTTTGGGGAAAACGAGGCACTACAGCGGAGGTGAGCTTGACGGGAGCTCGCGGGCAGTGGAGGATGGGCGTCGACGCGTTCGTCACCTGCGGCGTTCCCGCGGGCCAGCGAGCGTGTCCAGGCGTGTCACGGTGAGGTGAGGCGTCGACTGGCGGTGAGCGTGAGGGCTGAGGTGATGCGAGGACGCGGGGCGTCGTCACGCTCTGAGCGTCCAGGGTGCTCGCCATGCGCGCTCTGGCGCGGCATGGGCGTTGCCTGGGCGTCACTGGGCGCGCTGTTTCCGGCGTGTGCGTGCGTCGTGTTGACCATGGGATGGTACGGGCGTGTCCAGGAGAGTGAGGGGAGGCTAGTGGACACGGTGGTTCAGGCTGGAGATGACCAGGTGAGGAGATGGCATGGTGAGGCCATGCCATGCCACGGCATGGCATGTTTGAGGTGATTTAATCCAAACCTGGCCAGTGCAAGTGGTGAGGTTGATGTGGTGAGGTGAGAGGGAGACTCCAGGGTGCAGAGAGGTCAAAGTTGGACCAAGTCCAAGTTGAAAATGAGGTATGGGCTCAAATTGATACCCTGCCTGCCAAGTGTTTGTGGAAATGCCCGAAAGAAAAATTATTTTCGAAATTTGAAATTCTTGTTGGTGGGTTGTATTCATATATTAAGTGGAGCATTTTGGTGGTGGTGGTGGTCAAAATGGAGTTGGTATGCAAAATCACATTTTGCATATGATCTTGATTATGTGAGAAAGTTCCAACTTTGCTTGCTTCCCATTTGAAATTGGTGATGAATTTGGGGTGGTGGTTTTGGGCAAAGTTGTAGTGCTTGATGTTGTCTTGGATGAGGTGAAAAGGTTTGACAAAGTTTAGAAGTGGAAAGAAGAGAACCAGGGGCTCAAAGTGAGCATCAGACTGAAAATGGCACAAGTGACCATATTGCATGTGAATTGGAAATTGAGTTTGATTTTGGTTTGAATTGAGTTGGCTTGATTCCAAAGGTGTTAATAAGTGTTTAGTAACCATCTACCACCAATGGTGCAAGCCAAAGTGGTCTAGGTTAGGTATTTGCAACAATGGCATAGGCCTTATGTGAGAGTGAAATGGATTTTTGGGATTTCTTTTATATTTTGTTTTTATTTGGCTATGGTTGATCAAGTGATCATTGCTAGGGTTTTAGAGTGAGAGAGAACACATAAGCAAGCATCATGGCAATTGCACACTCAAAATAATTAATAAGGTGATCTATATGCATAAACCTATATGAGGAGAAAAAGTTTTTGTTAACCCTGATTTTTGGATTCTTGAATTCTCTCTTGTTCATTTTATTGAAACTTGGGATGTTACAAACCCTTCCCCCTTACAAAAGATCTCGTCCCGAGATCTAGAGAAAACTAGGTACTAAAGAGATTTGGGTATTCCTTCTTCATATCTTCCTCGCGTTCCCAAGTTGCTTCTTCTTCAGTGTGGTTACTCCATTGTATCTTCAGGAACTTGATACTTCTGGTGCGGGTGGTCCTGAATGCTTCTTCCAGGATGCGAATGGGCACTTCGCGGTAGGTTAGGTCCTTGTTGATATCAATGGCTCTGTGGTCGATGTTCTTGAATACTTCGGTCTTCTCAGGCACTTCTAGGCACTTCCGAAGTAGTGAGATGTGAAACACATTGTGTACGGCGGACATCTCTTCTGGCAGTTCCAACTTATATGAGACTTCTCCTCGGCGATCCAGAATCTTGAATGGTCCGACATATCTGGGGGCGAGCTTTCCTTTAAGTTGGAATCTCTGCATTCCTTTGAGGGGTGAGACTTTGAGATACACAAAGTCTCCGATCTCGAACGTCATCTGTCGGCGTCTCTTGTCGGCGTAGCTCTTTTGTCTGGATTGGGCGGTCTTGAGGTATTCGCGGATCTTGTGCACCTTTTCTTCGGCTTCTCGGAGAACATCGGGGCCGAAAACTTGACTATCTCCGACTTCCGACCAGTTCAGAGGGGTACGGCATTTCCTTCCGTACAGGGCTTCAAAGGGGGCCATCTGTAAGCTGGCTTGATAGCTATTGTTGTAGGAGAATTCTGCATATGGTAGGCAATCTTCCCATTTGGATCCGTACTCTAGCACACAGGCTCTCAACATATCTTCTAGGATCTGGTTGACTCTCTCAGTCTGTCCGTCAGTCTGTGGGTGGTATGCTGTGCTGAAATTCAGACGGGTTCCTAGTCCTTCATGCACTTTCTGCCAGAATCTTGAGGTGAATTGTGATCCTCTATCTGACACAATTGACTTCGGTGTTCCGTGCAGGCTGACTATTCTGGATATGTATAACTCAGCTAGCTTTGGGCCTTGGTATGTGGTCTTGACAGGGATAAAATGTGCAACCTTGGTCAACCTATCGATGACTACCCAAATGGAGTCATTTCCTCTGCTAGATTTGGGCAATCCTGTGATAAAGTCCATACCGACAGAATCCCATTTCCATTCCGGAATCTGTAAAGGTTGCAACAGTCTGCGGGTCGTTGATGTTCTCGCTTTGACTCGCTGACCGATATCACACTTGGCGATGTAGCTTCCTATCTCTCGCTTCATTCCGTGCCACCAGAATTGTTCCTTCAGGTCTTGGTACATCTTGGTACCTCCGGGGTGAATTGAGTAAAGGGTGCCATGGGCTTCTTGCAGAATGACTTGCTTCAAGTCAGAGTCCGATGGTACGCAGAGACGTTCTTTGTACCAAAGAACTCCGGCTTCGTCTATGGTGAATCCTGGTGCCTTTCCTGCAGCTATCTGACTCTTTATTCCGTCAATGCTGGCATTTCCCTTCTGGGCTTCCTTTATCTGGCTCATCAAAGTGGGTTGGAGTTCAATGCTGGCGAGGAATCCTTCGCTCACTAGCTCTAGTCTGAATTGTTCAAACTCTTGGTACAGGCTTGGTTGCTCTATTGCGATCATGGAGTTTAACTGACACGGCAGTCTGCTCAAGGCATCCGCTACCACATTGGCCTTGCCGGGGTGGTAGTGAATTTCCATGTCGTAATCCTTGATTAATTCTATCCATCTGCGCTGTCTCATGTTCAGCTCCTTCTGGGTGAAAATGTACTTCAGGCTCTTGTGATCTGAATATATCTCGCATCGATTACCCATGAGGTAATGACGCCAAACCTTCAGGGCTAACACTACGGCTGCTAATTCCAAGTCATGGGTTGGATAATTCTGTTCATGTTGCTTCAGTTGCCTTGATAGGTAAGATATCACTTTGCCTTCTTGCATCAACACACATCCAAGACCAGTCTTGGATGCATCACAATAGACATCAAATGGCTTGGTGACATCGGGCATAATCAGTATTGGGGCTGTGGTTAATCTGAGCTTGAGTAGCTGAAAACTTTCTTCACATTTGTCATTCCAGTCAAATTTCCGGTCTTTCTTCAGCAGTTGAGTCATTGGTCTTGCGATGCTTGAAAATCCTTCAACGAATCGGCGGTAATATCCCGCCAACCCTAGAAATGCTCTGACTTCAGTCTGGGTGGTTGGGGCCTTCCATTCCTCAACGGTTTTGATTTTTGCGGGATCTACGGCAATTCCTCCTGCAGACAAGATGTGTCCCAGGAATCCCACTTCTTTCAACCAAAACTCACATTTGCTAAACTTGGCGTACAACTGATGTTGCCTAAGGGTTTCTAGAACCACTTCCAAATGTCGCTCATGTTCTTCTTCTGATTTGGAGTAGATAAGGATGTCGTCGATGAAGACAACGACAAACTTATCCAGGAATTCCATAAAGATCTTATTCATGAGATTCATGAAATAAGCGGGGGCATTGGTCAGTCCAAAGGACATGACATTGTACTCATACAGTCCGTATCTGGTGGTAAAGGCAGTCTTTGGAATATCTGTTGCTCGGATCTTCAGTTGATGGTAACCTGTCCTCAGATCAATCTTTGAGAAAACTTGGGCACCGGTCAGCTGGTCAAACAGGTCTTCTATCTTTGGCAAGGGATATTTGTTCTTGATGGTGACATCGTTAAGCTTACGATAATCCGTAACCAAACGAGTGGCACCGTCCTTTTTATCCACAAACAAAACTGGTGATCTCCAAGGCGACGCACTTGGTCGAATCAGACCTTTGTACAAAGATATCATCCAGTTGCTTTTTCAGTTCCATCAATTCTGCAGGGTTCATGCTATAGGCTCTCTGGGCTATAGGTCCTGTTCCAGGGATTAACTCGATGATAAACTCGATATCCCGGTCCGGGGGCATACCGGGTAGATCATCCGGAAACACATCAGGGTATCGACAAACGACCCTGATTTGATCCAGAGTTGGCTTGGCTACACTTTGGTTGCAGGTGAAGTTTCTGGGTAGTTTTTCAGATAAGTGTTCTATTAGTATTCCAGTGCTACTTGTCATGGTGATGGCCTTCTTGGCGCAGTCTATCAATCCATGATGTTTCGCCATCCAGTCCATACCCAGGACTACTTCCAATCCTTTTGTTCCCAGAACAATCAAGTTTGCATAAAAGTCTATTTCATGGATTCTGATGGGTACATCTTTGCAAAATTTTCTAGCTTTAGTTGTTGATCCAGGTATTTGAACTACCATGACATGTTTCAAGCTGATTGGTTGAATCTTACTAGTGCACACAAAATCTTCTGTAACGAACGAATGCGAGGCTCCAGAATCAAACAACACTCTTGCAGGTATTGAGTTAACAGAGAACATACCCAGCACCACGTCAGGTGCTTCCTGGGCTTCCTCAGCATTCATGTGGTAGAGGCGACCTCCGCGGTTGTGCGGGTTGTTGGGGGCGAACTTCTTGCCGGTGGAGACACGGCGTTGCTGCTGAGCTGGTGGTGCGGGGTTGCCTGCGAGCTTGGCGAGCCTCTTGGGACACTCATTGGAGTAGTGCCCCACTACACCACACTCATAGCAAGTGATGGTGGTCTTGTCTTGCTTGTTCGCGACGGGGATTGCATTGCTCCCGGTCCTTGGTGCGGTGTTGGTGTTGCTGTGGTTGGGGTTGGGGGCTCTCGGCGGAGCGCGGTTGAAGTTGTTGTTGGTGTTGTTGTTGTAGTGGCCTCCTGGCCTGGGGTTTCCTCCACCCCGGTTCTGATAAACCGGACGTGACATCTGTGCATTGGGCTTGTTGGTTCTGAAACCTCCGCCTGAGTTGGGGCGGTACCTTGGGGCATTGCTAGGCCCACTCTGATTCATCATGCGGCGCTTGCGGTTCTCGCTGGCTTGGTGCAGTTTGCCTTCCATCTGGATGGCGGAGTCAACAAGGGCTTCGAGGTCGGCAAAGGGGATGTTGATCAACACAGTCTGCATCTCATCATGCAGTCCGTTCAGGAACCTTTCCTTCCTCTTCTCAGTAGTGTCGGTCTCATCCGGGGCGTACCTTGACAGTGTGAGAAACTTGTCGCGGTATTCCACCACGGACATCCGGCCTTGCTTCAGTTCACGGAATTCATCTCTCATCTTCTTTATCAGACCCGGGGGCACATGGTACTTGCTGAACTTGAGCTTGAAATCAGTCCAAGTGATAAACTGTCCCGCGTTCATGGCACGGGTGCTTGTCCACCAAGCTCTTGCTGGTCCTGCTAAGTAGTGCGTGGCAAACAGCACTTTCTCATTCTCTTCCACTCCAGCTACTTCTAGATTGTTCTCCATAGTTTGGAGCCAATCATCTGCATCAAGTGGTTCCTCAGTCTTGCTGAAAACGGCGGGTTGGTATTCGGAAGTTCTTGAGCTTGGATCCTGGGTGATCATGGTGACCTTGATTGTTGTTGACAAGCTGTTGAAGTGCTGCAATGTTGGCTTGCCTTTCAGCTCTTTCTGCTTCTCTATCTTCCAGCATAACTTGCAACATCTGCATCATAGCGTCTTGGTTCGTGTTGCGAGTTGGAGGGGCCATCTGAGTATTGAGATTGATTATGAGAGAAGAGGGAAATTTCTATGGCTTGTTTTGTGGTTGAGTTCAGAAGTTTAAAACTTGAAGTCTTTTCATGATGACACAAACCTACATTCATTCATAGCAAACAACACACATTACAAGCTAACACACTAAGGGTTTTAAGAACCCTTCTTTTCCAAGCTACGATACATGGGGCGGGATACAACTCACACCTACGATAGTGCATAAGTGAACTACTCCTCCTCATCAACATCGATGGGGGTGTGGTCATCATCCTCGTTGTCCAGGAAGTCGTAGTCTTCCCCCTCGGTGTTCTCATCCTCCTCGAAGTCGTTGTCGTCACTCAGGTAGTTGCTTCCTCCCTGAATGTCTTCTCCATCTTCCTCCATCTTCTTCATCTGCTCTTCTTGGGCCTTGACAGTGGCCTCAAGTGCTGCGATCTTCGCGCGGAGGCGGTCGATAGTGGCATCCTTCTTTGCGCGCTGCTGGCGGAGAGTCCTGCGGTCCTTGGCGAGCATCTTGATGCAGTCGCCCTGCTCGATGATGCGGGCGTGAGTCTGGTTGGCGTACTCACGGGAGTGGTCGAGATCCTGCTGAGTGTGGTACAACATGAAGTCGAGATGCTCCACGTGGTGCTTCAGCTGCGGGTGCGATGACATGTCCATGGGTTCTCCAGCAGAGTTACGCCTCGCGAGGTGAGAAAAGCGAGGGTGCTGGAGTGCCTCCCCGCTCATCCCGCACAAGCGTGCGAGTCCCTCCTGAAGGCCGCGAGCAAGTCCGTCCAGCCAGTTGCTCTCCATGAAGGAGAAGAGGATCCTCTCAGAAGTGGGAGGCTCCATCTTGCCCCTCAAGTCAGCGGTGATGATCCACTGCAGCTCGCCTCCTGGCTGGTTCGCGATCTGCGATCCGTGGAACTCTGGGTGCGGGCGACCAAGGTGGTCGGACAGGGCGTTGAGGTCGTGCTCGAAGATCAAGCTTCCCCCATTCCCAAGCTGGTAAAACTTCGTGTTCACGGGCTCCATCTGAAAGTGAAGTAAAGGATTAAGTTAGAGAAGTGAACAAGTGTGGCAAAATTTTAGTTATATTTCTAAGGAAGAGCATGACTTCTTGTTTTTCCAAAGAGCTCAAGGAGAAGACAAAGATTAAAATTTTCAGAAATACTTCATTTCTTTTTGAAACTCAATTTTTCAGAACGTCCATTTCTAACTAGGGTCTCCTAAGGTCAAACAATGGCTCTGATACCAACTTGTCAACACCCGGATTTTTATGTCCGGATGCCTATTATGTCATACATCGCAATCCCAGGAAAATTGTTGTTGCGAGGCATAATAGTTAAGTATCACAGTCATCATTCATTACAAACCATAATGTCTTACAACTTGGAATCACATGATCCATATTACACAAATAGTTGATCTAATGATCAACGAACAAACACCAGTTCATAGCGGAAGCGTAAGATACAAGGACTCTCTAGTCCACAGGCCAACGCTTGACGTTAGAAGCTCCTAGTTGTGGTAGACGTCCTGCTGATCGTCCTCCTCGTACTGCGGCTCGGCTTCATAGTCTGGCCATTTGAATAGCCAGGGACAAAGCCGTGAGTACTTTATGTACTCGCAATCTAATACTAAAGTAAGTACTAGCATCACTATTGAAGGTGTTCTAAGCTCTAAGGTTATTTGCATAAAGCCAAATTTTATTTCATAAACACTTTTGTAAACAACTCCTCAAGTGCTAACTAACTCAAGTGGGAACATTAGTGTCATTCCCACAACTCAGTTGTGATTCAAAGTCAAAGTCACCTTTCAAGTTCAAGTTCAAAAATCATCAGTCCCGAAGATATAAATTCTGATGACGGAAACAGAATGGCCTTTCCAATTGTCCATATCCGCGGACGCGGCTATTCGAATAGTTCTACACTCTGCAGAGGTCGCACACTTGTGCCACAACATTTGATTACATCCGTCAGGGATAAAACCCTGAATAATCGTAACTCAGTACGCGGATCATCAACCGTTAACCTTTCATTTACACACCCTAGTATAGGCACCTCTCCCCATGAGCTTGGCCTCCCGGTGAAAACCAACTGTTAACCCGGGAACTGCACAGGGCTTGGGCCGGACATTCACCTCATATTCACGTCATATCACATCATCTCTTTTGTTGTAGAGGCAGCTTTCGGCATAACCCCGATGACGCTTGTTTAGAGGGAACCCATACTAAGACACATAAATTTCCAGCTAAGCCCTACCCATAATCAGGTGTTGTGGGGGTACTCAAAAATTGGGAAGGTATCGCATCCAACTCAATCATCAGTTTTTAGCCAAAGTCATCAAGTCAACTTCAGTGTCATATTCACCTTCAAAATCTTTCAATGGAAATGACTAATCATTCCAAGGTTTTCACCATCATTATTTCATCAACACATTGTTCCCATCTAGAGTAGTCAATTTAAATTTAGCACTAGCCACTATGTGTGAGGGGTGCTAAGTATTTGCTTTGCTTCTAGGCTAAGTTTGATACTCTTGTACTAACTCCATACTAATCTAGTAATTCATAACTCAAGAAGTACTTTGATAAAACAAGAGTAAATAAAGCTTGTAAAGTAAAACTGGGAAAATAGGATCATAAGCATCAAGTAAATGGGGTAATGCCTTGCTCATGGTGAGCTTTGCACTTTGCAAGAGTATTATCTTGCCTTGGTTGGGAAACTGGTCAAAGTGGTCTTCTTCTTCCTGGAAGTAGACCTCCTCCTCCTCCTGGTACTCCTCGGTACTAGCGTCTAAAATACGAATACGGGGTACACAATCATCACACCAAACTAATCTACTAAACTATGCACAAACATGGTTCACACACTTAAACTAGCATCACATATTACTATTAAGTTGGTGGATGGGTTCTTCTTATTAATTAAGAAAAATAATTTCCTCTCACACTAATATTAAAGGTTACTTTGAATTATTCAGAGAAATAATTTCCTCTCATTCTCTTATTAAGATTTAATTTCTCTCATGCATAATATGTGACCTAGGTTGACCCAAGTCAACCTCTTCACACTTATCATTTGGAGAAAAAGATTTAAATGAGGTGAGCACCTCATACCATTTAATTCTAGCATAACAAAGATTTAATATCACCAACAATTCCTATGGGACCTAAATAACCAGAGTCTCCACTTCATTTGGAAATTGTGGTGACAAGATTTAAATGAGGGAAAATCCCACATAAGATTTATTAATAGTTTTGGACAATATCTTTGACTAGAAAATAGCCATAAAGGCATTTAAAACAACTAAACCATGATCATTCAAAGTAAGCATAGCATATTCTTGTAGAAACAATTAGTATAAGTGAAAAGTGAATTATTGGAGGTGGAATTAACTGAAAAGCATTTATGGTTGATTTTTAAGAATTATTACAAGGCAGAAAAGTCCCTGCTTTGTTTATTTTGCCACTTTAATTCTACACAAGATCTAGGGTTCTATCCAGTGGCAAAGTGTAGATAATTGCATAAGGTTTCCAGAAATATAAAGTTTGTAAAATTTGGCTGAGTAGATTTGTCACAAATGAATTTCAAAGTTTGCTTCAGATTGTGTATTTTATCTAATTTCCAAATTTGAATTCAAATAGGTGGGCTTGCGCGGGAAACGAACTTGGGCCGGCCCGGTCTGCGTCTAGCGCAGCGGGCCGTCTGACCGCGTGGGGGCCACGCGTCGCTGAGTATTACTCACCGAACCGGTACGGGGAAGTGAGGAGCGTTGGATCAGGCGATGATCCAACGGCTGGAGGTTGTCGTCGTCGACGGCGAGAGGCAGTGGCGAGCGCGGCGGCAGCAGGGGGTCGGAGCCGTCGTCGGAGCTCCGACGGTCGTCGGAAGGGTGCGCCGCGTCGTTGTCGATGATGGGGAGGCGCCTGGAAGCAGCGGCGCGTCCTGGGGCGGCTTCCTTCTCCGGCGAGCTTCGGCTACGGGCGGCGGCAACGAGCTAGCAATTGCAGCGGGGTGGTGGCTATCTGGTGAAATTGAGGCGGCGAAGAGAACTCTGGTGAGGTGGGGAAGAGATTGGCGTGCTCAGTTTGGGGCGCGGAGTGCTCCTTTTATAGCGGCTGGAGGTGGCCGCGGCGCCCGGCTAGGTTCGCCATGGCCGCCGTCGGTCCAGGGCCGCGAAGAGCCAAGTGATGGGCGCGGAGTGTTGGCGACGTCCATGCGGTGCTGACGCGCTTGATTTTGGGGAAAACGAGGCACTACAGCGGAGGTGAGCTTGACGGGAGCTCGCGGGCAGTGGAGGATGGGCGTCGACGCGTTCGTCACCTGCGGCGTTCCCGCGGGCCAGCGAGCGTGTCCAGGCGTGTCACGGTGAGGTGAGGCGTCGACTGGCGGTGAGCGTGAGGGCTGAGGTGATGCGAGGACGCGGGGCGTCGTCACGCTCTGAGCGTCCAGGGTGCTCGCCATGCGCGCTCTGGCGCGGCATGGGCGTTGCCTGGGCGTCACTGGGCGCGCTGTTTCCGGCGTGTGCGTGCGTCGTGTTGACCATGGGATGGTACGGGCGTGTCCAGGAGAGTGAGGGGAGGCTAGTGGACACGGTGGTTCAGCCGGAGATGCCCTGGTGAGGAGATGGCATGGTGAGGCCATGCCATGCCACGGCATGGCATGTTTGAGGTGATTTAATCCAAACCTGGCCAGTGCAAGTGGTGAGGTTGATGTGGTGAGGTGAGAGGGAGACTCCAGGGTGCAGAGAGGTCAAAGTTGGACCAAGTCCAAGTTGAAAATGAGGTATGGGCTCAAATTGATACCCTGCCTGCCAAGTGTTTGTGGAAATGCCCGAAAGAAAAATTATTTTCGAAATTTGAAATTCTTGTTGGTGGGTTGTATTCATATATTAAGTGGAGCATTTTGGTGGTGGTGGTGGTCAAAATGGAGTTGGTATGCAAAATCACATTTTGCATATGATCTTGATTATGTGAGAAAGTTCCAACTTTGCTTGCTTCCCATTTGAAATTGGTGATGAATTTGGGGTGGTGGTTTTGGGCAAAGTTGTAGTGCTTGATGTTGTCTTGGATGAGGTGAAAAGGTTTGACAAAGTTTAGAAGTGGAAAGAAGAGAACCAGGGGCTCAAAGTGAGCATCAGACTGAAAATGGCACAAGTGACCATATTGCATGTGAATTGGAAATTGAGTTTGATTTTGGTTTGAATTGAGTTGCTTGATTCCAAAGGTGTTAATAAGTGTTTAGTAACCATCTACCACCAATGGTGCAAGCCAAAGTGGTCTAGGTTAGGTATTTGCAACAATGGCATAGGCCTTATGTGAGAGTGAAATGGATTTTTGGGATTTCTTTTATATTTTGTTTTTATTTGGCTATGGTTGATCAAGTGATCATTGCTAGGGTTTTAGAGTGAGAGAGAACACATAAGCAAGCATCATGGCAATTGCACACTCAAAATAATTAATAAGGTGATCTATATGCATAAACCTATATGAGGAGAAAAAGTTTTTGTTAACCCTGATTTTTGGATTCTTGAATTCTCTCTTGTTCATTTTATTGAAACTTGGGATGTTACAGTTTCCAACGCGCATCGTCACTTCATCTTTCAGCAGTTGTCGTTTATTCTTTAGTTCCTGTTTCGAGTTACAAATATGAGCAACCGAACCAGTATCAAATACCCAGGTACTAGAACGAGAACCAGTGAAATGAACATCTATAACATGTATATCAGATATACCTTCTTTCTTCTTCTTGACAAGGCCGCTCTTCAGATCAGCCAGATACTTGGAGCAATTACGCTTCCAGTGTCCCTTCTCCTTGCGAATAGCACTCAAGATCGGGCTTAGGGCCGTTCTTAGGTTTCATAGGAGGCGTGGCAGCTTTCTTGCCACCCTTCTTGAATTTTCCCTTAGACTTGCCCTGTTTCTTGAAACTGGTGGTCTTGTTGACCATCAACACTTGGTGCTCTTTCTTGATCTCAATCTCAGCAGCTTTTAGCATGCCAAAGAGTTCAGGTAACTCCTTGTTCATGTTCTGCATATTGTAGTTCATCACAAAGTTCTTGTAACTTCGTGGCAGTGATTGAAGGACACGATTAATCCCCAGTCTGTTAGGAATCACTATTCCCAAGTCACTGAGTTTCTTCGCATGCCCGGTCATGGCGAGCATGTGCTCACTAACGGAGCTGCCTTCTTCCATCATGCAACTGAAGAATTGTTTCGATGCTTCATAGCATTCCACGGCCGCATGAGTCTCAAAAATAGCTTTCAGCTCTTTCATCAACTCATGAGGATCGTGGTGCTCAAAACGTTTTTGAAGATCGGATTCCAGACTGCATAGGATGGCACACTGAACTTGAGAGTACCTAATTTTCCGAGTCTCGTAAACAGCTTTTACTTCATCGGTTTCAGTTTCTGCAGGAGGGTCACCTAGCGGTGCATCAAGCACATATTGCAGATTTCCGCCAGAGAGGAAGATCCTCACATGACGGAACCAGTCGGTGAAGTTGCTACCGTTGCTCTTAAGTTTCTCTTTCTCTAGGAACTGATTAAAATTGATTGGGGACGCCATCTCTACAACATATATTTGCAATAGTTTAGACTAAGTTTATGACAAATTGAGTTCAAATTTTAATTCAACATAATTAAAAACCTAAGTGAACTCCCACTCAAAACAATATCCCTCGCATTGTCTTAGTGATTACACGAACCAAATCCACCGCACCTAAACCCGATCATCACGAGAAAAGGTGTGATTTCAATGGCGAACACTCAAAGTGTTCATCATATCAACCATATGATTCATGCTCTACCTTTCGGTATCACGTGTTCCGAGACCATGTCTGTACATGCTAGGCTCGTCAAGGCCACCTTAGTATCCGCATGTGAAAACTGTCTTGCACCCGTTGTATGTACTTATTGAATCTATCACACCCGATCATCACGAGATGCTTCGAAACGACAAGACTTGGTAACGGTGCTACTAAGGATGAACACTTTATTATCTTGAGATTTTAGTGAGGGATCATCTTATAATGCTACCGTCGCGATCTAAGCAAAATAAGATGCATAAAAGGATTAACATCACATGCAGTTCATATGTGATATGATATGGCCCTTTTGTCTTTGCGCCTTTGATCTTCATCTCCAAAGCACGGACATGATCTCCATCATCTTCGGGCATGATCTCCATCATCATCGGCGTAGCGTCAAGGTCAATGGCGCCGTCTTCATGATTGTTCTCCATGTAGCAACTATTACAACTACTTTGAAATACTACTCAACATGAAATTTAAAGACAACCATAAGGCTCCTGCCGGTTGCCACAATACAATAATGATCATCTCATACATATTCATCATCATATTATGGCCATATCACATCACCAAACCCTGCAAAAACAAGTTAGACGTCTCTAATTTGGTTTGCATATTTTACGTGGTTTAGGGTTTTCGAGAGAGATCTAATCTACCTACGAACATGAACCACAACGTTGATACTAATGTTTTCAATAGAAGAGTAAATTGAATCTTCACTATAGTAGGAGAGACAGACACCCGCAAAGCCTCTTATGCAATACAAGTTGCATGTCAAACGAGGAACAAGTCTCATGAACGCGGTCATGTAAAGTTAGTCCGAGCCGCTTCATCCCACTATGCCACAAAGATGCAAAGTACTCAAACTAAAGATAACAAGAGCATCAACGCCCACAAACCATTGTGTTCTACTCGTGCAACCATCTATGCATAGACACGGCTCGATACCACCGTAGGATAACGTTGCATAGAAAACAAAAATTTCCTACCGCGAACACGCAATCCAAGCCAAGATGCAATCTAGAAGACGGTAGCAACGAGGGGGTATCGAGTCTCACCCTTGAAGAGATTCCAAAGCCTACAAGAGGAGGCTCTTGTTGCTGCGGTAGACGATCACTTGCCGCTTGCAAAAGCGCGTAGAAGATCTTGATCACGATCGGTTCCGGCGCCACGAACGGGCAGCACCTCCGTACTCGGTCACACGTTCGGTTGTTGATGAAGACGACGTCCACCTCCCGTTCCAGCGGGCAGCGGAAGTAGTAGCTCCTCTTGAATCCGACAGCACGACGGCGTGGTGTCGGTGGTGGTGGAGAAGTCCGGCGGAGCTTCGCTAAAGCTACGCGGGAGTTATGGAGGAGAGGGGGCGGCTAGGGTTTGGGAGGGGGTGGCCGGCCACTCAAGGGGGGCGGCCAGCTTGTGGTCTTGGGGTGGCCGGCCCCCTCCCTTGGCCCCTCATTATATAGGTGGATCCCAAGTGTTGGTGTCCAAGTCTTCGAATAAGACCCGAAACCAAAACCTTCCATAAGAGGGGGAAACCTAGCCCAACTAGGACTCCCATCCAAAGGTGGGATTTCCACCTCCCATGTGGGGGGTGGCCGGCCCCTTATGGTGGAGTCCACTTGGGACTCCACCCCATCTAGGGCTGGCCGGCCATGGAGGTGGAGTCCCATGTGGACTCCACCTTCCTTGGTGGTTTCTTCCGGACTTTTCTAGAACCTTCTAGAACCTTCCATAGAACCTTCCGCGACATTTTATTTCACATAAAATGACATCCTATATATGAATCTTATTCTCCGGACCATTCCGGAACTCCTCGTGATGTCCGGGATCTCATCCGGGACTCCGAACAAATATTCGAACTCCATTCCATATTCAAGTACTACCATTTCAACATCCAACTTTAAGTGTGTCACCCTACGGTTCGTGAACTATGCGGACATGGTTGAGTACTCACTCCGACCAATAACCAATAGCGGGATCTGGAGATCCATAATGGCTCCCACATATTCAACGATGACTTTAGTGATCGAATGAACCATTCACATATATTACCAATTCCCTTTGTCTCGCGATATTTTACTTGTCCGAGGTTTGATCTTCGGTATCACTCTATACCTTGTTCAACCTCGTCTCCTGACAAGTACTCTTTACTCGTACCGTGGTATGTGGTCTCTTATGAACTCATTCATATGCTTGCAAGACATTAGACGACATTCCACCGAGAGGGCCCAGAGTATATCTATCCGTCATCGGGATGGACAAATCCCACTGTTGATCCATATGCCTCAACTCATACTTTCTGGATACTTAATCCCACCTTTATAGCCACCCATTTACGCAGTGGTGTTTGGTGTAATCAAAGTACCTTTCCGGTATAAGTGATTTACATGATCTCATGGTCATAAGGACTAGGTAACTATGTATCAAAAGCTTATAGCAAATAACTTAATGACGAGATCTTATGCTATGCTTAATTGGGTGTGTCCATTACATCATTCACACAATGACATAACCTTGTTATTAATAACATCCAATGTTCATGATTATGAAACTAATCATCCATTAATCAACAAGCTAGTTTAAGAGGCATACTAGGGACTTCTTGTTTGTCTACATATCACACATGTACTAAAGTTTCGGTTAATACAATTCTAGCATGATATATAAACATTTATCATAAACATTAAGATATAAATAATAACCACTTTATTATTGCCTCTAGGGCATATCTCCTTCAGGTGCCACCTACCAACGTACGATGCAGCGGTGCCTGAAGGACCAAATTGGCCGGAACGTGCACGCCTACGTCGACGACATCGTGGTCATGACCCGGAAAGGATCCGACTTGATCAGCGACCTCACAGAAACCTTCGACAATCTCCGCAGGTACAAGATGATGTTGAATCCGCTGAAGTGCGTCTTTGGCGTGCCAGCCGGAAAACTCCTTGGCTTCATAGTCTCTCACAGAGGCATTGAAGTGAACCCGGAAAAAATCAAGGCAATTTTGTGCATAAAAAGGCCAACTTGTTTCAAAGATGTGCAACGACTCACTGGTTGTGTCGCAGCAATCAGCAGGTTTGTTAGCCGTCTTGGCGAGAAGGCACTTCCCCTGTACAAACTATTGAAGAAAACAGACAAGTTTGTCTGGGACGAGGCAGCGGATGCAGCTCTTCAAGGGTTGAAGGACACACTCACCTCCCCACCTATCCTAGCAGCTCCAGGAGAGTCAGAGCCTATGCTCCTTTACTTGGCAGCTACCAACAGGGTCATCAGCCTCGTCATCGTGGTGGAACGACAGGAAGAAGGTCACGAGTATGGAGTCCAAAGGCCAGTCTACTATATTAGTGAAGTCCTTACGGAGTCCAAACAGCGCTACCCTCACTTTCAGAAGCTAGCCTACGGAGTGTTCCTAGGCAGCAGGAAGCTGAGACACTACTTCCAAGAGCATCCAGTAACAGTCGTGAGCAAGGCTCCGCTGTCAACGATTCTCAACAACGCTGACGCGACAGGACGCACAGCAAAATGGGGCATTGAATTATCCGCCTTCGACATCAACTACAAAGCCAGGACCGCGGTCAAATCCCAGGATTTGGCAGATTTCGTCGCAGATTGGACAGAAGCTCCGGATGCAAATCTGGAGCCGAAACCAGAGACATGGGTTATGCACTTCGATGGATCCAAGCAGCATCAAGGCTCAGGAGCCGGAGTCACCCTGAAGTCCCCTACCGGAGAAGAACTGCAGTACGTTCTGCAGATCCACTTCGAAGCTACAAACAACATGGCGGAGTACGAGGCTCTGCTACACGGACTGCGCATCGCTAAGGAAATAGGGATCAAGCACATCATCTGCTGCGGAGATTCCGACCTGGTGGCACAGCAAGTAGCCGGAACCTGGAACGCCAGAAATTCCGTCATGGCGGCTTACAGAGACGAAGTTGACGAGATCGCCAAGTGCTTTCTAGGATACGAAGTCAAGTACGTCCGTAGAGACGACAACGCAGCGGCAGATATGCTATCCAAGCTCGGATCCGGCAGGAAGCCAATTCCGCCTGGAATTTTCCTGGAGCATCTCCGGATACCCTCGGTGAAGGGCGCTAACCCGGAAAACCCAGAGGTGGCAGTGTCTCCGGCTAAAGAGGTGATGGCTATCATTCCGTCTTGGACGCAGCCTTTCCTGGACTACCTCATCGATCAAAAGCTGCCTAAGGACGAGGTCCTCGCACGTCAGATCGTCAGACGAGCAAGATCCTACACAATTGTTGATGGACAGCTCTACAAACGAAGTGCAACAGGGGTATTCCTCAAATGCGTCTCTAATCAAGATGGCATTGAAATCCTCAGAGAGATCCATGCAGGGGATTGCGGGCATCATGCCGCTCCCAGGTCACTCGTTGCAAAAGCTTTTCGGCTAGGATTTTACTGGCTCACAGCAAAAGAAGATGCTGACAAGATAGTCAAGACCTGCCGAGGTTGTCAGTACTATGCTACTCAACCAAACGCTCCAGCCCAAGAGCTGAAGACCATACCTATCACCTGGCCGTTTGCAGTCTGGGGGCTCGATATGGTTGGTAAGTTAAAAAGATCATCTCCTGGCGGTTTTGAATACCTCTTGGTCGCTGTTGACAAGTTCAGCAAATGGATCGAGGCAAAGCCAGTGAGAAAAGCCGACGGTGCTACGGCACTAAAATTTGTCTGCAGCCTCGTGATGAGATTCGGCATCCCACACAGCATAATCACAGATAATGGCACAAACTTCGCACAAGGAGAATTGAAGGATTATTGTGAGACAGTAGGGATTCGACTGGACCTTGCATCTGTGGCCCACCCACAATCCAATGGTCAAGTTGAAAGGGCTAACGGCCTAATATTATCAGGAATTAAGCCACGCCTTGAAGAACCGCTGCGACGCGTAGCTGGAGCTTGGGCAGAGGAGTTAGACTCCGTCCTGTGGAGTTTACGAACTACCCCCAATAGGTCAACAGGATTCACTCCGTTCTTCCTGGTATACGGATCCGAAGCCGTGCTCCCCTCCGACATCATACACGATTCACCGCGAGTTTCCGCCTATGATGAAGAAACCGCTGACGAGGCCAGACAGCTATCTGTGGACCTAATCGAAGAAGCTCGGAACTTAGCAGACCAACACTCCACCATTTACCAGCAGAAGCTCCGGCGTTATCATAGCCGTCGAGTCCGGAATCGCTCGTTCATGGCCGGAGACCTGGTTCTCCGCCTTCGCCAGGTGAAAGATCACAAGTTGCAATCTCCATGGGAAGGACCCTTCGTCGTTAGCAAAGTACTTCACAATGGATCATACTACCTTGTCGATTTCCGAGAGCTAAAAGACAGACCTGCCAATTGACACCGGAAACGAAAACGGGAGGATCCGGGTGACATCTACGATGAAACAGAGCGTCCTTGGAACATTGCACAGCTACGTCCTTTCCACACTTAGCGTAGAATTACATACTTTGTAACAATATTATATATGATCAATGAAATAAAGCTTTTGGTTCACTCTATGAGTCATTTACCTCCTTTACTTGTTCATTTTTAGATCATGTATGTTTTCCGACTAAAACCGCAGAGCTGGATATTTCCGCCTAGGTGTGTATGAAAGTTGTGATTTTCAAAATCGTCCTTTAGGACGTAAGCTTAAGTTTTCTGATGGAAATTTTTTCTGTTGCGAATTCGTGGATTCCTAGTAGCGATTTCCGGCACCTTGGCTGGGGGCTTGTTTCCGCGGTTATTGACGGATTGCCATTGGGCTTCATCGCCGCTGGCGAGCGTTCCCGGTTAAAGGTCTTCTGGCTCGCGGAAGGTAAAGCGAGTAAGCCGGAAAACATCGATATCAGCACTTGCTTTCCAACAAAACGAAACATGCAAACAATATAATGGATAGCAGGATAAGTTTTCTCCGCCCATGCATACTGGTTTCGTTCCTAGTTACTTAAGAATTTAAGTTATATTACAAACCCTCGCTGGGGCCAAAATGATGCATTGTTTTTTCCCGCAGGAATAAAGTTTTCACTCCTCCTTAGCCGGAGAAGTTTTGCCCTTTGGGTCCCCTTCCTCGGCATCCTCAGTCGGAGACGACACGTCCTCATCATTCTCTTCTTCCTCTTTCGAAGCTACAGCGCTTTCCTTGGGTTCCTCTTGGGGAGCATCCTTGGAGCTGGTCCAGGTATACTGAGTTCCGGATTCCGCAGGTCGCGCCTCCGCGTCGCGCTCCTTTTGAAGTTCTACTTCCAGGGGCTCGTCCGCAGGAAGAACGACCTTGTCGTAGAATTCGTCGTGCCGGATCCTGCGCGCGATGCGGGTATCGTAGCCGCTAACTGCATCCAGGAGCTCATTAACATCCGCATCCAGAGGAACGCCTGTGGTTACCTGTTCAAGATCAAGCTCCGAGTTATGTGCTAAGCACATAGTTAAGGTCATTGCAGCTGCGCCTCGGGCTGATGATGCTTGTAGATCCGTCACCAGCTCCGGAAGAACGTCCATCTTTCTAACAAGTTTGCGAACGTTGCAAGTGCGACTCCTCTTGAGGGATAAGTTGTGGCATATCTTGCGGGAGGCGGAGATGAGATCTTTGCAATCATCACCTGCAAGTTGAAGAAGGTCGTCTCGGGGGAACAAATTCCGACGCTTTTCCGGATACCCAAGCGGCTCTGCACGAGATAATCAGGATATAAGTATGCACTTTAAGCACAAGAAAAAACTCGGAGCAAACATCTAGACAAGGCTCTAGTATAGTACCCAAGATGTTCTCGCTGAGCAAGTCCCAGTGATGTTCCGCGGTCTCCATATACTTCTGGAGCCCATTGAGCTCTCTCTGCTGCCTCTTGATGGTCTCGCTGTCAGCATTCCTTTTCAATACAAATTCGCCTTTCTCCCTGATGTGCTCGGAGTTTTTCTCCGCCAGCTGTTTCTCGGCTTGCTCCTTTTTTAGTTCCGCCTCCTTTAGTTTCGTTTCCAACTCTTGGTACGAGGAGCGCAGGTTCTCGAGTTCCGAGGAGGCTGTGACAAGGGAAGAGGAGGCGCCTATAATAACATAAGTCAAAAACAAGTTCAAGGTCGGAACATGAGTTAATGGCGAGACAAGGCGGAAACCAACCTTGGGCATCCGCCAGTTGTTTGTTCAGTTCCGCATTAGCATCTTTCAGAGTCCGGATATTTTCCGCCTGACTCAGGGTAACGCGGCGCTGAAGGGCAATGTTCTTGTGCAGCTCGTAATGCAGCACCTGTTGTTCCTGTAAAATATAGACAGAGCAGGAGTAAAAATTCCGCCTGTAGCAGTGGTTTCCTTTGAAGCATTATTGCCGGAACCTTTCCGCCATAATGCTTGGGGGCTACTGATCCAATTTTTTTTTTAAAAAAAAACCTTCCCAGAAATAATTTTTGTCTAAGCATGTAAGCGCTAACTAGTATTTAAGTTTCCGCCTACATGCTTGGGGGCTACTGGGGAGTACCTTTTGCTTGCAGATGAGCTTGTCGAAGAACTGGCCGACGTCCTTCTTAAAGTCCTGGATTTCCGATGTCGCGGCGTCAGGCTTCCCCCAGGCATTGTTCAGCATGGCATTGAGCAAATCCTGTTCAAGCTCCCATTTCTCCGCCTCGGTTAACTTGTTGAAAAACTTGGTAGCATATGCCTTGGGGGTGGAAGTGAGGTCAGCCGGATCTCCAAAGTTTTTCGGAAAAACGACGATGTTGCCAGCGCCGGCTCCGGTTTTCTCAGAAGAAGTGACTTCAGCCTCTCCTTGGCCTTGTTCTTCTGCGTCTTCTTGGGCAGGGCCTTTGGCCTTAGGATCTTCTCCGCCCACCTTCTCGCTGCTAACCGGAATTATTTCCTGGTGGAGTGTTTGCGGCAGGAGGGGGAGATTGATCAGCCTGAGGGGGAGACGGCTGAGGAGCAGTGTGGGAAGTACTTGGTGGAGCTGGAGTAGTGGGACCAACAGCCGGAGACTTTTTCATGTATTTGGTAATAGGCTCTTGGCTAGTGGTCCGCGTGGCGGCGGTACTCGGATTCCTGCGAACAAGTGAAAGGGATCAAATAAGAACTAATTTCGTCAAAATAGAGGTGCACCATATTCGGAAACTTACGGGGCACCGGGGATGATGGGGCGCGAGCGTTTGCCAGCTGTTGAAAGCATCTTCAGACGTTCACGTTCCGCTTTCCTCGAGTCTAGCGGAGGTGGCCTTACGGTCTTGGGTTTCTTGGCGGAGGCCTCGCCGCTAGCTCCGGCTTCTGAGCCGGAAGCTTTAGCGCGGGGATGCTTCGAAGGTCGAAGGGCCGCCTTGCGGGGCGCCTGTTCCTCTTCCTCCTCTTCGTCTTCCGGAACCTCCTCCGCCGCGTCGCCGCTGACAGGGACACGAAGAATGGTGCGAAAGTTTTTCCTCCGCCAAAGTATTGAGCTGGGGGGAATATGAATAAAAGTTAAAGATAACATCCAGAAACTTATGAAGTTTTGAAGTAACGAAAGGAACAGAGCTTACCGGAGGACACTGGTTGTTTGTGTAGATATCCTTGATCAGTTCCAGGACCGGTTGGCCCCGGCCTATCTTCACGAGCGTTTTGATTCTCCTTTTGAGGGAATCAGCCGGAAGGTCGTGGCGGGTAGCCCGGAGCAGGTCGTCCGCCCCGGTGTATGCGCAGATTAACCGCACATTGTGCCGAAGTGGCTGGATCCGCCGGGTGAACCAGCTAAGGGTAAGCTGAGCTCCGGTTAGCCCGTCATGGACTAGCCAGGAGATTCTCCGCGCTGCTTTCTCCAAGATAGGGGTTTGGGCGAGCGAGGGAACAAAGCTCCAGCTTGCGAGCTCTTCCGGAGGTTCGTTGATAAACTTGGGCAAACCGTCGTGAATGTCCGGAACCGAGGCGGTCTTCTCATAAAACCATCCGGCGTTCCAGTACCGGACGGATTCGTGCGAATCGTGAGGTGGATACATGCGGCCAGGTCGGAGCATGAACGTCATACTCCCACAGTTCACCATTGCTTTGTCTTTCGTTTCCTTCTTCACCCGGAAGAAGAACTGCCATAATCTGACATCTGGTCGGATCCCAAGATGCCCTTCGCAAAGAGTTACGAAGTTGGAGAGGAGGAGGTATGAGTTTGGGCAGATGTTGTGGGGTTGGAGCCCGTATGTGTTGTGGATGGAGAGGAAGAACTCCGAGCAAGGGAGCGATAGTCCGCGCTCCACCCAAGCCTTGGTCATGACAACTTCTCCAGCTCTGGGCTTGGGGACGTCGGTATCGCGTATGAAGCTCCAGTGAGCGGAGATCATACCCTCGTTCTGGAGCTCTCTAAGCTCCACATCGGTAGTTTCGCAGGGCCACCACTGACCCCGTTCTCCTTCACGAATCCGGGCTTTGGACGCCCTCTTGTTTTCCGCCTCCTGTACTTTGGCTGCCATCCTAGCTTGTCCCTCGAGTTCTTCTTGAAGCTCTTTGAGGGAGGGGATCCGACCTGGAGTGGTGCTGGAAGATGCGGAAAACGGTTGAGCTAACCTGATGTCGGAAACATATGGTGGCAGGTATGGTATGGGATCCGGACATATTGGTTCTAATGGACTGGGATCCGGGCTACTCGGAGAACTACCAGTACAGTGCGATGAATCAAGTGGCATGCTTCCGGCTGCACCCATGCAAATTATTTGAGTATCCGGATCTACACTAAGTTTATCTTCTACGAGGCCAGCGCACGTACCATTAATGGCGCGGTGGCTCAACGGAGCTCCGGTGGAATCGAGGTCGCCGGACTTGCAGGAAATCGCCTCGCGTAACCACGAATCGGCGGCGGGAAGGATTTCCCGTTCAACCGAGAGGATCTTGGCGCAAGGAGAGGCTTGGAATGGCGGCGCGCGGAGCTCACCGTGGCAAAGTTCGCCGGAGATGAGATCTGTCGGGTGGCGCGGCGCGAGGAAGAAGACGATGTGGGTGAGGAGGTGAAAGAGTGAGAAGTTACCGCGGGCGAGGGTTATATATAGACCCCGTGCGGAGATTCGTGTTTCGGATCCAACGGTGGAAACTGAACGGTCTCACCGTTGGATGCTTGACGCGTGTCTTAGGTTAAAAACGGTAAAATGACGTGGAGGTAACTTAACTGTGCGCTCCCGAAATTTCCGGCTAGAAGATTCGCATCTCCGAAAATTTAGCACGGGAAAAAAGGAAGTTGTGCGCGGGAGAAGTGGGCTTTCCGTTTCATTAACGATCCAGAAGAAAGGAAGATTTCCGAACAGATGATACCGGAAACAAGTAAAGGTTTTGAAGCTCTTCAAGATTCTCTTCGGATCCGAATGATGAATCTCGGAGAACTTCGGGGGCTACTGTTGTGGGTATACTTTATGGGTATATCAACGACATGGCCTAGATCCGGCAAGCCCGGGTGGCCCACAGACGGTGATGGTGGCATGTGGCCCATCGGGCGGCCCAGTTGCTGTTGATCATGAAGGATGAAGTCCAGCCCAGGAACGAGGAGCCGGATCTCAACCGACCTACGAAGGAGGCCGGATCCGTGGAAGCCCATAAAGTATCCGGATCCGGCACGGCCTAGAAGGAAGGCGGATCCTTGACGTACACGGCAAGATATTGTACCGTAGTTAGGTAACTTGTATTCTGGCTAGGACTCTCCATGTAAATCCTAGATCCGTGCATCTATATAAGCCGGATCCCGGGAGCCCTAGAGGCACAACCACAACTCATTGTAACAACGCGAAAGCGCCCAGATAATTCCAGACAAGCAGCAGTAGGCCCTGTCATCGTGCAGGTGTTCCGAAGCTGGGTAACTCGCGTACCACCGTCCCGTGTGCACTCCGCCCTATGGCCCCTACTTCTTTTCCCCCTCGTGAGGATCCCTCCTCCGAGGCACCGTCGATTAGGCAACGACAGCTGGACACGCACCCGATAAAATCATCGGCTCCTCTGGGCCATCATCCAAATCATCGGCTCCTCTGGGTCATCATCCAAATCATCGGCTCCTCTGGGCCATCATCCGAATCATCGGCTCCTCTGGACCATCATCCGAATCATCGGCTCTTCCTGGGTATCATCCGAATCATCGGCTCCTCTGGGCCATCATCTGAATCATCGGCTCCTCCTGGGTATCATCCGAATCATCAGGCTCCTCCTGGGTATCATCCGAATCATCGGCTCCTCCTGGGTATCATTTGAATTATCGGCTCCTCCAGGATATCACCCAAATCATCAATTCCTCTATCTATGATATCATCAGAGTTATCGACATCATGTTCTCGGAACGCGAGGACATGTACGGTATTTGACTTAGCATTTTTTACACCCTATACATAACTATTTCATATTTATCTACAGGCTCGGGGGCTACTCCCATCGGGAGCGCTAGTCGCGCACCCGATAAAAAATATGGCAACCTCGCCTACAAAGAAGAATAAAGTTGAAGACGTCGGCATCAACAATCAAGATCTTCGAGTAGTACAACTTGAGTCTATGCATGCCTGCAAGCACCCGCCCATAGACTCGGGGGCTACTCCCATCGGGAGCGCTTCGCGCACCCGACAGAAAGCAACTTCGACTCTACATCAAGCACAAGATTCAACAGATGATCAAGACATTCGGCGAAGACAACTTTAGTCCCTGCCCGAAGCTTCACTTCGGCCAGACACTCGGGGGCTACTGACGTGGGCATAACCCTTCGGGTACTCGGCATTGCCATACCCGGTGCAAACTATGAAGCTGGACCAGCACAAGGACTCGACGAGCTGGACCTGCACGCGCCTCAACTTGGACTACAAGGAAAGAAGACCCCAATATGAATCCTACTAGGACTCTTGTAAACCCTAGCTTGGCTGATATATAAAGCCAGGCAGGGGCACCCCTTAGGACACGCATATTCAGAAACATAAAACATAGGGCGACACGCCTAGACATCACAACCCACAGATTAGAACTAGACTAGATTCATCAACTCCGCCTATGGCGGCCCCCTGTACCCATATATTCATATAGTGGATTGCTAGCAGGACGTAGCGATCCTTCACCGTGGGGACGTGAACCTGGGTACGTCGTGTACCGCCTCGCTCCCGGAACTTCCGTCGTCGCCTTTCTCTAAAACCCAAGCCCCTCATGGTGGGCATTGCCGAGGATCACCCTCGACAGCTGGGATTCACTTCCACCCCACCAAAATCTTGCAATAGCATTTGAGATCGCCTTGTAAACTTGCTTTGGTGTATTGAAAACTGACATCGCATAGGCCGGTATAGCCTGTACAATTGCTTTTAGCAGAATTTCCGTCCCTCCCATGGATAGGAGTTTTTCATTCCATCCATAAATCCGTTGACAGACCCTCTCAATAAGATGCTGAAAAGAGTCACTACGATCAATACCAACCAAAGTCGGGAGACCAAGATACTTGTCTGATAGTGCTTCCACCATTATATTCAGGTGTAGACAAATCTCTTCTCTTACCAACACATGGGTGTTTGGACTGAAAAAGATACTAGACTTTGCAACACTCACCAGTTGGCCAGAGCTTGCACAATACATATCCAGAGCATGACGGAGAGCCGTGGCGTTAGACATATCAGCCGACATCAAGATCAAAGAATCATCAGCAAAAAGAAGGTGAGACACTGACGGTGCACCTCGGCACACTTTGACCCCTTGAATACCACCAGTCAACTCCTCATACGCTAGAAGGCTAGACAAACCCTCAGCACATAACAAAAACAGATATGGCGACAGCGGATCCCCCTGTCTAACCCCCTCGTCGGGGTGAAGCTTTCAGTCTCTACAACATTAAACCACACCCTATAATTCACCGAAGTGACACATGACATGATTAGATTTACCCATGTTTGATCAAAACCCAATCTAATCATCATATCCTGCAGAAAGTTCCACTCCACACAAGTTCCACTCCCTAGGTATCTCATTCCACTCCCTTTGGAATTATAGAGACTTATAGGCCGAAACTGTGACACAAGTTCCAGGCTCTCAACCTTTGGAATTAGGACAATAGCTGTCTCATTCCACTCCCTAGGTATAACTCCTGAGTTCAGCACTTGAAGCACTTCACGTGTAACCTCATCCCCAACCACAAACCAGAATTTCTTATAAAATACAGCGTGCAGACCATCAGTACCTGGTGCCTTGAAATCGCCAATGCTAAACATAGCCTCCTTTACTTCCTCCGCAGTATACGGCTTCAGAAGTGAAGCATTCATCTCCGAAGTAACTCTTGGGATAACCCTATTCAGAAGTTCACCGTCTGTCTGTTGCACCTTAGAAGAGAACAGCGACGAGAAGTATTCATGGATCAAATTTCCCATAGCATCATTTCCTTCAATCCACTCTTCATTCCCATCCTTAAGTTTCAGAATGGTATTGCGTTTCCGTCGTACCTTTGCATAATTATGAAAGAACGCTGTATTTTTGTCCCCATGCATGAGCCAATTTGCACGGCTCCGCTGCATATAGTGGACTTCCTCTTGTTCGAGTGCGACCTCAATCTGTCGAGTTACCTCTCTTTGCTTATGATCAGTATCATCTGTCATTGGTCCACTTAGCAAAACTTCCAGTTCCTTTGTTAGCTCTTTTATCTTTTTTTGGGGAGCCTTGAGAACTGTTCTATCCCACTCGTGTAGATCCGAGTGTACTGCAGCAAGCTTCATCATAATGGGAGCACCAGGGGGAGAGTGTACCCAAGCTATCGACACAACATCCCCCACTTTCTCTTCCTGAAGCCAACGTCCTTCAAAGCGACGTCTCCTCCTATTAAGGCCCAGGGATGGGCCATACGTCTCCGTATCCACCAAAATTGGCCTACGATCAGAACCAGTCGATGTCAGATGATGGACACCAGCGTGAGGAAATATCTGAGACCACCCCGCATTCCCGACTGCCCTATCCAATCTTTCACGCATTTGTCCGCGTTTCCAAGTGAATTTGTTGCCTATATACCCCAGGTCTTCTAGGCCACAATCAGCCAGACACTCTCTGAATGCCTGCATATACGGTAAAGGGCGTGGAGCACCACCCTCTTTTTCCGATTCCGAGAGAATTTCGTTCATGTCTCCCAACACCAGCCAAGGAATATTAGCTTGTTGATGTAAATCCCTTAAATAGCGCCACGTTCGATGCTTGTGGCGCCATACAGACTCTCCATATAGTCCAGTTAATCTCCAATCTTTCTCCGAATTATCTCCAGACACAAGCACATCAATATAGTTGGTATGCTCGTACTTAAGCTGAATATTTACATGTTGATACCAAAGCAGCAGCAGCCCCCCTGCCCGGCCATTACTTGCAATAACATATTTATGAGCAAATCCCAATTTGATCCTTAATCTATCAGCACCATCTCTGTCTAGGTGAGTTTCAGACATAAATAGTATGTCAGGCCTGTGTTGCCTCCGAAGCTTCAGAAGCGAACGAATTGCCGGGTCAGACCCTGCACCCCGGCAATTGTAACCACATGTCTTCATTGGTCCCGGCGGCACTCCTCCAGGGAGCCCGCCAAAGGGTCATCAGATTTTTGCCTCTTAGGGGCTTGATTCTTCTGTGGAGTAGTTTCCACGGATTTTCCTTCAATAGTCTCAACAACTGCTGCAACGTGAGACCCAGAAGTGATTGCCAACACACCCTCTTTTCTCTGGCCATCACAAACATCAACATCCCTCTTCCTGAGCCAGCTCATCTCATTCTTCCCAGAATTCACTTTAGGGTCTACCTCCATCTCATGAGACACCTGACTAGGGCCGGACCAGCCACCTCGTCCTCTTCCACCCCCACAACCCCTCATACTACTCGCCTGAGGTCGAACCACATATTCCTTCTTAGGTTGATACCAAAAATCCTCATCAGGAACCATCATGAAATCACCATATTGGTAGGCTTTAGGATCATGCGCACCATCACCGCATTCATCAGCCACATGCCCGATCACACCACAGAAAGCACAGAAGCGGGGCATTTTCTCATACAGAACACGAAACTTTTGTGGCGCCTTCCCTGCCTCCGTTCTCCCAGTCACAAACCTGAGTAATGGCTTAGACAAGTTAATTCTCAGGTATACCCGTACAAACTTGACATACTGCACACCATTAGAGCCCAGTTCAACTTCAAGAACCTCCCCCATCTTTGAGGCCATCATCTCAGCAGCTGCTCTGTTCCGAACCAATTCCGGTAGTCCCATAATACGAGCCCATACCCGTATAGAATCAAGAGCAATTGTTTCAGTATTAATCAAACCATCATATTCCTCAACAACAATCGCATTACGTCTGAACAGCCATGGACCTCCATGCATTGCTGTCCTCCAATCGCCGAGACATTTAAATTGTGCAACAAACGTGAACTCATCTATATCTCGGAAAGTTACCTCCTGAGCTGCTGCCCAAGCCACACGCATCTTCTCATAGAAAGCAGTATGACTAAAAGGTGTTTTCAGACAAACCCTAATGATCACCGCCCACTTCATGGACGTTTTGTTTTTGATCAATCCAGTGAGATCGATCGCATCTTCTTCCTCCTCCGTTATTTCCAAATGGTTGAGCATCTCTTCAATCGTCTCTTTAGGTTCCGGGGAAGATAAATTTCCCCGTTCTCCCGCCCCAGAGACAGGCGATTTTCCATCCGTCAGCGGCGGAGCTGCCGCCTCATCACCCTTCCCTGCTTCCTCCGCCATGCCTGAGGGGAACAGGTTCCCCTCTGCTTGCAGATCGTTCCCAGCTACCTGGTGAGTGTTGTTCGACGCCGATCGGATTGGATCTCCGAGCGCCGGCGATATGGTGGACTCCTACGGGATCGCCGCAGGAGGAGTTTCAAACCCTAAAACGAAAGGGTATACACCTGTATGATATCGCTAAAACGAAAGTCCTTATGTGAACCTAATCTTCTTCCAAATCTATATCTTCCATAGAGATAGGGCTATAGACCTATCACCTAGGGCAAATCTAGACCAAGCTCAACATTCCATAGCACTTGTTACCTGGCCAAAATGAGTTTCCTGATGGCCAAGGGATTGTGTAGGTCAAACTATGTGACTTCAAAATTTTCATGAAAACTCATGTGATGATGTACCTATCAAAACATATTATGATCGCTTCTATCTTTTGTGGTGCTAGGTTGATGTATGAGTGGATTTGATACCATGTTATGTGATATATTCACTACTAGGGAAACACCTATAGGCCCAGAACTGCCACTGGCGCACCAAAAAGTTGTGCACCGGCTCTATATTACTGTCGGTGCACCAAATATTGGTGCGTCGGTACTGTCGAAATACTGCTAGCGCAATGACAAATTGGCGCTCCGGGGATAAGGGTACACCAGGTTCGGGAAAAAGAAAAAATATGTCCCCCCTTACCACTGGCGCACCTCTATAGTGGTGCGCTGGTGGTAAATTGATTACCGCCGGCGCCCCCCCCCCCCCCCCACACACACACACACTTCGTGGAACGTCTTTTCAGTTTTGAAAAAAATAAAAGAAAATGATAGAAATTTCAAAAAATAAAATCCTTCGATATGCTCATGTGTTATGTCATCTATGTTTAAGGAAAATTAACAAACATCAATTTTGACTTTTTCTGCAAAATAACATTATCTTTCGGTAAAACTACATTTCTGGTTGCATAATACCTTCGATGAAAACGGTTTTTTATATAAAAATGTATCTACAGAAAATTTTACATCCGATTTAAACGTCATATGGCTGTCTAGCTTTGTTTCCTTAAAATCAAAAAGGAAAATGCACTTCTTCTTTCTCACTTTCTCTCCTCTTCGTGTTTCTCTCCTCCTCCTCTTCACCTTCTCCCTCCTCCTCCTCCTCTTTCATTTTTTTTCTCTTCTTCCTCCTCCTCTTTTCCTCCTCCTTCTCCTCCTACTCTTTCCCAACATCCGGCGACACTCCGACTAGGACCTCAACCCGGCGACCTCCCTCCGGCTAGTACCTCCCTAAACCGGCGACCTCCCTCCCGTGACCACCTCCTAAACCTTGCCGATGAACTCCCTCTGGCGACCACCTCCTTAAGCTCACCAACATCCACCTCCTCAAGTTCGCCGGTGACCCACCTCCTCAACCTCACTGGCCACGGTGAAGAACATGAAGAACACATCTTGAACTAGATCTAGATTCGTCTTTTTTAAAATTTTGAAAAATCTACCGCCGGTGCACCAGGCTGGTGCGCCGTTAATAACGCATTACCGCCGGCATGTTCCCATCGGTGCGCGCTGGTGCGCTGGCGGTAGCCTTTTTTGGCATGGCGGTAGGGCTTTCCCTAGTAGTGATTCAAGTTTGTGCTAGGATTTATTTAATTTATGTTTTGAATTCTAATGATTTCTACTAGTTAAACAAACCGCAATTAAATAAGACTAAAACTAGCGTAAAAATATCATCCAGGGTACTAATTTTGTGTTGTGCACGCAGTTACACAGGCAGACACAACAAATAGTGCCGGCCCACAAACACCTAGTAGGGAACCTCCGGAGATTTTAGCTCTCTCTGCCACGCTAGAAGAAGATCACCCTATCGCTACATCGCCACACGCCGCTCGAAAAAGTGTCGGGCCTACAGTTTCTCCAACGCAGTTATTTCTGATGGTTTTTTTCCGTGCTAGCGCTAGCGCGACGATTACGGGTGTTCCTTGGCATTTAAAAACTCCACCACCCGCGTGCCATGTTGTATTGTTTAGATCAACATATTTTTTTCTATTTTTTTCTGAACTCGTGTTAGATTGTATTGCAAGGATTGTATTGCCTGTTCTTGATCCTTGAATGCGATTGCAGTTTTAGAGGAAACATCACAAGGAATAGAAGTCTCTGCATGCGAGGTGATTGATATCCATACAATGTTTCAAATGGTGATGTTTTAATGGCAGAGCCATAGTAGAAGTTGTACCACCATCCAGCATCAAGTATCCATTCTGCCCCATTATTTTGGTTTTCCGCAAGCCATAATTCTCACGTATTTGTTATAACCATTTATTATCTCTTTCGGTTTTATCGTCTGATTCAGGATGACATACAGAGCTGAAATGGAGTTCAACTTTCAGTGCAGCGAACACTTCCCACAGTTTGCTTGCAAAGATACTATCTATGTCAGTCACAAATCACGATGACTTCAGGAAATCCATGTAGTTTCTGAATATTATCCATTAAAAGCGTGGCCATCTAAATATGTAAGGGTGTGATAATGTGATGAAATAAGCATATTTGGTAAGCCTATCCACCGCCATCAGAATTACATCTTTATCCTTAGATTTGGGCAGTCCCTCAACGAGTTCCATACTTATGACCATTTCATCCTGGGAATGTTCAAAGGATCTAGCAGGCCAGGGTATTTTTTTTCGAAACGGAGGCAAAAGTTTTGCCTCATTCTATTAATTAAGAAGAAAGTGCCGAATTTTTAGGAGAAAATCGGGCGAAAACCAACAACACACACTTAGCACCCCGGCCAACCTGGCTACCCACACGAAGCACAGACGCCATCGAGGAGAAATACCATCGTTGAGGATATCATCGAGCGTCATCGTCGTCACTCCTCCACGAGATAGCGATTCTGACATCACCTTAGACAACCGCCACCGAGACCCTCGCCGCAAACGACATCGGAACCCAAGTGAGCCTATGCCAAACAGTCGACCCCCAAGCACGTCGAGGAGGAGGCAGCTCCGACTTCAACCGTGACCTTCATAGGAGAAGTTGCACGCCTTGCACCGACGCAAACACCAATCAAGTGGCATCGTTGCCACAAGTCGCCTCGCAGCTCCGACTTCACCATCACGGCAGGGGTGACGAAGGACATGCTGCAACTCCGATCCACTCACCATTGTCATCGTCGCCACACAACCCATGACGCCAACACCATCCAACTTCCACGGGTCCCTCCGACCTAAGCAACTCCAAATCGATGCCCTCAAGAGGGAAGACGACACAAGAGTGCCGCCATCGACCGATCACGGTGGATCTAGGGATTTCCCTGGAGCATACCAGACAGGAAGCCACAACGTCACCTCGGCGATGCCTTCAAGAAGGGAGCGGTGCCCAAAGCCGCCGCCATCGCCGACCTCGGCCAGCTGCTGGTCGGCCAGCAACCGAGACAAGACGTTAGCCCGAGACTTGTTGCGCCATCCTGCTTCGTGCCCAAGACCGGACCACCTTGCCCACCAACACCTCGCCGCTGCCCGGGGCCGCCGCTCTCGGATCTCCACCAGCACCTAGTCACTGCACCATTGCAGCACCACCACGGCCAGGCCTCCCGCGCTAGCCAACCGCGACGCCCAGGCCACTGATGACCCACAAGTGTAGGGGATCGCAGCAGTCTTCGCGGGTAGTAAAACCCAATTTATTGATTCAACACAAGGGGAGACAAAGAATACTTGAAAGCCTTAACAGCGGAGTTGTCAATTCAGCTGCACCTGGAAACAGACTTGCTCGCAAGAGTTTATCAGTAGTAACAGTTTTATAGCAGTAGCAGTAGTGAAATAACAGCAGCAGAGTAACAGAGATAGCAGTAGTGATTATAGTAAACAGCAGGATTAAAATACTGTAGGCACGGGGACGGATAACGGGCGTTGCATGGATGAGAGAAACTCATGTAACAATCAAGCAGGGCATTTGAAGATAATAATAAAACGGTGTCTAAGTACAAAGCAATCAATAGGCATGTGTTCCAATTATAGTCGTACGTGCTCGCAATGAGAAACTTGCACAACATCTTTTGTCCTACCAGCCGGTGGCAGCCGGGCCTCAAGGGAATCTACTGGATATTAAGGCACTCCTTTTAATAGAGCACCGGAGCAAAGCATTAACACTCCGTGAACACATGTGATCCTCACATCACTACCATCCCCTCCGGTTGTCCCGATTTCTGTCACTTCGGGGCCATTGGTTCCGAACAGCGACATGTGTATACAACTTGCAGGTAAGACCATAAACAATGAATATCATGATGAAATAATAACATGTTCAGATCTGAGATCATGGCACTCGGGCCCTAGTGACAAGCATTAAGCATAACAAGTTGCAACAATATCATCAAAGTACCAATTACGGACACTAGGCACTATGCCCTAACAATCTTACACTATTACATGACCAATCTCATCCAATCCCTACCATCCCCTTCAGCCTACAGCGGGGGAATTACTCACACATGGATGGGGGAAACATGGCTGGTCGATGGAGAGGCGTCGGTGGTGATGATGGCGATGATCTCCTCCAATTCCCCGTCCCGGCGGAGTGCCAGAACGGAGACTTCTGGCTCCCGAGACGGAGTTTCGCGATGTGGCGGCGTTCTGGAGGGTTTCTGGCGACTTCGACTTTTTTCTCCGTGCGTTTTTAGGTCGAGGGCGATAAGTAGTCCGAAGGAGGGCGTCAGAGGCCGGCCGAGTGGGCCACATGCTAGGGCCGCGCGCCCCCCTCCTAGGCCGCGCCGCCCTAGGGTGTGGGGCCCTCGGGCCTCCCCCTGACTTGCCCTTCTGGCTCCGTAAGTATTCTGGGAAAATAGGGTCTTCTGTATAAATTCCGAGGTTTTTCCTGAAAGTTGGATTTCTGCACAAAAACGAGACACCAGAACAGTTCTGCTGAAAACAGCGTTAGTCCGTGTTAGTTGCATCCAAAATACACAAATTAGAGGCAAACCAACAGCAAAAGTGTTCGGGAAAGTAGATACGTTTTGGACGTATCAACTCCCCCCAAGCTTAGCTTATTGCTTGTCCTCAAGCAATTCAGTTAACAACTGAGCGATAAAAGAACTTTCACGAACACATTTGTTCATATGATGTAAATATTCTCATGCTATGGCTAACACTTAGGCAGTTCATAATAAGATACATGCAAATAAGATCATCTAATAGCTATATCAATCATGGAAAGGTACCAACAATTAATAATAAGCATCATGAATCATGTATATAAGCAGGATTGCAATGTTCATAAAAGAGTATGATAGAGTGGTATCTCGCTTGCCCATATTTGATCAGCAAAACATAAATGCTCAGGCACCTCTGAAGTTCATAGAAAGACTAGAAATAGTGATTGTCAAAGATAAAAGCATCAAAGTTATACCACAATCAATCATATTTTGAGACAAGCATATTATACTAAGAATGACAGTTGTGCTCTCAAGAAAGTGCTCAAAGAAAGGATGGAGACACAACATAAAAGTAAAAGATTGACCCTTCGCAGAGGGAAGCAGGGATTAACATGCGCTAGAGCTTTTCATTTTTGAAACAGGAGTAAAATTATTTTGAGAGGTGTTTGTCGTTGTCAACGAATGGTAATGGGTACACCAACTACCTCGCCAACCGGACTTTCAAGAGCGGCTCCCATGAAGGACGTTATCTCTACCAGCAAGGTAGATCATCCCTCTTCTCTTTTGTTTACACACGTATTTTAGTTTCATTATGGGTGACACCCCCCCAACCTTTGCTTACACAAGCCATGGCTAACCGAATCCTCGGGTGCTGTCCAACAATCACATACCATGGAGGAGTATCTATTTGCAAAATTAAGTTGCTTACTGATGAATCAGAGCAAAACATGTGAAGAGAATTATTAGTGAAAGTTGATTAATCGGGGCTGGGAACCCCATTGCCAGCTCTTTTTGCAAAATTATTGGATAAGCGGATGTGCCACTAGTCCATATGAAAATCTGTCAAGAGTAAATGACAAGGTTGAAAGTTAAACACCACATACTTCCTCATGAGCTATGAAACATTAACACAAATTGAGAAGCATTTTGAAGGTTTTAAAGGTAGCACATGAGAATTTACTTGGAATGGTTTGAAATGCCATGCATAGGTATTTATGGCGGACACTCTGGAATAACTTGGTTTTCATGTGTTTGGAAGCACGAGCAGCGTTCCCGCTCAGTACAAGTGAAGGCTAGCAAAAGACTAGGGAGCGACAAATCAAGAGAGCAGTAACTGTCATAATCATGCTTGCGGCAAAATAAATTAACTGAGGCATAAGAGTGATACAAAAACTCTGAAGCAATGTAAATCATCGAGGCTTAATTGACTTTTGTTCAGTCATATGCATGCGTGAGCATGTGCCAAGTTAATTCAAACGAATTATTCAGAGGAGGATACCACAATATCATACCTATTTATGAATAAAACAATGCAAGCAAACATCCATGACATGCTACTCATATTAATAAATTGGAGCTAAACATGAGAGATCATGAACTACTAGACTTTTTTAAATGACATATACCTCACATGAACCAACCAAGCATGCTCACATGGATGAGTATATGTACAAAAATGAAAACAAATAGAGTTCATACCAGCCTCTCACCACAATCAGATTGTCGTAGATCATCATTATTGCCTTTTCACTTGTGTAGCTTGAATAATATGAAATGAAAACCACGCTCCAGCCACCGAAGACCATTGAACTCATAAAGAACTTTACAAAACCAAAGAAGAACAGCAAATATTTTTGGTGTTTTCGAATTTGGAAGCAAGAACAAAAGGAAACAAGCAAACAAAGCAAAATCTTTTTGGATTTTCTTATAGCAAACCAACGATAGCAAATAAAGCAAGATAAAAGCAGGAAACTAAAATAAACAAGTGGTGAAGAGAAACAACAGAAATATTTTTGGTCTTTTGGTGTTTTAGGAAAGAAACAAAGTACGAATAAGAAAATGAAAACTAAAAGAAACACAGAAAAGCAAGATGGCAGAAATCTGCCAAAACTTGACAGCAGTAGAGAAATCGATTTTTACAAAAATCTTCCGTTGCTCAGCTCGAAAAGTGTTCAACTAATGAAAGTTAGATAACAATCTGGGGAACATGCACAAAAATTGGCAGCTCAAAATAACGTTCTGGCTGTGCGCACGAATTTTTTTAGTAACAGTCCAGAATCTGTTTTCAGGCAGCACTTCCCCAAATATCATCTCTCTCTCATTAGAAAACCACTCAAAGAAACTAAACAAGTATGTACAAGTATCCAGCAACCATAATATGAAAAGAATGAGTGATGCCGGTATACCTCCCCCCAAGCTTAGGCTTTTGACTCTTCTTGATCACATTATATCACCCTTCTCTCTTGGCCCTTAAAAACTTCTGCCACACCAAACTTCTCATAAACTTCATTAGAGGGGTTAGTACTCAAAAACTTTAATCCACTTTAGTCCTGTAGTGACACATTGCAAGAACGCAATAAAACATTAGCTACAGCTCTCCACGTCTAGAAAGCCTTGCTTAAAGTCCACAAGAGACAATGCAAAAAACAGAGACAGAATCTGCCAAAACAGAACGGCCAGTAAAGACGAATTTTAAAGAGGTACTTCCGTTGCTCAAATCAGAAAACTCAAAACTATTGAAAGTTGCGTACATATCTGAGGATCACTCACGTAAATTGGCAGATTTTTCTGAGTTACCTACATAGAACCCTACCCAAATTCGTGACAGCAAGAAATCTGTTTCTGTGCAGAAATCCAAATCTAGTATCAACCTTCTATTAGAGACTTTACTTAGCACAATAATGCAATAAAGTAAAGATACAAATGTATTGCTACAGTAAGTAAAATAAGTGGAGGAAGAAAGATATGTTGTTTAGTTCCTCTATGCATATAAAATGAATTTGTTAACAAGGTTGATCAAGTCTTGCCACCAAATAAATTTTACATAGCATATGAAGAAGTAAACCTTAAATCAATCATGTTACCTTGAATTGTATTGATATGGATCCAATCACAAGAGTTTGATATTCTTCTTTAGGCTCATATATTGGACAATCGATAGTTCCAACTTTGATAGTTCTCACATTAGAAATAGTATTAACTCCACATGCTTTTTCAATCCTCTTGGGGAAATAGACGGTGTGCTCCCTATCATCAACATTGAAAGTAACCTTTCCTTTATTGCAATCAATAACAGCCCCTGCGGTGTTAAGAAAAGGTCTCCCAAGAATAATAGACATATTATCATCTTCAGGCATTTCCAACACAACAAAATCAGTTAATATCAAGCAGTTATTAGTAACTTGAACAGGAACATCCTCACATATACCAACAGGAATAGCAGTAGATTTATCAGCCATTTGCAAAGATATATCAGTAGGTATCAACTTATCTAAGTAAAGTCTCTTATAAAGAGAAAAAGGCATAACACTAACACCGGCTCCCAAGTCACATAGACCAGTTTTAACATAATTATTCTTAATAGAACAAGGAATAGTAGGTATACCTGGGTCGCCCAACTTCTTTGGAACTTTGCCATTGAAAGAGTAATTTGCAAGCATAGTGGAAATTTCCTCATTGGGGATTTTCCTTTTGTTAGTAACAATATCTTTCATATACTTTGAATAAGGAGGCAATTTAATAGCATCAGTCAAAGGGATTTGCAAGAATAAAGGTTTCATCCAATCACAAAATTTATTATAGTGTTCTTCTTCCTTTGATTTTAGTTTCTTAGCAGGAAAAGGCATTTGCTTTTGCACCCATGGTTCCCTTTCATTACCATGTTTCTTAGCAATAAAATCTTCTTTAGTATACTTTTTATTTTTATCTTGCTTTTCAGGTTCATCTTCAACTTTTTCTTTATCAGAAACATCATTCTTATCATTACCATTATTATTATCATGTTCATTACCACTTTCAGTTTCAGCATCGGAAATAGAAATACTATTAGGATCATTAACAGGTTCAGAGGATTCTACAACATTTTTATGTTTCTTCTTCTTTTTCTTAGAAGGAGCACTAGATTCAATGCGTTGAGAATCTTGTTCAATTCTTTTGGGATGCCCTTCAGGATATAGAGGATCCTGGGTAGAGACACCACCTCTAGTTGTTACTTCATAAGCATGTTTCTCTTTAGAATTATTTTTTAATAAGTCATTTTGCACTTTAGTAAGTTGATCAATTTGAGTTTGAACCATTTGAAAATGTTTAACAAGCATCTTAACATCATTGGAGGTTCTCTCCACAATATCATGCAAATTGCTAATAGCTTGAGAATTTTCCATTAGATGATTTTCTACTCTCATATTAAAATTTTCTTGCTTAACAATATAATTATCAAACTCATCTAAGCATTGCGCAGGAGGTTTTGAATACGGAATATCTTTCCTAGTAAAGCGCTGAAGGGAGTTTACCTCAATCATGGATGAAGGGGGAATTATCTCACATATATCTTCTATGGGAGGTAGATTCTTCACATCTTCACATTTAATACCTTTCTCCTTGAGAGACTTCTTGGCTTCCCTCATATCTTCATCATTCAATTTAATTAAACCCCTCATCTTCAATATTGGCGTTGGAATTGGTTCAGGCGTAGTCCAATCATCATGATTCTGGCCTATTTTAGCCAATAATTCTTCAGCTTCGTCTGGAGTTCTTTTCCTGAAAACACAACCAGCACAACTATCCAAATATGCCCTAGACTCAATGGTTAGTCCACTATAAAATATATCAAGTAGATCATTATTTTCTAAATCATGTCCAGGTCGAGCTCTGATAAGAGAACAAAATCTTGCCCAAGCCTCAGGCAATTTCTCTTCATCTCCCTGGTCAAATCTATAAATTTTCTGTAAAGCAACATGTTGAGCACCAGCGGGAAAGTATTTTCGAAAGAAAACATCACGCAAATCAGTTGGACTTTTAATAGAACCAGGAGGCAAATTATTATACCAAGTTTTAGCATCATCCTTTAATGAGAAAGGAAAAATTTTAGCGACAAAATAAGTACGCATCTTGACATCATCAGAAAACAAGCTACTCATAGAAGAAAGTTCAATCATGTGTTCTACAGCACTTTCTTTTTCAGTACCACAAAAGGGTGCTTTCTCTACAATAGCTATATGAGATAGATCAAGAGAAAAATCATAATCTTTATCCTTAATGCATATAGGAGATGTGGCAAAATTAGGATCAGGAGATAACTTATGTCTAACAGTATATTGTGTGAGAAACTTTTTAATTTTACTTGCATCAGCAGTAGCATTGCATCTATTAATAAAATCATCATTAAGCTCCACATAATCTTCATCAGGATCATCACTAGAATAATCAAGTTCGGGTGAATTAACAGGTGTAGTAGCATTAGGAGTTTCAGTATTTTCAATTTGTCTAGACCTAGCAATTGTAGCATCTAGAAAGGATCCCAATGAACCACTATCATCAAGCACAGCAGAAACATTATCAATATTATGAGAGTTTTCAGATTCATCAGAAGTACCAGCAAGTGAAGCATGTGGTGGTGAAACAAGTTTATCAATCACAGATGGTGAATCAAGAGCAGCAGAGGTACTCAGAGTTGTACCTTTTCTTGTAGTGGATGGTAATATGGCGACTTTAGGATCGCGAGGTTTACCCATGATGGAGAATTTGCAGCGAACAATATCAATCCAAGTGAACTTCCAAATAAAGCTATGCTCCCCGGCAACGGCGCCAGAAAACAGTCTTGATGACCCACAAGTATAGGGGATCGTAGCAGTCTTCGCGGGTAGTAAAACCCAATTTATTGATTCGACACAAGGGGAGACAAAGAATACTTGAAAGCCTTAACAGCGGAGTTGTCAATTCAGCTACACCTGGAAACAGACTTGCTCGCAAGAGTTTATCAGTAGTAACAGTTTTATAGCAGTAGCAGTAGTAAAATAACAGCAGCAGAGTAACAGAGACAGCAGTAGTGATTATAGTAAACAGCAGGATTAAAATACTGTAGGCACGGGGACGGATAACGGGCGTTGCATGGATGAGAGAAACTCATGTAACAATCAAGCAGGGCATTTGCAGATAATAATAAAACGGTGTCTAAGTACAAAGCAATCAATAGGCATGTGTTCCAATTATAGTCGTACGTGCTCGCAATGAGAAACTTGCACAACATCTTTTGTCCTACCAGCCGGTGGCAGCCGGGCCTCAAGGGAATCTACTGGATATTAAGGCACTCCTTTTAATAGAGCACCGGAGCAAAGCATTAACACTCCGTGAACACATGTGATCCTCACATCACTACCATCCCCTCCGGTTGTCCCGATTTCTGTCACTTCGGGGCCATTGGTTCTGGACAGCGACATGTGTATACAACTTGCAGGTAAGACCATAAACAATGAATATCATGATGAAATAATAACATGTTCAGATCTGAGATCATGGCACTCGGGCCCTAGTGACAAGCATTAAGCATAACAAGTTGCAACAATATCATCAAAGTACCAATTACAGACACTAGGCACTATGCCCTAACAATCTTACACTATTACATGACCAATCTCATCCAATCCCTACCATCCCCTTCAGCCTACAGCGGGGGAATTACTCACACATGGATGGGGGAAACATGGCCGGTCGATGGAGAGGCGTCGGTGGTGATGATGGTGATGATCTCCTCCAATTCCCCGTCCCGGCGGAGTGCCAGAACGGAGACTTCTGGCTCCCGAGACGGAGTTTCGCGATGTGGTGGCGTTCTAGAGGGTTTCTGGCGACTTCGACTTTTTTCTCCGTGCGTTTTTAGGTCGAGGGCGATAAGTAGTCCGAAGGAGGGCGTCAGAGGCCGGCCGAGGGGGCCACACGCTAGGGCCGCGCGCCCCCCTCCTGGGCCGCGCCGCCCTAGGGTGTGGGGCCCTCGGGCCTCCCCCTGACTTGCCCTTCTAGCTCCGTAAGTATTCTGGGAAAATAGGGCCTTCTGTATAAATTCCGAGGTTTTTCCTGAAAGTTGGATTTCTGCACAAAAACGAGACACCAGAACAGTTCTGCTGAAAACAGCGTTAGTCCGTGTTAGTTGCATCCAAAATACACAAATTAGAGGCAAAACAACAGCAAAAGTGTTCGGGAAAGTAGATACGTTTTGGACGTATCAGCCACCCACGCCCGGAGCCAGCCCGCAGGGCACAGATCCGGCCCGTCGGCGCCCCGCCACCTCCAGCGCCGCCACCCCCACACGGCCTCGCGCCACCACCTTCCCCAGCACCGGTCGCCAGCAGCCACGTAGCGCCCGCAACATCCACTGCCCGATCGGCCCAGGCCAAGCCCAGATCGGGCCCGTTGTGCCGCCGCCAGCAGCCACGCACCAGGCCGCCGCGGACTCCCTCCGCCGCGACCACCAGCTCCGCCGGCCGGTGCGCCACAACCTCCCGCCGCCAAGCCCCAAGCTGCATCCGGCCGCCGCGGCTTCCCCAAACCGCGAGCAAGCCCCTCCGCCGGCCGGAGAAAACAGGTCCTGCCGCCGCCGGCTCCGCTCGGGCTTTGCCCGGCGGAGACCACCGGCGACGGCAGGGAAGGAGGTGGTGGAGGGGGATGGGTGGTTGCCGGCGGCGCGGTCGATTCGCCGCCCGTGTCGCCCAGGGGAGGAGCGACGCGGGGGCCTGTCGTTTCTCTATGTGCGTTTTTTCCAGAATATAGCAGCCAGGGTATTGCCATGTCCAGTCTTCGATATTTGGCACACTGATCAACAAGAAATTTTTATTCCATCTTTGGACACTGTTGAGTAACATATTGTACTAGGTATAGGTCCCCGTGTTTTGTCAGGATTGTACCTGTAATTGTACATGTGTCCGCCTATATATATGAGCAGCCGGCCCTATTGGTGCTGTGCAATCTCCAATACTTCTCTACATGGTATCAGAGGCCCTCCGGCCCTGACCTAGCCGCCCCCCTTGGGCGTCGTTGGCCCCTCCCCTCCCTAGCCCTAGCCGCCGCCCCTTCTTGGGCGCCTCCGGCTCCACCCCACCCCTAGCCCTAGCAGCCGCCCTCCCCACCCCGGGCGCCACCGCCCTCCACCCCAACCCTAGCCCTAGCCGCTTCCGCCTCCCACCACCACCAACGCTTCCGCCATGGCCGGTTTCTCCTCCTCCGGCTCCGACCACTTCAACTCCTCCCGCTTTGGTAGCAGCAACCCCTTCGCCGGCCCCTCCGTCGCCATCATCTGCGACATCCCCATCGCCGAGCGCGTGCCGGTGATGCTCTCCACCACCGCTGCCAACTTCTTCCCGTGGAAGACGTACTTCGGGCTGCTGTTCCGCGAGTATGATCTCCACGACCACGTCGACGGCACCATCGACCTCCTCGCCATGCCGCATGACCCCGAGTGGCTCGCGATCGACGCCACCATCATCCGCTGGTTCTACCAGACCATCTCCAACGACATCTTTCGCACCGTCGTTTGCGACGGCGACTCCGCACACACGGTCTGGGCTAAGATCACCGGCCTCTTCACCGACAACAAAATCCAGCGGGTCACCTTCCTCCAGCAGGAGTTCTTCGGCACCCACCAGAACGACCAGTCTCTCGACGAGTACGTCCTCAAGGTGAAGAGCCTCTCCGACGAGCTCCGTGACTTGGAGTTTCCGATCGATGACAAGATCATGCTCTCCACCCTGTCGGTGGGTCTCGGCGAGGATCTCAGCAACGCCGCCTCCAACCTCACGCTCCTCACCATGCCCACCTTCGAGCAGGCCGTGGCCTACATGCGCCTCGAGGAGCGTGATACGTCTGCAACGTATCTATAATTTCTTATGTTCCATGCTTGTTTTATGATAATACCTACATGTTTTACTCACACTTTATAATGCTTTTATGCATTTTCCGGAACTAACCTATTAACAAGATGCCGCAGTGCCAGTTCCTGTTTTCTGCTGTTTTTATTTCAGAAAAGTTAGTTTACGAATATTCTCGGAATTGGACGAAACAAAAGCCCACGGTCTTATTTTCCACGGAGTCTTCCAGAACACCTAAGAGGAGACGAAGAGGGGCCACGAGGCGGCCACCCCACCTGGCGGCACGGCCCCACCCCTGGCCGCGCTGGCCTATGGGGTGGGCCCCTCGAGCGTCCCTAGACTCTGCCCCTTCGCCTATTTATTCCTTCCGTCGCGAAAACCCTAGTACCGAGAGCCACGATACGAGAATAGTTCCAAAGACGCCGCCGCCGTCAACCCTACCTCAGGGGGTTCAGAAGATCGCCTCCGGCACCCTGCCAGAGAGGGGAATCATCACCGGAGGGCCCTACATCACCATTCCCGCTTCCGGACTGATGCGTGAGTAGTTCCTCCTTGGACTATGGGTTCATAGCAGTAGCTAGATGGTTGTCTTCTCCTCTTGTGCTATCATGTTTAGATCTTGTGAGTTGCCTATCATGATCAAGATCATCTATTTGTAATGCTACATGTTGTGTTTGTTGGGATCCGATGAATATGGAATACTATGTCAAGTTGATTATTGATCTATCATATATGTGTTGTTTATGATCTTGCATGCTCTCCGTTGCTAGTAGAGGCTCTGGCCAAGTTGATACTTGTGACTCCATGATAACCCACAAGTATAGGGGATCGCAACAGTCTTCGAGGGAAGTAAAACCCAAATTTATTGATTCGACACAAGGGGAGGTAAAGAATACTTATAAGCCTTAACAACTGAGTTGTCAATTCAGCTGCACCTGGAAAAGCACTAGTAACAGGGGTGATGTGAAAGCAGCAGTAATATGAGAGCAGTAGTAACAGAGAACACAAAGAAAGAGAGTGATAATATGAGAGCAATGGCACCAGAAAATAGTTGATACTACTTCCAATGTCATGTAGAAGGAGTATATGATGATGAGAGATGGACCGGGGTTCCCAGCTATCTACACTAGTGGCAACTCTCCAATAACAAGTGTTGGGTGAACAAATTACAGTTGGGCAATTGATAGGATTGAAATAGCATTAAGACAGAACATCAAGATTATTAATCATGTAGGCATGTTTTCCATATATAGTCATACGTGCTCGCAATGAGAAACTTGCATAACATCTTTTGTCCTACCAGCCGGTGGCAGCCGGGCCTCTAGGGAATCTACTGGAAATTAAGGTACTCCTTTTAATAGAGCACCGGAGCAAAGCATTAACACTCAGTGAAAACATGTGATCCTCATATCTAAGCCTTCCTCTCCAGTTGTCCCAATTTCTGTCACTTTGGGGCCTTTGGTTCCGGACATAGACATGTGCATACAACTTGTAGATACAATCTAAGCAATAATTATAGAGCTTAAATCTAAGATCATGCCACTCGGGCCCTAGTGACAAGCATTAAACACAACAAGATTGCAGCAACAATAACTTCACAAACTTTATAGATAGACTAATCATAATGTAACAATCCATCGGATCCCAACAAACACAACACCGATTACATCAGATAAATCTCAATCATGTAAGGCAGCTCATGAGATCATTGTATTGAAGTACATGGGGGAGAGAGTACCAACTAGCTACAGCTAGAACCCGTAGTCCATGGGGGAACTACTCACGGAGCATGGTGGAGGCGGTGGCGTCGATGGAGATGGCTTCCGGGGGCACTTCCCCGTCCCGGCAGGGTGCCGGAACAGAGACTTCTGTCCCCCGAATTGGAGTTTCGCGATGGTGGCGGTGCCCCTGGAGTCTTTCTGGAGTTTCGTCAATCCGTATCGATGTTTTAGGTCACCAGGGCTTAAATAGGCGAAGAGTCGGAGTCGGAGGGGCACCAGGGCGCCCTCCCCATAGGCCGGCGCGGCTAGGGGCCTGCCCGCGCGGCCCTATGGTAGGGCCCCTGGGCCTCCTCTCCGGGTCTCCTTCGGTGTCCTGGTCCGTCTCGGTGAATTATGATGTTTGGTCTTCGTTTCATCGAATTCCGAGAATATTGCCCGAACAGCCTTTCTGGAACCAAAAACAGCAGAAAACAGGAACTGGCACTTCGGCATCTTGTTAATAGGTTAGTTCCGGAAAATGCATAAAAACATTATAAAGTGCAAGCAAAACATGTAAGTATTGTCATAAAACAAGCATGGAACATCAGAAATTATAGGTACGTTGGAGACGTATCACTCCAAGAGGGAGTATTTATGCTCGATAGTGGGTTCATGTCTGCATTGAATCTGGGGGAGTGACAGCAACCCCTAAGGTTGTGGATGTGTTGTTGCCACTAGGGATAAAACATCAATTCTTTGTCTAAGGATATTTGTATTGTTTACATTACGCACAGTACTTAATGCAATTCTCTGTTGTTTGCAACTTAATACTGGAAGGGGTGCGGATGCTAACCCGAAAGTGGACTTTTTAGGCATAGATGCATGTTGGATGGCGGTCTATGTTCTTTGTCGTAATGCCCTAAGTAAATCTCATAGTAGTCATCATGATATGTATGTGCATTGTTATGCCCTCTCTATTTGTCAATTTCCCAACTGTAATTTGTTCACCCAATATGCTATTTATCTTATTGGAGAGACACCACTAGTGAACTGTGGACCCCGGTGATGTCTACGCACGCTTATATTCCTGTAGACAATGTTGGGCCTCCAAGAGTAGAGGTTTGTAGAACAGCAGCAAGTTTCCCTTAAGTGGATCACCCAAGGTTTATCGTACTCAGGGAGGTAGAGGTCAGAGATATCCCTCTCAAGCAACCCTGCAATTAAGATACAAGAAGTCTCTTGTGTCCCCAACACACCTAATACACTTGTCAGATGTATAGGTGCACTAGTTCGGCGAAGAGATAGTAAAATGCAAGTAATATGGATGATTATAAGTAGTAATTGCAATCTGAAATAAAAATGGCAGCAAGCGAACATGTAGCAGAACTTGTTGGAAATGGTGTTTCAATGCTTAGAAACAAGGCCTAGGGATCATACTTTCACTAGTGGACACTCTCAACAATGATCACATAATTGAATAAATAGATGCTACTCTCAAACACTCTCTTGTTGGATAACAAACACCATTCATTGTGTAGGGCTACAAAAGCACACCTCAAGCCGGAGTAAAGAAGCTCCACAACGTCATAAAGGAATCACACACGATGCGCACACTGTCACCATCACACCGTGGAGAGTAACTCCGGAGTTCATATTAAAGTAACCTCTAAAGTGCATAATAGACAAGAGTAACATCTACATATTCAACTAGATTACAAAGCTCATGATCACATAAAGATCACACCATGGGAGAGAGAGATGAACCACATAGCTATCGGTAGAGCCCTCAGCCTCGGGGGAGAACTACTCCCTCCTCATCATGGGAGACAGCAACGACGATGAAGATGGCGGTGGTGTCGATGGAGATGACTCCGGGGGAAATTCCCCGTCCCGGCGGCGTGCTGGAACAGAGAATTCTGTCCACTGAACTTGGCTTCACGATGGCGGCGGCTACGGAACTCTTCGTGGAATATGACTTGATGATTTAGGGTTTTCACATCTGGGAGAATATATAGGCGGAAGGGCAGCCTCGAAGGGGCCCCAGGGTGTCCTCCCCACCTGGTGGCGCGGCCAGGGTTGGGCCCACGCCCCCCTATGGTGTGGGGTCCCCTTGGCCCCCCTCTGGCCCTTCTCTGGCTCTCTGGGCCCGTCTCGGTAAAATATTGACTTCTGTCTTCGTGGGGTCCAATTCCGAGAATATTTCCTGTGTAGAATTTCTGAAACCAAAAACAGCAGAAAACAGGAACTGGCGCTTCGGCATCTTGTTAATAGGTTAGTACCGGAAAATGCATAAAATGATATAAAGTGTGAGAAAAACATGTAGGTATTGTCATAAAACTAGCGTGGAACATAAGAAATTATAGATACGTTGGAGACGTATCAAGCATCCCCAAACTTAGTTCCTACTCGCCCTCGAGTAGGTAAACGATAAAAAGAATAATTTCTGAAGTGACATGCTACCAACATAATCTTGATCAATACTATTGTAAAGCATATGAGATGAATGAAGTGACTCAAAGCAATGGTCTATAGTTTGCTAACAAGAAGATAATGACTAAACAACTGAATCATATAGCAAAAACTTTTCATGAATAGTACTTTCTAGACAAGCATCAAAAAGTCTTGCATAGGAGTTAACTCATAAAGCAATAGATTCTTAATAAAAGATTTTGAAGCAACACAAAGGAAGATTTAAGTTTCAGCAATTGCTTTCAACTTTCAACATGTATATCTCATGGATAATTGTCAACACAAAGTAATATGATGAGTGCAATAAGCAAGTATGTAAGAATCAATGCACACAGTTGACACAAGTTTTTGCTTCTAAGATAGAAAGAAGTAGGTAAACTGACTCAACATAAAGTAAAAGAAAGGCCCTTCACAGAGGGAAGCAGGGATTAAATCATGTGCTAGAGCTTTTCAAGTTTTGAAATCATATAGAGAGCATAAAAATAAAGTTTTGAGAGGTGTTTGTTGTTGTCAACGAATGGTAGTGGGCACTCTAACCCTCTTGTCAAACAGACTTTCAAAGAGCGGCTCCCATGAAGGACGTTATCTCTACCAGCAAGGTAGATCATCCCTCTTCTCTTTTGTTTACACATGTATTTTAGTTTTATTTATAGATGACACTCCTCCCAACCTTTTGCTTTCACAAGCCATGGCTAACCGAATCCTCGGGTGCCTTCCAACATTTCACATACCATGGAGGAGTGTCTATTGCAAAATTAAGTTGATTACTGATAAATCAGGGCAAAACATGTGAAGAGAATTATTAATGAAAGTTAATTAATTGGGGCCGGGAACCCCGTTGCCAGCTCTTTTTGCAAAATTATTGGATAAGCGGATGTGCCACTAGTCCATTGGTGAAAGTCCACCCAACAAGATTGAAAGATAAAACACCACATACTTCCTCATGAGCTATAAAACATTGACACAAATAAGTGATAATAACTTTTGAATTGTTTAAAGGTAGCACATGAAGTATTTACTTGGAATGGCAGAAAAATACCACATAGTAGGTAGTTATGGTGGACACAAATGGCATAGGTTTTGGCTCAAGGTTTTGGATGCACGAGAAGCATTCCCTCTCAGTACAAGGCTTTGGCTAGCAAGGTTGTTTGAAGCAAACACAAGTATGAAACGGTACAGCAAAACTTACATAAGAACATATTGCAAGCATTATAAGACTCTACACTGTCTTCCTTGTTTCTGAAACACTTTTACCAGAAAATATCTAGACCTTAGAGAGACCAATCATGCAAACCAAATTTCAACAAGCTCTACGGTAGTTCTCATACTAATAGGTTTAAACTACACGATGCAAGAGCTTAAACATGATCTACTTGAGAGCTCAAAACAATTGCCAAGTATCAAATTATTCATGACAATATACCAACTACCACATGAAGCATTTTCTGTTTCCAACCAAATAACAATCAATGCTGAGGCTTTCAGCTTTCGCCATGAATATTAAAGTAAAACAAAGAACACAAGTGTTCAAATGAAAAAGCGGAGCGTGTCTCTCTCCCACACAAGCATGCTAGGATCCAATTTATTCAGAGAATGAAAATAACAAAATGAAAATAAAAGCACACAAACGCTCCAAGTAAAGAACATAAGATGTGACAGAATTAAAATATAGTTTCACTAGAGGTGACCTGATAAGTTATTGATGAAGAAGGGGATGCCTTGGGCATCCCCAAGCTTAGACACTTGAGTCTTCTTGAAATATGCAGGGATGAACCACGGGGGCATCCCCAAGCTTAGACTTTTCACTCTTCTTGATCATATTATATCATCCTCCTCTCTTGATCCTTGAAAACTTCCTTCACACCAAACTCAAAGCAATCTCATTAGAGGGTTAGTGCATAATCAAAAATTCACATGTTCAACAAGGACACAATCATTCCCAACACTTCTGTACATTATCCAAGGCTACTCAAATTTAATGGAGCAAAGATATCCACTCAACACAGTAAAAGAGGCAATGCGAAATAAAAAGCAGAATCTGTCAAAACAGAACAGTCCGTAAAGACGAATATTTTCGAGGCACTTAACATGCTCAGATGGAAAAGCTCCAGTTGAACGAAAGTTGCGTGCATATATGAGGATCACGCATGAAGTTTTTCAGAATTTTACGAGTTTCCTACAGAGAGATCAACTCAAATTCGTGACAGCTAAAAATCTGTTCCTGCGCAGAAATCCAAATCTAGTATCAACTTTCTATCAAAGACTTTACTTGGCACAAAAACGAAATAAACATGATAAGGAGAGGTTGCTACAGTAGTAACAACTTCCAAGACACAACAAAACAGTAGCAAAAATAAAAAAACATGGGTTATCTTCCAAGAAGTGCTTTCTTTATAGCAATTAAGATGGGCTCAGTAATTTTAATGATGCTCTCGCAAGAAATAAGAGTTGAAGCAAAAGAGAGCATCAAAAGCAAATAAGAAACACTTTTAAGTCTAACCCACTTCCTATGAAAAGGAATCTTGTAAGGGAACAAGTACTGAAAGCACAAAGCAACAAGCATATAAAGGCAACACAAGCGCAACTTCAAGATTCTCAACATAAAGAGGGGAAACTTAATATTATTAAGAAGCATATAACCATGTTTCCCTCTCTCATAATAACTTTCAGTAGCATCATTGATGAAATCCACAATATAACTATCACATGAAACATTCTTATCATGAGCTACGTGCATAAAATTATTACTCTCCACATAAGCATAATCATAACTATTAATTGTAGTGGGAGAAAATTCTCATCACCATAATCATCATATATAGGAGGCATATTGTAATCATAATTAATTTTCTCATCAATAGTAGGTGGACTGAAAATATGATAGTCATCATTGTAATCATCATATATAGGAGGTAAAGTATCATCAAAGTAAATTTTCTCCTCCATGCTTGGGGGACTAAAAATATCATGCTCCTCAAAAACAGCTTCCCCAAGCTTAGAATTTTCCATAGCATTAGCAACAATGGTGTTCAAAGCATTCATACTAATAACACTGCCATTAGCATGCATATAAAGTTCCATAGGTTTTTTAATTTTCTCTTTAAACACCTCATGTCCTAACTCAAGATAAATACTATAAAGATCTCTAATATTTTTGTTGTTTTCCATTAAGCCTAACTAGTGAAAATAAAAACAAGAGACAAAAAGATAAAATTGCAGAATCTAAAGGAGATACCATCGAGCACTCACACACCAGGAACAGTGCTAGGAAATAGCTTAGTAGTCGGAGGATGTGAATACCTTTTACCTTACCTCCCCGGCAACGGCGCCAGAAAATAGCTTGATGTCTACGCACGCTTCTATTCCTGTAGACAGTGTTGGGCCTCCAAGAGCAGAGGTTTGTAGAACAGCAGCAAGTTTCCCTTAAGTGGATCACCCAAGGTTTATCGAACTCAGGGAGGTAGAGGTCAGAGATATCCCTCTCAAGCAACCCTGCAATTAAGATACAAGAAGTCTCTTGTGTCCCCAACACACCTAATACACTTGTCAGATGTATAGGTGCACTAGTTCGGCGAAGAGATAGTGAAATACAAGTAATATGGATGATTATAAGTAGTAATTGCAATCTGAAATAAAAATGGCAGCAAGCGAACATGTTGCAGAACTTGTTGGAAACGGTGTTTCAATGCTTAGAAACAAGGCCTAGGGATCATACTTTCACTAGTGGACACTCTCAACAATGATCACATAATTGAATAAATAGATGCTACTCTCAAACACTCTCTTGTTGGATAACAAACACCATTCATTGTGTAGGGCTACAAAAGCACACCTCAAGCCGGAGTAAAGAAGCTCCACAACGTCATAAAGGAATCACACACGATGCGCACACTGTCACCATCACACCGTGGAGAGTAACTCCGGAGTTCATATTAAAGTAACCTCTAAAGTGCATAATAGACAAGAGTAACATCTACATATTCAACTAGATTACAAAGCTCATGATCACATAAAGATCACACCATGGGAGAGAGAGATGAACCACATAGCTACCGGTAGAGCCCTCAGCCTCGAGGGAGAACTACTCCCTCCTCATCATGGGAGAGAGCAACAACGATGAAGATGGCAGTGGTGTCGATGGAGATGACTCCGGGAGCAATTCCCCGTCCCGGCGGCGTGCCGGAACAGAGACTTCTATCCCACGAACTTGGCTTCGCGATGGCGGCGGCTACGGAACTCTTCGTGGAATATGACTTGATGATTTAGGGTTTTCGCATCTGGGAGAATATATAGGCGGAAGGGCGGCCTCGGAGGGGCCCCAGGGTGTCCTCCCCACCTGGTGGCGCGGCCAGGGTTGGGCCCGCGCCCCCCTATGGTGTGGGGGCCCCTTGGCCCCCCTATGGCCCTTCTCTGGCTCTCCGGGTCCGTCTCGGTAAAATATTGACTTCTGTCTTCATGGGGTCCAATTCCGAGAATATTTACTGTGTAGAATTTCTGAAACCAAAAACAGCAGAAAACAGGAACTGGCGCTTCGGCATCTTGTTAATAGGTTAGTACCGGAAAATGCATAAAAATGATATAAAGTGTGAGCAAAACATGTAGGTATTGTCATAAAACTAGCATGGAACATAAGAAATTATAGATATGTTGGAGACGTATCACCCGGTCCATTCTTTTACATCTGAAATACAACCTATTGCAATCATTATTCTCTTTTGTTTTCTGCAAGCAAACATAATTCTCCACACCATACGTTTAATCCTTTGTTTTCAGCAAGCCGGTGAGATTGACAACCTCACTGTTAAGTTGGGGCAAAGTAGTTTGATTGTGTTGTGCAGGTTCCACGTTGGCGCTGGAATCACTGGTGTTGCGCCGCACTACACTCCTTCACCAACAACCTTCACGTGGCCTTCATCTCCTACTGGTTCGATAACCTTGGTTTCTTACTGAGGGAAAACTCGCTGCTGTGCTCATCATACCTTCCTCTTGGGGTTCCCAACGGACGTGTGCTTTACCATTACAAGCAGCTACTTTTCTGGCGCTGTTACACCCCGGGGATTTCTAACTCCCTACACGCCAGCAGCTACTTTTCTGGCGCCGTTGCCGGGGAGATCAAGACATGCTGCAAGGGGAGTCTCTCACACCCAATCTCTTTACTTTGTTTATTGTCTTGTTTTATTTTATTTTCTGTCTTGTTTGCTTTCTTTATATCAAAAACACAAAAAAAATAGTTACTTGTTTTACTTTATTTAATTCGGTTTTGCTTTGTTTATTTTTACTATTGCTAAAATGAGTAATCTTGAAGTTGAAGTTCATTCGTTTAAGCAACAAGGGGGAGAAAGTTTTAAAATGCTTGGTATAGAATTAGTGATGCTCATCATAGGTGCACTAAGAAACACTCCACTATTATCCTCCTTAGGAATTTTTATGTTGGTATCTCTAGCTGGAATAGGTATGTTCTTGATACACTTACGGGGGGTAATTTCCTAGGTACTCCTGCTTTAGAAGCTAGTTGCATCATTGAGAGTCTTGTTGGAATACCACCTGTTAATGAAGCTAAAATTGAAATCTCTCTTGAGGATGTCATGAAAAGTTGGAAGCCATAGAGAAAAATCTTCCAAGTGTTGAGACTAAATTGGGAATATTACTTGATAATACTGATAAACTTGATAAATCCCTAGGAGGAATTAATGAAAGAATTGCTATCTTTGAAACTTGTGCTATCCATGATAATCAAACCCATAGGATTGGTGAACTTGAAGAAGGTATGGGAACCTTGGGTTCAACTTTTTCTTCTCTTAAGTTTAAGGAGAAAGCTTATGTGGGTAAGGAGCAAAAGTTCATGTATGTCCCTAAGATGCCAAAGCCAAGAATCATTATGAGCTTAAAATTGATAAAACCCTTAGTACCACTATGAGAAATTTAGATAATGGAGCATCTAAGGTACCCTCTGTGACAAGTTGTGTTTTTAAGAAAAATTATGATGTTGATGCTTCTTCTCTTGATAATACTAGATTTACACTTTTGCGCCTAGCTGAAAGGCGTTAAAGAAAAAGCGCTTATGGGAGACAACCCATTATTTTATTTCTGCAATTTTTGTTTTATATTTGAGTCAAGGTGCTTGTTACTACTGTAGAAATATCTTTGTATCTTTATTTTATTGCATTGTTGTGCCAAGTAAAGTCTTTGATAGTAGAGTTGATACTAGATTTGGATTTCTGCGCAGAAACAGATTTTTAGCTGTCACGAATTTGAGTTGATCTCTCTGTAGGAAACTCGTAAAATGCTGAAAAAATTCATGCGTGATCCTCAGATATGTACGCAACTTTCGTTCAACTGGAGATTTTCCATCTGAGCTAGTTAAGTGCCTCGAAAAAATTCGTCTTTACGGACTGTTCTGTTTTGACAGATTCTGCCTTTTATTTCGCATTGCCTCTTTTAATGTGTTGAGTGGATTTCTTTGCTCCATTAAATTTCAGTAGCCTTGGGTAATGTCCAGAAGTGTTGGGAATGATTGTGTCCTTGCTGAACATGTGAATTTTTGATTATGCACTAACCCTCTAATGAGATTGCTTTGATTTTGGTGTGAAGGAAATTTTCAAGGATCAAGAGAGGAGGATGATATGATATGATAAGAAGAGAGAAAAGTCTAAGCTTGGGGATGCCCCCATGGTTCATCCCGCATATTTCAAGAAGACTAGAGCGTCTAAGCTTGGGGATGCCCAAGGCATCCCCTTCTTCATCAACAACTTATCAGGTCACCTCTAGTGAAACTATATTTTAATTCCGTCACATCTTATGTACTTTACTTGGAGCGTCTGTTTGTTTTTATTTTTGTTTATGTTTGAATAAAATCGGATCCTAGCAATCCTTCTGTTGGAGAGAGACACGCTCCGCTTTTTCATTTGAACACTTGTGTTCTTCGTTTTATTTTTAATATTCATGGCGAAAGCTGAAAGCCGCTGCACTTATTGTTATTTGGTTGGAAACAGAAAATGCTCCATATTGTCTTGAATAATTTGATACTTGGCAATTGTTTTGAGCTCTCAAGTAGATCATGTTTAAGCTCTTGCATCATGTAGTTTAAATCTATTAGTGGAGAACTACTGTAGAGCTTGTTGAAATTTGGATTGCATGATTGGTCTCTCTAAGGTCTAGATATTTTCTGGTAAAAGTGTTTGAACAACAAGGAAGACAGTGTAGAGTCTTATAATGCTTGCAATATGTTCTTATGTAAGTTTTGCTGTACCGGTTTATACTTGTGTTTGCTTCAAACAACCTTGCTAGCCCAAGCCTTGTACTGAGAGGGAATGCTTCTCGTGCATCCAAAACCTTGAGCCAAAACGTATGCCATTTGTGTCCACCATAACTACCTACTATGTGGTATTTTTCTGTCATTCCAAAGTAAATTGCTTGCGTGCTACCTTTAAAAAAATTCATTCCTTGTTTTTGCAATACATAGCTCATGGGAAAGTAGCCTAAAAAACTATTGTGGTAATGAATATGTCGCTTATGTATCTTAGTTCTTATAAGTTGCTTGTTGAGCGGTAACCATGTTTCTGGGGACGCCATCAATCTGTCACACCTTTGTTGAATATCATGTGAGTTGCTATGCATCTTCGTCTTGTCTGAAGTAAGGGAGATTTGCCATGAGTTATGGTTTGAGTATGCATGTTGTTAGGGAAGAACATTGGGTCGCCAACCAAATCCATGTATCATGGTGGAAGTTTCAGCTTGGACATTAATCCTCAGAATCTCTTATGAGAATATTATTGTTGTTGAATGCTTAAAGCATAAAAGAGGAGTCCATTATCTGTTTTCTATGTTGTCCTGGTATGGATGTCCTCAAGTTGAGATCTATCAAAATCGAGAAATCAAATGCGATTTATCTCCTTGGACCTTTGTACAGGTGGCATAGAGGTACCCCTTTGTGACACTTGGTTGAAACATATGTAATGCAATGATAATCCATGGAAATCCGAGCTAATTAGGACAAGGTGCGGGCACTATTAGTATTCGATGCATGAGGCTTGCAACTTATAGGAAGTTTTATGCATATCCCATATGAATTATTACTACCGTTGACACAATTGTTTCCATGTTTTCAAAATAAAAAGCTCTAGCACATGAGTAATCCCTGCTTCCCTCTGCGAAGGGCCCTTCTTTTACTTTATGTTGAGTCAGTTTACCTACTTCTTTCTATCTTAGAAGCAAACACTTGTGTCAACTGTGTGCATTGATTCTTACATGCTTACTTATTCTACTTATTATATTACTTTGTGTTGACAATTATCCATGAGATATACATGTTGAAAGTTGAAAGCAATTGCTGAAACTTAAATCTTCCTTTGTGTTGCTTCAAAATCTCTTATTAAGAATCTATTGCTTTATGAGTTAACTCTTATGCAAGACTTTTTGATGCTTGTCTTGAAAGTACTATTCATGAAAAGTTTTTGCTATATGATTCAGTTGTTTAGTCATTATCTTTTTGTTAGCAAAACTATATACCATTGCTTTGAGTCACTTCATTCATCTCATATGCTTTACAAATAGTGTTGATCAAGATTATGTTGGTAGCATGTCACTTCAGAAATTATTCTTTTTATCGTTTACCTACTTGAGGGCGAGTAGGAACTAAGCTTGTGGATGCTTGATACGTCTCCAACGTATCTATAATTTCTTATGTTCCATGCTTGTTTTATGACAATACCTACATGTTTTACTCACACTTTATAATGTTTTTATGCATTTTCTGGAACTAACCTATTAACAAGATGCCAAAGTGCCTGTTCCTGTTTTCTGCTATTTTTGATTTCAGAAAAGTTAGTTTACGAATATTCTCAGAATTGGACGAAACAAAAGCCCACGGTCATATTTTCCACGGAGTCTTCCAGAACACCGAAGAGGAGACGAAGAGGGGCCACGAGGCGGCCACCCCACCTGGCGGCGCGACCCCACCCCTGGCTGCACCGGCCTATGGGGTGGGCCCCTCGAGCGTCCCCCGACTCTGCCCCTTCGCCTATTTATTCCTTCCGTCGCGAAAACCCTAGTACCAAGAGCCACGATACGAGAATAGTTCCAGAGACACCGCCGCCGTCAACCCTACCTCGGGGGGTTCAGATGATCGCCTCCAGCACCCTGTCGGAGAGGGAAATCATCACCGGAGGGCGCTACATCACCATGCCCGCCTCTGAACTGATGCGTGAGTAGTTCCTCCTTGGACTATGGGTCCATATCAGTAGCTAGATGGTTGTCTTCTCCTCTTGTGCTATCATGTTTAGATCTTGTGAGCTGCCTATCATGATCAAGATCATCTATTTGTAATGCTACATGTTGTGTTTGTTGGGATCCGATGAATATGGAATACTATGTCAAGTTGATTATTGATCTATCATATATGTGTTGTTTATGATCTTGCATGCTCTCCGTTGCTAGTAGAGGCTCTCGCCAAGTTGATACTTGTGACTCCAAGAGGGAGTATTTATGCTTGATAGTGGGTTCATGTCTCCATTGAATCTGGGGGAGTGACAGCAACCCCTAAGGTTGTGGATGTGCTGTTGCCACTAGGGATAAAACATCAATGCTTTGTCTAAGGATATTTGTATTGTTTACATTACGCACAGTACTTAATGCAATTGTCTGTTGTTTGCAACTTAATACTGGAAGGGGTGCGGATGCTAACCCGAAGGTGTACTTTTTAGGCATAGATGCATGTTGGATGGCGGTCTATGTTCTTTGTCGTAATGCCCTAAGTAAATCTCATAGTAGTCATCATGATATGTATGTGAATTGTTATGCCCTCTCTATTTGTCAATTTCCCAACTGTAATTTGTTCACCCAACATACTATTTATCTTATTGGAGAGACACCACTAGTGAACTGTGGACCCCGGTCCATTCTTTTACATCTGAAATACAACATACTGCAATCACTGTTCTCTTTTGTTTTCTGCAAGCAAACATAATTCTCCACACCATAAGTTTAATCCTTTGTTTTCAGCAAGCCGGTGAGATTGACAACCTCACTGTTAAGTTGGGGCAAAGTAGTTTGATTGTGTTGTGCAGGTTCGACGTTGGCGCCGGAATCACTGGTGTTGCGCCGCACTACACTCCTTCACCAACAACCTTCACGTGGCCTTCATCTCCTACTGGTTCGATAACCTTGGTTTCTTACTGAGGGAAAACTCGTTGTTGTGCTCATCATACCTTCCTCTTGGGGTTCCCAACGGACGTGTACTTTACCGTTACAAGCAGCTACTTTTCTGGTGCTGTTACACCCCAGGGATTTCTAACTCCCTACACGCCAGCAGAGCGCCGCCTCAAGCATCTCCGGGCTCGGGCGGCCCATACCGCCTTCATCGCCGGCTTCTCCCGCGGTGCCCAGACTCCCACGCCTCGCGCCCCCGCGCCTCGCCCCACGGGTCCGCCGCCGGGTTTCCCCGCAGTCGGCCACCAGGCCGGTCAGACCGGGCCATGGACCGGCCAGTCCGGTCACCAGGCCGTCCAGACCGGGCGATGGACCGTCCCCGCCGGTGCCCTGGCCGGCTAGACCGGCCCCTGGACCGGGCAGGCGGCTACTTCTTGTTGGAGATATGCCCAAGAGACAATAATAAAGTGGTTATTATAGTATATCGTTGTGTTTATGATAAATGTTTGCATACCATGCTATAATTGTATTAACCGAAACATTGATACATGTGTGTTATGTAAACAACAAGGAGTCCCTAGTAAGCCTCTTGAATAACTAGCTTGTTGATTAATAGATGATCATGGTTTCGTGATCATGAACATTGGATGTTATTAATAACAAGGTTATGTCATTGAATGAATGATATAATGGACATACACCCAAATAAGCGTAGCATAAGATCACGTCATGAAGTTCAATTTGCTATAAGCTTCCGATACATAGTTACCTAGTCCTTCGAACATGAGATCATGTAAATCACTTATACCGGAAGGGTACTTTGATTACATCAAATGCCACTGCGTAAAAGGGTGGTTATAAAGATGGGATTAAGTATTCGGAAAGTGTGAGTTGAGGCATATGGATCAAGAGTGGGATTTGTCCATCCCGATGACGGATAGATATACTCTGGACCCTCTCGGTGGAATGTCGTCTGATTAGCTTGCAAGCATGTGACTGGTTCACAAGAGATGATATGCCACAGTACGAGTAAAGAGTACTTGTCGGTAAAGAGGTTGAACTAGGTATGGAGATACCGATGATCGAACCTCGGACAAGTAAAGTATCGTGTGACAAAGGGAATCGGTATCGTATGCAAATGGTTCAATCGATCACTAAGTTATCGTTGAATATGTGGGAGCCATTATGGATCTCCAGATCCCGCTATTGGTTATTGGTCGGAGAGGAGTCTCGACCATGTCTGCATAGTTCACGAACCGTAGGGTGACACACTTAAGGTTTGATGTCATTTTAAGTAGATATGGAATATGGAATGGAGTTCGAATGTTGTTCGGAGTCTCGGATGGGATCCGAGACATCACGAGGAGGTTCGGAATGTTCCGGAGAATAAGATTCATATATGGGAAGTCATTTTCCGGGGTTCGGAAAAAGTCCGGTGTTTTGACCGGAGCTTCTAGAAGGTTTTGGAAGGACCGGAATAGTCCGGAATATTGTGGAAGGTTCCAGAAGTGTCCGGGACGACCCGGGCTGTCTAAGGAAGTCCGGAGGGTTCCATAATAGGTGTATCCATGTTTTCCTAAGGGTTAAGAAGTTTCCCGTAAGGTATATTCGGATTTGGCAAAAGAGTCCTATTTTAGTAGGTTTCGGCTGACAGAAACCTACCGGAACTCTCCCAAACTTTAGGGGCAGGTCTTGGACGACCCAAGGACCTTTTCCACCTATAAAAGGAGGGCAAGAGCAGCCCCAACGTGTGCACAAGTCGCAGCCCTAGCTCCCCCTCTCCCAAACCCTAGCTTCTCCCTCCTCCTTCTTCTCCCGCAGCGCTTACGGCGAAGCCCTGCCGGAGATCTCCACCACCACCGTCACCACGCCGTCGTGCTGGCGGGATTCCGAGGAGGAGCTACTACATCCACTGCACGCTGGAACAGGGAGAAGGACGTCGTCATCAACACCGAATGTGTGACCGAGTACGGAGGTGCTGCCCGACTGTGGCACCGTCAAGATCTTCTACGCGCTTTTGAAAGCGACAAGTGATCAACTACAGCAACAATGAGATCTAATCTCGTAGGCTTTGGAAATCTTCCACGGTTAGTCTCATGATCTTCTCGTTGCTACCATCTTCTAGATTGGATCTTGGCTTGTTATTCGTTCTTGCGGTAGGAAATTTTTTGTTTTCTATGCTACGAATCCCATCAGTGGTATCAGAGCCGTGTCTATGCATAGATTGGTTGCACGAGTAGAACACAACGGTTTTGTGGGCGTTGATGCTTTTGTTCTCTTTAGTTCGTGTACTTTGCATCTTGCGGGGTGGTGGGATGAAGCGACCCGGGCTAACTTTACATGACCACGTTCATGAGACTTGCGCCACGCTCGACATGCAACTTGTACTGCATAAGTGGCTTTGCGGGTGTCTGTCTCTCTCACCATAGTGAAGATTCAATGTACTCTTTCTATTGACAACACTAGTATCATCGTTGTGGTTCATGTTCGTAGGTAGATTGGATCTTACTCGAAAACCCTAAACCACGTAAAATATGCAAACCAAATTAGAGGCGTCTAACTTGTTTTTGCAGGGTTTGGTGATGTGATATGGCCATGATGTGATGATGAATATGTATGATATGATCATTATTGTATTGTGGCAACCGGCAGGAGCCTTATGGTTGTCTTTATATTTCATGTAATACTCCTATTTTAAAGTAGTTGTAATAGTTGCTCCATTTGGTGAACAACCATGAAGACGGCGCCATGGACCTTGACGCTACGCCGACAATGATGGAGATCATGCCCGTTGATGATGGAGATCATGTCCGTGCTTTGGAGATGAAGATCAAAGGCGCAAAGACTAAAGGGCCATATCATATCACATATGAATTGCATGTGATGTTAATCCTTTATGCATCTTATCTTGCTTAGATCGCGACGGTAGCATTATAAGATGATCCCTCACATTAATATCAAGATAATAAAGTGTTCCCCCCTCGTATACACCGTTGCTACAGTTCATCGTTTTGAAGCATCTCGTGATGATCGGATGTGATAGATTCTACGTTCACATACAACGGGTGTAAGCCATGTTGCACACGCGGAAATACTTGGGTTTGCTTGACGAGCCTAGCATGTACAGACATGGCCTCGGAACACAGGAAACCGAAAGGTTGAACACGAGTCATATGGATGATATGATCAACATGTTGATGTTCACCATTGAAGCTACATCATTTCACATGATAATCGGTTTTGGTGTAGTGGATATGGATCGTGTGCCACTAAAAAACTATGAGGGATGTTGTATTAAGTGTGAGTTCATTAGTAATTAGATTAAAACATGAACTAATTATCATGAAATAGTCTGAGTAGTATTTTGAATTAAATTTGTAGAATTGGCATCCGTTATCTACCATGCGCTAGTCTTGTAATTGAGATAGAAATACTGTTAAGTCTGACAAGAAACTTTACGGACTGGTATCGTATTGTTAGAGAATCAAGAAATGATTAAGTCCTATTGCAAATTTTTAGTAAACCTCACATTGCTGATTCAAAGAGAAATGGTTTCAGTTAGTACCTAAAATTATCTTGTCTCCGTGAAACTTGATGTTCAAATCCGTCTGAAAAGTTTGTTTTCAGATATAAGCGAGGTATGAGATATATGTGATATCTAAGACCTTATTGCAAGATGATAGAATATATAATCTAGTGAGACTACATAAACTCATAAGTTTTATGGGAATGTACGAAGGTTGAAGACGCTAGGCGTCCCGATCCTCCAACTAGTTGGGAACTAACGATATTCGCATATCCATGAAGTGATCGTCCTTAGTATGCACCGTTGCTAAGACTCATCGTTTCGAAGCATCACGTGATGATCGGGTGTTATAGATTCTACATGTGCATACAACGGGTGCAAGTTAGATTTGCACATGCGAATACTAAGGTTAAACTTTACGAGCCTAGCATGTACAGACATGGTCTCGGAAAGTCGTCATGATTTGATGGATAAAAATTATGAGTGAAATTGTTCATCACATTAAAATGTTATTAATAGTGAAATCCGGAACACTTGTCATATCATGATCTGTTGAAGATATGCCCAACAGGAAAAAATAAAGTGGTTATTATAATATATCTTTGTGTTTATGATAAATGTTTGCATACCATGCTATAACTATATTAACCGAAACATTGATACATGTGTGTTATGTAAACAACAAGGAGCCCCTAGTAAGCCTCTTGTATAACTGGCTTGTTGATTAATAGATGATCAAGGTTTCGTGATCATGAACATTGGATGTTATTAATAAGAAGGTTATGTCATTGGATGAATGATGTAATGGACACACACCCAAATAAGCGTAGCATAAGATCACGTCATTAAGTTTAATTTGCTATAAGCTTTCGATACATAGTTACCTAGTCCTTCGACCATGAGATCATGTAAATCACCTATACCGGAAGGATACTTTGATTACATCAAACGCCACTGCGTAAATGGGTGGTTATAAAGATGGGATTAAGTATTCGGAAAGTGTGAGTTGAGGCATATGGATCAAGAGTGGGATTTGTCCATCCCGATGACGGATAGATATACTCTGGGCCCTCCCGGTGGAATGTCGTCTGATTAGCTTGCAACCATGTGACTGGTTCACAAGAGATGATATGCCATGGTACGAGTAAAGAGTACTTGTCGGTGACGAGGTTGAACAAGGTATCGTGATACCGATGATCGAACCTCGGACAAGTAGAGTATCGCGTGACAAAGGGAATCGGTATCGTATGCAAATGGTTCAATCGATCACTAAGTTATCGTTGAATATGTGGGTGCCATTAAGGATCTCCAGATCCCGCTATTGGTTATTGGTCGAAGAGAAGTCTGAACCATGTCTGCATAGTTCACGAACCATAGGGTGGCACACTTAAGGTTTGATGTCGTTTTAAGTAGATATGAAATATGGAATGGAGTTCAAATTTTGTTCGGAGTCTCGGATGGGATCCAAGACATCACGAGGAGGTTCGGAATGGTCCAGAGAATAAGATTCATATATGGGAAGTCATTTTCCGGGGTTCGGAAAAAGTCCGGTGTTTTGACCGGAGCTTCTAGAAGGTTTTGGAAGGACCGGAATAGTCCGGAATATTGTGGAAGGTTCCGGAAGTGTCCGGGACGACCCGGGATGTCTAAGGAAGTCCGGAGGGTTCCATAATAGGTGTATCCATGTTTTCCTTAAGGGTTAAGAAGTTTCCCCAAAGGCAGATTCGGATTTGGCAAAAGAGTCCTAGTTCTGGTAGGTTTCGGCTGACAGAAACCTACCGGAACTCTCCCAAACTTTGGGGGCAGGTCTTGGACGACCCAAGGACCTTTTCCACCTATAAAAGGAGGGCAAGAGGAGCCCCAAGAGGTGCACAAGTCGCAGCCCTAGCTCCCTCTCTCCAAACCCTAGCTACTCCCTCCTCTTTCTTCTCCCGCAGCGCTTACGGCGAAGCCCTGCCGGAGATCTCCACCACCACCGTCACCATGCCGTCGTGCTGGCGGGATTCCGAGGAGGATCTACTACATCCGCTGCCCGCTGGAACGGGGAGAAGGACATCGTCATCAACACCGAACGTGTGACCGAGTACGGAGGTGCTGCCCGACTGTGGCACCGTCAAGATCTTCTACGCGCTTTCGAAAGCGGCAAGTGATCGACTACAGCAACAACGAGATCTAATGACGTAGGCTTTGGAATTCTTCGAGGGTTAGTCTCATGATCTTCTCGTTGCTACCATCTTCTAGATTGGATCTTGGCTTGTTATTCGTTCTTGCGTTAGGAAATTTTTTGTTTTCTATGCTACGAATCCCATCAGTGGTATCAGAGCCGTGTCTATGCATAGATTGGTTGCACGAGTAGAACACAATGGTTTTGTGGGCGTTGATGCTCTTGTTGCTTTTAGTTAGAGTACTTTGCATCTTGCGGGATGGTGGGATGAAGCGGCCCGGGCTAACTTTACATGACCGCGTTCATGAGACTTGCTCCACGCTCGACGTGCAACTTGTATTGCATAAGTGGCTTTGCGGGTGTCTGTCTCTCTCACCATAGTTAAGATTCAATCTACTCTTTCTATTGACAACACTAGTATCACCGTTGTGGTTCATGTTCGTAGGTAGATTGGATCTTGCTCGAAAAACCTAAACCACGTAAAATATGCAAACCAAATTAGAGGCGTCTAACTTCGTTTGTGCAGGGTTTGGTGATGTGATATGGCCATGATGTGATGATGAATATGTATGAGATGATCATTATTGTATTGTGGCAACCGGCAGGAGCCTTATGGTTGTCTTTATATTTCATGTAGTAGTATTATTTCAAAGTAGTTGTAATAGTTGCTACATGTGGTGAACAACCATGAAGACGGCGCCATGGACCTTGACGCTACGTCGACGATGATGGAGATCATGCTCGTTGATGATGGAGATCAAGTCCGTGGTTTGGAGATGAAGATCAAAAGCGCAAAGACTAAAGGGCCATATCATATCACATATGAATAGCATGTGATGTTAATCCTTTATGCATCTTATCTTGCTTAGATCGCGACGGTAGCATTTTAAGATGATCCCTCACATTAATATCAAGATAATAAAGTGTTCTCCCCTCGTATGCACCGTTGCTACAGTTCGTCATTTTGAAGCATCTCGTGATGATCAGATGTGATAGATTCTACGTTCACATACAACGGGTGTAAGCCATGTTGCACACGCGGAAATACTTGGGTTTGCTTGACGAGCCTAGCATGTACAGACATGGCCTCGGAACACAGGAAACCGAAAGGTTGAACACGAGTCGTATGGATGATATGATCAACATGTTTATGTTCACCATTGAAGCTACATCATCTCACGTGATGATCGGTTTTGGTGTAGTGGATATGGATCGTGTACCACTAAACAACTATGAGGGATGTTGTATTAAGTGGGAGTTCATTAGTAATTAGATTAAAACATGAACTAATTATCATGAACATAGTCTGAATAGTATTTTCAATTAAATTTGTAGAATTGGCATCCGTTTTCTACGATGTACTAGTCTTGTAATTGAGATAGAAATATTGTTAAATCTGACAAGAAACTTTACAGACTGGTATCATATTGTTAGAGAATCAAGAAATGATTAAGTCCCATTGCAAAATTTTAGTAAACCTCACATTGCTGATTCAAAGATAAATGGTTTCAATTAGTACCTAAAATTATCTTGTCTCCGTGAAACTTGATGTTCAAATCCGTTTGAAAAGTAAGGAGCTAAAAAGTTTGTTTTCAGATATAAGCGAGGTATGAGATATATGTGATATCTAAGACCTTATTGCAAGATGATAGAATATATAATCTAGTGAGACTACATAAACTCATAAGTTTTATGGAAATGTACGAAGGTTGAAGACGCTAGGCGTCCCGATCCTCCAACTAGTTGGGCACTAACGATATTCGCATATCCATGAAGTGATCGTCCTTAGTATGCACCGTTGCTAAGACTCGTCGTTTCGAAGCATCACGTGATGATCGGGTGTTATAGATTCTACGTGTGCATACAACGGGTGCAAGCCAGATTTGCACATGCGAATACTAAGGTTAAACTTTATGAGCCTAGCATGTACAGACATGGTCTCAGAAAGTCGTCATGATTTGATGGATAAAAATTATGAGTGAAATTGTTCATCACATTAAAAGGTTACTAATAGTGAAATCCGGAACACTTGTCATATGATGATCAACTTCAAAGTAAGAACCTCAAGGTTATTGGTATTTGACCAAGAAACCTAGAAGTTATTGATGTTGAAGTGTTTTTCTGAGAATGAGGAAAGCTAAAAGAGAAACTACAAAAGATTATTGGCAGAAAGAAAGAAAAGACTAGAAAGTCTAGCTCAGGTGTATATAGATGATATACATGCTATGAATGTATTCCTAGTTTGGTCACACAATGAAATTCTTGGGTATTTGTACCATATTGGTTGGTATGAAGTGTCATACAAAACAACGCAATACAAGAATACAATGGCCTAAGTGACTGACAAGGAATATGATAGGAATGCACGTCTGGAACAAAAATAAAGTGTTATTATGTTCGTCATTGGCATTCTATCTAGCCCTTCAGATTTATAATAAAGAACTTCATAATTGTTGTTTTGTTCTGGTCAAATGAAAACAATGAGTTGTTCAAATTTTGACAGTATTCCATGTACGATGGATAAGTTATTATAAATCTTTATGGTGAAACACACATGCATAACACTGACGGTAAAATGCCATAAGGCAAATGATTTGAATTCCACTTATTTGTGGAACCGCCATTTAGGTCATGTTAGAAAGGAACGCATGAAGAAACTCCATGAAAATGGATTTTTGGAGTCATTTGATTTTTGAATCATTTGGCGCTTGTAAATCTTTTCTAAAGAGAATGACGGAAATACCGTTCATAGGCCAAGAATTGAACGGGCAGCTAGCTTAGTGGAAACATACATGATGATTTATGTGGTTCACTGGGCATAGTTGTGTGCGGGAGATTCTTCTACTTCATGAAAACTTCCAACAATGAATTGAGTATATATATGTGGATATATTCAATAAGGAAGAAGTTTGAAACATTTGAATAGATTCAAATAAATTTCATGAAGTGGAAATCATCGTAATAGAAAAGTCAAATATCTATGATTGGGTCATGGTGGAAATATTCGAATTACGAGTTTTAGCGAACATCTAAGAGAGTTATGAAATTGTTCTACAACTCACGTTTCATGGAGTATCCGAGAGACGTATCCAAACCTTGTTGGATTAATGATGAGATAAAATAAAATAAAGTCATTACATTTTTGTGGATTATGCTTTAGAGACTACCGCTTTTACACTAAATAGAGCATCATCATGATCCGTTGAAATGACACCATACGAGTTATGGCATGGGTATAAACCCTAATAGTCCTTTCTTAAATTTTGGTATGCATAGCGTAAGTAAATAAGTTTACAACCAAAATCGGATGAATGTCTTTGTTGGTTATCCCAGAAAAGAAATTGGGAATTCTTTCCACTGTGAAGTAAAAGACAAAAGTGTTTGTTAATGTTACTTGATTATTTCCAAGAAATTGTTTTCTAGCGAAGCATTTGAGTGGGAGGACAATAGAACTTGATAAGGTTTATGAACCTGAGCATAATGATCAGAGTAGCGCAGCATCGGAAATGGTTCCGGAAGCGGCCACGACGATCATGGCTCCCATGACTACAAAGTGTTTTAGCCATGGAGATCGAAGTACCTATTGAACCTTGTAGGTATGGTTTACTTTGTGATCAAATAAATGATTTGTGGAAAAAGGATTGATTTTGAACAATGATAAACGAACTACATACAAAGAAGTTATGATGGGCCCTGACTCCGTTAAAATGGCTATGCGCCATGAAATCCAAGATAGATGAATATTTTTTGAAAGTAAATGGATCTATAAAATTGATGGATTTGGATGGAATATCCTTGAAGAAGCTCGACTTGTCGAAAAGTTGTTTACGACAAAGTTCAAAGAGTTGACTACGATAAGATTAGATCTTCCGTAGCGATGCTTATAGTCTATGTGGATTAATCTAGTAATCGCTACATATTTCTTTTATGAGATATGATAGTAGGATGGCAGAAATACATTCCTTACCGGAAGTACGTATGAAGGATGTATACTAGATACAAACCAAAGAGTTTTGCTAGTCCGTGAAATACTAGATAAGTATACAAACTTCAATTGGATGAAGTGAGTATTGCGAAGTTGGAATCTTCACCGGATGAAATAGTCAAAGATTTTTGATTTCATCAGAAACGATGAAGATGCTTGCATTTGCAAGAAACTAAGTGGGAGCGCTGAGACGTATTTATAATACTTTATGTAGATGACATATCATTGATTATAAATGATGTAATTATATACTTGATGTGAATAAAAGGTTTAATTGAGAATTAACTTCAATGAAAGGATATGGACTGAAACATATTTAGTGTCAAGATTTATGAAGATAGATTGAAACACATAATAAGTTTAAGTCAAAGTACATAGAATGGATATTGAAGTAGTTCAATATAGAAATATTAAGAAGGTGTTCTTTTCATGTGAAGGTTTAACAAGACTTGAGTGTATCTGACACTCAATGAGTAAAACCACATGAGTGATTTTAGATCATGAATAATATGTACATAATCAGATGTCCTGTGCTCTAAAGAGTTATGAGCATGTACCAGAATGATTCATGTGATGATCATTGGACGACACTAAGAATATCCTTGGGTACTTTAGAAGAGCCAAGGATATATATAGTTTTGTATGGGGTAATTATAAACAAATCGCTGTAAGGTGTTGCACCGATATTAGTTTGGTCACATATAAAAATGAATTTCAAAACTCAATTAGGCTAAGTGTTGTTTAAAAGGTAGCACAATGTTTAGAAGAGTTCTAAATATTGTGACGGAATCTACAAACGAAGGGAGAGTATGTCATTGTTTTAACAATGACTGAGGATGTTAAGTCAAAAAGTTTTTTGAGAACTTGGTGTAGTTCCGATAGTGTCAGAACTTTGAAGCTATATTGTGTGTGACAAAATTAGTGACATATTTCAGACTGCGGAATTAAGGTTCCACCAGAAGACTGAACATATACGATTAATGCTGACTCATTTGGAAAATGAGTGATGCGTTGAGATGCAAATGAATTGCAAAATTCATACGTTTCTGAGCATGTCAGATACGTTAACTAAAACCTCTCCCGTGAGCTAAACATGATAAAGCACCAGAAGGCCAAGGTGTTATATCTTTACAAATGTAAACTAGATTATTGACTCTAGTGCAAGTGGGAGACTGTTGGAGATATGCCCAAGAGGCAATAATAAAGTGGTTATTATAATATATCTTTGTGTTTATGATAAATGTTTGCATACCATGCTATAATTGTATTAACCGAAACATTGATACATGTGTGTTATGTAAACAACAAGGAGTCCCTAGTAAGCCTCTTGTATAACTGGCTTGTTGATTACTAGATGATCAAGGTTTCGTGGTCATGAACATTGGATGTTATTAATAACAAGGTTATGTCATGGATGAATGATGTAATGGACACACACCCAAATAAGCGTAGCATAAGATCACGTCATTAAGTTAAATTTGCTATAAGCTTTCGATACATAGTTACCAAGTCCTTCGACCATGAGATCATGTAAATCACTTATACCAGAAGGGTACTTTGATTACATCAAACGCCACTGCATAAATGAGTGGTTATAAAGATGGGATTAATTATTCGGAAAGTGTGAGTTGAGGCATATGGATCAAGAGTGGGATTTGTCCATCCCGATGACGAATAGATATACTCTGGGCCCTCTCGATGGAATGTCGTCTGATTAGCTTGCAAGCATGTGACTGGTTCACAAGAGATGATATGCCACGGTACGAGTAAAGAGTAATTGTCGGTGACGAGGTTGAACAAGGTATCGTGATACCAATGATCGAACCTCGGACAAGTAGAGTATCGCGTGACAAAGGGAATTGGTATCGTATGTAAATGGTTCAATCGATCACTAAGTTATCGTTGAATATGTGGGAGCCATTATGGATCTCCAGATCCCGCTATTGGTTATTGGTCAAAGAGAAGTCTCAACCATGTCTGCATAGTTCACGAACCGTAGGGTGACACACTTAAGATTTGATGTCGTTTTAAGTAGATATGGAATATGGAATGGAGTTCAAATTTTGTTCGGAGTCTCAGATGGGATCCGAGACATCACGAGGAGGTTCGGAATGGTCCGGAGAATAAGACTCATATATGGGAAGTCATTTTCCGGGGTTCGGAAAAAGTCCGGTGTTTTGGCCGGAGCTTCTACAAGGTTTTGGAAGGACCGGAATAGTCCGGAATATTGTGGAAGGTTCCGGGACGACCCGGGCTGTCTAAGGAAGTCCGGAGGGTTCCATAATAGGTGTATCCATGTTTTCCTTAAGGGTTAAGAAGTTTCCCCTAAGGCAGATTCGGATTTGGCAAAAGAGTCCTAGTTCTAGTAGGTTTCAGCTGACAGAAACCTACCGGAACTCTCCCAAACTTTAGGGGCAGGTCTTGGACGACCCAAGGACCTTTTACACCTATAAAAGGAGGGCAAGGGGAGCCCCAAGGTGTGCACAAGTCGCAGCCCTAGCTCCCCCTCTCCCAAACCCTAGCTTCTCCCTCCTTCTTCTCCCGCAGCGCTTAGAACGAAGCCCTGTCGGAGATCTCCACCACCACCGTCACCACGCCGTCGTGCTGGCGGGATTCCGAGGAGGATCTACTACATCCGCTGCCCGCTGGAACGGGGAGAAGGACGTTGTCATCAACACCGAACGTGTGACCGAGTACGGAGGTGCTGCCCGACTGTGGCATCGTCAAGATCTTCTACGCGCTTTTGAAAGCGGCAAGTGATCGACTACAACAACAACGAGATCTAATCTCGTAGGCTTTGGAATTCTTCGAGGGTTAGTATCATGATCTTCTCGTTGCTACCATCTTCTAGATTGGATCTTGGCTTGTTATTCGTTCTTGCGGTAGGAATTTTTTTGTTTTCTATGCTACGAATCCCATCACTTCTGGCGGTGGTCGCCGCGGACGTCGTCGCCGTGGCGGTGGTGGCAACGGGGGTGAAAATGGTGGCGCCAACGCCACCGCCCTCGCGCCTCGTCCCCCTCAGTACACCGCTCCTCCGCCATGGACCGCCGGTCACAATCCGTGGACCGGGGTCGTTCATGCCTACTCCATGCCCGTGCCGTGCGCCCCCTACCCGGGCATCATGGGGCCGCATCCGGCCACCCACCAGGCTTTCTACGCGTCGCCCCAGCCCACTCCGTCCTACGCCGCCCCCCCGAGCTCGGCCTCGTGGGACCCCACGCTCCTGACCGCCCTCCAGAGCGTCCCCTCCGCTGGTGCGTATGGTGACGGTTGCGACTGGTTCATGGACACCGGTGCCTCCGCGCATATGGTCGCGCACCCCGGTAAGCTCTCGTTTTCTACACCCGCTTCCACTTCCTCTCGCATCATCGTTGGCAACGGTCATGCTCTTCCCATTACTCACACTGGTTCTGTCTCTTTTCCTTCCACTTCCACTCCTCTCTCTCTAAATAACGTTCTTGTTTCTTCTGACTTGATTAAAAATCTTGTTTCTGTTAAGTCTTTCTGTCATGATAATCCCGCGACTGTGGAATTTGACGCCTTTGGTTTTTCTGTCAAGGATGGTCGTACTTGGATGCTCCTCCACCGATGTGACAGCCCCGACGATCTGTACCCTGTTGGTTCGGCCTCCACCACTGCCGGCAGCCCACTCGCCCTCTCCGCCGGTGTCGACTGATGGCGTCTAATACACACGTTCGTTGGGAACCCCAAGAGGAAGGTATGATGCGCACAACAGCAAGTTTTCCCTCAGTAAGAAACCAAGGTTTATCGAACCAGTAGGAGTCAAGAAGCACGTCGAAGGTTGATGGCGGCGCGATGTAGTGCGGCGCAACACCAGGGATTCCGGCGCCAACGTGGAACCTGCACAACACAACCAAAGTACTTTGCCCCAATGAAACAGTGAGGTTGTCAATCTCACCGGCTTGCTGTAACAAAGGATTAGATGTATAGTGTGGATGATGATTGTTTGCGAAGAACAGTAAAGAACAAGTATTGCAGTAGATTGTATTCAATGTAAAAGAATAGGACCGGGGTCCACAGTTCACTAGTGGTGTCTCTCCCATAAGATAAATAGCATGTTGGGTGAACAAATTACAGTTGGGCAATTGACAAATAGAGAGGGCATGACCATGCACATACATGATATGATAAGTATAGTGAGATTTAGTTGGGCATTACGACAAAGTACATAGACCGCTATCCAGCATGCATCTATGCCTAAAAAGTCCACCTTCAGGTTATCATCCGAACCCCTTCCAATATTAAGTTGTAAACAACAGACAATTGCATTAAGTATGGTGCGTAATGTAATCAATAACTATATCCTCGGACATAGCATCAATGTTTTATCCCTAGTGGCAACAGCACATCCACAACCTTAGAACTTTCTGTCACTGTCCCAGATTTAATGGAGGCATGAACCCACTATCGAGCATAAATACTCCCTCTTGGAGTTAAGAGTAAAAACTTGGCCAGAGTCTCTACTAATAACGGAGAGCATGCAAGATCATAAACAACACATAGGTAATAGATTGATAATCAACATAACATAGTATTCTCTATCCATCGGATCCCGACAAACACAACATATAGGATTACAGATAGATGATCTTGATCATGTTAGGCAGCTCACAAGATCCGACAATGAAGCACATAAGGAGAAGACGACCATCTAGCTACTGCTATGGACCCATAGTCCAGGGGTGAACTACTCACTCATCACTCCGGAGGCGATCATGGCGACGAAGAGTCCTCCGGGAGATGATTCCCCTCTCCGGCAGGGTGCCGGAGGCGATCTCCTGAATCCCCCGAGATGGGATTGGCGGCGGCGGCGTCTCTGGAAGGTTTTCCGTATCGTGGCTCTCGGTACTGGGGGTTTCGCGACGAAGACTTTAAGTAGGCGGAAGGGCAGGTCAGGGGGCCACACGAGGGCCCCACACAACAGGCCGGCGCGGCCAAGGCCCAGGCTGCGCCGCCCTAGTGTGGCATCGCCTCGTGGCCCCACTTCGTAAGTCCTCCGGTCTTCTGGAAGCTTCGTGGAAAAATAGGCCCCTGGGCGTTGATTTCGTCCAATTCTGAGAATATTTCCTTACTAGGATTTCTGAAACCAAAAACAGCAGAAAACAGCAACTGGCTCTTCGGCATATCGTTAATAGGTTAGTGCCAGAAAATGCATAAATATGACATAAAGTATGCATAAAACATGTAGATATCATCAATAATGTGGCATGGAACATAAGAAATTATCGATACGTCGGAGACGTATCAGCATCCCCAAGCTTAGTTCCTGCTCGTCCCGAGCAGGTAAACGATAACAAAGATAATTTCTGGAGTGACATGCCATCATAACCTTGATCATACTATTATAAGCATATGTAATGAATGCAGCGATCAAAACAATGGTAATGACATGAGTAAACAAATGAATCATAAAGCAAAGACTTTTCATGAATAGTACTTTCAAGACAAGCATCAATAAGTCTTGCATAAGAGTTAACTCATAAAGCAATAAATCAAAGTAAAGGTATTGAAGCAACACAAAGGAAGATTGAGTTTCAGCGGTTGCTTTCAACTTATAACATGTATATCTCATGGATATTGTCAATGTAAAGTAATATAACAAGTGCAATATGCAAGTATGTAGGAATCAATGCACAGTTCACACAAGTGTTTGCTTCTTGAGGTGGAGAGAAATAGGTGAACTGACTCAACATAAAAGTAAAAGAAAGGCCCTTCGCGGAGGGAAGCATTGATTGCTATATTTGTGCTAGAGCTTTGGTTTTGAAAACAAGAAACAATTTTGTCAACGGTAGTAATAAAGCATATGTATCATGTAAATTATATCTTACAAGTTGCAAGCCTCATGCATAGTATACTAATAGTGCCCGCACCTTGTCCTAATTAGCTTGGATTACCTGGATTATCATCGCAATACACATGTTTTAACCAAGTGTCACAAAGGGGTACCTCTATGCCGCATGTACAAAGGTCTAAGGAGAAAGCTCGCATTTGGATTTCTCGCTTTTGATTATTCTCAACTTAGACATCCATACCGGGACAACATAGACAACAGATAATGGACTCCTCTTTAATGCATAAGCATGTAGCAACAATTAATGTTCTCATATGAGATTGAGGATATATGTCCAAAACTGAAACTTCCACCATGGTTCATGGCTTTAGTTAGCTGCCCAATGTTCTTCTCTAACATTATGCATGCTCTAACCATTAAATGAGTGGTAAATCTCCCTTACTTCAGACAAGACGGACATGCATAGCAAGTCACATGATATTCAACAAAGAGTAGTTGATGGCGTCCCCAGGAACATGGTTATCGCACAACAAACAACTTAATAAGAGATAAAGTGCATAAGTACATATTCAATACCACAATAGTTTTTAAGCTATTTGTCCCATGAGATATATATTGCAAAGGTAAAGAATGGAAATTTTAAAGGTAGCACTCAAGCAATTTACTTTGGAATGGTGGAGAAATACCATGTAGTAGGTAGGTATGGTGGACACAAATGGCATAGTGGTTGGCTCAAGGATTTTGGATGCATGAGAAGTATTCCCTCTCGATACAAGGTTTAGGCTAGCAAGGTTATTTGAAACAAACACAAGGATGAACCGGTGCAGCAAAACTCACATAAAAGACATATTGCAAACATTATAAGACTCTACACCGTCTTCCTTGTTGTTCAAACTCAATACTAGCAATTATCTAGACTTTAGAGAGACCAATTATGCAAACCAAATTTTAGCAAGCTCTATGTATTTCTTCATTAATAGGTGCAAAGTATATGATGCAAGATCTTAAGCATGAGCACAACAATTGCCAAGTATAAAATTATTCAAGACATTTTAGAATTACTACATGTAGCATTTCCCGATTCCAACCATATAACAATTTAACGAAGAAGATTCAACCTTCGCCATGAATACTATGAGTAAAGCCTAAGGACATATTTGTGCATATGCAACAGCGGAGCGTGTCTCTCTCCCACCCAATGAATGCTAGGATCCATTTTATTCAAACAAAAACAAAAACAAAAACAAACCGACGCTCCAAGCAAAGCACATAAGATGTGATGGAATAAAAATATAGTTTCAGGGGAGGAACCTGATAATGTTGTCGATGAAGAAGGGGATGCCTTGGGCATCCCCAAGCTTAGACGCTTGAGTCTTCATAAAATATGCAGGGGTGAACCACCGGGGCATCCCCAAGCTTAGAGCTTTCACTCTCCTTGATCATATTGTATCATCTCCCTCTCTTTGATCCTTGAAAACTTCCTCCACACCAAACTCGAAACAACTCATTAGAGGGTTAGTGCACAGTTAAAATTTACATGTTCAGAGGTGAAATAATCATTCTTAACACTTCTGGACATTGCACAAAGCTACTGGACATTAATGGAACAAAGAAATTCATCCAACATAGCAAAAGAGGCAATGCGAAATAAAAGGCAGAATCTGTCAAAACAGAACAGTTCGTAAAGACGAATTTTAAAGTGGCACCAGACTTGCTCAGATGAAAATGCCCAAATTGAATGAAAGTTGCGTACATATCTGAGGATCACTCACGTAAATTGGCATAATTTTCTGAGTTACCTACAGAGAATTAGGCCCAGATTAGTGACAGCAAAGAAATCTGTTTCTGCGCAGTAATCCAAATCTAGTATGAACCTTACTATCAACGACTTTACTTGGCACAACAGTGCACAAAACTAAGATAAGGAGAGGTTGCTACAGTAGTAAACAACTTCCAAGACTCAAATATAAAATAAAGTGCAGAAGTAAAATAATGGGTTGTCTCCCATAAGCGCTTTTCTTTAACGCCTTTCAGCTAGGCGCAGAAAGTGTGTATCAAGTATTATCAAGAGACGAAGCATCAACATCATAATTTCCCCCATCCGTAGTGGTACTAAGGGCTTTGTCAATTTTAGGCCTATAATAATATTTTTTTGGTTTAGGCACTTTAGAGACATACATAAACTTTTGCTCCTTACCCACATAAGCTTTCTCCTTAAACTTAAGAGAAGAAAAAGTTGAACCCAAGGTTCCCATAGCTTCTTCAAGTTCACTAATCCTATGGGTTCGATTATCATGAGTAGCACAAGTTTCTAAAACAGCAATTCTCTCATTAATTCCACCTAGAGATTTATCAAGTTTATCAGTGCTATTAAGTAATATTCCCAATTTAGTCTCAATACTTGGAAGATCTTTCTCTATGACCTCCAACTTTTTCATGACATCTTCAAGAGAGACTTCAATTTTAGTTTCATTAACAGGTGGTATTCCAACTAGACTCTCAATGATGCAACTAGCTTCTAAAGCAGGAGTGCCTAGGAAATTACCTCCCGCAAGAGTATCAAGAACATACCTATTCCAGCTAGAGATACCAACATAAAAGTTTCTAAGTAGTATAATAGTGGAGTGTTTCTTAATGCACCTATGATGAGCATCGCTAATTCTATACCAAGCATCTTTAAAACTTTCTCCTCCTTGTTGCTTAAAGGAACGAACTTCAACTTCCGGATTACTCATTTTTAGCAGTAGTGAATAAAGCAAACTAAATAAAGTAAATGCAAGTAACTAATTTTTTTTGTGTTTTTTGATATAGAGAACAAGACAGTAAATAAAGTAAAACTAGCAACTAACTTTTTTGTGTTTTGATATAATGCAGCAAACAAGAAAGTAAATAAAATAAAGCAAGACAAAAACAAAGTAAAGAGATTGGATTGTGGAGACTCCCCTTGCAGCGTGTCTTGATCTCCTCGGCAACGGCGCCAGAAAAAGAGCTTGATGGCATGTAATACACACGTTCGTTGGGAACCCCAAGAGGAAGGTATGATGCGCACAGCAGCAAGTTTTCCCTCAGTAAGAAACCAAGGTTTATCGAACCAGTAGGAGTCAAGAAGCACGTCGAAGGTTGATGGCGGCGGGATGTAGTGCGGCGCAACACCAGGGATTCCGGCGCCAACGTGGAACCTGCACAACACAACCAAAGTACTTTGCCCCAATGAAATAGTGAGGTTGTCAATCTCACCGGCTTGCTGTAACAAAGGATTAGATGTATAGTGTGGATGATGATTGTTTGCGAAGAACAGTAAAGAACAAGTATTGCAGTAGATTGTATTCAATGTAAAAGAATAGGACCGGGGTCCACAGTTCACTAGTGGTGTCTCTCCCATAAGATAAATAGCATGTTGGGTGAACAAATTACAGTTGGGCAATTGACAAATAGAGAGGTCATGACCATGCACATACATGATATGATAAGTATAGTGAGATTTAGTTGGGCATTACGACAAAGTACATAGACCGCTATCCAGCATGCATCTATGCCTAAAAAGTCCACCTTCAGGTTATCATCCGAACCCCTCCCAGTATTAAGTTGTAAACAAAAGACAATTGCATTAAGTATGGTGCGTAATGTAATCAATAACTACATCCTCGGACATAGCATCAATGTTTTATCCCTAGTGGCAACAGCACATCCACTGTCAACACCCGGATTTTTAAGTCCAGATGCCTATTATGCCGTACATCGCAATCCCAGGAATAATGTTTTTGCGAGACATAATAGTAAGTAGCATAGAGTCATCATTTATTACAACACATATTGTCTTACAACCATAGATCACATGATCCAATATTACATGAATATATTGTTCAACATCACAAATAGTAGCGGAAGCGAAGTAGTAGTGGACTATCTATTTCACAGGCAACGCTTGACGTTAGAAGACGATCCTAGTTATCGTAGACGTCCTGTTGTCCGTCATCCTGATACTGGTGCTCTCCTTCATAGTCTGGCATTTGAATAGCCAGGGCAAAGCTATGAGTACTTTCAAAGTACTCGCAAACTAACTCTACAATAATTACTCATTAAGTGTAATAAGGGGGTGCTAAGCTCTAGGTTTATTTGCATAAAGCCAAGTTTTAGTTTGATAAACATTTAGTAAAGCCTTGTCATGTGCTAGACTAACTCAAGTGGGAACATTAGTGTCATTCCCACTACTCATATTGATTCACCTCAATATCACCTTTCAATTCATCATTCCTTTTTAAAATCAAACATTATGATAACGGAGATAGTATGGCCTTTCCAATCGTCCGTAACCGTGGACACGGCTATTCGAATAGTTTTAACACTCTGCAGAGGTTGTACTCTTGTGCCACAATTTTTGATTACATCCGTCGAGGATAACCCGAATCATCGTAACACAGTACGCGGATCATCAACCATAACCTTTCACTTATATATGCTAGTATGAGCACCTCCCCCCATGAGCTTGGCCTCCCGGTGGAAACCGCAGTTAACCCGGGAACTGCACAGGGCTTGGGCCGTACATTCACCTCATTTTAACATCATTCCACACCTAACGGAGGCAGCCTCGGCGTAACCCCTATGATGCTTGTTTAGAGGGAACCCATACTAAAATACACAAGTTTCTAGTTAAGCCCTACCCATAATCAGGTATTGTGGGGGTACTTGTATAGTTGGAAGGGTATCGCATTCAAACCCAATCATCAATTTTATCAAAAATCACCATCTTCTCTTGTTCATATCCACCTCCACTTTACTTTCTTTCAAAGTCATTTCACTTCACTATGTTCCCATCTAGAGTAGTCAATTTTAATTGATTAGCACTAGCAACTATATGAGGGGTGCTAACTAGCCTTGATTTGTGCTAATCTAACTTCAAGTATTGTTCTACTCTAGACCAAGTGAATCATAAATCAAAAAGTACTTTGAAATAAATAAGCAAAAGTAAAAGTAAGTAAAAACATGGGATAGGTAATACATAAAAGTAAAGTGTGATGGTGCCTTTGCTCTTGTAGAGCTAAGCACTTGTGTTTAGCAAGGGTTAGCTTGCCTTGAGCTGAGTAGTTATCGAAGTTCTCTTCTTCTTCCTGAGAGTAGGCCTCCTCCTCTTGGTATTCCTCGTTACTAGCGTCTATATACGAATACGAGGTATAAATACTAAACCAAGCTCACATACCAAACTAGAAACACTCAAAAGAGTTCACACACTAATCCTATCATCAATCAAACATGGCATGGTGGATTATTTGATTAGTCTTTATTTAAAAGAAGAATAATTTCCTCTCATTATTCCTTTTTCTTAAATTTGGTATGTAGATCCTTAGAGGAAATAATTTCTTCTCATTACCTCATATTAAGATTTAATCTCTTCATATAATAATAAGGTATGAAATATAGGTTGACCCCAAAGTCAACATTTCATATCTATTATATGTGAGTAAAATTTAATTGAAGTGCTACACTTCACATAGTCTTAAAACTTAATATTTAAATGAATTAAAATCTCTAATAATACTTCTCAAGGGTTCATTAGCCTAAGTCATTCCCCCTGGTTATATTACTTAGGATCAAGATTTAAATGAGAGGTAGCTCTCATATTAGTTGTTGAATTTGAATTCCAAATTTAATTGCTCTAGAATTGACTACATAGCCATTTTATTTGATCTAGTCCATGATCATACAAATAACATGTCTATATTATTGCATAATCAATTAGAGGACATCATTTGTGATTTATTAGAATTGGAATCAATTCAAAATCTATTCTGGTTAAATTTTAAATAAAGTTTGAATGTATAAAAGTCCCTGTCTTGTCTTTTTTATCAAATTAAATCTACTATGAATTTGGAGGTGGGACCAGTGGCATTGGATAGATAATTTCATTGGCTTTCCAACGATATAAAGTTTGCTAGATTTGGTTTGGTAGATTTCAAACTATTCAAAATTTACTAAGTCATCTGCAGGGCATTTTGAATAATAATTAAACCTAAGTTTGAATTGCTGGGCTAGGCGGGAAACCTTAACGGGCTGAGACGGTATTTAATATTACTGCACAGCCCAACAAGCCACGGGTGCGAGTGGGCTGCCCTGACGAGGTGGGGACCACCCATCAGTGGCTTTTAATCAGCGAAACGGTACGCAAGAGATGGACCGTCGGATTAGAGAGAGATCGAGCGGTCGGTGATCGTCGTCGTCTCCGACGAGATCCCGACGCGCTGGCGGCGTGACCAGGGGGTCGGAGGGAGTACCAGGCCGCCGGCGAGGGAGGGCAAGCTGCTTGGTGAAGTGGAAGTAGATGAAGAAGTCCCTGGTACAGCGGCGGAGCTCGGCGAGGCTCCAGTCGGTGTAGATGTTCCGTGCGCTCCGGCGGCTTCGAGCTCGCAATTGGAGCTGCTCCGGCGATGTGGTGTGAAATTGATGGGTGGGGAAGAGGCAGAGATGAGAGGGGAGCAAGTTGTGTGAAGAGATGGAGCTCAGAGCTCCCCTATTTATAGCGGATGGAGGGTGCCGTGGGGTGCTGCGAAGGGGCGTCCATGGCGCGGCATCTACGGTGGTCGAAAGGGCAAGGCGAGGACGGCAGCGTGTAGGCATTGTCCTGGCGATGCTCGAGGAGTAGCTGGCGCAGCAAGGGGACGACGGGATCGCTCAGGGGTTCGATTCGAGTGCGGCAGTACTGCGGCGAGATTCCGACGAGGACGACGGCGACAGGGCTCCTGCGCGTGCTTGAGCATGTCTAGTGGCTAGAGGGCGTGGAGGCGGTGCTCGACGCAGTGGTAGACTTTGCAGGGGAGGCGTAGGATGCTCGAGCGCGCGGCGTACTGGCGCGTTCCAGAGCGTGATCACCACGTCGACTGGCACGCTCTGGCACGGTTTGGACGCGCGTGTTCTGGCCAATGCCGTGCGTTGGCGATCGAGTGCAAGGTACTGGCGTGATCCTTATGCTTCAGGGATGCTATTGGACAAGATTTTGGAGAGAGAGGAGGGCCAGAGATGGAGTGGCCAAAGGTGGCCGGCATTGCATAGTTTCGCATAATTTAGAGTTTCTCCTCGACTTTAATCGACCATGCAAGTACTAGGCTCGATGCAGGAGGTGCAGAGGGAGCTGATGATCACATTTCAAAAGTGGTTTAGGCTCAAATCTGCTGGACAATGAGGTGTGTTGCATTTCAGATTTTATGCCTGCCAAGTGTTCGATGGAATGGCCGCATGAGATTTTTATTTGAATTTTGAAATTCTTTTTGGTGGAACTTAAACATATTAATTATGGGTTAGAATGGTGGTGGTGGGGTTCAATTTGGAGTTGTTTTGCAAAATGGCAAATGTGACATGATCTTCCCTTTATTTCAGCAACACTACTTGTCACCTTTATACTGGTCAACCTAGTCAACTCTAGCCATGGTGGTCAACATCAAAGTTACTCACCTTGACATGGTCTTGGATGACATGGCTTTGGTTGACCAAGTTTAGTTTAAGAATTGAGAAAACCAGAGGTGTAAAGTAGTGAAGAAAATATTTTTGGGCCATATGACCATTATCATATGTATGTAGAAATTTTGATTTCCTTGTGTTTGATTCTTGATCCAATGATGCAATTGTGTTAGTTTATCATATTGAAGTATTTTACAAGCAAGGGGGCAAGCAATTATGGCCTAGGGTGAAGATTTGCAATTTGGCATATTGTGTATGTAAGTGAAATATGGGTTTTCCCCATTTTCTTCATTTCCCCTCAAACTAGGGTTTGATGATCTTTGTTAGGATTCAAATAGCAATTGATAATCATACTAACACTCATCATGGCAATTGCACAAAAGAAATTCACTCAAATGCAAGAAACTATATGTGGCACTATATGCATAGAAAAACTTTTTGTTAATTGCAAATTTTGAGTTTGGGGAAATTGTCTTTCTTGATTATTATTGTTGAAACTTGGGATGTTACATCCACAACCTTAGAACTTTATGTCACTGTCCCAGATTTAATGGAGGCATGAACCCACTATCGAGCATAAATACTCCCTCTTGGAGTTAAGAGTAAAAACTTGGCCAGAGCCTCTACTAATAACGGAGAGCATGCAAGATCATAAACAACACATAGTTAATAGATTGATAATCAACATAACATAGTATTCTCTATCCATCGGATCCCGACAAACACAACATATAGCATTACAGATAGATGATCTTGATCATGTTAGGCAGCTCACAAGATCCGACAATGAAGCACATAAGGAGAAGACGACCATCTAGCTACTGCAATGGACCCATAGTCCAGGGGTGAACTACTCACTCATCACTCCGGAGGCGATCATGGCGATGAAGAGTCCTCCGGGAGATGATTCCCCTCTCCGGCAGGGTGCCGGAGGCGATCTCCTGAATCGCCCAAGATGGGATTGGCGGCGGCAGCGTCTCTGGAAGGTTTTCTGTATTGTGGCTCTCGGTACTGGGGGTTTCGCGACGAAGACTTTAAGTAGGCGGAAGGGAAGGTCAGGGGGCCACACGAGGGCCCCACACAACAGGCCGGCGCGGCCAAGGCCCAGGCCGCGCCGCCCTAGTGTGGCATCGCCTCGTGGCCCCACTTCGTATGTCCTCCGGTCTTCTGGAAGCTTCGCGGAAAAATAGGCCCCTGGGCGTTGATTTCGTCCAATTCCGAGAATATTTCCTTACTAGGATTTCTGAAACCAAAAACAGCAGAAAACAACAACTGGCTCTTCGGCATCTCATTAATAGGTTAGTGCCGGAAAATGCATAAATATGACATAAAGTATGCATAAAATATGTAGATATCATCAATAATGTGGCATGGAACATAAGAAATTATCGATACGTCGGAGACGTATCATCGACCTCTGGCACGCCCGCCTCGGCCATCCTAGCTCCGCCACTCTGCGTCAAATAATGCAAGGCTTCTCCTTTACCTGTAATAAAACGGATGCCCACTATTGTGAAGCATGTTGTCTGGGCAAACATGTTCGGCTCCCGTTTAGTTCCTCCTCCACAGTCGCGTCTTTTCCGTTTCAACTTATTCATAGTGATGTTTGGACCTTGCCTGTTCCGAGTAATTCTGGTTATAATTATTATCTAGTGATTCTTGATGATTACTCGCATTTTGTATGGACTTTTCCTCTTCGTCGTAAATCCGATGTTGCCGCCACCCTCACCGCCTTCTTCGCCTTCGTTTCCACTCAGTTCGGTCGCCCCATCCATGCCTTACAAACCGACAACGGTAAAGAGTTCGACAACATCACCATTCGCTCACTTGTCGCCGCCCATGGCGCCGTCTTCCGCCTCACGTGTCCATACACCTCTCCACAGAACGGTCGTGCCGAACGGATGCTTCGTACCCTCAACGACTGCGTCCGCACCCTTCTGTTCCATGCATCCATGCCCCCAAGATTCTGGCCGGATGCTCTTGCCACGGCGACTCTCCTCGTCAACATCCGCCAGTGTCGTGTGTGTTGGTCATACACGCCGCATCACCTACTCTACGGTGCGCCGCCCGCCTATCATGACCTTCGCATCTTCGGCTGCCGGTGTTATCCTAAGACTGCTGCCACCGCCGCGCATAAGCTTGCGCTGCGCTCTCTCCTTGTGTGTTTCTCGGCTACCCCACCAAAACCAAGGGCTACCGCTATTACGACCCAGTCTCCCACCGTGTCCTCACCTCCCGGCACGTGTACTTTAACGAGTAGGTTTTTCTGTTTCAGCAGGGACTTTTGGCGACACCTCCGACGACGCCCCCGGCGCCCGCTGGCCCTCTTGCAGCCGCACGCCGACGACTGACCGCGGCGGCGCCCGCGGCGCCCCCGTCGCCCGCGGCGCCCCCGGTGCCCCCATCGCCCCCGGCGCCCGCGACGCCCGAGGCGCCTCCGGTGCCCCCATCGCCCGCGGCGTCTCCTTCGGCCGCCTCTTCATCGGCTGCCTCGTCGCCCGCCTCGCCGCCCGTCGCTGCGGCCCCTGAGCCCATGCTCACCCACGTACGTGCGGGCGTGCGGCGGCCGTCTACACGCTACCCCGCCGACAAGTACGTCTACACGGCGTCCCCTTCCGCCACGTCTGCCTTCTGGGCCAGCGGCAACAGCGTCCTGCCGCATGATGGTGGAGTGCCTCCTAGCCGCCGACCCGGCCCAGAACCCGGCCAGGCGACGGGCCAGCCCGGTCAAACCGGCTCCTAGACCGGTGCCAACCGGGGTGGTGTCCAGGGGCCTCCGCTCCCTCGCCCGGTCGGCCGCCCGGTCAAACCAGTTCCCTGGCCGGCCCGTCCGGCCAACAGGCCGGTCCTGTTGGAGATATGCCCAAGAGGCAATAATAAATTAGTTATTGTTATATCTTAGTGTTCATGATAAATGTTTACATCCCATGCTATAATTGTATTAACCGAAACATTGATACATGTGTGTTATGTAAACAACAAGGAGTCCCTAGTAAGCCTCTTGTATAACTAGCTTGTTGATTAATGGATGATCATGGATTCGTGATCATGAACATTGGATGTTATTAATAACAAGGTTATGTCATTAGGTGAATGATATAATGGACATACACCCAAATGAGCGTAGCGTAAGATCGAGTCATTAAGTTCAATTTGCTATAAGCTTTCAATACATAGTTGCCTTAGTCCTTCGACCATGAGATCATGTAAATCACTTACACTGGAAGGGTACTTTGATTACATCAAACGCCATTGCGTAAATGGGTGGTTATAAAGATGGGATTAAGTATTCGGAAAGTGTGAGTTGAGGCATATGGATCAATAGTGGAATTTGTCCATCCCGATGATGGATAGATATACTCTGGGCCCTCTCGGTGGAATGTTGTCTGATTAGCTTGCAAGCATATGATTGGATCATAAGAGATGACATACCACGGTACGAGTAAAGAGTACTTGTCGGTAACGAGGTTGAACAAGGTATGGAGGTACCGATGATCGAACCTCGGACAAGTAAAATATCGCGTGACAAAGGGAATCGGCATCGTATGTAAATAGTTCAATCGATCACTAAGTCATCGTTGAATATGTGGGAGCCATTATGGATCTCCAAATCCCGCTATTGGTTATTGCTCGGGGAGGAGTCTCGACCATGTCTACATAGTTCACGAACCGTAGGGTGACGCGCTTAAGGTTCGATGTCGCATAAGTAGATTCGGAATATGAGATGGAGTCCGAGTTTTTGTTCGGAGTCTCGGATAGGATCCAGGACATCACGAGGAGTTCCGGAATGGTCCGGAGAATAATATTCATATAAGGGAAGTCATATTCCGGGGTTCGGGAAAAAGTCCGGTGTTTTGACCGGAGCTTCTAGAAGGTTCTAGAGGGCCACCAGTGGGCCCACCACCCCGGGAGAGGCCACATAGGCGCCCCATGGCATGGTGGGTCCTAACCACTATGACATGTGGGCCCAGGCTGGCCCCCCCCTTGGAGATAAGATCTATCTCTAGTTTAAATGGTTTGAATCTAGAGATAAGATCTATCTCTAAAAATTAAATGGTTTAAACGAAGAGATAAGGGGAAGACTTGGGGGAGAAGAACTCCCCCCTTCATGCGCCGGCGAAGGGGATAGGTGGGGCCTAGGGGGAACCCTAGGCCGACCCCTCCCCCTATATAAAGAGGGGAGGGGGTGACCGGCCACACCACCATCCAGAAAACCCTAGCCGCCCCTGCTGGCGTGTAGGGAGTTAGAAATCCCTGGGTGTAACAACGCCAGAAAAGTAGCTGCTTGTGACGGGAAAGCACACGTCCGTTGGGAACCCCTGGCGTGTAACAGCGCCAGAAAAGTATGATGAGCACAGCAGCGAGTTTTCCCTCAGTAAGAAACCAAGGTTATCGAACCAGTAGGAGATGAAGGCCACGTGAAGATTGTTGGTGAAGGAGTGTAGTGCGGCGCAACACCAGTGATTCCGGTGCCAACGTGGAACCTGCACAACACAATCAAACTACTTTGCTCCAACTTAACAGTGAGGTTGTCAATCTCACCAGCTTGCTGAAAACAAAGGATTAAACGTATGGTGTGGAGAATTATGTTTGCCTGCAGAAAACAAAAGAGAACAATGATTGCAGTAGGTTGTATTTCAGATGTAAAAGAATGGACCAGGGTCCACAGTTCACTAGTGGTGTCTCTCCAATAAGATAAATAGCATGTTGGGTGAACAAATTACAGTTGGGCAATTGACAAATAGAGAAGAATATACATATCATGATGACTACTATGAGATTTACTTAGGGCATTACGACAAAGAACATAGACCGCCATCCAACATGCATCTATGCCTAAAAAGTCCACCTTCGGGTTAGCATCCGCACCCCTTCCAGTATTAAGTTGCAAACAACAGACAATTGCATTAAGTACTGTGCGTAATGTAAACAATACAAATATCCTTAGACAAAGCATTGATGTTTTATCCCTAGTGGCAACAGCACATCCACAACCTTAGGGGTTGCTGTCACTCCCCCAGATTCAATGGAGACATGAACCCACTATCTAGAATAAATACTCCCTCTTGGAGTCACAAGTATCAACTTGGCCATAGCCTCTACTAGCAACAGAGAGCATGCAAGAACATAAATAACATATATGATAGATCAATAATCAACTTGACATAGTATTCCATATTCATCGGATCCCAACAAACACAACATGTAGCATTACAAATAGATGATCTTGATCATGATAGGCAGCTCACAAGATCTAAACATGATGGCACAAGAGGAGAAGACAACCATCTAGCTACTGCTATGGACCCGTAGTCCAAGGATGAACTACTCACGCATCAGTCCGGAGGCGGGCATGGTGATGTAGAGCCCTCCGGTGATGATTCCCCTCTCCGGCAGGGTGTCGGAGGCAATCTTCTGAACCCCCCGAGGTAGGGTTGACGGCGGCGGCGTCTCTGGAACTATTCTCGTATCGTGGCTCTCGGTACTAGGGTTTTCGCGACGGAAGGAACAAATAGGCGAAGGGGCAGCGTCGGGGGGCGCCCGAGGGGCCCACCCCATAGGTCGGCACAGCCAGAGGTGGGGCCGCGCCGCCAGGTGGGGTGGCCGCCTCGTGGCCCCTCTTCGTCTCCTCTTCGGCGTTCTGGAACACTCCGTATAAAATAAGACCGTGGGCTTTTGTTTCGTCCAATTCCGAGAATATTTGTAAACTAACTTTTCGGAAATCAAAAACAGCAGAAAACAGGAACTGGCACTGCGGCATCTTGTTAATAGGTTAGTCTCGGAAAATGCATAAAAATATTATAAAGTAAAACATATTGGTATTGTCATAAAACTAGCATGGAACATAAGAAATTATAGATACGTTGGAGACGTATCACCCCCTCTCTTCCTCCTCCATATACTGCGCAGGCTTAGGCGAAGCCCTGCAGTAATTCTTCTCTACCACCACCAACACGCCGTCGTGCTGCTGGGATTCCGTGGAGATCTACCACACCTCTGCTGCCCGCTGGAACGGGGAGAGGAAGGGGCTTCATCGACACCGTACGCGCGACCGAGTATGGAAGTGCTGCCGGATTGCAGCACTGGGGATGATCGTCTACACCAACAACGAGATCTAATCTCATAGGCTTTGGAAATCTTCGAGGGTTAGTCTCACATCAATCTCGTTGCTCCGATCTTGTAGATTAGATCTTGGGTGTTCCATAGATTAGATCTTGGATTTATTCGTCTTTGTGGTAGGAAATTTTTTGTTTTCTATGCGAAGAACCCCTTCAGTGGTATCAGATCTGTTGCACGAGTAGAACACAATGGTTTTATGGGCGTTGATGCTTTTGTTGCTTTAGTTTGTGTACTTTGCATCTTGCGGGATGGTGAGATGAAGCGGACCGGGCTAACTTTACATGACCGCGTCTCATGAGACTTGCTCCACGCTTGACATGCAACTTGTATTGCATAAGTGCTTTGCGGGTGTCTGTCTCTCCCACCATAGTGAAGATTCCAATTTGCACTTTCTATTGTCAACACTAGTATCACCGTTGTGGTTCATGTTCGTAGGTAGATTGGATCTTACTCGAAAACCCTAAACCACGTAAAATATGCAAACCAAATTAGAGGTGTCTAACTTGTTTTTGCAGGTTTTGGTGATGTGATATGGCCATGATGTGATGATGATTATATTTGATGTATGAGATGTTCATTATTGTATTATGGCACACGGAAGGAGCCTAATGGTTGTCTTTAAATTTGTTAAGACATGCGTGTCTATTCATCATGTAATAGCTTTATTTCAAGTAGTTGTTATAGTAGCTATAAGTGATGGACAACCATGAAGCGGCGCCATGGACCTTGGTGCAATGCTGGTGATGATGGAGATCATGCTCGTGTGCTTTGGAGATGGAGATCAAAAGCACAAGAAGAAAGGCCATATCATATCACATATTATGAATTGCATGTGATGTTAATCCTTTATGCATCTTATCTTGCTTAGATCGCGACGGTAGCATTATAAGATGATCCCTCACATTAATATCAAGATAATAAAGTGTTCTCCCCTCGTATGCACCGTTGCTACAGTTCGTCGTTTTGAAGCATCTCGTGATGATCGGATGTGATAGATTCTACGTTCACATACAACGGGTGTAAGCCATGTTTGCACACGCGGAATACTTGGGTTTGCTTGGCGAGCCTAGCATGTACAGACATGGCCTCGGGACACAGGAAACCGAAAGGTTGAACACGAGTCATATGGATGATATGATCAACATGTTGATGTTCACCATTGAAGCTACATCATCTCACGTGATGATCGGTTTTGGTGCAGTGGATTTGGATCGTGTACCACTTAACAACCATGAGGGATGTTGTATTAAGTGGGAGTTCATTAGTAATTAGATTAAAACATGAACTAATTATCATGAACATAGTCTGAATAGTATTTTGAATTAAATTTGTAGAATTGGCATCCGTTATCTACCATGCGCTAGTCTTGTAATTGAGATAGAAATACTGACAAGAAACTTTACGGACTGGTACCGTATTGTTAAAGAATCAAGAAATGATTAAGTCCTATTGCAAAATTTTAGTAAACCTCACATTGTTAATTCAAAGAGCTATGGTTTCAATTAGTACCTAAAGTCATCTTGTCTCCGTGAAACTTGAAGTTCAAATCTGTTTGAAAAATAGGAGCTGAAAATATTGTTTTCAGAAATAAGCGTGGTATGAGATATATGTGATATCTAAGACCTTGTTGCAAGATGATAGAATATAATTTGGTGAGACTACATAAACTCATAAGTTTTATGGGAATGTATGAAGGTTGAAGACGCCAGGCGTCCCAATCCTCTAACTATTGGGGTACTAACGATATTCACATATCCATGAAGTGATCGTCCTTAGTATGCACCGTTGCTAAGACTCGTCGTTTCGAAGCATCTCGTGATGATCGGGTGTTATAGATTCTACGTGTACATACAACGGGTGCAAGCCAGATTTGCACATGCGAATACTGAGATTAAAACTTTACGAGCCTAGCATGTACAGACATGGTGTCGGAAAATCTTCATGATATGATGGATAAAATTATGAGTGAAATTGTTCATCATATTACAAAGTTACTAATAGTGAAGTCTGGAACACTTGTCATATGATGATCAACTTCAAAGTAAGAACCTCAAGGTTATTGGTATTTGACCAATGGACCTAGAAGTTATTGAAGGTGAAGTGTTTTCTGAGAATGAGGAAAGCTAAAAGAGAAACTACAAAAGATATTTTGGCAGAAAGAAAGAAAAGACTAGAAAGTCTAGCTCAGGTGTATTTAAATGATATACATGTTATGGATGTATTCCTTGTTTGGTCACATAATGAAATTCTTGGGTATTTGTACCAGATTGGTGTGTATGAGATGTCATACAGTACAACACAATACAAGAATACGATTGCCTAAGTGACTGATAAGGAATATGGTAATAATGCACATCTAGAACATAATAAAGTGTTATTATGTTTGTCGTTGGCATTCTACCTAGCCCTTAGAATTTATAATAAAGAACTTAATAATTGTTATTTTGCTCTGGTCAAATGAAAAACAATGAGTTGTTCAAATTATGACATTACTCCATGTACGATGGATAAGTTATTATAAATATTAATGGTGAAACACACATACATAACACTGACGCTAAAATGCCATAAGGCAAATGATTTGAATTCCACTTATTTGTGGAACCGCCATTTAGGTCATGTTAGAAAGGAACGCATGAAGGAACTCCATGCAAATGGGTTTTTGGAGTCATTCGATTTTTGAATCGTTTGGCACTTGCAAATCTCTTCTAAAGAGAATGACTTAAATACCGTTCATAGGCCAAGAGTTGAACGGGCAACTAACTTAGTGGAAACATACATGATGATGTATATGGTTCACTGGGCATAGTTGTGTGCGGGAGATTCTTCTACTTCATGAAAACTTCGAACAATGAATTGAGTATATATATGTGGATATATTCGATAAGGAAGAAGTTTGAAACATTTGAATGGATTCAAATAAATTTTAGCATGAAGTGGAAATCATCGTAATAGAAAAGTCAAATATCTATGATTGGATCATGGTGGAAATATTTGAATTACGAGTTTTATCGAACATCTAAGAGAGTTATGAAATTGTTCTACAACTCACGTTTCTTGGAGTATCATAGTGATGATGGAGTATCCGAGAGACGTATCCAAACCTGTTGGGTTAATGATGAGATAAAATAAAATGATGCCATTATATTTTGTGGATTATGCTTTAGAGACTACCGCTTTTACACTAAAAAGAGCATCATCATAATCCGTTGAAATGACACCATACAAGTTATGGCATGGGTATAAACCCTAATAGTCCTTTCTTAAATTTTGGTATGCATGGCATAAGTAAATAAGTTTACAACCAAAATCGGATGAATGTGTCTGTTGGTTATCCCAGAGAATTGATTGGGAATTCTTCCCACTATGAAGTCAAAGACAAAAGTGTTTGTCGATGTTTCTTACTTATTTCCAAGAAATTGTTTCTAGCGAAGTATTTGAGTGGGAGGACAATGGAACTTGATAAGGTTTATGAACCTGAGCATGATGATCAGAGTAGCACAGCATTGGAAATGGTTCCGGAAGCGGCCACGACGATCATGACTCCCATGTCTATAAAGTGTTATAGTCATGGAGATCAAAGTACCTATTGAACCTCGTGGATGTGGTTTACTTTGTGATCAAATAAATGATTTGTAGACAAAGGATTGATTTTGAACAATGATAAACCAACTACATACAAAGAAGTTATGACGGGCCCTGACTCCGTTAAAATGGCTATGCGCCATGAAATCCAAGATAGGTGAATACTTTTTGAAAGTAAATGGATCTATAAAATAGATGGACTTGGATGGAATATCCTTAAAGAAGCTTGACTTATCGAAAAGTTGTTTACGAAAAAGTTCAAAGAGTTGACTACGATAAGATTAGATCTTCCGTGGCAATGCTTATAGTCTGTGTGGATTATTCTAGTAATCGCTACATATTTCTTTTATGAGATATGATAGTAGGATGGCAGAAATACATTCCTTACCAGAAGTATGTATGAAGGATGTATACTAGATACAACCAAGAGTTTTGCTGGTCCGTGGAATACTAGATAGGTATACAAACTTCAATTGGATGAAGTGAGTATCGCGGAGTTGGAATCTTCACCGGATGAAATAGTCAAAGAGTTTTTGATTTCATCAGAAACGATGAAGATGATTGCATTTGCAAGAAATTAAGTGGGAGCGCTGTGACATATTTATAGTACTTTATGTAGATGACATATCGTTGATTAAAATAATGTAATCATGTACTTGATGTGATTAAAAGATTTCATTGAGAATTAATTTCAATGAAAGGATGTGGACTGAAACATATTTAGTGTCAAGATCTATGAAGATAGATTGAAACACATAATAAGTTTAAGTCAAAGTACATAGAATGGATATTGAAGTGGTTCAATATAAAAATGTTAAGAAAGTGTTCTTTTCATGTGAAGGTTTAACAAGACTTGAGTGTATTTGACACTCGATGAGTAGAAATACATGAGTGATTTTAGATCACGAATAATATGTACAAAATCAGATGTCCTGTGCTCTAAAATGTTAGGAGCATATACCAGACTGATTCATGTGATGATCATTGGAAAACAGTAAGAATATACCTGAGTGCTTAAGAAGAACCAAGGATATATATAGTTTTATATGGGGTGACGACAAACAAATCGCTGTAAGGTGTTGCACCGATATTAGTTTGGTCACATATAAAAATGAATTTCAAATCTCAATTAGGCTAAGTGTTGTTTAAAAGGTAGCACAATGAGCTAGAAGAAGTTTATGCTAGATTTAGATCAGTTCTAAATATTGTGACGCATTCTACAAACGAAGGCAGAGTATGTCATTGTTTTGACAATGACTGAGGATATTAAGTCGAGGAGTTCTTTGAGAACTTGGTGTAGTTCCGATAGAATCAGAACTTTGAAGTTATATTGTGTGTGACAATGTTAGTGACTTATTTCAGACCGCGGAATTAAGGTTCCACCAGAAGACTGAACATATACGATTAATGCCAACTCATTTGGAAAATGAGTGATGCGTTGAGACGCAAATGAATTGCAAAATACATATGTTTCTGAGCGTGTCAGATCCGTTGACTAAAACCTCTCCCGTGAGCAAAACATGATAAGCACCAGAAGGCCAAGGTGTTATATCTTTACAAATGTAAACTAGATTATTGACTCTAGTGCAAGTGGGAGACTGTTGGAGATATGCCCAAGAGGCAATAATAAATTAGTTATTGTTATATCTTAGTGTTCATGATAAATGTTTACATCCCATGCTATAATTGTATTAACCGAAACATTGATACATGTGTGTTATGTAAACAGCAAGGAGTCCCTAGTAAGCCTCTTGTATAACTAGCTTGTTGATTAATGGATGATCATGGTTTCGTGATCATGAACAATGGATGTTATTAATAACAAGGTTATGTCATTAGGTGAATGATATAATGGACATACACCCAAATGAGCATAGCATAAGATCAAGTCATTAAGTTCAATTTGCTATAAGCTTTCAATACAAAGTTGCCTTAGTCCTTCGACCATGAGATCATGTAAATCACTTACACCGGAAGGGTACTTTGATTACATCAAACGCCATTGCGTAAATGGGTGGTTATAAAGATGGGATTAAGTATTCGGAAAGTGTGAGTTGAGGCATATGGATCAGTAGTGGAATTTGTCCATCCTGATGACGGATAGATATACTCTGGGCCCTCTCGATGGAATGTTGTCTGATTAGCTTGCAAGCATATGATTGGATCATAAGAGATGACATACCACGGTACGAGTAAAGAGTACTTGTCATTAACGAGGTTGAACAAGGTATGGAGATACCGATGATCGAACCTCGGACAAGTAAAATATCGCGTGACAAAGGGAATCGACATCGTATGTAAATGGTTCAATCGATCACTAAGGCATCGTTTAATATGTGGGAGCCATTATGGATCTCCAGATCCCGCTATTGGTTAATGCTCGGAGAGGAGTCTCGACCATGTCTACATAGTTCACGAACCGTAGGGTGACGCGCTTAAGGTTCGATGTCGCATAAGTACATTCAGAATATGAGATGGAGTCCGAATTTTTTTTTCGGAGTCTCGGATAGGATCCAGGACATCACGAGGAGGTCCGGAATGGTCCGGAGAATAAGATTAATATAAGGGAAGTCATTTTTCGGGGTTCGGGAAAAAGTCCGGTGTTTTGACCGGAGCTTCTAGAAGGTTCTAGAGGGCCACCAGTGGGCCCACCACCCAGGGAGAGGCCACATAGGCGCCACATGGCATGGTGGGTCCTACCCACTATGACATGTGGGCCCAGGCCGGCCCCCCTTGGAGATAAGATCTATCTCTAGTTTAAATGGTTTGAATCTAGAGATAAGATCTATCTCTAAAAATTAAATGGTTTAAACGAAGAGATAAGGGGAAGAATTGGGGGAGAAGAACTCCCCCCTTCATGCGCCGGCCAAGGGGATAGGTGGGACCTAGGGGGAACCCTAGGCCGACCCCTCCCCATATATAAAGAGGGGAGGGGGTGGCCGGCCACACCACCATCCAGAAAACCCTAGCCGGCTAGCCGCCCCCTCTCTTCCTCCTCCATATACTGCGCAGGCTTAGGCGAAGAACTGCAGTAATTCTTCTCCACCACCACCACAACGCCGTCGTGCTGCTGGGATTCCTTGGAGATCTACCACAGCTCCGCTGCCCGCTGGAACGGGGAGAGGAAGGGGCTTCATCGACACCGTACGCGCGACCGAGTACGGAAGTGCTGCCGGATTGCAGCACTGGGGATGATCGTCTACACCAACAACGAGATCTATTCTCGTAGGCTTTGGAAATCTTCGAGGGTTAGTCTCACATCAATCTCATTGCTCCGATCTTGTAGATTAGATCTTGGGTGTTCCATAGATTAGATCTTGGATTTATTTGTCTTTGTGGTAGGAAAATTTTTGTTTTCTATGCGACGAAACCCTTCAGGTCCAATCGGCTCCGCGACCGGCCCGACGACCGTTGATGCGTCCTCCTCCACCCTCTCGCCGGTGCCCACCTCGGCTCACGCCGCCTTGCGCGACCCGCATTGGCGCGCCACCATGCAGGAGGAGTACGATGCGCTGCAGCGTAACCGGACCTGGGAGCTGGTTCCCCGGCCCCCTCGCGGAAACGTCATCACCGGCAAATGGGTCTTCAAGCACAAGCTCAGCTCCTACGGTACTCTCGAGCGCTACAAGGCGCACTGGGTCGTGTGCGGTTTTCGACAACGCGCTGGCGTCGACTTCACGGATACGTTTGCCCCGGTTGTCAAACCGGGCACGATCCGCACGGTGTTGCACCTTGCCGCCTCTCGCGCGTGGCCGGTGCATCAGATGGACGTCTCCAACGCCTTCGTTCATGGCCATCTGCAGGAGTAGGTACACTGCCAGCAGCCCATCGGCTTCGTCGACACCGAGCGCCCCGATGACGTGTGCTTGCTCTCTCGGTCCTTGTATGGACTGAAGCAGGCGCCCCGCGCCTGGTACCAGCGCATCACCGGCTTCCTACATCAGCTTGGTTTCCGCTCCACGCGTTCCGATGCATCGCTGTTCGTCTACCGGACTGGCAACGACATGGCCTACCTGCTGCTGTATGTCGACGACATCATCTTGACGGCCTCCACCGCTGGTCTTCTTTGACAGCTCACCGACAGTCTTCGCGCTGAGTTCGCGTTGAAGGACTTTGGCCCGCTCCATTACTTCCTCGGCATCGAGGTTGTCCGGCGTGCGGACGTGTTCTTCCTTCATCAGCGGAAGTATGCCCACGAGCTTCTCGAGCGTGCAGGAATGCTTAACTGCAACCCTGCACCTACTCCTGCCGACACGAAGGCCAAGTTCTCCGCCAGTGATGGGTCGCTGGCGTCCGACGCGCCGTTCTACCGCTCCATCGTCGGTGCCCTCCAGTACTTGACGTTGACACGTCCGGAGCTCCAGTACGTTGTGCAGCAGGTGTGCTTGCATATGCATGCTCCTCGAGATGCTCATTGGGCCGCGGTGAAGCGGATTCTACGCTACGTCTATGGTACCATGGGCTACGGCCTGTCGCTGCATGCTTCGCCCTCGACGTCGACCGACCTCGTTGCCTACTCGGACGCGGACTGGGCGGGATGCCCGAACACGCGGCGCTCCACGAGCGGCTACTGCGTCTACCTCAGCTCGTCGCTCGTCTCTTGGTCCTCCAAGAGGCAACCCACCGTGTCTCGCTCCAGTGCTGAGGCCGAGTACCGCGCCGTGGCTAACGCTGTGGCCGAGTGCACGTGGCTTCGTCAGCTTCTGTTCGAGCTCTCTTGTCCCGTTGACAAGGCTACGGTGGTCTTCTGCGACAACGTGTCGGCTGTCTACCTCTCCGCCAACCCCGTTCATCATCGGCGCACCAAGCACATCGAGTTGGACATCCACTTTGTTCGTGAGCAAGTTGCCCTCGGTCGCGTTCGAGTTCTTCACGTACCGACGTCTCAGCAGTTTGCCGATATCATGACGAAGGGATTGCCGTCCACGACTTTTCCGGAGTTTCGCTCCAGTCTATGTGTCGGTGCCGACCCTTCGACTGCGGGGGCGGGTGTTGAGTAACATATTGTACTACGTATAGGTCCCCGTGTTTTGTCAGGGTTGTACCTGTAATTGTACATGTGTCCGCCTATATATATATATGAGCAGCCGACCCTATTGGTGCTGTGCAATCTCCAATACTTCTCTACAGACACAGTAGAACAAATGCTTCAGTCTATGCATTGCGAATTTTTGTCCAGACTGCCTACCAAATATTCATGAATGAAAGCCATCAACTAGTCTTTGTGTGAGATCCAGTGAGTATCCAGTTTTGTTACCTAAGCATTACTGCTTTTCAAGATGTACTTTTGTTTAATTGTTGGATCTAGAGCTAGTTCCTGTAATAAGGTAGTGCACTTCGCATCATTGATGTAGGTTTGCTTCGACCTCTTCAATCCATTTGGGGACTACTGCACTAGTTGCAAAACGAATATCATTACTTTCGTTTTCCATCTTTCTTGAGAGAGCATCTCATACAGAATTTTCTGTCCTTTTCTTGTATTCTATTGTATAATCATATTCCAGTAATTTCACCTGCTCTGATTAGCAATTGGCAGGACCCCAAGGATACAAAACAACGAGGAACTAGATGTAGATAGGATAAGATGCAAAATGACTTAAGTAAAGTAGGAAACATAGAACAGACTCGAACCAAAGGATAGGCAAGAAAGAAGAAGAGATAAACGGAGAATCAACCTAAGGTTGGATGGTTGTACCCAGCTCATCAAAGCTCAAGCCCCGGGTTTAACATCCACGCATCTCATAAAGGCAACATATTCATTCAGTGGGAGGTGATGTTCCCGTCGACAGCGATGCGTCTGTGATAACTTCATCAATTTCAGGATTCAATCCGTCCGCTCAGTCATTCGGATGTGCTCATAGAGGTAGAGTGTGCGCGTGTATGTTTATAGGTGAGCGTCTGCGTTTGTACTGTGTCTCTTAAATAAAACGAAGAAGAGATTGACGGTTTTAGGGTTTTCATTGTCGAGCCACCAATCCGCACACTGTTGATGTCAAATTAACCTCTCGAGTGGATTAGAGGAGTTTGGTACCATTGATGGAAGTGCTATAAAGACCGAGATATCTGTTCAGTGTCATCAATTTAACCTCGATCTCATATATTGTGGCAATCTTTGTGATGCTATTCCTAGTACTTGTCCTGAAAGAAAGTCTATAGAATACTTGTCTAGAAATGTGGACTAACAACGTTAGTCGTCATACATACAATAGTAATAAGGAACGGATGGCTCATATTGCTTCAAGGGTGCCGTACTGCAACTCGAGCGAGCAAAAACTAGTGGGTGGTATTACACGTGTTGGCAGTATATATCCAGACGGGGAGCGATCGAACAAAGCGTTGCCAAATGTCTGGTATTCGACGCCATCCGTTGCCCTGCCGGAGATGCGCGAGAACGTAGACAGGCCTAGTGGCCGCTCGATCGTACACGGCAGCGCTGCTCTGAGGTCTGGTTTGATCCGTCGATAGATGGGTGGATTGGATGATTCCTCTCGCGCGGCGCAACCGGCCGGACGCCGCGCGCTTATATATACACCTGTAGAGCCCCTCTCGTTCAACAGCAGCACCACACACCATCGTAGCCTGTGCCTGCGCCTGCATTGCCAGTTGCCCACAAGCTACATTCCACGCAGCTAGCGCAACTGCCCCGTCTCCAGAGCTGCTCATATCCTCTGCTTACCATCAGGTAATTAACGTCCGTGAAATGCCAAATTATGTAAGACCCTTAGTGCAAATGAGATCATCAACTGATCGGGAGCTAACTTTGATCAGCAGGACTCCAATGCGTGGGCAGGAATAGAAAGATTGGAACATCACGATATTTCTATTTATATCGAAAGGGTGGTGCGTTGTTGCAGAGGCTGGGTGTAATTGGTATCTTCTTGATATTAATATATTCCCTTTATCGAAAAAAAAATCACGATATTTCTATTTTTCCGAATCTTGTGTGCTGTCTTTTCGTACCATTAGAAAGGCGAGCATCTGAATCTTTTCACAAGGTTCGACATAGTGGATGTGTTTTTTGTAAAGTATAGTGCATCGAAAATTAATACTCCACAAAAGAATCTCTTTTTTGTTTGTTTTGAACTCTACTGCATAAAAAATGCTAAAAAATATAACTTAAACACTAGAGTCCTGTGAAATTGAACAAACCAACGGGAAAAAAAATTGATATTCTTACAACCCTTTGAAGACTTGTTTATTTGTAGTGTTTTTATGGGAATCGGAGGGAATTATCCTTCATCCTGAAAAATCACAAATAGTATGTCTACTTGTCCGGTTTTTGATATGATAATCCCGGTATATCCCTCCAAATTCACACATTTTTGCAGAGATTAAAAGCTCTTCATCATATTAGTGTATGTTTTGGAAGAATATTTAATTGAGTGAGAGGGGATTCGGTTAACACCAAATTCCATCCCTTTACTGAACTCCTTGGTGGTGGAAATACGAGATAAGTAAACAAGACCGAGATTCCGCAAAACATGATGCTTCTTCGTACTGCATCGCAGAGGTACACATAACCCTCAAAGCACCGAAACCTTAGTGAATATCTCAATATTTTGTTTTTTCCCTTAATGTTAGAAAAAACTTATCAGTGGAGGTACTCCCTAAGGTTGCGGTGGTATTGAGATGTTACTCACACTTGAGCAGGGTTGACCTCTAGCCTTCGATATAGTATGTATATATACCTCGGATTAAAGTTCTATATTCAAAAAGATGTATGGAATGCCTACTAGCTGCCCTTGATAGTTATGTAATTTAGTTTGATACTAATTTTCCGTTCTCATTAGCATAATGTTTTATCTGATATATAGTTCTTTCAATCAAAGATGCAACAACTATATACTTGCTCTAGATCTTCCCATTCTAAGCTACATACTTCTTTTCAGTTGAAGATGGACACATAAGCCCTAAAGCACCTAGCCTTACCGAATATCTCCACTAGTAAGTTTTTTCTCATATTAGAAATACTTATCAGTGGAGGTATTCTCTAAGGTTGCGGTGGTGTTGGATTTTTATACTGACACTTTGGACATATTGGTGGCCTTGAATCAACCTCAGAGAAAAGTTAATCAATAGAAGAAAAAAAGATGAATGCAATATGTAATAGGTTCACCTTTTCATCCGTAATTATGTCTGGATTGATGGAGTTTATGTGGTTGTTAATATTTCCTAATCCTTTAGATTTTTTTTCTGATAATACTCCCTCCATTCCTATATATAAGCCATATAGTTTTTTGACAAAAATTTCAGAATATAGGGTTTATTGCGTTGCCCTACTTGTATGGACAATATTTTGGGAGATTTGATTAGGTTTACTTATCTTATGCAAAGTCCTCTGTTATCTCACGGCAATTACTTACGGTTAATCCTAGCCAAACATGGTGTAATTTTTTCTAAATATGCGTTTCTTAATTTCCGTGCCAGAAATTATATGGCTTATATTTAGGACCGGAGGGAGTAGTAGATTTCAATGCTTCAATTTAATGATCACAAAATGCTAGCAATAAAGTGATCCGCTTTAAAAATGAGACATATTTACAAATTTGGAGGGAATATCACTAGATCAAGATCTCACAAACATTGTTTCACTCCAAGGTTAGTTCATATGTGTACCCGCAAAAACAAGTTTGTTCATATGTGAACAATGGTGTATGTTGTAATAAATGTAGTTCTATCTAGCCAAACTTATATTCGAAAATACTTTCCTTGGTATGCGCATGATCCGTGAAGAACATAGATGCATGAAGCTATCCTTGGGGGGTCCAGGTCCAGAACAATGGTGGATGCCTACAAAGGATACCTCCTCTCCCGGTTCATAGAGCTTGCGCGTATCCCTAGATGGTAAATTTGAACATGATAATATAAGATATATATTCCAAAACTTATATCATTAGAAAGTTTACACGTTCTACTTTTTAATGATATAATTTTTGTGTTGTACAATTCATATTATGTTGACCAAATTAACAACCTAGAGATATGTGCAAGCCTTATAAATTGGGACGGAGGTACTAAATTACATGTGGTTGATGCAATTCACAGATGGAGAGATGAGTTCCGGAAAGCTCCGCTGGCGAATGGAACAGTGCATCTTTTGCCTGGAGTTTGCTGGATCGGGTGGTATTCGGTCGTGCGCACCCATGTTTTTATTCCGATCGTTTGGTTCCGGAGGGAGCGGCGCGAAGCTCTATTCTGTGTTGACATCTGGTGAATTTTTGGTCCATGGTGAAGTCAGAAGAAGGAATATCATGAAGGCCGGATTGGTGGACTGGCTAATGGAGGTTTGAGTCTCCGTGATGATGAGGGATCTGCAGCAGTGGTATGCATGTGGGGGCGGCAGCACAGGGGAAGTTCAGAGTCTTACCTCTCAGGGTGAAAACCCAAGATCTGGCCTTAACTGGTTGCGTCTGGCAATGATCTTGTTGGAGGCATTGTTTCGAGAGTGGGGTCTATCTTCAGGGTTAAAACATAAGACCTTTGGTCGGGCGACGACGGCGCTGGTGCACTGTTCCCTTCTTGGAGACGTCTCTTTTGGAGAGTCTGTACTTCAGGTGTTGTCACGGTGGTGGTTGTATTGTTGTTGCTAGGTCTAGAAGGCTGTAGCGGGACTTTTATTTCTTAGTTTTCTTTACTATTTTTTGGCTATGTGCATCCGTACTGCCACTAGGGTGGAGCGTTGTTGCAGAGGCTAGGTGTAATTGGTATCTTCTGATATTAATATATTCCCTTTATCAAAAAACAGTCACGGATGGAGATATTAGCAGCTACATGTAGTGCATCACAGGAGGATAACCGGACATTTTTTTGGGCCGATGAACAGTGAGGAACTCAGTCTATCTTTTTTTTCCTAGGTTGGTGCATGTAGTGCATCAAATGAGTAAAACGGCATAAATATTGAGAAAAACCAATCTATGTATGTATATCTATCTATGTTTTATATAGAGCAAAACCCCACTAACTGTAATTAATATTAGACTATGTTAACATGCAAATCAGCCACATCATCTACGTAATTAGTCTAACAAATTTCCATATCATTTCGGCTAACATTTGTTAATGATAGTGTATCTTTACATGAAGCTATTCACATCACATATTCTCCATCGCATCACAAATTTACAGCCGTCAAATATACAACAATTTAAAATAAATTAAATTTAGCATCTTGACATCCTGCATATTTTTATAGGTAACACGCGACATTTCATCTATATTATACCTTTTTATTATACAATATAGTTTCCCAATATATTCTCACTACAACACGCGGAGTATCTTTCTAGTCTCTTATAAAGTAAAACCTCACTAACATGCATTTATCATAGTTTCTCTTTTATCCAACCAATGATCCATGTCATCTCCTCTAATATTTATTAATTATAGTATATATTTACATGCAACCTATCTCCGTCGCCTATTTTTAAACGAACTACCCATGTAGAAGATTTCTTACCCCTCCCTGTCATGTTGCCCCATGTGGCTACCAAGAGGGAACCCTAATCCGCCGGCAGACACCCCCCCCCCCCTCCCGATGTCGCCAAAGGGCGATGCCGGGCGAAGCCTGGTCGCTGCAAACTCTGATGGGGCATCATGTAGTCCCTTCACCCAAAATAGTCCACGTCAGTCGCCTCCCTGCCTGGATATGGCGTTCTCACCTCGCATAACGACATGGCTGATTCTGCCGCGGCGTGGCTGGTGACATGGTGGCCTCTCCTTGAGCATATCGATGGTAGACATAATATAATGGAGACGGATCCCTTTCCTGTGGCCCGGTGTAATGTCCCAGGTTTAGAGACGATCGAGGGGTAGATTTTAGAAAGGGATGTGCATGGCATTGTAATTTACGGGGAAATTTCGCGTTTTTAAAACAAAACTGCATCGAAGGGGAACAGGTTTCTCTCTCGACACCTTACAGGGTTAGGGTTTCGAGAGTGCGATGAACTGGTTCCTACTTATCTAGATTAGGGTTTTGAGAAGAGAGAAGTGATATTTCATCAAAATCTTAAGTTGCATGATTGAATTATAAGTTAAGTTGTTTGAATGAATTCAAACCAAATTTGAATTTGAATTTCAAATTCAAACATTAAATAATCATCACATAATTCAAATTTGAGATAATTTCACAAACAATTACCATTAAGCAATAATATGAGTAATACAACAATTACATTAAGCTCAATAAGGAAAACTTGAGCTTTATTGATCATCACACACATAATACATTGTCTTTACAATATTTAGATTTGAATTGTGAAATTACAACACATTACAAGAATTAAATAAATAGAAAAAGAAAAAGGAAAATTACAAGTTATCTAAATAACCTAAACTACATTGTGATTTTCATGAATTCTATGATCTTGATGATCTTGAATTCATCCTGATCAGCACTGGGTACCTGCACACATACACAAACAATCAAACATTAAGCCAAGTGGCAAAGCCACTTGGCAGGTTAGCAAACAATTAAATTAAGTGGATATGCTCAAGTCTCTGCCGAGCAGAGCCATGCCATAGATAGGATCAAGTCCAAGTGCACAGCACTTGCACACACACACAACCAGGCAGCTCACCTGGCTATGTGCATGCACAACAGCACACAACAGCCAGGGGAGTCACCAAAATGGTGCCAGGCCAAGCTGTTGACCAAGAGGGCCATCAAAGGATCATATAAAACCTTTTCCACCGCCAGAGCTTGCTGTTCATCCATAGGCTTCACTGGTAAGTCACCAGAAATCAAGAACACAAAGAACAGGAAGAACAGCACTGCTGTTCAACCTGTCCAAAACCATCACAGCATCAAATTAAGCACCACAGGCTTGCTAGGAGGAGCAGGTGAAGCAATTCACAAAGCACTGAAGCAATCCTCTACACCAACAAACCATCTAGGAGCTGGAGTGAGGTATAAACAAGATCAACCTGAGCAAAACCCTGTTTTGCTCATAAATAAGCATACACTTGCATCACAGAAGCAAAGTGGGTATGAAACCCTGTTTTCATCATCATCTGGCTACTAAGCCATTTGGTGCAAGCAAACTGAAGATTAGCCAGAAGGAATTCACCAAGGGAACATTGGTGTGTCAGAATGGTGACACTCCCAGAGAAATCCAACATGGATTTAATCCCTAACTAGCCATCCAAACTCACCTAGCACCACACAGCTAGTTACACCATCAGATTATAGACATCTACTTGTCTAATTTGTTTTCAACATCAAAAGCTATTGGTAATCCAGACATGGATCAACCAGATAGCATGAGAGAGTCATAACAACAGCCACAGAGTGGGGAGCTACTCTTGACAGCATCATAGTGCTGCCAGGGTCACCTCAACCCAAGCCAACACATAAAACCACCACATCATCATCCATTTGGATTCAGTAGAGGGCTAGGGTACCAACCAGTGGTTGTCATCCAACTAGCCCTAGCTAATTCAATTTAAATGATCATCACTGTGTCACAGTTCACATCATCCATCCATTTAGCAAGGCAAGATAAACAGATAAATGAAACAGACAAGCAATTAATGCACAGAGCCTTGCAGATGATCCAATGGATCATTACAAGCATCCACTGATGCTTGGGCAAGCACCAGCACACACAGGCCAAGCCTGTATGATGCACACATAGCACTAGATGAGCACCAGTTAGTCACAGAGAGGAGCACACAATTTCTCACAAGCAATTACTGATCACTTGATCAACAGAGCACCACTAGCTCTTGCTACAGATTGCCTCATCCAAGTACAGCAACAGGATATAACCAGATACTGAAGAAATCCAACCATGTCATAACTGAATTCACAGATAATCACATAAATGATTTATGATTCTATCCAGTAGCACAACAAATGCTTGATGAACCACTGGATCATATCACACAAGCAAAGCACATATCAATTCATCACTGAATAACACTGATAAGCCAACAGTAATGCTAAATTGAGCATAATCATGAATTTGAGCACAAGAAATAGCACACAATGGCTCTGACACTTGCAAAATTGCAAGAATGACACACTGTCATCAGGCCAGGGCAATATAAATGAACACACTTGAGTGTCTGGCAAGCATAATAACATGAACAGAGGCACAGAGCTAGAATCAAGCAAGAATGGCAAGCATAGGCAGGCACTGAGAATAAGAAATCTTGCACAGATTCATGGCAGTAGCACAAGCAGCAGTAGCACACGCCACACAGCAAGCTAGGCGCAACAGAGCAGCAGCTAGCACGGCCAGAACCTCCACGAGGACAAGCAGGCCATGGTCAAGCTAGACGAAGAAGAGGTGAGGAAGAAGAAGTAGAAGGGAAGGAGAGGAACTCACCAGGGAGGAGGTGGCCGACGGGGTCATGGCGGCCAAGGCGGCGCGCGCCGGAGCACGGCGGCACCAGGCCCGGCCAAGCCAAGCCTGGCGACCAGCACCGCACCCTAGCGCTGCACCACGCGCAGGGGAGGCGCCTGGAGGAAGGGCCACGACCTCTCCAACGCACGGCGGCGGCGGACGCCAACGACCTTGCGCACTGGAACGTCGATGGCGAGCGAACGGCGACGCCCGCGACAGATCGGCGCGGACCATCTGGTTCACCGTCGAACGGCGACCCAGATCCACAGCATCTCGTCGCCGGCGACGGTCTGAGACGGCGGGGATAAATCGGCGACGGCGGAGGCGACTCTGGTCGCCAGAGCGAGAGAGAGATTAGGGTTAGGACACGGGCGCGAGGTGGTGGGCGAGTGAGCGACCGCTCGGGTCGGTTGGACCCGAGATGGTTTAGCCGAACCCACTGGGCCACCCTGACAGGTGGGCCCAGGGGCAAAAATGAATTTTCACAATTCAATAAAATCATGAAACTTTGAAATTCAATAGAAAATTGATAAAAGATCTTAAAAATAAATTAAAAATATGAAAAAGGATCAGCATAAAATTCTCTATTTAAATAAAATATCAAAGAGAATTTTTGAAGACAACTAAAAATAAGTCCTATTTTGAGGATTTAAATAATGATTTAAACCACACATATTATTTTCAATAATGAAAATAAGTCCATTAATGCAATTGGACTTTCAAAACACCCTGACAATATTTCAAGGTTGTATTTACCCTAAACAGAGTATCTCCAAATCTATCTTAGTATTAACCTCTCATAAAATAACAACGACATCGGAAGAGGGGAACAAACCCTAAAACTAGAATCATGCATAATTGCTTCTTTAACCATTGCCCTTATCGGACAATGATGCTATTTTTCAGAGACAAAGGACAAGGGTCAGTCCACACCTTCCAACTGCAAAACTTTGCAGTGTTCAGGCAAGTTCATCACTTGCTCATGTCATTTGAGTATTTCTATCAAATTACTTGCAAAAGTATTATGGTTATCACTATTGCATAAAAATCAAAACCACTACTTTCATAACTATGAATATAACTATGTGGTGGGCAATGGAACCATGGATTGTGTTGATATGGTGGAGGTTCCATTGCATGGATTTATATCCATCTAGGATTAAACAACAAATGTCGCCAGTGATTCTTGTGCCGTAATATCCGTGTTAACCATAAGATCCGGAGTGGGACGGAGTAGTCAAAAGTGTTTCCACCTCTCGTTCATCAACGGATGCGCTCTACCGTAGTACACCTGTAATCCAAGGGGGCAAGCTGGTGAGGCTGGGGAGTCCTAAGTCCCCACGGCATAGTCCGTAGTACACTTTTCGCCCGAAGGAGCAAGATGGTGAGGCTGGGGAGTCCTAAGTCCCCACGGTATTGCGGTCTATGATGGGTTGCAGCTACCGGCGAAGGAGTTTGGTTCGATCCCAGACTGTCGTCGTGGTCGGGGTCCACCCTGAAATATATGGGAATAATGGGACCGGCGAGGACCCAGTGTCGGGGCATGCAACAAAGGGTGGGTGTTCGAGGTAGCGGAGGAACATGATTGGCTAGACCTTATACCGGGCCTCACACCGAAGGAAGTGTGGACGGGAAAGCTGCCCGGTTGGCACCAAGGTTAAGATATCTTATGGGTAAAGCAACACACCTCTGCAGAGTGTAAAGAACTGTGACCTGTCACTCCCTATTCCGGGATAAGGAACTGTGAACGCGGCCGGAAAGGAGCTCCATGAAGTTCTAGTAAACCGGTGAAGGCTGACGGACATAGCTCTTTGGAATAAAAGCAGTCTCTTGAAGAAATGTTTATCAAAACTTGCATCGGTATTAGACTTTCTGGTCTAATATTGTAGCTAGAGTATTAAACACCTCTTATCTATAATGAACTTGTTGAGTACGCTCGTACTCATACCACTCTTAAATCCCATGCTTAGATTGTCTGAATCGTCTGGAGGAGGACTACAACCACAATGAAGGAGCCGAGATCATCGGCTATGAAGAACCAGACCTCTCTGGAGGTATAGAAGGCGTAGACTACCTCATCGTCTACGGATCCGGGGATGCTTCCGGAGGAGATCAAGCCTAGAGATATCCAGTAGTAGTAGTAACCGAGCAGCCCGAACTCTTAGTATTTAGCTGCTCGAGGAAATAAATGTATAACTTAATGAGACTCTTATATTGTAAGCTAAGTTGGGTTCGCCTCGAACCCAGGAGTATTCCTCTTAGGACCCAAGAGGAGCTCCGAGATGACATGTGTATGATAGTTGTAATAATAAATGAATGAGTTATGGACCTGCTATGTTCTGTTGTACTACTCTGAGGGATGTAATATTTGCGGAATGGTACTTCATGAATGTTATATCAACGACTGGCATACTACAACATGCAGTGGTATGCAGGGTCACCACAGTTGGTATCAGAGCCAAAGCTTTGACCTTAGGTTGGAACCTAGTAAATGGGACCAAACGTTAGGAGTCAAATAGGATTAGTAAAGAATTCTCTAAAAATATGGTGTACATTCAATTGAGAATACAACAATCATATCTTTTAGTGCGATAATTCTTTATTATCTCTATTATGATGCATTATTACTAATCTCATAATCTTTCTATTTCTACAGCCAACATGGCAAGTTCACGTCCCGGACGAAACGTGAAAGTGATGGATTCCACACTGAGTGAATACGAAGGAGGACTTGCAGATATTCTTCGAGCCATGTTACTTGAATTTGGGTGTGATCCCCAGATCCAAGTAAAGAAATACATGTACTATGATAGTACTGTATTGGCCAAGTGTAGGGTAGGACTGCGACTTCCCGAATCTCTGGGAATGAGCGTAGTCATGCCAGCAGGGGAAGCCAGGACTATCAACACAGCCTACCATATAGCTGTTATGAGAGCCATAACCGATATTCGGGAGCATAAGACGAAAGAGCTTATGGGTTCCGAATTCGCCCACATTCCTCATAATCAGGAGGAAGAGGATCCCATGCTTAACCACTACAAATATGCAAAACGCAAACCTATAGCAGCTGCAAAATACATGGACAATAGTCGCAACTTCATATCATTACTCTTTCAGTTGAACCATCACCTGACAGGAGCAATTGATACGATGCTAGAGGAGTTTACTGAACCCAAGGAGGAGATTAGGGGGAAAGAACCTATGGAGAATGTGGTGCACACACCAGTTTACTCAGCTGGTGACTACATTAGTATTGATCCTCTTGAGCGTGAAACTACACCTGTTACACCTGGGAACTATCTGGGTAGTTCCTATGGGGGATATGAGGGCGGAGAGGAATCCGGAAACAATCAGCGTTCCGAGACTCCTATAGAAAATTCCACGGGTTGGCGTTGGGGATCTGATACTGGAACTCATAGTACTTCTGTGTATTATGATGGGGAGATGAATGATGACGCCACAACCCAGAACCAGAGTTATCCTAGTAATGAAGGAGTTGATGGAGGGTATCCGACACAGGTTGAGTCGGGTACGAGTGTTGGAAACACCTATGGTGGAGCTACAGGGGAGTACACCCGATGGGTGGACTATGATGCACTTAACGATCAGTTTGTGAACACTGATTTCTCCCTAGGATCATCATCTGATTCAGATTACCAACCAACGGGGAGACCTTATGTTCCAGGGACTATCAGGAGGACGACACATTCGACCGGATGGAAGCCTGGGATGTACCGGGAGTGAAGATCGACTAGAGTCCACCAAGGGAGGCGAGGCTATAATACACAAGTACCACGTGTATTATAGTATGTAATATTTGTATAAATTTGTACATATACTTTAATAAGTGAGTTTGCATACTCACATCGACTTGAGTATTGTAATAAGACCACTTAAGTATGTATATACATGGTATATGTTTTGTATGATTTGGATTTGCTTCTTGATTTCCATTGCGTGACTAGTTCTGTGCACAAAGTTGAGCTCAGAAAACTTGCGCATGGAGTAATTATGAGTATCATCTTGTGTTGCAGAACTAGGGGGTTATGTCGGGAGCGTTAGGAGAGGAGACCGAAGCGCAGCGCATGGAGCGCGAAGCAAAACAAAAGGAAGAGGCTGAGGGAGCAGCCAGAGATCAGTTTCCACCACCACCACCACCCATGACGCAGCAGAATTTCGTCCAGTACATGCAGCTGGTGGAGGAAAGACAACGTGTGACGTTGGAGCAGCAGAACAAATTCTTTCAAGAGCTGCTGCAACAGAACCGGGTGGAGAGACCCGAGAATCCGGGAGTCACCTTAGCAGACTTCCAGAACACCAAGCCTATATCTTTCGCATACGCGCCCGAGCCGATGGACGCGGAAGATTGGCTTATGGATACTGAGCGAAAGCTCAATACCGTTGGATGTAACGACCAAGAGAAGGTCCGTTATGCTACCCACCTGCTGTGTGGACCTGCCGCATCATGGTGGGACAATATAGTAGCCGTTTATCCGGCTGGAAAGGTATTTACCTGGGAGGAATTCGCAAGGAAGTTCAGGGAATCCAATGTCCCTGAAAGTATCGTGGAATTGAAGCGTCGAGAATTTGAAAGTCTCGAGCAGAAGGACAAGGCCATCCTGACCTATGTCAGGGAATTCTCTAAACTGTCCCGGTATGCGGTTGAAGAAGTCAACACCGAGGACAAAAAGAAGAAGAGGTTTCTGAGGGGGTTAAGTCCCCAGTTTAAAGTACAGCTCCGTATGATGAGAGCAACGGAGTTCCAAGAGTTGGTGGATGCTGCTGATACGTCTCCGACGTATCGATAATTTCTTATGTTCCATGCCACATTATTGATGATATCTACATGTTTTATGCACACTTCATGTCATAATTATGCATTTTCTGGAACTAACCTATTGACGAGATGCCGAAGGGCCAGTTGCTATTTTCTGCTGTTTTTGGTTTCAGAAATCCTAGTAAAGAAATATTTTCGGAATCGGACGAAATCAACGCCCAGGTTCCTATTTTGCCCGGAAGCATCCAGAACACCCGAGAACCGCCAGAGAGGGGGCACAGGCCCACCAAACCCTAGGCCGGCGCGGCCAAGGGGGGGTCCACGCCCCCCTATAGTGTGGTCGCCCCTTCGACCTCCTGACGCCGCCTCTTCGCCTATATAAAGCCCCTGGACCTAAAACCACGATACGAAAAAGCCACGGTACGAGAAACCTTCCAGAGCCGCCGCCATCGCGAAGCCAAGATCTGGGGGACAGGAGTCTCTGTTCCGGCACGCCGCCGGGACGGGGAAGTGCCCCCGGAAGGCTCCTCCATCAACACCACCGCCATCTTCATCAACGCTGCTGTCTCCCATGAGGAGGGAGTAGTTCTCCATCGAGGCTCGGGGCTGTACCGGTAGCTATGTGGTTCATCTCTGTCCCATGTACCTAAATACAATAATCTCATGAGCTGCTTTACATGATTGAGATTCATATGAGTTTTGTATCACTATTTATCTATGTGCTACTCTAGTGATGTTATTAAAGTAGTTTTATTCCTCCTGCACGGTGTAATGGTGACAGTGTGTACATCCGTGTTAGTACTTGGCGTAGGCTATGATTATGATCTCTTGTAGATTATGAAGTTAACTATTGCTATGATGGTATTGATGTGATCTATGCCTCCTTTCATAGCGTGAAGGTGACAGTGTGCATGCTATGTTAGTACTTGGTTTAGTTGTGTTGATCTGTCATGCACTCTAAGGTTATTTAAATATGAACATTGAATTGTGGAGCTTGTTAACTCCGGCATTGAGGGTTCGTGTAATCCTACGCAATGGTGTTCATCATCCAACAAAAGAGTGTAGAGTATGCATTTATCTATTCTGTTATGTGATCAATGTTGAGAGTGTCCACTAGTGAAAGTATGATCCCTAGGCCTTGTTCCTAAATACTGCTATCGCTGCTTGTTTACTGTTTTACTGCTTTACTACTGCTGCGTTACTACTGCTTGTTTACTGTCCTGGGCAAAGCACTTTTCTGGTGCCGTTGCTACTACTTATTTATACCACCTATATTTCACTATCTCTTCGCCGAACTAGCGCACCTATTAGGTGTGTTGGGGACACAAGAGACTTCTTGCTTTGTGGTTGCAGGGTTGCTTGAGAGGGATATCTTTGACCTCTTCCTCCCTGAGTTCGATAAACCTTGGGTGATCCACTTAAGGGAAAACTTGCTGCTGTTCTACAAACCTCTGCTCTTGGAGGCCCAACACTGTCTACAGGAAAAGGAGGGGGCGTAGACATCAAGCTAATTTCTGGCGCCGTTGCCGGGGAGGAAAGGTAAAAGGCACTCATACTCTGGTTCCAGGTAACAGTACTTTTCTGGCGCCATTGTGTTTGTCCTCGAAGGTATTTTCTTTAGATCCTGCAATTGCATCTTTTTGTTTCTTGTTTACACTAGTTTGGCATAATGGAAAACATCTGTGAGCTTTTTATTCTATTTCCTGAGTCAAGACATGAATGGTTTAATGCGAAAATTAAAAAACCTATGGAACATATTAGTATGAACGCTTTGAACACCATTGTTGCTAATGATATGGAAAATTCTAAGCTTGGGGAAGCTGGCTTTGATGAGCATGATATTTTTAGTCCCCCAAGCATTGAGGAGAAAATTTACTTTCATGATACTTTTCCTCCTATTTATGATGATTATAATGATAGTAGTCTTTTGTTACCACCTGTTATGGAGGATAAATTTGATTATGATTACAATATGCCTCCTATATGTGATAGCTACTTTGTTGAATTTTCTCCCACTACAACTAATAAAATTGATTATGCTTATGTGGAGAGTAATAATTTTATGCATGAGACTCATGATAAGAATGCTTTATGTGATAGTTATATTGTTGAGTTTGCTCATGATACTACTGAAAGTTATTATGAGAGAGGAAAATATGGTGGTAGAAATTTTCATGTTACTAAAACACCTCTCTATATGCTTAAAATCTTGAAGTTGAGCTTGTCTAGTTTTTCTATGCTTGTTGCATTATGCTTCTTGAATTTGTTTATTTACAAGATTCCTTTGCATAGGAAGCATGTTAGACTTAAATGTGTTTTGAATTTGCCTCTTGATGCTCTCTTTTGCTTCAACTACTATTTCTTGCGAGTGCATCATTAAAACTGCTGAGCCCATCTTAATGGCTATAAAGAAAGAACTTCTTGGGAGATAACCCATGTGTTATTTTGCTACAGTACTTTGTTTTATATTTGTGTCTTGGAAGTTGTTTACTACTGTAGCAACCTCTCCTTATCTTAGTTTAGTGTTTTATTGTGCCAAGTAAAGTCGTTGATAGTAAGGTTCATACTAGATTTGGATTACTGCGCAGAAACAGATTTCTTTGCTGTCACGAATCTGGGAAAAATTCTCTGTAGGTAACTCACAAAATTATGCCAATTTACGTGAGTGATCCTCAGATATGTACGCAACTTTCATTCAATTTGAGAATTTTCATTTGAGCAAGTCTGGTGCCTCAATAAAATTCGTCTTTACGGACTGTTCTGTTTTGACAGATTCTGCCTTTTATTTCGCATTGCCCCATTTGCTATGTGGGATGGATTTCTTTGTTCCATTAACTTCCAGTAGCTTTGAGCAATGTCCAGAAGTGTTAAGAATGATTGTGTCACTTCTGAACATGTGAATTTTTGATTATGCACTAACCCTCTAATGAGTTTGTTTCGAGTTTGGTGTGGAGGAAGTTTTCAAGGGTCAAGAGAGGAGGATGATACAATATGATCAAGAAGAGTGAAAGGTCTAAGCTTGGGGATGCCCCGGTGGTTCATCCCTGCATATATCAAGAAGACTCAAGCGTCTAAGCTTGGGGATGCCCAAGGCATCCCCTTCTTCATCGACAACATTATCAGGTTCCTCCCTTGAAACTATATTTTTATTCGGTCACATCTTATGTACTTTACTTGGAGCGTCTGTGTGCTTTTGTTTGAATAAATGCTTGTGTGGGAGAGAGACACGCTCCGCTGGTTCATATGAACACATGTGTTCTTAGCTTTTAGTATTCATGGCGAAGTTTCTTCTTCGTTAAATTGTTATATGGTTGGAATTGGAAAATGATACATGTAGTAATTTGCTAAAATGTTTTGGGTAATGTGATACTTGGCAATTGTTGTGCTCATGTTTAAGATCTTGCATCATATGATTTGCACCCATTAATGAAGAAATACATAGAGCATGCTAAAATTTGGTTTGCATATTTGGTCTCTCTAAGGTCTAGATAATTTCTAGTATTGAGTTTGAACAACAAGGAAGACGGTGTAGAGTCTTATAATGTTTACAATATGTCTTTTATGTGAGTTTTGCTGCGCCGTTCATCCTTGTGTTTGTTTCAAATAGCCTTGCTAGCCTAAACCTTGTATCGAGAGGGAATACTTCTCATGCATCCAAAATACTTGAGCCAACCACTATGCCATTCGTGTCCACCATATCTACCTACTACATGGTATTTCTCTGCCATTCCAAAGTAAATTGCTTGAGTGCTACCTATAAATTTCCATCCTCCACCTTTACAATATATAGCTCATGGGACAAATAGCCTAAAAACTATTGTGGTATTGAATATGTACTTATGCACTTCATCTCTTATTAAGTTGCTTGTTGTGCGATAACCATGTTCCTGGGGACGCCATCAACTACTCTTTGTTGAATATCATGTGACTTGCTATGCATGTTCGTCTTGTCTGAAGTAAGGGCGATCTACCACCTTATGGTTAGAGCGTGCATATTGTTAGAGAAGAACATTGGGCCGCTAACTAAAGCCATGATCCATGGTGGAAGTTTCAGTTTTGGACATATATCCTCAATCTCATATGAGAAAATTAATTGTTGCTACATGCTTATGCATAAAAGAGGAGTCCATTATCTGTTGTCTATGTTGTCCCGGTATGGATGTCTAAGTTGAGAATAATCAATAGCGAGAAATCCGATGCGAGCTTTCTCCTTAGACCTTTGTACAGGCGGCATAGAGGTACCCCTTTGTGACACTTGGTTAAAACATGTGCATTGCGATAATCCCGGTAATCCAAGCTAATTAGGACAAGGTACGGGCACTATTAGTATACTATGCATGAGACTTGCAACTTGTAAGATATAATTTACATGATACATATGCTTTATTACTACCGTTGACAAAATTGTTTCATGTTTTCAAAATAAAAGCTCTAGCACAAATATAGCAATCGATGCTTTCCTCTTTGAAGGACCTTTCTTTTACTTTTATGTTGAGTCAGTTCACCTATTTCTCTCCATCTCAAGAAGCAAACACTTGTGTGAACTGTGCATTGATTCCTACATACTTGCATATTGCACTTGTTATATTACTCTATGTTGACAATATCCATGAGATATACATGTTACAAGTTGAAAGCAACCGCTGAAACTTAATCTTCCTATGTGTTGCTTCAATGCCTTTACTATGAATTATTGCTTTATGAGTTAACTCTTATGCAAGACTTATTGATGCTTGTCTTGAAGTACTATTCATGAAAAGTCTTTGCTATATGATTCACTTGTTTACTCATGTTATATACATTGTTTTGATCGCTGCATTCACTACATATGCTTACAAATAGTATGATTAAGATTATGATGGCATGTCACTCCAGAAATTATCTTTGTTTATCGTTTACCTGCTCGGGACGAGCAGGAACTAAGCTTGGGGATGCTGATACGTCTCCGACGTATCGATAATTTCTTATGTTCCATGCCACATTATTGATGATATCTACATGTTTTATGCACACTTCATGTCATAATTATGCGTTTTCTGGAACTAACCTATTGACGAGATGCCGAAGGGCCAGTTGCTATTTTCTGCTGTTTTTGGTTTCAGAAATCCTAGTAAAGAAATATTTTCGGAATCGGACGAAATCAACGCCCAGGTTCCTATTTTGCCCGGAAGCATCCAGAACACCCGAGAACTACCAGAGAGGGGGCACAGGCCCACCAAACCCTAGGCCGGCGCGGCCAAGGGGGGCGCGCGCCCCCCTATAGTGTGGTCGCCCCTTGACCTCCTGACGCCGCCTCTTCGCCTATATAAAGCCCCTGGACCTAAAACCACGATACGAAAAAGCCACGGTACGAGAAACCTTCCAGAGCCGCCGCCATCGCGAAGCCAAGATCTGGGGGACAGGAGTCTCTGTTCCGGCACGCCGCCGGGACGGGGAAGTGCCCCCGGAAGGCTCCTCCATCAACACCACCACCATCTTCATCAACGCTGCTGTCTCCCATGAGGAGGGAGTAGTTCTCCATCGAGGCTCGGGGCTGTACCGGTAGCTATGTGGTTCATCTCTCTCCCATGTACCTCAATACAATAATCTCATGAGCTGCTTTACATGATTGAGATTCATATGAGTTTTGTATCACTATTCATCTATGTGCTACTCTAGTGATGTTATTAAAGTAGTTTTATTCCTCCTGCACGGTGTAATGGTGACAGTGTGTACATCCGTGTTAGTACTTGGCGTAGGCTATGATTATGATCTCTTGTAGATTATGAAGTTAACTATTGCTATGATGGTATTGATGTGATCTATGCCTCCTTTCATAGCGTGAAGGTGACAGTGTGCATGCTATGTTAGTACTTGGTTTAGTTGTGTTGATCTGTCATGCACTCTAAGGTTATTTAAATATGAACATTGAATTGTGGAGCTTGTTAACTCCGGCATTGAGGGTTCTTGTAATCCTACGCAATGGTGTTCATCATCCAACAAAAGAGTGTAGAGTATGCATTTATCTATTCTGTTATGTGATCAATGTTGAGAGTGTCCACTAGTGAAAGTATGATCCCTAGGCCTTGTTCCTAAATACTGCTATCGCTGCTTGTTTACTGTTTTACTGCGTTACTACTGCTGCGTTACTACTGCTTGTTTACTGTCCTGGGCAAAGCACTTTTCTGGTGCCGTTGCTACTACTTATTTATACCACCTGTATTTCACTATCTCTTCGCCGAACTAGTGCACCTATTAGGTGTGTTGGGGACACAAGAGACTTCTTGCTTTGTGGTTGCAGGGTTGCTTGAGAGGGATATCTTTGACCTCTTCCTCCCTGAGTTCGATAAACCTTGGGTGATCCACTTAAGGGAAAACTTGCTGCTGTTCTACAAACCTCTGCTCTTGGAGGCCCAACACTGTCTACAGGAAAAGGAGGGGGCGTAGACATCAGCAGCCATGACTCTGGAAGATGATTTCAAACAACTGCAGGAGGAAAAGAGGAAGAAGGCCAAGTTTGAGCCTAAGAGGTTTTCCAATAACAAGCCTAATACCAGTTTGAATTTCAAGCCAAGATACAACAACAACAACAACAACAACAGCAACTACTACGGTAGTAGGAAGAATCAAGCATTTCAAACCGCAAACCAAATAGTTTGCCGTATTTGTGGAATTAAAGGACATACTTCGAAAGACTGTCGCAAACCCAGAATCATTTGCTTCGGATGTCGTCAGGAGGGGCACATGATGAAGGACTGCCCCAATAAGAAGAATGGAGGAGGTCAGTCTGGAGGAGGAGGAGGAAGCCGAGGAGGAAACACCGGAGGGAACTGGAAGAATAAGAAGCCTTTCGGCAAGCTGAACTGCACTAGTCTGGAGGAGGTGGTCAACTCCGATCAGGCGGTGATAGGTACGCTCCAGATACTCACTCATCCTGGCAAAGTACTTTTTGATACTGGTGCAACTACATCATTCATTTCTCAACAATTCATCATCAAACATGGGATTAGTTGCACTAAGTTAGACACACCCATAACCATACTTTCTGCGGGGGGAACGATAGTAGTAACTCATACTAAACAAAAACAAGTCATCATGATCAATAAGTGCGCGTTTGACGCGGACCTGTTCATTCTACCGATGAAGGACATTGATGTCATTCTTGGTATGAACTGGTTAGAAGCTAATGGAGCATTGATCGACTGTGTGAACAAGACAGTATCATTGAAAAGCCCTGATGGAAGTAGAATGATCTACCAAGGCGACAAACATACACAGATTGAAGTGGAGTTACAGCTGAACAGCATGAAGGAAGTGAAATTAGAGGATATACCTGTAGTGAATGAATTCCAGGATGTATTTCCTGCGGAATTACCTGGTATGCCACCAGATAGGGAGATAGAATTCACTATCGACCTAATTCCAGGAACAGCTCCGATTGCTAAGGCACCATACAAGATGGGGCCTAAGGAGTTGAAAGAACTTAAGGAACAATTGGATGACTTGGAACAGAAAGGATTTATACAAGAAAGTGTTTCACCATGGGGATCACCCGTGATCTTCGTGGATAAAAGAGATGGAGGAAGAAGGATGTGCGGAGACTATAGGAATCTGAACAACGTTACAATCAAGAACAAGTATCCACTTCCAAGAATACAAGATCTATTCGATCAAGTTAGAGGCGCAGGAGTCTTTTCCAAGATTGATCTAAGATCCGGTTATCACCAGATAAAGATCAAGAAGGAGGACGTTCCGAAAACTGCTTTTGTCTCAAGGTATGGACATCATGAATACCTTGTAGTGCCTTTTGGATTAACCAATGCCCCAGCAATATTCATGAATCTCATGAATAAGATTTTCATGCCATATCTAGACAAGTTTGTCATCGTATTCATCGATGATATCTTGATATATTCCAAGAACAAGGCCGAACATGCTGAACATCTGAGGCTAGTGTTGCAAACACTAAGGGAACATCAACTCTATGCCAAATTCAGCAAGTGTGAATTTTGGCTAGATCAAGTGGAATTTCTTGGTCATGTCATTAGCAAAGATGGAATTGCTGTTAACCCGAGCAAGGTAGCAGCAGTTTTAGAATGGGAAGCACCCAAGACTGTCAAGGAAATCCGAGGATTCCTAGGAATGGCAGGATATTATCGGAGATTCATTGAAGGATTCTCCAAGATAGCAGGACCCATGATGAAACTGTTAAGAAAGAACACACCTTTCGTGTGGTCAGAGGAGTGTGAGAAGAGTTTTCAAACTCTAAAAGAGAAACTCACCACGGCACCGGTGTTAGCAGTTCCGGAAGTTGGCAAGGATTACACCGTGTATTGTGACGCATCCAAGCATGGATTGGGTTGCGTACTCATGCAAGATCGGAAAGTGATATCTTATGGATCGAGGCAACTCAGACCTCATGAAGTAAATTATCCAACACATGACTTGGAATTAGCAGCAGTTGTATTTGCACTCAAAACTTGGAGACATTTTCTTTATGGAGCCAAGTGTGAGCTCTATACGGATCATAAGAGTCTCAAATACTTCTTCACTCAGAAGGAACTCAATATAAGACAGAAAAGATGGCTTGAACTGATCAAGGACTATGATTTGACCATCAATTACACTCCAGGAAAGGCCAATGTTGTAGCAGATGCCCTGAGCAGGAAGAGCACCAGCGGAGTGGAACAAGAAATCTCACCGGAGTTGAGGAAGGAAATAAGTCAAGCCCAAATACAACTTTGGGAGAAGGAAGCCCATGAAGGATTATCGGCGTTGCAAGTAGCCGATGAGTTAAATGTTAACCTGAAGAATGAGATCATGATGGGTCAGCTGGACGATCCATTCATCGTGGAGGAGATGAGAAGAATAGATGAGGGAAGACCATCAGAATTTCACCGAGGAGAATCTGGATCATTATGGTTCTAGAAAAGAATTTGTGTTCCGGATATTGCTGAAATTAAGGAAGTAATACTCCGGGAAGCCCATCAAACACCATATTCCATTCATCCGGGTAGTACAAAGATGTACATGGACCTAAAGGAGTTATTCTGGTGGAATAATATGAAGAGAGAGATAGCACAATATGTGGCGGAATGCCATACCTGTCAGAGAGTTGATACGTCTCCGACGTATCGATAATTTCTTATGTTCCATGCCACATTATTGATGATATCTACATGTTTTATGCACACTTTATGTCATATTCGTGCATTTTCTGGAACTAACCTATTAACAAGATGCCGAAGTGCCAGTTCCTGTTTTCTGCTGTTTTTGGTTTCAGAAATCCTAGTAACGAAATATTCTCGGAATCGGACGAAATCAACGCCCAGGTTCCTATTTTGCCCGGAAGCATCCAGAACACACGAGAACCACCAGAGAGGGGGCACTGGGCCCCCAGACCATAGGCCGGCGCGGCCCAGGCCCTGGCCGCGCCGCCCTATAGTGTGGGCACCCCTTCGACCCTCTGACGCCGCCTCTCCGCCTATTTAAAGCCTCCGTCACGAAAACCCTGATACGTTCGACGAAACCAGAGAAAACCTTCCAGAGCCGCCGCCACCGCGACGCCAAGATCTGGGGGACAGGAGTCTCTGTTCCGGCACGCTGCCGGAACGGGGAAGTGCCCCCGGAAGGCTTCTCCATCGACACCGCTGCCATCTCCACCGCCATCTTCATCACCGCTGCTGCTCCCATGAGGAGGGAGTAGTTCTCCATCGAGGCTCGGGGCTGTACCGGTAGCTATGTGGTTAATCTCTCTCCTATGTACTTCAATACAATGATCTCATGAGCTGCTTTACATGATTGAGATCCATATGATGAGCTTTGTATCGCTACTAGTTGTGTGCTACTCATGTGATGTTATTAAAGTAGTGTATTCCTCCTGCATGGTGTAAAGGTGACTAGTGTGTGCACCATGTGGTTCTTGTCGTAGGCTATGATCATGATCTCTTGTAGATTGTGGAGTTAATTATCATTATGATAGTATTGATGTGATCTATTCCTCCTTCATAGTGTAATGTGGACAGTGCGTGCACTATGTTAGTTCTTGGTTTATTTTGCAATGATCTATTATGCTCTAAGGTTATTTAAATATGAACATTATTGTGGAGCTTGTTAACTCCGGCATTGAGGGTTCGTGTAATCCTACGCAATGTGTTCATCATCCAACAAAAGAGTGTATGTAGCACATATGAGAAAGAGTTATTTATTATGTGATCAATGTTGAGAGTGTCCACTAGTGAAAGTGTAATCCCTAGGCCTTGTTCCTAAATACTGCTATCGCTGCTTGTTTACTGTTTTACTGCGTTACTACTGCTGCAATACTACCACCATCAACTACACGCCAGCAAGCTATTTTCTGGCACCGTTGCTACTGCTTATTCATACCACCTGTATTTCACTATCTCTTCGCCGAACTAGTGCACCTATTAGGTGTGTTGGGGACACAAGAGACTTCTTGCTTTGTGGTTGCAGGGTTGCATGAGAGGGATATCTTTGACCTCTTCCTCCCTGAGTTCGATAAACCTTGGGTGATCCACTTAAGGGAAAACTTGCTGCTGTTCTACAAACCTCTGCGCTTGGAGGCCCAACACTGTCTACAGGAAAAGGAGGGGGCGTAGACATCAAGCTATTTTCTGGCGCCGTTGCCGGGGAGGAAAGGTAAAAGGTACTCACACTCCGGATCTCGGCTACTAAGCTATTTTCCGGCGCCGTAAGTACTCGAAGCTATTTCCTTTAGATCCTGCAATTGCATCTTTTTGTTTCTTGTTTACACTAGTTTGGCATAATGGACAAGAATGAGCTTCTTATGCTATTTCCTGATTTAAAACATGGATTTTTTGATGCGAAAATTAAAAAACCTATGGAATCTTATTTGCATGCTGGTAGTAATATTAGTATGAACGCTTTGAACACCATTGTTGATAATGATATGGAAAATTCTAAGCTTGGGGAAGCTGGTTTTGATGAGCATGATCTTTTTAGTCCCGCAAGCATTGAGGAGGAAATTTTCTTTGATGATACTTTGCCTCCTATTTATGATGACTATAATGATAGTAGTCTTTTGTTGCTGCCTACTATGGAGAGTAAATTTGATTATGATTACAATATGCCTCCTATATTTGATAGCTACTTTGTTGAATTTGCTCCCACTACAACTAATAAAATTGATTATGCTTATGTGGAGAGTAATAATTTTATGCATGAGACTCATGATAAGAATGCTTTATGTGATAGTTATATTGTTGAGTTTGCTCATGTTGCTACTGAAAGTTATTATGAGAGAGGAAAATATGGTTGTAGAAATTTTCATGTTATTAAAACACCTCTCTATGTGCTGAATTTTTTCAAGCTATACTTGTTTTATCTTCCTATGCTTGTTACTTTGCTCTTCATGAACTTGTTTATTTACAAGATTCCTATGCATAGGAAGCATGTTAGACTTAAATGTGTTTTTAATTTGCCTCTGGATGCTCTCTTTCGCTTCAATTACTATTTCTTATGAGTGCATCATTAAAACTGCTGAGCCCATCTTAATGGCTATAAAGAAAGAACTTCTTGGGAGATAACCCATGTGTTATTTTGCTACAGTACTTTGTTTTATATTTGTGTCTTGGAAGTTGTTTACTACTGTAGCAACCTCTCCTTATCTTAGTTTTGTGTTTTGTTGTGCCAAGTGAAGCCTCTAATCGAAGGTTGATACTAGATTTGGATTTCTGCGCAGAAACAGATTTCTATCTGTCACGAATCTGGGCTGTTTTCTCTGTAGAAAAATCAGAAAAATATGCCAATTTACGTGCGTGTTCCTCAGATATGTACGCAACTTTCATTAGTTTTGAGTTTTCTGATCTGAGCAACGGAAGTATTTATTAAAAATTCGTCTTTACGGACTGTTCTGTTTTGACAGATTCTGCCTTTTATTTCGCATTGCTTCTTTCGCTGTGTTGGGTGGATTTCTTTGTTCCATTACCTTCCAGTAGCTTTGAGCAATGTCCAGAAGTGTTAAGAATGATTGTATCACCTCTGAACATGGGAGTTTTTGATTATGTACTAACCCCTCTAATGAAGTTTATGAGAAGTTTAGTGTGAAGGAAGTTTTCAAGGGTCAAGAGAGGAGGATGATATACTATGATCAAGAAGAGTGAAAGCTCTAAGCTTGGGGATGCCCCGGTGGTTCACCCCTGCATATTTCAAGAAGACTCAAGCATCTAAGCTTGGGGATGCCCAAGGCATCCCCTTCTTCATCGACAAATTATCAGGTTCCTTCTCTTGAAACTATATTTTTATTCGGTCACATCTTATGTGCTTTACTTGGAGCGTCTGTGTGCTTTTGTTTTTGTTTTTGTTTGAATAAATGCTTGTGTGGGAGAGAGACACGCTCCGCTGGTTCATATGAACACATGTGTTCTTAGCTTTTAGTATTCATGGCGAAGTTTCTTCTTCGTTAAATTGTTATATGGTTGGAATTGGAAAATGCTACATGTAGTAATTTGCTAAAATGTCTTGGATAATGTGATACTTGGCAATTGTTGTGCTCATGTTTAAGCTCTTGCATCATATACTTTGCACCCATTAATGAAGAAATACATAGAGCATGCTAAAATTTGGTTTGCATATTTGGTTTCTCTAAGGTCTAGATAATTTCTAGTATTGAGTTTGAACAACAAGGAAGATGGTGTAGAGTCTTATAATGTTTACAATATGTCTTTTATGTGAGTTTTGCTGCACCGGTTCATCCTTGTGTTTGTTTCAAATAAGCCTTGCTAGCCTAAACCTTGTATCGAGAGGGAATACCTCTCATGCATCCAAAATACTTGAGCCAACCACTATGCCATTTGTGTCCACCATACCTACCTACTACATGGTATTTCTCTGCCATTCCAAAGTAAATTGCTTGAGTGCTACCTTTAAAATTCCATCATTCGCCTTTGCAATATATAGCTCATGGGACAAATAGCTTAAAAACTATTGTGCTATTGAATATGTACTTATGCACTTTATCTCTTATTAAGTTGCTTGTTGTGCGATAACCATGTTTCTGGGGACGCCATCAACTATTCTTTGTTGAATATCATGTGAGTTGCTATGCATGTTCGTCTTGTCTGAAGTAAGAGAGATCTACCACCTTATGGTTAAGCATGCATATTGTTAGAGAAGAACATTGGGCCGCTAACTAAAGCCATGATTCATGGTGGAAGTTTCAGTTTTGGACATATATCCTCAATCTCATATGAGAAAATTATTAATTGTTGTTACATGCTTATGCATAAAAGAGGAGTCCATTATCTGTTGTCTATGTTGTCCCGGTATGGATGTCTAAGTTGATAATAATCAATAGCGAGAAATCCAATGCGAGCTTTCTCCTTAGACCTTTGTACAGGCGGCATAGAGGTACCCCTTTGTGACACTTGGTTAAAACATGTGCATTGCGATGATCCGGTAGTCCAAGCTAATTAGGACAAGGTGCGGGCACTATTAGTATACTATGCATGAGGCTTGCAACTTGTAAGATATAATTTACATGATACATATGCTTTATTACTACCGTTGACAAAATTGTTTTTTGTTTCAAAACCAAAGCTCTAGCACAAATATAGCAATCGATGCTTTTCCTCTATGGAGGACCATTCTTTTACTTTTATTGTTGAGTCAGTTCACCTATTTCTCTCCACCTCAAGAAGCAAACACTTGTGTGAACTGTGCATTGATTCCTACATACTTGCATATTGCACTTATTATATTACTCTATGATGACAATATCCATGAGATATACATGTTACAAGTTGAAAGCAACCGCTGAAACTTAATCTTCCTTTGTGTTGCTTCAATGCTTTTACTATGAATTATTGCTTTATGAGTTAACTCTTATGCAAGACTTATTGATGCTTTCTTGAAGTACTATTCATGAAAAGTCTTTGCTATATGATTCAATTGTTTACTCATTGCATATACATTGTTTTGACCGCTGCATTCATTACATATGTTTACAATATGATCAAGTTTATGATGGCATGTCACTCCAGAAATTATCTTTGTTATCGTTTTACCTGCTCGGGACGAGCAGAACTAAGCTTGGGGATGCTGATACGTCTCCGACGTATCGATAATTTCTTATGTTCCATGCCACATTATTGATGATATCTACATGTTTTATGCACACTTTATGTCATATTCGTGCATTTTCTGGAACTAACCTATTAACAAGATGCCGAAGTGCCGCTTCTGTTTTTTCTGTTGTTTTTGGTTTCAGAAATCCTAGTAATGAAATATTCTCGGAATCGGACGAAATCAACGCCCAGGTTCCTATTTTGCCCGGAAGCATCCAGAACACACGAGAACCACCAGAGAGGGGGCACTGGGCCCCCAGACCATAGGCCGGCGCGGCCCAGGCCCTGGCCGCGCCGCCCTATAGTGTGGGCACCCCTTCGACCCTCTGACGCCACCTCTCCGCCTATTTAAAGCCTCCGTCGCGAAAACCCTGATACGTTCGACGAAACCAGAGAAAACCTTCCAGAGCCGCCGCCACCGCGACGCCAAGATCTGGGGGACAGGAGTCTCTGTTCCGGCACGCTGCCGGAACGGGGAAGTGCCCCCGGAAGGCTTCTCCATCGACACCGCTGCCATCTCCACCGCCATCTTCATCACCGCTGCTGCTCCCATGAGGAGGGAGTAGTTCTCCATCGAGGCTCGGGGCTGTACCGGTAGCTATGTGGTTAATCTCTCTCCTATGTACTTCAATACAATGATCTCATGAGCTGCTTTACATGATTGAGATCCATATGATGAGCTTTGTATCGCTACTAGTTGTGTGCTACTCATGTGATGTTATTAAAGTAGTCTATTCCTCCTGCATGGTGTAAAGGTGACTAGTGTGTGCACCATGTGGTTCTTGTCGTAGGCTATGATCATGATCTCTTGTAGATTGTGGAGTTAATTATCATTATGATAGTATTGATGTGATCTATTCCTCCTTCATAGTGTAATGTGGACAGTGCGTGCACTATGTTAGTTCTTGGTTTATTTTGCAATGATCTATTATGCTCTAAGGTTATTTAAATATGAACATTATTGTGGAGCTTGTTAACTCCGGCATTGAGGGTTCGTGTAATCCTACGCAATGTGTTCATCATCCAACAAAAGAGTGTATGTAGCACATATGAGAAAGAGTTATTTATTATGCGATCAATGTTGAGAGTGTCCACTAGTGAAAGTGTAATCCCTAGGCCTTGTTCCTAAATACTGCTATCGCTGCTTGTTTCTTGTTTCTTTGCGTTACTACTGCTGCAATACTACCACCATCAACTACACGCCAGCAAGCTATTTTTACGGCACCGTTGCTCTTGCTTATTCATACCACCTGTATTTCACTATCTCTTCGCCGAACTAGTGCACCTATTAGGTGTGTTGGGGACACAAGAGACTTCTTGCTTTGTGGTTGCAGGGTTGCATGAGAGGGATATCTTTGACCTCTTCCTCCCTGAGTTCGATAAACCTTGGGTGACCCACTTAAGGGAAAACTTGCTGCTGTTCTACAAACCTCTGCTCTTGGAGGCCCAACACTGTCTACAGGAAAAGGAGGGGGCGTAGACATCAAGAGTGAAGGCTGAACACCAGAGTCCGGCAGGAAAGTTACAACCTTTACCTATTCCAGAATGGAAATGGGAGGAAATAGGGATGGATTTCATCACCGGACTACCCATGACTAATAAAAAGAAGGACATGATATGGGTAATCGTGGACCGGTTGACGAAGAGCGCACACTTCTTAGCGGTAAATCAGCAGGACAAAGGAGAGGAACTCATCGATCTTTACATTAAAGAGATCGTGAGTAAGCATGGAGTGCCTAAGAAGATCGTGTCGGATCGAGGATCCGTGTTCACGTCAGCATTCTGGAAGCAACTACACGAAGCTTTAGGATCCAAGTTGGACTATAGTACCGCCTATCATCCCCAGACAGGTGGACAAACCGAGAGAACCAACCAAATCTTAGAGGATATGCTTAGGGCTTGTGCCCTAGACTTCGGAGGATCATGGGAGGAGCACTTACCACTAGCAGAGTTTTCATATAACAATAGTTACCAAAGCAGCATCAAGATGGCACCATTTGAAGCTCTGTATGGAAGAAAGTGTAGATCACCGATATGTTGGTATGAAGCCGGAGCAAGCAAAGAGTTCAACCCTGATTATGTCAAGGAAAAACAACAAATCATTGACATTATCAGAGATAGGCTCAAGATAGCCCAAAGTCGGCAAAAGAGTTATGCCGATCAGAAGAGGAGAACATGGGAGCCACGAGTTGGAGACATGGTATATCTTAAGGTAAGCCCGATGAAAGGACTCCAGAGGTTTGGAGTAAAAGGAAAGCTCAGTCCTAGATACATAGGACCTTTCAAGATTTTGAGTCAAAACCGAGGATTAGCCTTTGAATTGGAATTACCGGGAAGGTTATCTCAGGTTCACAATGTATTCCATGTGTCGCAACTCCGAAAGTGTCTGAAGACCCCCGATGAACCAGTATCACATGAAGAGCTCGAGTTACAAACAGACTTGACTTACATCGAGAAGCCAGCAAGGATTCTCGAGGAGAACTGGAAACAACTCAGGAATCGAGCCATAAAATACTGCAAGATACAATGGAAGCACCATCCCGAGAGGGAAGCTACCTGGGAAAAGGAGGAAGACCTGAGGAAAACATACCCCGAACTCTTCAGGTATTACAACCACAACTTCGGGACGAAGTTTTCTTTAAGGGGGAAAGGCTGTAATGTCCCAGGTTTAGAGACGATCGAGGGGTAGATTTTAGAAAGGGATGTGCATGGCATTGTAATTTACGGGGAAATTTCGCGTTTTTAAAACAAAACTGCATCGAAGGGGAACAGGTTTCTCTCTCGACACCTTACAGGGTTAGGGTTTCGAGAGTGCGATGAACTGGTTCCTACTTATCTAGATTAGGGTTTTGAGAAGAGAGAAGTGATATTTCATCAAAATCTTAAGTTGCATGATTGAATTATAAGTTAAGTTGTTTGAATGAATTCAAACCAAATTTGAATTTGAATTTCAAATTCAAACATTAAATAATCATCACATAATTCAAATTTGAGATAATTTCACAAACAATTACCATTAAGCAATAATATGAGTAATACAACAATTACATTAAGCTCAATAAGGAAAACTTGAGCTTTATTGATCATCACACACATAATACATTGTCTTTACAATATTCAGATTTGAATTATGAAATTACAACACATTACAAGAATTAAATAAATAGAAAAAGAAAAAGGAAAATTACAAGTTATCTAAATAACCTAAACTACATTGTGATTTTCATGAATTCTATGATCTTGATGATCTTGAATTCATCCTGATCAGCACTGGGTACCTGCACACATACACAAACAATCAAACATTAAGCCAAGTGGCAAAGCCACTTGGCAGGTTAGCAAACAATTAAATTAAGTGGATATGCTCAAGTCTCTGCCGAGCAGAGCCATGCCATAGATAGGATCAAGTCCAAGTGCACAGCACTTGCACACACACACAACCAGGCAGCTCACCTGGCTATGTGCATGCACAACAGCACACAACAGCCAGGGGAGTCACCAAAATGGTGCCAGGCCAAGCTGTCGACCAAGAGGGCCATCAAAGGATCATATAAAACCTTTTCCACCGCCAGAGCTTGCTGTTCATCGACAGGCTTCACTGGTAAGTCACCAGAAATCAAGAACACAAAGAACAGGAAGAACAGCACTGCTGTTCAACCTGTCCAAAACCATCACAGCATCAAATTAAGCACCACAGGCTTGCTAGGAGGAGCAGGTGAAGCAATTCACAAAGCACTGAAGCAATCCTCTACACCAACAAACCATCTAGGAGCTGGAGTGAGGTATAAACAAGATCAACCTGAGCAAAACCCTGTTTTGCTCATAAATAAGCATACACTTGCATCACAGAAGCAAAGTGGGTATGAAACCCTGTTTTCATCATCATCTGGCTACTAAGCCATTTGGTGCAAGCAAACTGAAGATTAGCCAGAAGGAATTCACCAAGGGAACATTGGTGTGTCAGAATGGTGACACTCCCAGAGAAATCCAACATGGATTTAATCCCTAACTAGCCATCCAAACTCACCTAGCACCACACAGCTAGTTACACCATCAGATTATAGACATCTACTTGTCTAATTTGTTTTCAACATCAAAAGCTATTGGTAATCCAGACATGGATCAACCAGATAGCATGAGAGAGTCATAACAACAGCCACAGAGTGGGGAGCTACTCTTGACAGCATCATAGTGCTGCCAGGGTCACCTCAACCCAAGCCAACACATAAAACCACCACATCATCATCCATTTGGATTCAGTAGAGGGCTAGGGTACCAACCAGTGGTTGTCATCCAACTAGCCCTAGCTAATTCAATTTAAATGATCATCACTGTGTCACAGTTCACATCATCCATCCATTTAGCAAGGCAAGATAAACAGATAAATGAAACAGACAAGCAATTAATGCACAGAGCCTTGCAGATGATCCAATGGATCATTACAAGCATCCACTGATGCTTGGGCAAGCACCAGCACACACAGGCCAAGCCTGTATGATGCACACATAGCACTAGATGAGCACCAGTTAGTCACAGAGAGGAGCACACAATTTCTCACAAGCAATTACTGATCACTTGATCAACAGAGCACCACTAGCTCTTGCTACAGATTGCCTCATCCAAGTACAGCAACAGGATATAACCAGATACTGAAGAAATCCAACCATGTCATAACTGAATTCACAGATAATCACATAAATGATTTATGATTCTATCCAGTAGCACAACAAATGCTTGATGAACCACTGGATCATATCACACAAGCAAAGCACATATCAATTCATCACTGAATAACACTGATAAGCCAACAGTAATGCTAAATTGAGCATAATCATGAATTTGAGCACAAGAAATAGCACACAATGGCTCTGGCACTTGCAAAATTGCAAGAATGACACACTGTCATCAAAGCCAGGGCAATATAAATGAACACACTTGAGTGTCTGGCAAGCATAATAACATGAACAGAGGCACAGAGCTAGAATCAAGCAAGAATGGCAAGCATAGGCAGGCACTGAGAATAAGAAATCTTGCACAGATTCATGGCAGTAGCACAAGCAGCAGCAGCACACGCCACACAGCAAGCTAGGCGCAACAGAGCAGCAGCTAGCACGGCCAGAACCTCCACGAGGACAAGCAGGCCATGGTCAAGCTAGACGAAGAAGAGGTGAGGAAGAAGAAGTAGAAGGGAAGGAGAGGAACTCACCAGGGAGGAGGTGGCCGACGGGGTCATGGCGGCCAAGGCGGCGCGCGCCGGAGCACGGCGGCACCAGGCCCGGCCAAGCCAAGCCTGGCGACCACCACCGCACCCTAGCGCTGCACCACGCGCAGGGGAGGCGCCTGGAGGAAGGGCCACGACCTCTCCAACGCACGGCGGCGGCGGACGCCAACGACCTTGCGCACTGGAACGTCGATGGCGAGCGAACGGCGACGCCCGCGACAGATCGGCGCGGACCATCTGGTTCACCGTCGAACGGCGACCCGTATCCACAGCATCTCGTCGCCGGCGACGGTCTGAGGCGGCGGGGATTAATCGGGGTCGGCGGTGGCGACTCTGGTCGCCCGCGCGTGCGCGTGATGAGGGTTAGGACACGGGCGCGAGGTGGTGGGCGAGGGAGAGGCGGCTCGGGTCGGTTGGACCCGAGATGGTTTAGCCGAACCCACTGGGCCACCCTGACAGGTGGGCCCAGGGGCAAAAATGAATTTTCACAATTCAATAAAATCATGAAACTTTGAAATTCAATAGAAAATTGATAAAAGCTCTTAAAAATAAATTAAAAATATGAAAAAGGATCAGCATAAAATTCTCTATTTAAATAAAATATCAAAGAGAATTTTTGAAGACAACTAAAAATAAGTCCTATTTTGAGGATTTAAATAATGATTTAAACCACACATATTATTTTCAATAATGAAAATAAGTCCATTAATGCAATTGGACTTTCAAAACACCCTGACAATATTTCAAGGTTGTATTTACCCTAAACAGAGTATCTCCAAATCTATCTTAGTATTAACCTCTCATAAAATAACAACGACATCGGAAGAGGGGAACAAACCCTAAAACTAGAATCATGCATAATTGCTTCTTTAACCATTGCCCTTATCGGACAATGATGCTATTTTTCAGAGACAAAGGACAAGGGTCAGTCCACACCTTCCAACTGCAAAACTTTGCAGTGTTCAGGCAAGTTCATCACTTGCTCATGTCATTTGAGTATTTCTATCAAATTACTTGCAAAAGTATTATGGTTATCACTATTGCATAAAAATCAAAACCACTACTTTCATAACTATGAATATGACTATGTGGTGGGCAATGGAACCATGGATTGTGTTGATATGGTGGAGGTTCCATTGCATGGATTTATATCCATCTAGGATTAAACAACAAATGTCGCCAGTGATTCTTGTGCCGTAATATCCGTGTTAACCATAAGATCCGGAGTGGGACGGAGTAGTCAAAAGTGTTTCCACCTCTCGTTCATCAACGGATGCGCTCTACCGTAGTACACTTGTAATCCAAGGGGGCAAGCTGGTGAGGCTGGGGAGTCCTAAGTCCCCACGGCATAGTCCGTAGTACACTTGTCGCCCGAAGGAGCAAGATGGTGAGGCTGGGGAGTCCTAAGTCCCCACGGTATTGCGGTCTATGATGGGTTGCAGCTACCGGTGAAGGAGTTTGGTTCGATCCCAGACTGTCGTCGTGGTCGGGGTCCACCCTGAAATATATGGGAATAATGGGACCGGCGAGGACCCAGGGTCGGGGCATGCAACAAAGGGTGGGTGTTCGAGGTAGCGGAGGAACATGATTGGCTAGACCTTATACCGGGCCTCACACCGAAGGAAGTGTGGACGGGAAAGCTGCCCGGTTGGCACCAAGGTTAAGATCTCTTATGGGTAAAGCAACACACCTCTGCAGAGTGTAAAGAACTGTGACCTGTCACTCCCTGTTCCAGGATAAGGAACTGCGAACGCGGCCGGAAAGGAGCTCCATGAAGTTCTAGTAAACCGGTGAAGGCTGACGGACATAGCTCTTTGGAATAAAAGCAATCTCTTGAAGAAATGTTTATCAAAACTTGCATCGGTATTAGACTTTCTGGTCTAATATTGTAGCTAGAGCATTAAACACCTCTTATCTATAATGAACTTGTTGAGTACGCTCGTACTCATACCACTCTTAAATCCCATGCTTAGATTGTCTGAATCGTCTGGAGGAGGACTACGACCACAATGAAGGAGCCGAGATCATCGGCTATGAAGAACCAGACCTCTCTGGAGGTATAGAAGGCGTAGACTACCTCATCGTCTACGGATCCGGGGAGGCTTCCGGAGGAGATCAAGCCTAGAGATATCCAGTAGTAGTAGTAACCGAGCAGCCCGAACTCTTAGTATTTAGCTGCTCGAGGAAATAAATGTATAACTTAATGAGACTCTTATATTGTAAGCTAAGTTGGGTTCGCCTCGAACCCAGGAGTATTCCTCTTAGGACCCAAGAGGAGCTCCGAGATGACATGTGTATGATAGTTGTAATAATAAATGAATGAGTTATGGACCTGCTATGTTCTGTTGTACAACTCTGAGGGATGTAATATTTGCGGAATGGTACTTCGTGAATGTTATATCAACGACTGGCATACTACAACATGCAGTGGTATGCAGGGTCACCACACCCGGCCCCTATGGTTGGATTACATTGGTTGGACGCGAGGCGGTCAACCGGTGAGAGTCGGGATCCAACATGGTCGGAGCAAACGATGGCGGAGTCCGCGTGCATCGTAACCATGTTGAAGGTGTCATTGCCGCAAATCTCCCGCCTTCTTCCCTGATATTCAGAGGAAACCAAAGATTTGGGTCTTTGCAATCAAATGATGGCGACACTTTTTGTGTCGCTCTCCCTCTTGGGAGCATCGTTTCGGGAAACGTGATGCTTGGATGAGTGTGCTGGTGGATCGGTGTTCCATCTACCGCGTTGAGCCGTTGATGGAAGCGAGTCTTGCTGGCGTGGTGGAGCGAGGCATTGGTGACATATGTGACATGGTGGACCCACATAGGTCAGAGGCCCTATCTTGCGCACCGTCGTGACTTCGATGGCAGTCCAGGAGAGGACTATGCGGATATCTGCCCTGAAGATGGCTCGATGGTTCGTCGATGGTGACAGCTTCTGCAACGTGTGCATATCGTGCATGCTGAGTGTGTGCTGGACCGGATTTATGCTCTGAGTTCACCATAGGGTGACATGGTGATTCCCCCGTTACCTTGCTGGTGGGGCATTGTTTATGTTTTTTGGGATTAAGGCTCGGATGGCATGTTTTTCCCTTATTGTCATGGGTTTATAGATGTTGCATGGTGTCTTCGGTTATTTTGATGTTCGTTCTACCAACACATTTGTTGAATAAAATTTAAATAAATGATACATGCATCTTTTCCCTGGAGAGGCTAGAGGTCTTAACCTCCTTTTGGAAAACAATATCACCTATTTTTAGACATACAATTATCCACATCACCAATTTATAGTCGTCAAATACACATTAATTTCACGGCAATTAAATATAACATCTGGAATGGTGTGATCAATTGGATCTTGCATAATTATGCATCTTAAAGTAGTCTTTCATTTTTGACATGATAATTTTGAAAAGTGATTTCCGCTGCAAAATGTGTGGGGATATATTTATAGTTTAATCAAAACTTTGGCACACCTGCAACAATTAAACTTTCTAAAAATCGCGCAAAATGGAATTCACAAACTTTACCAGCAGACAGTGAAAATAATTATTGTCCTCTATAACAATCCATGAATATTCCATTGAAAGATACTACTCCCTTCGTTCCTTGATTCCCTTCGTTCCTTGATATAAGACATATAGTTTTTTGAGAAAAGTTTCAAATATAAGATATACTGCATTGTATCACTTGTATAGAGATTTTTTATTATTTTATTATGTTACTTATCTAATGTGAACTCCTCTATTTTCTCACGTCAGTTAGTCAGGAGAGTACTTGCCCAAATCTGCTATACCTTAATATTCGTGCCAAAAACTACACGGCTTATATTTAGGATCGGAGGAAGTATAAAATTAGGATACACAAGCTCCAAATAGGGATTTAGATGGCTTTGAGTGGAACATGTACACATAATTCTCAATGCACTCAAGCCTTAGAGAATATATATATATATATATATATATATATATATATATATATATATCTACATTAGTATTTTTTTTCTTCAAGTTAGATGTACTTAGCCGTGTCGATACTCCCTGAGGTTTCGGTGGTAATTGGGTTGTTGTGTACATGTAAGCTTCCATGGTGTCTCAACTACCTGTCGTCGTGGTGAACAGACAGATGCCATAGGATGGCTTAAGTTGGGGCCGAATGGGCGCTAGAGGATTCGGGGGAGGGTTTTGGTTATATGGGATGGATTTCCAGAAGAACTTGGCCTTGGCCAGAGGTTGAAGAAGAAGAACACAAGGGCTGAATCACCTCTAGATCTCTGTACTTCTTGATCATACAAAGTTACAGGTTTTCGTACATGTGGTTCGACGTGCCCCCGATGGGGTGTGCCCCCTCTCCTTATATAGGGAAGAGGGTGGCTTACAGGGGAAGAAACCCTAAGAAACCCTAATGGGATCTTTGACTAGACAAACTACTTTACAAAGCCTCTTTGGCTACCGGTGACGCCGGTATGTCTTTAATCAGGAGGAGTGACATCCTCCGGTACCTTTTACGTCATCATCTGCTTTTGCCTTAGAGCTTCGATTAAAGCTGAAGTGCTTCGCTCATCTTTGTCTTTTAGCTCCTTAGAGAATCTTTGACCGGTCTTGCCGACGTGCTACAGTGTAGCAGGTACCGGTAATCCGGTACCTTCTTAGCTTATTCCGGTATACCCCTCTGGGGATACCGGTATAGATTCACTTAGCCAAAAACTTAGCTTCATAGCCCGGAATAATCTTTAAACCGGTATCTTGATAGCTCAAACCATCCGGTTTGGCATGCCTTGGCATACCGGGGGTCATCCCCCCAACACTACCATCCACTATGCATTATTTTACCTATAAGAATATAGTGTTTTTTTTTTAAAAAGGGGGCTTTTCAAAGATAGTAGTATGTCTATGCAAAAAAGATGTGTGCAATTATAGGTTCAATGTTTTCAGATAATTAGTAAGAATTATTGTATGTGGTTTTTAATACCGCTTTTTTACTTTTGGTAGTGCTCAACATATAAATTATGCAAATATTTTTATATTAATATAAATAAGTAATATATTGCTAGCTAGCAATAAAATGCGATATACGCGTAAATTAAACTGAATATGGTTTCATGTCTGAAGTTTGTGCATGTGTGAACCGTCACATTACATATGTTATTCCTTGCAAGCATATACACATGTCACACCATTGATATGCTCAGACATAAAAGCAAAGACCAAGTAGGGACGAAAGAACCGATGGAACATTCTCCATTTATGGATGGCAACTCATGTAGTGACGTTCGAATGTTTCTTGAGCTAGTGGGCTAGGATAGTATATTTTAAGCTTGGCACCTAAAGATAGGCAGCGATTTTTTTTAATAACATTATTTTAAAAAAGTGAGTCAATCCGAAAACGGTCGTTGATCGGTCAAAGGGCTACCGATAGGACCTGGTCGACGCCCTACCTGCTGACTGCAAGCTATGCTGGGCCCCACGACCGGCCGACGTCGGTGTCGGTCATGCGTGGCTAGTAGTCGGCCACATCACTTCCGATAGGCCCGATCGGTCACGCCGCTGCCGACAAGTTCCCAGTCACATGAAATATCGTGCCGGACACGCTCCTTCTTCTCTTCCTCCCAGCTCGAGTTCTTCCTCAGCAAATCCTCATTTTGCCCCGATTTGAGCTATTTTTCTAGCAAAACCTCACCATAGAGCTAGTACGAGTTAGGGGACCCCGATCTACTGATGGGTTAGCATTTGGAGGTGATTTGTTGTTGTTGTTTTGGAGCAATGGTGGTGAAGTGACAGAGTTTGGTGTTGGTGTTGGCTGAGCTGCATGGTGGTGGTGGTGGTGTTGTTCGGGAGACTCAAGGCCGTTGCACGGAGAGGCTTCGCACGCTTGAAGGATAAACCCTAGTCCTTGATAATTATAGTTTATTGTGTATGCTTATGGGGGCATGCGGGAATGGTTCGTTAGCTTTGTGTATATTGGTCCGATGGATTTGTTATAATTTTTAGTTTTCTAGTTGGTTCAGTAGTATGTTTTTATTTAGTTGGTTTGGTTGATATATTTTTAGTAGCTCCATTATTATTATTGATTTAGTTGGTTCGGTGGAAATATATATTTACAAGGTCTGGTGGTATTTTTTTAGTTGATCCCGTAGTATTTGACGCTTATGATATTTTTTTAGTTCAACAGAGATGTCTGATATAGTGAAGTGTGTTATTACTATGGTTTGGATACTATTCGATCAAATGAGATGGGAATTGATCTCAGTGAGTTTCCGTACATTGAGTTGGATTTGACTCCCCTCAAACATGGACACTGGAGCAGCTGAAGGACTGGTGGACAACATGCTTCTGGCTTAATCCTGAAGTATACACAGTCGATGTGCATGCATTGTGGATCAAGTCAATTTCAAACATTTCTTGGTATCTAAGGCCGATAGATTGGACCTCTAAGTGGGTGAATTGGTTAAAAGGATGTGAAAAGAGGGAAACTCGCCCTGTCGCCTTAGTGCTTCCGGTGGTGAAGGAGGCCACTTCTGCTCAAGAAGGTCATGGTGGAGGTGGTGGTTACGAATCAGGTCAGAGCAGTTAGTCACACCGTGGAGGTGGAGGTTATGAGTCAGGCACATGGTGAGGTGATGGTTAGGAATCAGGGAAGTGCAGTCATGCAATGGGAAGAGATGATTATAGTGGCGAGGGAGATGGGGACGGGAAAATTGGCACATGCAGAACCATATGGCAGAGGAAGGTACAGATGGTGAATGTGATGTTGATGAGTCGGATGAAGAAGATAATGGAGAGGCGGTGCATATTCCTGGTAGTTGAAATTAGGAATTCTCGTCAGCAATGACAGTGAATGATTTTCTTCTTGGGAGTATCACCATAAAAACGTTGCCAAGGGGGCAGATTTCCAAACAAGAGACATCTATATGAAGCAATCATTAAGTGGGCAGTGTCAATGCAAAAACAGTTCAAAACAAGAGTGTCATCTTGGAAATATTTGACGATGGAATGCATGGACATTAATTGTCCCGCCAGGGTGCATGGGTATCTCCCTGAGTTTGACAAACCATGGAGGGTGAGGCGGTGAGCGACCTAGTACAGCTATTTCGACACAAAAAATACATTATCCATCGCTTATTCTATTTAAAAAACAAATGTTATTATCCATCGCCAATGCTTCCTAGTACTATCAAAGAAGAAATTCAATTCGGTTGTCCTGAACGCCAGAGTAGCCTGAACGCCAGAGAAAAAGGCCAGAGTAGTCCTGAACGCCAGAGTTGGGGCTCGTACATAGAGAGAAACGCCAAAGTAGTCCTGAACACTCGTTGTCTCAGGGCATCTCCAACGGAGATACGCAAATCAGACGTTAAAATCGACCAGCTGTGTCCGTTTGCGTCGGCCCACGGACACCAAAGTAGTCGCTAGACCAAGATTGTCCGTTTTCGTCTGGGGCAGCCCCAACGGGCAGACACATTTCGTCTGGCGAGACCGGCATGTTCTCTATTTAAAGTAGAAAGAAAAAATGTTCACAATGATATTTCTAGGTAGAATCGAGGTTTGAAACTAGGTAGTGCATGTTGAAACAAATTAAACATACAAACTATGTCCAATTTTTAAACTAGCTACTTCTTCACGGAAATGCTTCCTCCATCTTCATTTTCTTCTTCATGGAGAGCTTCATGTTGGTCACCTCTTCGGAAGAGTTAGTGCCGGTCGACACGTCCGATGAGCTTATGTCCCCTCCAACGAGTAGTCATTGGTATCTTTGTCGTCGTCGGTGAACGCATGCTGCGCCTGCGTCCTCACCCGGGCCCTTGCGTCCTTCTTTGCCGCTGCCGCCTCCTTGGCCACCTCCAGCCGTCTCCACCTTGCATCTGTTAGAGCAATATGCTTGTTGTCTTACCAGGGGGCCAAAGGCCATAATATATAGTACATGTACAGGTGCACATATGCAGAAAGCCCCCTAACATATGGGGAAACTACAATAGACAGATATATACATGTAACACCACCCCCCCCCCCCCCCCCCCCGCAAACTCATGGTGGATCCACAACACTGAGTTTGGAGAGTAAGAAATCATGCTGCGCTCGAATCTGTGCCTTCGTAAAGAAATCCGCCAACTACAAATCTGAAGGCACATAATGAACCGCAACAACATCATTCTGTACCTGTGCACGTGTGTAAAAAGCATCAACACCGATATGCTTGATCAGCTCATGCTTGACCGGATCACGTGCAATACTGATAGCACCTGTACTGTCAGACAAAAGTGGAGTGGGTGTCGTAACAGAGACCCCAAAATCTGCAAGCAACCACCGTAACCAAGTCACCTCAGCAATCAACAAAGCCATAGCCCGCAACTCAGCCTCAACACTCGAACGGGAAACTGCGACATGTTTCTTCGTCTTCCAAGCAACAAGCGAACCACCAAGAAACACACAGTAAGCAGAAAGCGAACGACGATCCGTAGGATCACTCGCCCATGTAGCATCCGAATAGCACTGGAGCTGGAGAGAGCTGGAACGGGGAAAGAAAAGACGACGAGTGATCGTGCCACGAAGATAACGAAGAACACGGAGGAGATGACTATAATGAACAGTGGTAGGAGCTGAGACAAACTGACTCAGAATATGAACAGGATAAGAAATATCAGGACGAGTGACAACAAGAAAAACAAGACTCCCAACAAGATGGCGATAACGGGTGGGATCAGGAAGAGGATCACCATCAGTAGGATGAAGCTTAACATTAAGCCCCATAGGAGTATCGACTGTGCGCTCATCCCCAAGAGCAGCACGAGCAAGAAGATCTTGAATGTACTTTTCCTGAGAGATAGAAAAACCATCAGAAGTGGAGGAAACCTCAATGCCAAGAAAATAGAGAAGAGGACCAAGATCAGTTATAAGAAACTGATCACGAAGATGAGCCTTGACGAAGGCAATATACTCAGGATCATCACCAGTAATGATCATATCATCAACATAGAGAAGAAGAAGAGTACGTCCACGAGGAGAAGTGTGAACGAAAAGTGCTGGATCATGAAGACTAGGAGAGAAACCAGCAGCAGTCACGACAGAGGCGAAGCACTCAAACCAGGCACGAGGGGCCTGTTTGAGACCATAGAGAGAACGTCGAAGACGACAAACCATCCCATCGGGAACAGAATACCCAGGAGGAGGCTGCATGTAAACCTCCTCACTCAACTCGCCATTAAGAAAAGCATTCTGAACATCAAGCTGGGAGACAGACCAGCGGCGAACAGAAGCAACAGCAAGAAGGGTACGCACAGTAGTCATATGAGCCACAGGGGCAAAAGTCTCATCATAGTCACGGCCGTGCTCCTGCTGAAAACTACGAGCCACAAGACGCGCTTTATAGCGCTCAAGAGATCCATCAGAGCGATTCTTAATTTTATAGACCCACTTACACGTGATGGGAAGAACACCAGAAGGGGGAGAAACAAGATCCCAAGTGCCAGTGCGCTCAAGCGGAGCAATCTCCTCAGCCATGGCAAGCTGCCATTCAGGATGACGCTCGGCATCCCGATAAGAAGTCGGCTCGGAAACGACAGAGAGACCATACTGACTAGGAGAGTAACGAAGTGGAGCACGACGCTGACGAACAGGCCGGGAAGGGGGAAGCTCATCTGTAGAAGACAAGTCATCAGAAGAAGAGGAAGAAGGCACAACATCGGAAGGAGCCGAAGCCGGAGAACGAGGAGTACTAGGTGGACTAGACGAACGAGAGGATGGCGCCGAAGGGGGCGCATCAGAAGTAGGAGGGAGGGGAGGAGGGACAGCAGGGGGTGCATCCGAAAAAAGAAGAAAAGAGATATCATCCACCGGGTAAGTACCCGAGGTGGGGCGAGGATAGAAGGGACGCGTCTCATCAAATGTGACGTCACGAGAGATGCGCATCCGACGACCAACGGGGTCCCAACAGCGATAGCCCTTATGCTCATCACTGTATCCGAGAAAAACACACTCAACAGACTGAGCGGTCAGTTTGGTGCGTTCGTGAGGAGGCAGAAGGACATAGCAGATGCAACCAAATGAACGGAGAGTCGAGTAGTCTGGAAAAACACCAGAGAGACGCTCGAGAGGAATGCCACCCTGTAGAGCAGCGGAAGGCTGAATGTTAATGAGGTGGGCCGACGTAGCGACAGCCTCAGCCCAGAAATGTGGCGGAAGAGAAGAGGCAATCATCATAGCACGGGTGGTCTCAAGAAGATGACGATGCTTACGCTCGACGACGCCATTTTGAGCATGCGCGCCGGGACAAGAAAACTGTGCGAGGGTGCCCTCCTCAGCAAGGACACCACGAAGGTGCTGAGAGATATACTCACCAGCAGAATCAGCACGAAACACGCGAATGGGTGAGGAATACTGAGTGCGGACCATGGCCGCAAAACACTGATAAATAGAGAGCACCTCACTGCGAGAGCGCATGAAAAACACCCAGGTGTACCGTGAAAAATCATCAATGAATAAGATATAGTATCGATGGCCCCCTTTCGAAGCAAAGGGAGCCGGACCCCAAACATCTGAATGGACTAAATCGAACGGTCGCTGAGAGACAGACACACTAGTAGGATAGGGAAGCTGAATCTGTTTGCCTAACCTACAACCCTGACAGTGTAACGACCCATCTCCAGAGACAGACCCCAGAAGGCCACGATGAACCAAAGACGACAGGCGAGAGTCACAAAGGTGACCAAGGCGATGATGCCACTGCTGAAAAGAGCCGGTGACAGAGGCAACAACCGGATGAGAACTGGCAGATGAAGTGGCAGCGGAAGGAACACGAAGCCAGTCTAACTCCCAAAGCCCCGGAGACTGACGGCTACGAGGGCCAGCTCCAACCAGGGCCTATGTGCGATGATCCTGAACCGCACAAGACTCAGCGTCAAGAATGACGCGACAACCAGAATCGGTGAGCTGGCTAGCAGAGAAAAGGTTCATCTGAAGGCGAGGAACATGAGAAACATCAGGGACAGAGAAAGAGGGAGTAGAAAGGGTGCCTGTACTAGAAACAGGAATAGAGGTACCATCAGCCGTGACAACACAGACAAGAGAAATAAGAGACCGAAGAGCAGACAGAATAGAAGACTCAGAGGTCATATGAAAGGAAGCTCCAGAATCCAGATACCACGGGGACGTACCTGACTGTGTAGAAAGTGGTGGTCGCGCGATTGCGGAAGAGCCGATCCACAGAACCAAAGGTGCCCGGCGAGGAAGAGTCTGGAGTAGCGAGCAGACCAGGAAGACCCCTGAGAATGTCCTGATCAGAGAGTGCAACTGCAGAAGATCCTGAAGAGCCAGCCTGCTAACGATCCTGGAAGTGCTGACGTAAACTGGGATCCCGCGTCCAGCAGGTGGAGGAAGTGTGGCCAACCTTGCCACAGTAGGTGCAATGAGGACGAGGGCGGAGACTCGGACCGCGAGGCTGCTGACGTAAACTGCAATCCCAAGCATCAAGCAGGCAGTGAAGCTGCGCTATCTCATGCGCAGAGAGGGGCGCGACTGAAGAGGTCGGCGTACAGTTAGGTGCCGACGAGGAGCTATCATCCACACGCACAGAGGCCACCAAAGGGGGCGACGGAGAGCAACACGCCGATGAAGACAGAGTCGGCAAAGCGCGGTCATAACCACGTGAAGAGGCCGCGGAAGTCGATGTAGAGCGGCAAGCCGACGCAGATGGAGTCGACGAAGCGCGGCCATAACCGCGGGAAGAGGCCGCAAAAGTCGATGTAGAGCGACGGGCCGACGTAGACGAAGTCGGCGAAGCGCGGGCAGAGCCGCATGAAGAGGCTGCAAACGGCGACGAAGAATGGCTAGCCGTCAGACACGGAGGCAGCGGGCAAACACCAATTACCGAGGGGAGACCCAAAAATAAGGCGGGATCAGCCGAAGAAGACATAGCCAACGACGGTATGTTTTTTTTTTGCTTTTTTTTTACAGATCAGATCGAGCAGAGAAGACTCGACGCGTTCGGAAGATAGAAAAGGCAGCGACGGCGACGAACAGCACTGTCCGGCCGGGGGATGTGAGGGCCGGAGTAGACGGGGCCGTTTCCCGGCGATTCCGAGCAGATCCCGGTGATTCCCGGTGGTCCCGGCGATCCCCGGCGGCGGACGGAGCGGCGATCGAGTAGATCGAGGCTGGGACCTGGGGGAGCAACGGGGCGACGGGGCCAGGACGAGGCGGGGCGACGGGGCGACGGGGCCAGGACGAGGCGACGGGGCGAGCCCTGGCCGTGCTGAGACGAGGCGACAGAGCGAGCACTGGCCAGGACGGGGCGCGCTGCTTCCTGGGCGCGTGAGTGCGAGGCGAGCGACCTCGTGGAGCAGAGACGGGGCGACGGGCCGAGCAGGGACGGCGCGACATGCCGAGGGAGACCTTGTCCAGTCGAGATCGAAGCTGAGATCGGGATCGGGAGAAAAACAGCGGCGGCCAGATCGGGAACCGGAAAAGAAGACCGGGGCGAGGTGGCGTCTACAACAAGGAGAGAAGAGGAGCTAAACCTATAGCTCTGATACCATGTTAGAGCAATATGCTTGTTGTATTACCAGGAGGCCAAAGGCCGCAATATGCAGAAAGCCCCCTAACATATGGGGAAACTACAAAAGACAGCTTTTGAAAGGCCACAATATATTCCGAGCAAGTGTGCGACGTTTTCTTTTTGGCGCTGGTGATCGATCCGGCGACCGGCGATCGATCGAATAAAGCTGAGAAAGGATGGATTTTTATTCGATCGCGCGCGCACGGCAGCGGCACTCCGAGCACAAGTGTGCGCCGGTCGGCATCATCGCCGTGGATTCCTCGGTGCCGCTCTTATTCGAATCGTCAAGCAGCCGGGATCCTCGCACATATAATGGACCATCGACGCTTGCTCGATCAGTAGAATCACACCGGCGCCTCTTTTCCCCTGGCGCCGGCAGTGGCATGGTGGCTAGAGCACGGGCAAAGTCTCCGGCCGGCCAGTCGGACCAGAGCAACCACTGGAGCTGGCCACCTCTGCCCTGGAATCGCTCTCAGGTAACCATTAATTTGATGATGATGTATGTACAGTGCACCCTCAGTTCATACATCTGTGACAATAATTACCCGTTTAGTCTAAATAGGAGTCTCGATTACCCTTTTAGAGGTTCTCTAGCAAGACAAGTAGATTGTTATTTACATATAATATATATACATCACCAAAGGAGAAAAACTAGATTACCTAAACTAGTTCCTAAACCATAATAGCTAGCCTGGGATACATCACCCTGTCTTGGGGTCATCGTGGCGTCGACGACGGCTTCACACGGAGTAGGAGTCATTGTCGGAATAGTAGATGATGATGAATTTGCGGCGATGGAGAGGCCTTCTGTGCCTCCTCCAAATGTCCTTGGTCCGCGCGAAGCCGTCGTCACCACGCAGTACCAAATGTCAGTGACGACAATGGCGAGGGATTGGTGCCGCACGATGAGCAGGTGGTGGCGCTCCCACTCTGCCTTGTTCACGTCGTTATCACTATCCAACGAGGGGGGGGGGGCAAGGGTAGGTCCATAGGTGACACCGGTGTTGGGCCGCCTTCCTCACCACCCTCGACGGCCCGACGTTGCTGTTGTGGACGCGCCGAATGATCCCTGTCTACGCGGAGTGTTGGGTTGTGGCGGGAGAGGGTGCCACGACACCGCGCTTGCTCGGAGGTGCACACACCGCTCTGGCAATGTTTCCGGTGATGGCCTCGCCGAAGATAAGCCGCCTCCGCGCGACAAAAAAATGTGCCTTCCACGAGCCAAAATGGCCAATGTCATTGGACACAGACGAACAACAGGTGGGTATCACGCTTGAATCTGACGGCGATTGGCTGATCACTACTGGAATCAACAAATGCAAGCAGATGGTGGCGGGGGAATTTTTGACCGGTCAACGCATTCTCCCTCGGAACCCGCATATATAGTGGTCGTGCGTGGGGTGTGTGTGTGTGTGTGGGGGGGGGGTAAGTGTTCCCCTCTTTTTATGGGTCGGGATTGGTTGAAGTGTCTCTTTGGGTCCCTTTTTACCCTAAAATCAGAAAAGTTTGTTGCCGCGTTTGTTTGCGGTATCCGCTAACGTATCACTTATAAGGTTTGGACCATACCATTGTTTTCTTATGTGTAAAAAGGTGTGATGTGCTATGTCAAAAAAAAGGTATGAGATGATTATGGATCAAAATATAAAAGTGATGAGGAGAAATGGAACTAATAGATAAGCGAAGACTCAATATATCAGTCGATGTTACCCCATGATTTTTACATATTTTGTTGCGGGAAATCATCGTAAGATGCTGTGGTAACATGCTTGTCTCCTCTAGCAAAAAAAAAAAAAAGGTAGACCGCGAAGAAAGCATGTTCAGAGTCTTCTACGTGATATTTAGAGTTCTACTAAATGAGATTATATCTGTCGCAAATGCACAGCTGTAAGTTAAAAAGTGGAATTAACCCTTTTTCTTACGTAGACAATGGTTATTGGAGTCTTGTGGGCCCACACATTTCTTCTTGTTTGCGAATTTGGAGTTTTCACATAACAGCATCACCTTATAAGAGCCGAGCCAAAATTCAGCCAATATCGAATTCTTTCCTGCATCAAAGCATCACCTTATTTGATGCAATGAGTCGCACTCAAAAAAAGAAAAAAAAACTGATGCAATGAACCTCACTCCCCTCGGTATCGATCCCGATGGCAAAAGGGGTTGTACCGTGCACTTTGGGATGGGCCGTGCCCGGTAAGCGTTTTTTTCCTTCTTTCCTTTTTTCTGTTGTTTTCTTTTAATTTATTTTCTCACAATTTGAAAAACATTGCCTTTTTAAATTATGAATATTTCTAAAACTTTATTTTATAAAAATGTGAATAATTTCTAAAATTGAATGCACTTAAATTATGATTTTAAAAAATTTGGTTCATTTTACGTAGTGAAGAATTTTATTTTGTTTCAACCCAGGTTTGGTTTTATCTCTGTTTCATGTTCTTGTTTTTTCATTTTCCATTTTTTTTACTTTTATCTTTATATTTTACATGTTTTGATTTTAAAATACATTCAGATTAAGACAAACCAAAAAAGAAAAAGAAAAGAAAAATTATAAGAAAAAGAAAAGACCAAAAATGAAAAACAAACGGATGAGCCGAGTGTAGGGATTCGTTGCATAGAAAACAAAAAATTTCCTACCGCGAGAACGCAATCCAAGCCAAGATGCAATCTAAAAGACGGGAGCAACGAGGGGATGATCAAGACTCACCCTTGAAGATTTCCAAAGCCTATAAGAGTAGGCTCTTATTGCTGCGGTAGACGATCACTTGCCGCTTGCAAAAGCGCGTAGAAGATCTTGATCACGGTGCCACGATCGGGCAGCACCTCCGTACTCGGTCACACGTTCGGTGTTGATGACGACGTCCTTCTCCCCGTTCCAGCGGGCAGCGGAAGTAGTAGATCCTCCTCGGAATCCCGACAGCACGACGGCGTGGTGGCGGTGGTGGTGGAGAACTCCGGCAGGGCTTCGCCTATGCGCTGCGGGAGTTTGTATGTGGAGGAGGGGAGGCTAGGGTTTGGGGAGAGGGGGTGCCATGGGCGCCGGCCTCAAGGGGGCAGGGGTGGTGCGGCCAAGCCATGGGCTGCCCCCTCCCTCTCCTCCTCATTATATAGGTGGAACCCCAAGGGTTTGCCCAAAGTCTTCGAATAAGACCCCAACCGGAAAAAGCGCCTTATGGACGAAACCTAGAGGGACAGGGACTCTCCCCTTTCCTCTTTTCTTGGCCGGCCAAGGAGGTGGAGTCCACCATGGACTCCACCCTCCCACTTGGTTGGCTGGTTAGGGTTTGTGGAGTCCCTCCGGGACTCCTCCTTCCACAGTGATTTATTTCCGGAGAATTCTAGAAACCACCTTCCATAAATTCACCGGATCATTTCCAAACTTGGAAAGTGACTTCCTATATATGAATCTTATTCTCCGGACCATTCCGGAACTCCTCGTGATGTCCTGGATCCCATCCGAGACTCCGAACAAAACTTCGAACTCCATTCCATATTCCATATCTACTTAAACGACATCAAACCTTAAGTGTGTCACCCTACGGTTCGCGAACTATGTAGACATGGTTGAGACTTCTCTCCGACCAATAACCAATAGCGGGATCTGGAGATCCATAATGGCTCCCACATATTCAACGATGACTTTAGTGATCGAATGAACCATTCACATACGATACCAATTCCCTTTGTCACGCGATATTTTACTTGTCTGAGGTTTGATCATCGGTATCTCTATACCTCGTTCAACCTCGTCTCATGATAAGTACTCTTTACTCGTACCGTGGTATGTGGTCTCTTATGAACCATTCATATGCTTGCAAGCTATTAGACGACATTCCACCGAGAGGGCCCAGAGTATATCTATCCGTCATCGGGATGGACAAATCCCACTGTTGATCCATATGCCTCAACTCATACTTTCCGGATACTTAATCCCACCTTTATAACCACCCATTTACGCAGTGGCGTTTGATGTAATCAAAGTACCTTTCCGGTATAAGTGATTTACATGATCTCATGGTCATAAGGATTAGGTAACTATGTATCGAAAGCTTATAGCAAATAACTTAATGACGTGATCTTATGCTACGCTTAATTGGGTGTGTCCATTATATCATTCACATAATGACATAACCTTGTTATTAATAACATCCAATGTTCATGATCATGAAACGATGATCATCTATTAATCAACAAGCTAGTTATACAAGAGGCTTACTAGGGACTCCTTGTTGTTCACATAACACACATGTATCAATGTTTCGGTTAATACAATTATAGCATGGTATGTAAACATTATCATAAACTCAAAGATATTATAATAACCATTTTATTATTGCCTCTTGGGCATATCTCCAACACCGAGTGTGCGACACCCACAGGAAGCTACTCGGTGAATAGGGCACCTAAGAGCATCTCCAGTCGCGTCCCTCAAAAAGCGTCCGGCACAAATGATTTGGGGCACGTTTGGGACCGCGCCGGACAAAAAGAGACCAAAAATCTGTACAAAAAAGAGGCCCTTCCCAGCCGCGTCCCTCAAACAGCGTCCGGATGCATGCATTTTAATAGAAGGGACCACCCCATGTGGGAAAAGTAGGTGAGAGAAAGTGTGGGGAAAGAGACTAGCATGTGGGGACTAGGGGCTGCATGCATGCGTCCGGACGCTATTTTTGTCTCTACCGGGGACGCCGGACACAAAATGAGGCGCTAATTAGCTTTGGGGGACACGACTGGACAGTTTTTTTTCCCCATTTCTTGTCCACGGTCCCCCAAACCTCATTTGGGGGACGTGACTGGAGATGCTCTAATGGTAACCTATATCCTGACCAGGTCCATGCCTACCAGCTACGGCACACCCCGCGCAAGGAGATGAGCTAGGCCCATTTCAGGTTTGTTTTTCTTTTTTCTCTTTCAGTTTCCTCTTTTCTGCGCGTTTTTATGTTTATCATTTTTTATTTTCTTATTTATGTTCTTTTACTTTACTATTTATATTTTAAATCTTAAAAATGTTTTTGAAATAGAAAATATTCAGATTTAAAAAAGTTTCAAATTTCCAAATTTTGAATTGACTCAAATTTCAAATTTGTTCATAATTTTAAATATGTTCAGCTTCAAAAATGTTCATATTATGAAAATGTGTACATTTTGAAAATCCTTCAAAATTTTAATTAGTTCATATTTAGAAAACGTTTAAATGTCCAAAAGAATAAATTTCTTAAAATTATTTTCGTTTTCGATAAAATGTTTAGATTTTGAATAACAGTAAAAGGCATGAAAGAAATAACAGAAAAAACAGCGAAAAGAAATGGGGAGGAACCTAATATGATGGGTCGTGACCCATTAAACTACTACGGGTATGGGGTATGCGTCGTCCTAGTCACACCGATCTTGTCGCCAAACAACACCTCCACACCCTAGTTGCGTGCGCTCGCTGCTGCAAGGTGAGGCTTCTAACTCGTTTGGAACAATATATCGGGGTTCCCGGTGCAAGAGATAACATTTACAATTTAAACTTTTTATATGTGAACTTTTAAAATCAAAACATCTTTATCCAAACATTTTTAAAGTTAAACTTTTAGATTCGAACATTTTTAGGTTTTTTTAAATCTAAACTGAAAGGATGAAAGCAAAAAAAGAAAGATAATACCTTTATTCGGTCCCATTTGTAGCGGCCTAGGAGCAAACACCTCAAGGGAGCAGCGCTGCTTAAAGCAAAGGATAGGCCGCTTCCAACGGTGGATCCTATAAACCGACCTGCCCAGTGCCACACACCCTCATATGGGCCGGGCCAGATTCGCATTTTCGAATTTTTTTTGCACTTTTCGTTTTCTCTTCTATTCTTTCTCTTTTATTTTTTCTGCTGAATTGTCCGTTTTCTTTCCATTTCTTTTTTTGTTTGAAATTCGAAAATTGTTATGATTCAAAAAATATTTAAATTCGAAATTGTTCAAATTTGAAAAATGAACAGATTCAAAAAACTGTTGAAACTCAAAAAATGTTCAGAATTGGAAAAAAATCAAAATCAAAATTTGTTGAATTCGAAATGTGTTCAAATATTGAAATTCGTAAAATGTCCAGATTCCAAATGTGTTCAATTTTGGAGAAAAGTTCAGATTCAAAATTTGTTCAAAGTTTGAAAAGGTTAAATCCGAAATTTGCTGAACTTTTAAAATTGTTCAAATTTGAGAATTGTTCAAAGTCTAAAATTGTTCAAATTTAAAAGTGTTCAATCTTAGAAATTGTTTAAATTTAAAAATGTTCAGAGTATTAATAATGGTTAGATTTTTTGAATTTGTTCAAAATTTTAAAATAGTCAATTTAAAAAAAAAAGTTCAGTCATTTCTAACACCAAAGTTTGGTGACCAAACTATTTATAAAACCAGGCGAACAACCAAAAGAACCAGACGGAAAAACCCCAGGAACAGAAGAAAAATCGTACAGAAACCAGATCACGTTATATGGGGCCAGGCCCAAGACCACCAACGGATGTGCGGTCGAGCGATACGCGTCGACCTGGTTGGCCCAAAGGAGCTCCCGCTTCAAACGTGAGCACGCAGGTCATTCCCAGCTCTGGTGGGTTCTGTACAATTAGGCCCGTTAACCATCCCCAAGCCCATTAGTCGAACTTGCCTGAGTGAGCCTCGTCTACGCAAGGCAGCCGAGGAACGGCTACGCCGCTAGGGCACCCGTTTTCAGCGGTGCCGGCTTGTCTGGACGGTCGCAAGAGGAGGGTCCTCGCCTTCTCGAGCTACGTACGTGATACTTCATCTATCTACGCACAATCAAAGGTACAGTACTCCCTTGTTTTCTCGTTCCCCCTAGTTCAATTTAATTTGTTAGCATTCCATCCATGGTTTGCATATTAGGCCAAGAGATTAAAATCAAAACATCTTTATCCAAACGCCAGTTCCATTTTACTGAAACCGAAGTCATCGAACAAACATTCAGATTTTTTACAGACTACCAGATACCCTAACAGCAAAAGATTAACAGGTTTTTTCACACCACAACCATAAACAGACCTAACTACAGATCAACCACATCCAGAAGTTTTTGATACCGCGATGGGACAAGGGAAAGGCATGAACATCAGCACCCAGGACTGAAGATATTCACGGACGCTCCAACACTTTGAACCCTGCTCCGTCCCCAACCAGAATCAGAGCATTGGCCTCCAAGGTTCTTGCCAAGTCTTCTGCCATGATCAACATCGGCCCAAACCCTCGCGTCCTGTTCATGTCGGACACCTCCAAGGTCATCTGCGGCATTACTTGCGGGCGGCGCGCTGCAGCCTTTGCAGGGCCGCGTTAATGGCGTGCCTCGGCTTCTGCGAGCGTGCGCAGCTAGGCGGCGTTGCAGTGGCAGGACATTGAAGGCGAGATGACGTCCGAGCCTCTTAATGGGACGCTGCCGGCGACCATTTTCCCGACCAAACCATTGTCAGATCCCACACTATCCACCCCACCGACGCCATGGGGAAGAAATGATGGCCGTTCCGCAAGAGCAAGAACGACCACGAGGCAAGCGGCTCGCGGTCCGGCAAGAAGGCACGGGTTGGCCGGTACGTTCGCGTCGACCTCGCGCGGCAGCTATCGGAGGAAAACCGGCCGGTACCATGGCCGGACGCGAACTTGCCGGGAGGGGGCAGGTACCTAAATTCGAGGCGCGTGCCGGTCCCCCCGTGCCGCGCGAGGGCCGAGAGCGCCGGGACGAGGTGCGCCGCCGCTAGATCTGCGGGAGGATCAGGCGTACGCGCTCAACTCCTACAACTGGATTTCATTCGGGACGTGGGAGTTCGACGCGCGCCGCCGCGCTGGCTACCTCAGCGACATGGAGTACTTCGACCGCGAAATCGCCGCAGAAGAAGAAGAGAATGACCAGGAGGACGAGGACGAGGACGCGGACGAGGACGTGGACATGGCAGACTACGACCACGACGACGGCGGGCCGACATGGGATCCGGAGACCCAGCCGCCGGGCATTTCCGAGGAGGAGGCCATTGCCATGGCACTGGCCAACAGCGAGCAGGACGAGCTCAACGAGCTCGCTTTGTGGGACGGGCTCGCAATCTAGCACCGCGAGTCCGCGCTCGCGCAGGGGAGGCTGGCGACTCCTCCGGCCACGCTGACGCGTTCCAACGACCGCGCTCCGCCTGTTGCTCCGGCGTGGGATCCCTGGCCACAACCTCATGCGCCTGCGGCGGCACCTCCTCCACTGCCAGCGTACGAGCTTCCATGGCCAACGAAGGAGTTGATTGACCTCGTCAGCGACGACGAGCAGTAGGCAGCACCTATTTTTACCACGCCTTTATGGCTTTTTATGTTTTTTATTATTGTAAATTATGCCTTTCCATTGAATGGAAAAAAAAATTATGCGTCGTGCCGCTGGAGCCACCCCCAGCGCCCGAACGATTTCGACCATTTGGGCCGACGCGCGTCCGTTTGGACGTCCGAAATGCGTCGCGCCGCTGGAGATGCCATTACATAAGAATATTGCTAGATATTTTTCATTGACCATTCGACCCAAAAATACACGGGTTAATTCCTAAGGCATGTCCATACTACTGTCTACTATACACAAATAAATCTTGCTATGGCAATGATCGCCTATTACATACATACTCCGTCCATCCAATAATATAAGATGCTATTACAGTCAATATACTCATATACTGGTTGGAATAACCATAAGAACTCGTTTGGCACCAATTATTTTATTTCATTTGGCAGAAATAAAATAAATTAAAATTGATGATATAATTTCATTCGGCAAATATATCTAAAGAAATGACAGGGTACCGAGAGGAATTAAGTTTAGGTTTGCGATGAAATCCAAGAAATTCTCAATTCAAGTCTAAATTGCAACCAAACAAGGTTATTCTTGGAACTACAAATGAAATCCTTAACCTCAACCCCAAATGATGGAAGCCAAACGAGCTCTAAACTCTTAGCACTAAGAGCCAAATCCTATATTGGTGGTATTAACATCTTATATTATAAGACGGACTAGTAATTAGTAAGTTTAAGGGAAAATTTACTACAGGACACCGTTATTTTCTGGCATTTGCCGAAACACACCGCCCGATTATGTCTTTGCCAGGTACCATTACAATTTTGTGACACATTTGCCAGAACACACCACCAGCCTAAAAACGAAAAGTTTTGCACTTTTTCTTGTGATGACTGGTTTTGAAGAGAAAGTGCAAAGCTTTCCCTTTTTAGCCAGGTGGTGTGTTCTGGCAAATGTGCCACATAATTGTAATGGTACCTGGCAAAGACACAATCGGGTGGTGTGTTTCAGCAAACGCCAAAAAATAACAGTGTCCTATGGCAAATTTTCCCTAAGTTTAATTGTCATGCAATAATAATGTAAAGTGCTCATGAGATGCTTCATCATTATATTCACTAGCCAAAACAACATGATACCGTTGGATAACCTCTGAAGATCTATCAATGTCTGGATTGGTGGAGCATCATTCAACCGCGCGAATCACTTGAGGTATTCAAAATGTCAAACAGAAAGAGCATAACTAGTATTAAAGATGTTATTGGGACAACATGTGGATAACAGTTGTGGCGCGTCTCCCAAACCCTACCTAGCTCTGCAAATTCTTCGACCACTACCAACTTCTCTAAAATGTGATCAAGATTCTAGACCTTCACTCTCTTTGTCCCCACATTGTCTCTCTGGCTATTCGGGCGGAACCCAAAAAGTCATGCCGCCCCCACTCCGTTCCACCTCCCTCATCGCGGCCGGATGACACTAGAGGGCAAACCATGCAACGGACATCGGCCGTGGGGTTCACTCTTCTTCCGCGGAAGCTTCCCCTAATGTACATTGAGGTTTGGTCTGGGTGGATTCAGCATCCCTCCAGCCTAGACACTTTCCTGAGCTTGCCTGAAGGTCGTGCCTTACCATTTGCGCATATTCATAACTTCTTTGAACTAGAGTTCGCATCTTATCATATGAATTTGTAGTTTACCCAGGTTTCCAAATGAATCTGGGTCCTGTTACAAAACCGCGCAAATAAAAGTAGATCAAACAAAGAATAAGAACACAGATTTTTACGTGGAAAACCCAAACGGGAAAAAACCACGGAACGCACGACGGCGTATCACTATAATTGGAGGAGTATTACAATACACGAGAGGACAGACCCTCTACGTGCTATCAATATGGAGAAACTCTCTCTCATCTATTCTATGACTACCTTGTACTATATATAGGGGCAAACAACTCTCTTTCTTGGTGGACACGAAATAGAGTTGTAGATGTGCTACGTCTAGCACGGTTGGTACGCCGTAGTCCGTTAGGACTCCTTCCATAATACAACAGGTAAATAGATTTCGGATCACCATACAACAAACTCCACCTTGAGCCAAAATCCCTTGCAACAGTCATAGATATCATTCAACTCCTCAACTAAAGTCATCACAAGTAAACCTTGTGCCTTTAAACGTCCATAGGACTAATAAACTTCTCATGAAGTCACCTTGAGCAAATCAAATTGTAGGTCGTCCAAAAACAACACAGCTGTCAACAAAGCTGTTGTGGGTATACTTCATGGGTGTACCATCGACAGTGCCTAGATCCGGCAAGCCCGGGTGGCCCACAGACGGTGATGAGGCGTGTGGCCCATTGGGCAGCCCAGTTGCTGTTGATCATGCAGGAAGAAGTCCAGCCCAGGATCAGTAAGCCGGATCCGCACCGACACTAGGAGTAACCCGGATCCACGGAGGCCCATGAGGAACCCGGATCCAGTACGACGTATATGGAAGGCGGATCCGTGACGTGCACGGCAAGATATTGTACCGTAGCTAGGCTGTCTGTAATCCGGCTAGGACTCTCCATGTAAACCCTAGATCCGCGCGCCTTTATAAGCCGGATCCCGGGAGCCCTGGAGGCACGATCTCAACTCATTGTAACAACGCGAAAGCGCCCAGATAATTCCAGACAAGCAGCAGTAGGCCCTGTCATCGTGCAGGTGTTCCGAAGCTGGGTAACTCGCGTACCACCGTCCCGTGTGCACTCCGCCCTATGGCCCCTACTTCTTCTCCCCCTCGTGAGGATCCCTCCTCCGAGGTACCGTCGATTAGGCAACGACAGTTGGCGCCCACCGTGGGGCCTGTGGCGTCTGGAGGCCGGAACCGGGAGGGTTCCGCCATGGGAAGCTACGACGACACCATCGCTGTGGGGCGCGTCCTTTACGCCGGGAATCTGCCGATCGTCCCTCCGGATGAGTGCTGGATTCCGGCTAGGACAAACCCCGTCAAGCTCTCCATCGTCCCAATTGGCGGCATACACATCTTCATCGGGGAAACCGTCGGTTCCGACGGAAACCCACTGGTAAGTAACGCAGACGCGACCGCCGCAGAGCTGGACGCTGTCGCGAAGATCCGATCTGAGATGCTGGAGCTTCCCAAGGAAGATTCCGCCTTAGATCTGGAAATTTCAAAGCCCACCCAATCCGCCCCTGAGCAGGAAACAACGGTGGAAGACCAATGCAGATCCGCCTGGGTCTCCCAGGTGTTAAAAAAGCAGAGGTGCCACTTCGTACACTTCTTGGCCCATACCGCCGGAACCGCCCCTCCAGAAGACGGAGCTGGTCCTGAGCAGGTAGAGGCACCGGAAAGCGACGCGGATCCGGATCAGGCTGAGCTTGTCGGAGAAAGCGGAACTCCGGTTGAAGAGTCGATTTTGGGCAATCTGAGCCCAAGTTCCGGAGATACCCCCTCCATGGAATCTGATGACTTCGTCCGCAAGCTAGGGGAGTACGGTTTCGGCGATCAGCCTGAAGTCGACTCCGCCCAGCCTAAGCAGGTTCTCGCAACGGTAGCAGTGCAGGGACAAACTGGATCTGAAGAGCCAACCAACCAATCTGACCCTCAGCCCTCCCACCAAGGATCTCCAAGGTCTCAGGAGCGACCCCGCAGAGATTCTTCCTCGGAGGAGCTCCTGTCAGCTGAAGAGATGGCCGCGCGAGCAGTTCTTAACACACCTATAACACCGGGCGACGCCGCAGATCTGGAGGCTCTAGAAGCCACTAGACAGGAGATGCTGGCCACCGCCAAGAAGCTCGCCGAGACCGAAGCCGCGTTAAGGGAAGAAAGGGAACGGGCTGCAGGTTTGGCAGAAGATTTCGACAGACAGGATCGCGAGATTACTGCCACACTCGAGCAGGTCAAGGGCATGGCGAAAGAGTGGGAAGTAAAGATGATCTATGCGCAGGCGGAGGCCGATCGAATTGTTAGAGAAGCAATTCCGCCTCGCAGGATACCCTTCAACACGCCCGCACATCACCAGCCGCTGGAAACCCCAAAGGACAACATGCAAAAAGCTGCGGAACTGTTGAAGAAGAAGGACGAAGAAGTTGATATCAACTACCTCCGCACACTTGTCGCTTCAGCAATGCAGCAGCAGAGCAAGGCAGATACTTCGCGCAGGTTGGAATCCAATCCGGATAACTGTGTATCAACCGCGCAGAAGGACGCCCGCGTTGATCGACGACCCGATGATGAATCACACACCGGATCTTCGGAGCGCAGAAGGAAAGCCAGGGAACACCCAAATCCGATCCCCGTACCATCAAAGACGCCACCGTCAGATCCAAGAAAGGGAAAGGATGCGATGTACTCTGGACGAGACAAATACCGCAACCCCTCTCCTCCGCCCAACGGTTACCCGCGACCCCCTCGCCACCGTAGTCCAGCCGGAAACACCAGGCCCCCAGGGCATGGTGGGATTGTTATCCGCGACAACGTGCTGCCAAGAAACAGAAACAGGGAGCGCTCGCCGGAACCTCGCCGGAACCAGAACAATGTTCATGAGCCTGAGCCCAGGAGGAGTCGGAATGAGGACCGCGGTCCAGAACCTCGCCGGAGCCGTGACCCAGAACCTCGCCGGAGCCGTGACCCGGAGCCTCGCCGGAACGACCAGGGCAGCCAGCGCCAAGGCGAAGGCAGCCACAGGAGCCGGAGCCAGCATCAGGAAGGTCGAGGAGATTCAGATGGCGGAAGCAAGAAGTCGAACCGCCCACCTCGCAGGTCTCCCTCACCACCACCTAGCGGTGGCGGCGGAGGTGGAGGCGGAGGCAATGGTCGGAGATCTCGCTCTCGCTCAAAGTCTCCTCGCCACGGCTCGCGCGTCGCGCGGGACCGCCTTAACGAGTACAGAACCGACTACATTGGTCCGAAGTGCTTTGGCAGGATGATTCGAGAGGAACCAAAGCCAAGGATGAACCTCAAGCTACCCGGAAACCTGAAGCATTATGATGGTACCGAAAGGCCGGATACCTGGATTGAGGATTACTATAATGCTGTAACCTTCGCCGGAGGAACCCCTAACATCGCCTGCCGCATGCTTCAGTTGTACCTTGTGGGTCCAGCCCGGATCTGGCTCAGCGACCTCGAGAAGAATTCCATCTTTTGCTGGTTTGACCTGAAGAACGCTTTCGACAAACACTTCAGGGGCACCTACAAGAGACCTGCCACAACAAGCGACCTGCAGGCTTGTATCCAGAAGAAGGGCGAAACATCGAGGAATTTCCTCACCCGATGGTTAGCATGCAGAAACGAGTGCGAGAACGTCGATAACCGCACAGCAATGCACGCTTTCATTGGGGGCTTGCAGCGAGGAGGACTGCTACGACACAAGCTAACTTGCTTGGTCAATGCAAACAAACTGACGTTGGATGACATGATCACCATCGCCAGCGATCACACAGCCGCCGATGACGACGCAGGCGGTGATCTAGCAGCTACAGCAATCCCCCTGCATCAACAAAAGAAGAACCGTGATAACGGTAGCAGCAGCAGCCATAAGCGCAAGAACCCTGATGACCAGAAGAGTGGCGGATCCGAGATGGTCGCCATGGCGTTTCAACGCGGAGGTCCAGGAGGCGGAAGAGGACGCGGACGTGGAGGCGGAGCCGGCAGGGGTCAGCAGCATACCTCTGAGGTCACTGCTGGCGGATCCCGCGCTCCGCAAACCTACGAGGAGTACAGAGACATGCCCTGCCTGGCCCATCTGGATCCGGTTACAGGGAAGTCCACTCACACCAACCGCAACTGCAAGTGGGTCAATGATCTAAAGAACGACCCGGAGGCAGGATACAAGCGCGCCCGGAAGCACCGCCCACGCGGCAAAGGTGGCAAGGGCAAGAACAAGGACAAAGAGGATGATAGTTCCGAGGCGATGGATGAGGATGATAACTCGCCGGATCCCAAGGCAGGATCCGCAGGAAAATCCAACCCATTCGACAAAAAGAGCGTGGGGGCTTACCACACTTTCCTCGGGACTCCAACAGTACGCGCCTCCAAGTCAGCTACCCGGATCCTGAACGCCATAGTTCCGGCTGTGCCGCAGTACGTCAGGTGGTCGGAAATCCCGTGCACATTTGATAGGAAGGATCACCCCGCAATTGTGCCAAAGGAATGCTACGCCTTGGTTGTAAGTCCCCGCATAGATGGGTATGACTTCTCCAAGTGCCTCATGGATGGCGGAGCCAGCTTGAACATCATGTACCTGGAGACTCTAGAGCGGATGAACCTCACCAAGGAACAGCTTAAACACAGCACCACTGAGTTTCATGGTGTGGTTCCGGGTAAGAAGGCGAACTCCCTCGGCAGCATCACACTTCCCGTGGCTTTTGGCGATGTTCATAATTTCCGCGAAGAGAAGATCACGTTTGAAGTTGTGCCCTTCAAGAGCTCCTACCACGTCATCTTCGGCAGGCCCACCTACCACAAGTTCCACGCAAGAGCGTGCTACATCTACAAAAAGGCTCATGAGTGCGAGTTAGGCGAAGCCGCCTTCGCAGAGTCTGTGATATCTGGAGAAGAGCTGAAAGGTTACAGAGCCGCGGTGGATCCGACTGAGATGCAGACCACCAAGAAGCAGATCTCCGAGCAGAAAACCTCCTTCAAGGCCGCGATAGAAACCAAGAAGCACGACCTCATCAAAGGCGACTCTTCCAAGCAGGTTTCGGTCGGAGCCAACATGGACCCCAAATAGGAAGACGCGCTCGTTGACATAGGCATCCCAAATGGGCCTGCCGAAGATAGTACCCGGGGTTTATTGAAGGCCCACTACCCGAAGAATAAGAAGATTCGGGAGCCCAAGATTTATCAAGGAAAGTCAAGAGTTGTAATAGGAAGTGTTATCTGTAATCTGGCGGGATGAGTTAGAAACCGTCCCGGACTCTGTAAACTTGTATAGCACGAATCCCTCGGCTCCACCTCCTATATAAAGGGGGAGTCGAGGGACGAAGAATCGATCGAATCATTGTCTACAAACCCTAGTTTTCATAATCGTCGAGTACTTTCCGGCTGAAACCTTCGAGATCTACTTACCCTCTACTTCCAACTAAACCCTAGCCTTCAATCCATAGGCATTGACAAGTTGATACCTTGTCAATTGGCGCCGTCTGTGGGAACTAGAGGCGTAAGGATCTGATCTCGATGGCACGCTCAAGATCTTCGACATCATCAACCGCAAGCAACACAATGGATCGAGGTAAACAGATCGCTGCTGGTCTTGTCGATTTTGTTCCTCACCCACCCTCCCGTTTGGATGCATATGCGTATCTGGCGGAGCCCATGGAGATGACGTTCGGAAGGTTTCACTTTCGCGTCGAGAAGGAAGGATCGTATCGTGTCGAGGTTCCGATTTCGTCGGGATCGTCGAAGGTCGATTCCGATTTCTCAAGCTATGCGTCGTCAACCGAGTCAGGAGAAGAAGAAACTTCGGCGACACGCTACATCAGCACCAGAACAAGAGAGAAACTCGCCAAGATCTTCAACGACATGTCGTTTGAGTCATCTGCGGACTCATATATAAGCGATGGCTCAAGCGATGTCGACAGTTACGACTTCATCGACAAATCTATCACAGTGGGCAAGGTCTTCATCAATCTCAACGATGATGTCACCAAACCCAACGTAGATCTGAGTACAAAGTGTCATCAGATTTACGCCATTGAAGATCAAGAGGAGACATCTGAGGCTTTCGACAGTCTGGGAAATCCATACGTCGATCCCTCCAATTTGCGACAAGGCCTGGGCAACAAATACGTCGGGCCAGAGCCGCGAGATAGAGTTCAACTTTCACAAGCAGCGTGGGACAGAGCCGCGAGAGCTATGAACGGTACAGAACCAATGGCTACCACGGCCACACCAGAGGAATTGCAAGCATATCAATATAGGCTCGCACGAGCTGCGAGGGAATTGGAAAAACAGACAGCTGAATTGAACAGGAGAAAGGAAGCAGCTTCTGCATCCAGCAGGAGAAGGGCAGATCTGAGTCGACAATCTAGAACTTCGGGTGATAGCCACAGGGAGGCTCGGAACAGAGGAAGATCAAGGTTACAACACATACCCGAAGCAGAAAGAGAGCACTTGGTTCAAAACCTCGACATGTCCTTTATGTCGATAGACACAAGAGGAAACATTATCCCTAAGACACCAGAAGCTGGGTATATGGCGACACAAGCTTTTATCCTCGCGTCTAAACCACCTCCAGGTGATCCAAGGGAAACACTATACAATATGGCGATAGCAGGAGTTGGAGCTATGGGGACAGCGTTCGTTACAACGCCTCCCGAAGGAACAGCAAGGAAAAATAGTCCACGACCTGCAGCAGCAACGGCGGCAGCCCCTGAAGGACCAAGTGGAGCAAGAGATACGGCAGCACAAGCAAGAGTCGACAGAGCACGACAAAGCAGAAGGGATCATCGGCAATCTCCGGAGCTTAACGACGAAGATATGTGCGGCTTGCCATGCTTCACAAGGAGTCCGAAAAACTCGAGTCCCTTCAGGATTCAAGCTACCCGACAATTTCAAAAAGTTCGACGGCCTTCAAGATCCAGAGGATTGGCTAGTCGACTATCTGGAGACAGTGAAGCTCACGGGAGGAACCAGGGCAACAGCCATGCAGAGCATTCAGGTGCATTTGAGTGGAGCCGCACGATCGTGGATAAAGAAACTCACTCCAGGATCTATCGACAGCTGGGAAAGTTTCGAGGACGTGTTCGTCAAGAACTTCAGATCCACGTGCAAAAAACCCGCGTCGTTAGAGGAGTTGAGAGCATGTCGACAAAAGCCAGATGAGCCAATGAGAAAGTACATCCAAAGGTGGAATATCATCAAAAACTCGGCAGAAAATATATCTGACGAGAGAGCAATAGATGCGTTTGTCGCAGGAGTCAGGCGTGGAGATTTTGTCGAAGATTTGGGAAGGACCAATCCAAAGACAGTATCCGCGTTAATGGAGATAGCAAATAAATGGGCAGATGGAGAAGACGCTGTCCATAACAAACGGCACAGGTCGCCAGAGGAGGACCGTGGTCGAAACTATCAACCGAGGCGAAGATTTCCTCGGCAGTACCAGAACTACGACGCTCCAGGACAAATTTCGGCAGGTTTTCGGACAAATACAGGAGGAAGCAACAGAGATGATTACCAGAGAAGCAATGAACAGCGAGGTGATAACAGGGATGATTCACGCAACAGGCAAAATAGCGGGCCTAGATTCCCAAGGCCTTTCGTGTCCCCTGAAGAGATGATGAACGGACCGTGCCAGATGCATTTTTTCCTCGACAGCAACGGTAAAAGACAGTCAGGGCACTTGCAGAAAGACTGTCGAAATTTTCAAGCAATGTTGCGGTATGCAGAGAACGCTAATGCGCGGGCAGCACAGAGAAATCCTCGAGAACCCAGAAGTGAGATTCACTTGCCGCCTCCTCCAGCGATCACAGATGACAATCGGCATCAGCTCAGAATAGCGGCAGCACCTCCACCACCACCTTATGTTGATCCTAACTCCAACGGAGCAGTGTCGATGATTCAGAAAGGAAGGCCGTCCAATAGAGCTCAGAAAGTAATCTCACGACAGGTGTTTATGGCAGAAAAAATGCCTCCACCAACAGTTGAGTACCTCAATTGGTCAGGACAAGATATCGGCTTCACAATAGCAGATCATCCGCAGCAAGTTCCTCGACCAGGGCAGTCAGCACTTATTCTGCCAGCAGTTATCGCGGGATTTGATGTCTCTCGAGTGTTCATAGACGGCGGCAGCAGCTTAAACCTTATGTATGCAGATACATTGAGGAAGATGAACATATCCTTAGCAAACTTGAAACCAACAGACACGAGGTTCCACGGCATCACACCGGAAAAACCAAGTTATCCACTGGGAAAGATCAATCTCGACGTTCAGTTTGGGACCCGAGAAAATTATAGAATCGAGAGGCTAGAAATTTGAAGTCGTGGATTTTCCGTCGCAGTACCACGCTCTGTTGGGACGACCAGCATATGCTAGATTTATGGCGGTGCCACACTACACATACCTGTTGTGGAGGTTGCCTGGGCCAAAGGGACCAATCACAGTCAAAGGAAGCTTTGCCTTAGCCGATAAATGCGACAAGGATTTTCACCGGCTGTCAGAAACTTTTGGGATGCAAGCTGAGTACTTGGCGTCAAAAAGCATGACTGATTACGACGTACTACCAGACGTTGGAAGGCCAAACAAAGAATCAACTTTCAGTACCGAGAAAAATTCAAAAGAAGTGCAGATTCACCCGACAGACCCGAAAAAGACGACATCTATCGCAAACGACATGGATATCGCATAGGAAAGCGCGCTCGTCGAGTTCCTCCGTGAGCACTGGAAAATCTTCGCATGGTGTCCAGCTGACATGCCAGGAGTACCCAGGGAACTTGCCGAGCACCACCTAAACTTGGATCCACTAGCGAGACCAATCAAACAACCTTTGCGGCGTTTTTCGGAACCAAACCGCAAAGCCATGCTGTCAGAAATCAATCGACTACAAGAAGCTGGTTTTATCAAAGAGATATTCACAGAAGCCACATGGGTAGCAAATCCTGTGCTGGTGCCGAAGAAAAACACTAAGGTCCTTCGCATGTGCGTCGACTTTACGTGTCTCAATAAACATTGTCCAAAGGATCACTTTCCCCTCCCGAGGATCGATCAAATTATCGACTCCACGGCTGGATGTGAACGTCTTTCCTTCCTGGATGCATATTCTGGTTATAACCAGATCAGATTGAAAGAAGAAGATGAAGTAAAGACCGCGTTTATTACACCTTACGGCGTGTTTTGCTACAGAACAATGCCCTTCGGTCTAAAAAATGCGGGAGCAACATATCAGAGAATGATGCAGAAGTGTTTGGCGACACAGATCGGAAAAAACGTACAAGTATACATCGACGATGTCGTCATAACGTCAAAAAAGGGAACAACACTGATCGAGGATCTCAAAGAAACTTTTGATAACCTCGACAAATTCTGCCTGAAGCTGAACCCGACGAAGTGTTCCTTTGGCGTCCCAGCAGGAGAACTTCTGGGGTTTCTAGTCTCAGCAAGAGGGATTGAAGCAAATCCCGACAAAATACAAGCTATCGTAACAATGAGGAAGCCAACAAAGTTGAAAGAAATACAACAGCTAACTGGGCGAGTCGCAGCTTTGAGCAGATTCGTCGCTAGGCTGGGTGAAAAAGCGTTACCATTTTACGCTTTGATAAAGCAAGGAGATAAATTCCAGTGGAACGAAGAAGCCGACAGAGCTTTCGAGGATTTGAAGCGCACAATCTCGACACCACCAATTTTGGTGGCGCCAAAAGAAAGGGAACCTCTCCTGCTGTATATCGCAGCCACGCCCCAAGTGGTGAGCACGGTGCTAGTTGTTGAAAGGGAAGAAGAAGGAAAACTCCACGGCGTGCAGAGGCCAGTATACTTCGTTAGCGAAGTTTTATCGCCCTCAAAACAAAGGTATCCTCAGTACCAAAAGATAGCATATGGAGTGTTCACGACAGCACGAAAATTGCGTCACTATTTTTCGGTACATCCGATCATAGTGGTCAATGAAGCTCCCTTGTCAAATATACTGAACAACCCAGAAGCTACGGGTCGTGTCTCCCTTTGGGGAATAGAACTTTCCCCTCGGGACATCACGTATGAAAAAAGAAAAGCAATAAAGTCGCAAATACTGCCGGACTTCATCGCAGAGTGGATGGAGTTGCAAAATACAGGACCTCCAGATTTGTCGAGAACCTGGACCATGAACTTTGACGGGTCCAAAAGACTAGAAGGAGCTGGCGCAGGAGTAGTACTCATATCACCTGAAGGCGACAAGTTAAAGTACATCCTTCGGATGACGTTCCCTAACGCATCTAACAATGAAGCAGAATATGAGGCTCTCATACACGGGATGAAGATGGCGAAAGCCTGCGGTGCAACTCGACTAAAAATCTTTGGCGACTCACAGTTGGTGGCTCAGCAAGTTATGAACCAATGTGACGCAGTCAATGATAGCATGATGGCATACAAGGAGGTGTACAACGAGCTCGAGAAGTTGTTCGATGGATGCGAAGTAAATCATATTAGTAGATTGAGCAACGACGAAGCCGACGTTCTTGCAAACATCGGGTCGCAATGCCTTGCAGTCCCGCCAGGTGTATTCTGGGAAGAGATAACAGAGAGGTCCACCAAACCAACAAAATTAAAAAAGAAGGAGAAGAAACCCTCGGGGGCTACCAAGGAAAAGCAAGAAGAAGAAGAAGATCAGGACCTGGTCATGATGATACAGACACCGTGGATGCAGCCGTACATATCATACATCCTCAGGAAAGAAATACCCGACGATCCAGTTGAGGCAAGGCGAGTAATTCGACGCTCCAAAGCTTTCACGGTGGTCAAAGGAGAACTGTATAAGCGAAGTATTTCAGGCGTCTTGCAAAGGTGTGTTACACCCGAAGAAGGAAGAATAATTCTGAAGGACGTACACGAAGGAATATGTGGCCACCACGCGAGTAGTCGAGCTATTGCAGCCAAGGTCTTTCGGGCAGGATTCTACTGGTTGACAGCAATCGAGGACGCCAAGGACATAGTAAGAACTTGCGACGCGTGTCAAAGGTTTGCCGCAAAACCTCACTCTCCAGCAGCAGAGTTAGCACCAATACCATTGTCATGGCCCTTTGCTCAATGGGGACTTGATATGGTAGGCAAGTTACACAAATCCTGGCCAAGAGGAAAGGAGTATATGCTAGTAGCTGTCGATAAATTTACAAAGTGGATAGAAGCGAAGCCGATAAATTCACCAGACGGAGCATCCGCAGTAAAATTCATAAAAGGCCTCGTCTTCAGATTTGGAGTGCCCCACAGCATTGTCACAGACAACGGCAGTAACTTCACATCCCATGAATTCAAAGATTATTGCGAAGAGGTGGGTATCAAGCTGAACTTTGCGTCAGTTGCACATCCTCAAACCAATGGGCAAGTCGAGAAAGCCAATGGCATCATCTGCAATGGCATCAAGAAGCGCTTGTTAGGACCACTGGAAAAAGCTCGACATACCTGGCCAGAAGAACTACCAAGCGTGTTGTGGAGCATCCGAACAACACCAAACACAGCAACGCAGGAAACTCCGTTTTTTCTGGTTCATGGAGCAGAAGCAGTACTACCAATCGAGATAGAGCACAACTCTCCACGTGTCGCTGAATATGATGAAGAAACATCGAGAAAAGCGCTAGAGGACGACGTCGACGCACTTGATGAAGCTCGAGATGAAGTATTGTCTCGGGTAGCCAAATATCAACAGGACTTGAAGAATTACCACAGTCGACGTTTGCGGCCAAGATCTTTTCAGGTGGGCGACTTAGTTCTTCGGCTCACGCAAAAAAGTCATGAAAAACTCGAGTCACCGTGGCTTGGCCCTTACATCGTCACGGAAGTAATCGGAGGAGGAGCATACAGGATAAAGGACAAGAAGACAGGGGTGGAGGAGCCAAACCCCTGGAACGTGGCGCAACTTAGGCGGTTCTACGCCTAGAGTCGAAATATAGTCCTTGTAAAACTTCAATGTACTGAAACGCCCGCGAGTTTTCAGACGCACTCTTTTCCTTTTTCGGGGCACCGAGTGGGGCCGGAGAAGGTTTTTAATGAGGCGGGCTCGCGGTGCTGCAATATAATAAAGATAGTGTCAATATACCTTTCTCTTTATCGACATGTTCAAAGTCTTCGCTCCGACGAATTTCAATATAGTTCATCGACAAAATAAAAGCCTTGCCTTGGTATTCAAATACCTCGTGAGTCAATAAAAATACAAAATAGTACTCAATAAAGAAGCTCGGGGGCTCATATTCGCCATAAATATATAAATGCCTTGGTTCAAAACCTCGCAAATATATAAATACAGTAAAGAGTCACCGAAACACTCGGGGGCTAGACGAACAGAGAAATATAATGATTGCTTTACAATATAGTCATGGATTACAAAGAAGAAGTATCTACAAGAGGAAAATAACTAGTCTTGATTCAATATGTCATCAAGAGTAACTCTGTTTTCTTCAGGAGCAGCACCAAGAAAATCGGCATAATGGCCATCGGCAAAAAAGTCGGCGTCCATCCGAAGAAGGTCCTCAATCATTTCTTCGGCTATAGGCGTAACCTTCGTGTTAATCCTGTTAACACCAACTCTTCGACGTTGTACCTTTTGATGAACTTTTGCGACAACTTGGGTAAGGTCAAGATTTGAGTGGCAGATCTGGAGCATGATAAGAGCAAATCTGGCGCCAGCTACCAGTTGAGCTTTGACAAAATCATGGATACTGCGAGCATCCTTGAATCTTTCCATCAATTCAGGGAGAGTTTTTGGTTGGACGTTCCGAGGAAACATGGAGTTGTAAACCATGGACAAGGTCTTGGTACAGAAGTCAAGGAAATCGCGAGTTTGAGAGGTGCGATCTTGGAATCTGACAATTTGTCGGGTCCTCTCTGGGGTAGCCCAAAACAAAGAACCATGGTCCAGGGAAAGGTTAACAAGGAGGTTCGTCCTAGCATTTACCCTCTCTTCCTCGGCAGCAGCATCAGTAAAGGAACCTATCAAAACAACGAAGGGGAAACCTTTAAGAGACATAGCATGAGGATGAAAGATATCGGAGGATGAAGCAAGCATACCCGACATATCTGCACTGGCTTCATTCATTAATTCGAGCATGAAATTCTCTCGAGTGGTTGCCTTTTCAGCCTCGGAAGCAGCAATTTCCTTAGCAGCCACGGCCTCGCGAGCTTGCTGAAGAGCAACTTTTTCAGCTTCAGATGACTTACGAAATTGCTCCATCATCACAAGTGTTTGCTTCTTCGCATACTGAAGCTGCTATCGAAGCTCATCCAGTTCTTGCGACAAGGTATCGTCGACAAGTGCAGTGTCAGCAAAAGTTCTCCTCGCGCGAGAAGAAGAAGGCGAAACATCGGAAGGAGCGGAAGATGGAGTATAGTTATCAAATATCAACTGAAATTTAAACAAGACAACATCAAACAACAGGCAAAGATAGAGTTTTCATTGATCTCTCGGAATAATTACAAAGGCATTACAGCGGAGCTAAGGAAGTACGTGTCGCCAAATGGCTACTTTGGCGACAAGAGCAAAAGAAACATAGAAAGAAAAATAAAGAGGCATGCAACTAGACCTCCGGCCTTGATGAGCTAGGAGTCGACGCTGGCTTGATCCCGAGATAGGCCAAGATCTTCTTCGTGTTGGGCTTGGCTGCCTTAATCAACGACCTCCATCTTGATTGCTCTATCTGCTCGGTGTCGCCAACTTTCGTCCAATCAACAGCCTGTTGATCGTCGAACCAAAGCGACAGTGCTTTCGACAGCAACCTTCATATTTTCTTGGCGCATCTTCAGTCCAAGGTCTTCCGGTGTATTGAACATCTTGGCAAGGTTGAGGAAAGTCGCAGGCTCCTCTTTCTTCGGGAAGAAGTAGGGGAACAATGCCGACAACACTGCGCTAGCATTCGACACACCTTCACGAATCTCGGATCCATGAAGCTCCAGATATGAAAGTGCGTCAAGGACAGGGTCATTGACAGGATTCGTCAGATCAAAATCCTGGTTTGTTTGGGCTGTCAAGGAAACAAAGCATTAGTGAAAAGACAGGAAACAACGATTCTCATAAAAAGAGAAGGGGTTAGCAAAATTACTGAAAGTGCGGCGACTCTGAGTTTTCAGGCGCTTGATGATTCCTTCTTCACGAGAAGCTTGCGCAGCTTTGTGCTCATCCAAGGCAGCTGTAGCATCCTCGAGTTTTTTCTGCAATTCCTCGACACCAGCAGCTTTCGCCTTGGCCTCATCAGCTTTGGCCTTGGCTTTGCTAGCAGCGAGTTCGGCTTTCTTGCGAGCCGCCTCACTTTGCTCAAGTTTTCGAGCAAGTGCGTCGGCGCGTTCGTTGGCCTCTGCAAGTTTCTCTGTCGAGATATGGAAAAGAGAGAGAAGAAAGATCAAAATCGCGAAAAGCAACAGGAGTAAAAAATCAAGGAAAAACAGCAAGTATAAAAGTCGTTACCTTCGACTCTATTAGCATATTCACGGTATCCAATAAATTGGGAACCGATGCGGAGAAGATCTTTGATCATAGGCTGTTCAAGGTGAACACAGCAAGAGAAACATTGGCATGAAAAAGAGAAAAGGTGTGCAAAAACAAAATAAGGAAAATATAGATGTCGACAAGCTTACATCATCTAAGAGCAGAGTCGACGAACTACCCAACTGAGGGGCAGGTTCAACAATCTTTTCAACCCTTGTCCTTTTTGGTGAAGGAGCAAGGGGGCTTGATGGTGGAGTAGTGCTGACGACGTTTTGTTGAGGAGGCGAGTTTTCTTCTCCTTCAACTAGCGTGTCTAAAGCAAGTACAGTACGTGACGTGCTTGTCCGAGGAGCCACGTCAGTAGTTGGTACTTCTTCCTCGTCATCACTGTTGATCAAAAAATCGGCAGCATAAAAAGCAAGACAAGATAAATATTTCGAGAAAAAAAAAAGGGAGAAATAAAGACGACTTACGAGCTGACGAGGGATTCAACATAAGGATCGTAAGCTGCCTTCGGATGAGAAGGAACAACTTCTTCAGCCTTAGAGGTGCCAGAATCCTCGGCATCAGTCCTTTTCCTTTTGTTCCTTGGAGAAACAGCAGGAGGAAGGGATTGCGTCGACTCACTGGCTTCAGACTCAACTTCTTTTTCGTGAGAAGCCGCAGATTTGTGAGAACCCGCGACTTCACTTTCAGGAATAGAAGAACCTTGAGTATCTTCGGCAACGATGGCCTGTTCTTCGACTTCTCCATCCTCAGGAAGAGGAGGAAGGGAAGCCATAGTAGGATGGTTCTGCAAGAAAATAGCGACAAAAGAAAATTAGCGAGATACCAATACAATGAGATGCAAGGAAAAGTTTAGAACAAGACAAAAACTCGAGAAGACAAAATACCTCGGGAAGAGGATTGGAAGCACTGTATGGTTCTACTCGACAAGAGGAGGGAATAGGATCCTTCTTGGCTAGTCGAGAAACTCTTCGAACCAATTTCTCCAAGTTCTTTACAGAAAGGTCGTTGGAGATTCTGTTGGCGTCGTTTTTGCCAGAGTACGTCCAAAGGGGATTTTTGCGAGCCTGAAGAGGCTGCACTCTAATCCTAAGGAAGTAGGCAGTGATTTGAACACCAGACAGCTCTTTGCCTCGAGTGTTTTGAAGCTGATGAATACGAGACATGAGTGCCTCTGTCGCCTTTTTCTCTTCCTCAGAACCTTCGGCATCCCAGGAACGGCGGCGCTGAATTCTGGCATTTCCGTCGAAAGGAACTATGTTGTGTTCAACGGAGTTGGCGCTTTCTTCGTGAATGTAGAGCCACTTTTTGCGCCATCCTTGGACAGAATCAGGAAATTTGACGTCGAAATAATCGACATCAGTACGAACACAGATAACAACGCCACCTATGTTATAAGTGACGTTGTGGGAGCCATTGCGGCGGAGGCAGAAAATGCGTTTCCACAGAGCCCAATTGGGAGGGATTCCGAGGAAGCATTCGCAAAGTGTGATGAAGATGGAAATGTGAAGGATGGAATTGGGGGTCAACTGGTGCAGTTGAATCCCATAAACAAAAAGAAGGCCGCGGAGGAAATCGTGGATTGGGGTCGAGAGGCCGCGGATAAGGTGATCAACAAAACTAACCCGATACTCCATTGGAGGCTTGGGGTAGCTTTCTTCGCTAGGAAAGCGGATGGCGTCCTCCTTCTTCATGAGGCCAAGCCTCTTCAGCATGTTGGTGTCCTGGTTGGAGATTTTGGATCTCTCCCACTCAAGATCCTCGGCGGCCATCTTGGATTCCGGAGTGCTGTGGCGAGTGAGTCGCGTGCGCGGTGGCATCAACAGCAATGGACAGAGCAATGCTCGTGAGTGCGGATGATCAGAGAGAGTTGGGCGCAGGGGAAGCTTTTGCGAAGAGGAACAGATGAGCGGCGCAAGCGAGGGGATGAACGGAGGTTGAAGAAAGGTTTATATAAGAATCGGGTGAAGCAGTGCGCCGTTGGATGAGGAAATCGTGTGGTGAAAAAAGATCTTCTAGATACAAGGGTAAAAAGGTATTTTTACTGAGATAGGCGTTACTGTACGTGCGCCAGAAAAAGCGGAGGACGTGTGTCCCCCACTTGCACGACGTGTCAACATGATGGAAACAATGGACCCACAAGGCAGAAAAATCAAGATTATAAACAGAGATGAAGCAATTTTGTTTAAGGGAAGAATGTCGACAAGAAAAATAAAAGAAGATTGGCGACAGGAGGAATTATTAAATACTTCGGGAGCCTTTGATCAAATACAAGTTTTTGCCCAAACGCTCGGGGGCTACTTCGATAAAAAGTAAAATTTCGAGTATGGCAATATAGAAATTGCGGGAGCCTACAACCAAGCACAAGTCCTTGGCTGTAGCCTCGGGGGCTACTCCCATCGGGAGCGCTGTTCGCGCACCCGAGAGATAAAAAAAGAAGAGAGAGATCATATTGGGAAATAACGACAATATAGCGACAAGGTGGACTAAAATGTCGAGCCTACAACCAAGCACAAGCTCTTGGTTGTAGCCTCGGGGGCTACTCCCATCGGGAACGCTGTTCGCGTACCCGATGAAGTTCAAAAATAAAAGATAGAAAAGCAAGAGAGTATATTTCGAGTTATAATTAACTCTACATATACTCCCATCGGGAGAACAATATAAGTCAAAATTGACTCGATAAAATGTGCCATTCCAACAGCCGGAAAAGCACTCGACAATATATTCTCAGAACGCCGAAGTTGCGATCAATTTCTGAATGCCGCAAATTTGCGAAGGTAAGACCCCAGATCCGTTCTGCTGGGCGTGGCATCGCCAAAGACTGCGCTCTGCTACCTTTATCCGTATCAACAGATACGAAGAAAAATCCTAACGGACGCGTTAGGTACCCGATAAATTTGACTGGGACTCGACAGAATGGTAAGACCTTAAGCGGCACCTGTCGACGTTTACACCAGTATCCCGAGATCATGTCCAGGGACGTGATTTTGAAGTAGGTTTTTGCGGATTGCCACTAGAGCAGTTAACTAGTACCTGATCCGTCAGATGAACTAGCCCCAACTACCATTATCCCTGTACAATATAGAATTTTATGTGAAGAAATATAAAAAAGTTGAAGCTTTCGAATAAAAATAAACAGTGGAGATTTTCCCTGATTCTACGATTCAAGCAAAATCTCGGGGGCTACTGACATAGGCATCCCAAATGGGCCTGCCGAAGATAGTACCCGGGGTTTATTGAAGGCCCACTACCCGAAGAATAAGAAGATTCGGGAGCCCAAGATTTATCAAGGAAAGTCAAGAGTTGTAATAGGAAGTGTTATCTGTAATTTGGCGGGATGAGTTAGAAACCGTCCCGGACTCTGTAAACTTGTATAGCACGAATCCCTCGGCTCCACCTCCTATATAAAGGGGGAGTCGAGGGACGAAGAATCGATCGAATCATTGTCTACAAACCCTAGTTTTCATAATCGTCGAGTACTTTCCGGCTGAAACCTTCGAGATCTACTTACCCTCTACTTCCAACTAAACCCTAGCCTTCAATCCATAGGCATTGACAAGTTGATACCTTGTCACTCGTCGAGTTCCTCCGCGCTAACATGGATATCTTCGCATGGCAACCTTCTGACATGTCCGGAGTACCTAGGGAACTCGCCGAGCACTACCTCAACATAAATCCGGGGACCAAACCAGTGAAGCAAGCTATGCGACGCTTTGGAGATAAGAAGCGCCGCGCCATAAGAATGGAACTAGCAAAGTTACTAGAAGCAGGTTTTGTAATAGAAGTTATCCACACCGATTGGGTCGCGAATCCCGTCCTTGTACCCAAAAAGAACACTGAAATACTAAGAATGTGCATCGATTACTCTGGCTTGAACAAGCATTGCCCGAAGGATCCGTTCCCCTTGCCGCGCATTGACCAAGTCATTGATTCGACGGCGGGGGCGGAACTTCTGTGTTTTCTTGATGCGTATTCCGGGTATCATCAGATCCGGATGAAGGAATCTGACCAAAAGGCGACTTCATTCATTACCCCGTTTGGTACTTACTGCTATGTTACTATGCCTTTTGGTTTGAAAAATGCAGGTGCTACTTACCAACGTACGATGCATGAGTCATCAGCCTCGTCATCATGGTGGAGCGAAAGGAAGAAGGTCATGAATATGACGTCCAAAGACCTGTCTACTACATTAGCGAGGTGCTGACGGAATCAAAACAGAGATATCCTCACTTCCAGAAGCTAGCTTATGGTGTGTTCCTAGGCAGCCGGAAGCTGAGGCATTACTTCCAAGAGCATCCAGTAACAGTCGTGAGCAAGGCTCTGCTGTCAACAATTCTCAACAACGCTGACGCAACAGGACGTACGGCTAAATGGGGCATTGAACTATCCGCCTTCTACATCGCTTACAAGCCCAGGACTGCGGTTAAATCCCAAGTCTTGGCAGATTTCGTCGCAGATTGGACAGAAGCTCCGGATGCAAGTCTGGAGCCGGAACCAGAAACATGGGTCATGCACTTCGATGGATCCAAGCAGCATCAAGGCTCAGGAGCCGGAGTCACCCTGAAGTCCCCTACCGGAGAAGAACTGCAGTACGTTCTGCAGATCCACTTCGAAGCTACAAATAACATGGCGGAATACGAGGCTCTACTACACGGTCTACGCATCGCTAAGGAAATTGGGATCAAGCACATCATATGCTGTGGAGATTCTGACCTAGTGGCACAACAAGTAGCCGGAACCTGGAACGCCAGAAACTCCGTCATGGCGGCCTACAGAGACGAAGTTGATGAGATCGCCAAGTGCTTCCTCGGATACGAAGTCAAGTACGTCAGGAGAGACGATAACACAGCGGCAGACATGCTATCCAAGCTCGGATCCGGCAGGAAGCGAATTCCACCTGGCATTTTCCTGGAGCATCTCCGGATACCCTCATTTAAGGGCGCTAACCCGGAAAACCCAGAGGTGGCAGTGTCTCCGGCTAGGGAGGTGATGGCTATCATTCCGGCTTGGACACAGCCTTTCCTGGACTACCTCATCGATCAGAAGCTGCCAGAGGACGAGGTCCTCGCACGACAGATCGTCAGACGAGCGAGAACCTACACAATTGTTGATGGACAGCTCTACAAACGAAGTGCAGCAGGGGTGTTTCTCAAATGCGTCTCCAATCAAGATGGCATTGAAATCCTCAGAGAGATCCACGCAGGGGACTGCGGGCATCATGCCGCCCCCAGATCGCTCGTTGCAAAAGCTTTTCGGCTAGGATTCTACTGGCTCACAGCTAAAGAAGATGCTGACAAGCTGGTAAAAACCTGCCGAGGTTGTCAGTACTACGCTACTCAACCAAATGCTCCAGCCCAAGAGCTGAAGACCATACCTATCACCTGGCCATTTGCGGTCTGGGGGCTTGATATGGTTGGTAAGTTAAAAAGATCATCTCCTGGCGGTTTTGAATACCTTCTGGTCGCTGTTGACAAATTCAGCAAGTGGATCGAGGCAAAGCCAGTGAGAAAAGCCGATGGTGCTACGGCACTAAAATTCGTCTGCAGCCTCGTAATGAGATTCGGCATCCCACACAGCATAATCACAGATAATGGCACAAACTTCGCTCAAGGAGAGTTGAGGGATTATTGTGACACAATGGGGATTCGACTGGACCTTGCATCTGTGGCTCATCCACAATCTAACGGTCAGGTTGAAAGGGCTAACGGTCTAATATTATCAGGAATTAAGCCGCGCCTTGAAGAACCACTGCGACGAGCAGCTGGAGCTTGGGCTGACGAGTTGGAAGCTGTTTTGTGGAGTTTACGAACTACCCCTAACAGATCAACAGGGTTTACCCCATTTTTCCTGGTATACGGATCCGAAGCCGTGCTTCCCTCCGACATCATCCACGATTCACCGCGAGTTTCCGCCTACAATGAAGAAACAGCTGATGAGGCCAGACAGCTATCTGTGGACCTGATCGAGGAAGCTCGGAACCTAGCTGATCAGCGCTCCGCCATCTACCAGCAGAAGCTCCGACGCTATCACAGTCGTCGAGTTCGGAATCGCTCCTTCATGGCAGGAGACCTGGTCCTCCGCCTTCGACAGGTGAAAGATCATAAGCTGCAATCTCCATGGGAAGGACCCTTCGTCGTTAGCAAAGTACTTCATAACGGGTCATACTACCTTGTTGATTTCCGCGAGCTGAGGGATAGACCTGCTAACTGGCACCGGAAACGCAAGCGTGAGGATCCGGATGACATCTACGATGAAACAGATCGCCCTTGGAACATCGCACAGCTACGTCCTTTCCACACTTAGCATATATTTTCCGAGTTATAAACTCTGTAATAGTTATACATGATCAATGAAATAAAGCTTATGGTTCACTCTTTGAGTCTTTTACCTCCTTTACTTGTTCATTTTAGATCGTGTATGTTTTTTCCGACTAAAACCGCAGAGCTGGATATTTCCGCCTAGGCGTGTATGAAAGTTGTGATTTCCAAAACCGTCCTTTAGGACGTAAGCTTAAGTTTTCTGATTAAGTTGTTATCTGTTGCGAACTCGTGGATTCCTAGTAGCGATTTCCGGCACCTATGCCTGGGGGCTTGTTTCCGCGGTTATGGACAGATTGCCATTGGGCTTCGTCGCCGCTGGCGAGCATTTCCGGCTAAGGTTTTCCGGCTCGCGGAAGGTCAAGCGGGTAAGCCGGAAAACAATGAAATCAGCACTTGCTTTCCGACATAAAACGAAACATGCACATAATATTAACGGATAGCAGGATAAGTGTTTCCGCCCCATGCATAATCGTTTCGTTCCTAGCTACTTAAGAATTTAAGTCTTATTACAAACCCACTCTGGGGCCAAAATGATGCAACTTCTCATTGTTTAAACAGGAACTCTATTCGGAGTCCTCTTCTTCAGATTGCTGGTAGGTGGAGCCGTCGTCACTGTCACCAGATCCGGCTTCAGAGTCGTCTCCAGAGTTTCCTCCGGAATGCTCGCTGCTTGACCCGGATCCTTCCCCATAATACTCTGGCTCGCCTGCCTCCTCCTCTGCATCGGAAAATCCTTCGGGCAGATTGTGCTTGTTATACCAGAACGAGTGATCCACTCGCCTGACAAACAATTGCTCATAGCCTTCGGTTTCCGCGAGGAGGGCACCCATGTCGGAACTCTCAGGGGCTCCGCGTGCAACATCCGCCAGGTTGAGCGAAGGGAAGTGAGCCTTGCAGGTGGCCAGGACTAAGGAGGCGGCTCCGCGTGCTGAAGATTTTTACCAGTCTTTGATGAAATCCGGCACCTGTCGCATAAGTTTGGTCATCGTATCAATGACTGTGGTTTTGGCCTTCTTCAGAGACAGAGCCGCGGCGATTCCGCGACAGGCTTCAAACAACGCGTCAATTGAGATCCGCGCTTCGTCGTATGCCTCCGTCCTCTTCAAATTTGACTCTTTTGACCACTCAAAGCCAAGGCTCGCTGTGAAAGGAGGAGGTTCAGTTCCGTTAGAGAGAAAGCATACAAGGTACTCGGAGCAACGACGCGGAAAAAACGCTTACGGAAGATAAGTTTGTCGATGGCTTCCGCCTCCGCTTCCAGAACTTTGTTCTTGGCAACTGTGGAAATCACGCGGCCCTGGCTTCTTTCCAGTTTTTCATTCAGCTCCGCCAGGTCGCGGGCATGCTTCTCGGAGAGCTCTTTCCTCGCCTCAGTCTCCTTGCTTGAGGATTCTTGGATGAAGGCTTTGAGGGACTCGTTCTCCGCCTCAAGCACCTTGACCTTGGCGGAAAGCTCATCGAACGAGGAGTGCTTAGCAGTCTCTTCTGAAGGCAGCAAGTTAACATATTATGCATCCTAGACAACTGGATATTATGCAAGTAAAAGACCCGGATCTCGTACCTTGAAGGCGGGTCTCAAGCAGCTGGATATCTTTCTTGCTATTTTCCGCATGCTGGCGCAGCCCCTCGATTTCCGCGATCTGCTCCAGCACGTGCACACGCAGATCTTCGTGCAGTTTCCACGTGGTCTGCGAAGCAGCAAAGAGTTAGTCGGATATTAAAGTCTGGGGAGCTAGCGAAGAATCCGCCTAAAGGTATATTTTGGGAAAGCATCGGCTAATACATTTTACACGGAACTATATCACCCAATGCTTGGGAGCTAGTATTACCTGCCGCACTTCCTTGTGCTTGGCGAAAAAATCCTTCAGGCTGTCTTCCAGGTCCGCGAGCTCTCGCACCTCCTCGTCCGGCTTTCCCCACACCTTGTTCAGCATCGCGGAAACTTCCGCGTGACGTTGTGCAAGGGTAAGCTTTTGGAGGGACGGAGTTGGTTGGAGGTTGACTCGAGTCGCGTTGGTAACTTGGAGGAGCTTAACTTTTTGCTCTTGTTCTTCTCCAGTAGGCCCCGCGAAAGCGGAGCTTGGCTGATCTGGCGGAGGAACGGGTGAGGAGGTCCCCTTGGCGGAGTCGCCATGGTGGGCAGGATCTTCAGGAAGGTCATCAAGGTCGATGACGTCTTTCGGATCCGGCTTGCTGGCAGATGAAGCCTTGGGCGGAATTTCCACCTCAGGAGTAATTGGAAAGGAAGCCGGAGATGGCTTGGCTCTCTTCTTTGGGACCCTTGGGGCCTTGGGGGGCTGGCTTCCGGAGCTTCAGAAAAAACATAAAAGTAAGTTTGAGCGTGAAACCAGAACTCGGATCTTGGAATTGGAAGCTTACCCGGAAGGCTTGAAGAAATGCTGGATGGTGGGTTGCCCCTTGTTGCTGGTGTTAATCAGCGAGAGGCGCTTCTTTTCTGCCTCCGCTTTCCGAGTAGCCGCAGTGCTAAGCACTTCGCGGGGGCGTTTCGCATAGGGGCTGGAAGGGGCTAGCTTCTTCCTCTTAGCAGGGCGTGGGGCTTCAGGAGCTTCCGCCTCTGATGCGACGTCCGGATCCGTGTTGCCGGTGGAAGGAACCCGGAGGAGAATTCCGAGTTCGCTTTCCTCAAGCGCCTCGAGCTGATGCAAAGTTAAACACTTAGACAAAAGAGTAGATGTGAAGAGAAACAAAAGATTAAAGTCGAGACGACGTACCGCGGTTCCGGATCCATTCGTATGAATGTCTTTGTTGCACACGTGAATGTGTAGTTCACGTGGGATTTTGAGGAGGAGCCGGATCCTCTTGTCGATGGCGTCGGCGGAAAGATTATCTTTTGTGGCGCGCATCTCGTCGTCGCGCCCTGTGTATTCAAACATCAGGCGGTCCCTGTGTTGTAGCGGCTGGATCCGCTTGGTGAACCAGGAGAGGGTTAAGTCCTTCCCTGTCAACCCTTCCTCCGTCAGCTTACAGATCCACCTGACGGCGCGTGTGAGCTGGGGCGACTCGGAAAGGTGGGGGCAGTGTGACCATGCCGGAATCTCGGTGGCAGGGCAGTTCTTGAAAGGCGGCAGCTTCTTTTCGCTCGCAGGGTCGGAGACGTCCTTCAAGTAGAAGAAGCCCCCGGACCAGTACCTCGCGGATTCGTGGCGGTCGGTGGGGGTGTAGATGCGACCCGGGCGGAGGATGAAGGTGATGGATCCGCAAGTTGCCAACTCGGAAGTTTGGCGGATCTTCTCCTTCTTGACAGTAAAGAAATATTGGAACAGAGAGAGCTCGGGGGTTACCCGGAGATGGCCTTCGCAGTGGGTGACGTGGTTGCTGATGGCAAGCACGCTGTTCGGAGATATATTGTGAGGTTGGAGCCCATACGTCTTCAGAATCTCCAAGAAGAAGTCCGAAGGCGGAAATGAAAATCCGCGCTCCACCAGTGCCTTCGTCAGCACCATCTCGTCGTCCCTCGGAGCCGGAGCTAGTTCATTGGAAACTGACCTCCAGCTTCCGGGTTGCAGGAAACCCTCCGCCTCGAGGTTCTTCAGCTCCATCTCGGTGGTGGTACAGGGCCACCATTTTCCCTTAGCTTCAGAGTCTCGCTTGCGAGCCTTCGATTTCTTGGCAATCTCTTCCGCCTGATGCTCCGTTTGACCCGCCCCGGAGGCTTTCTCCGGGTGAGCAGAGGTCCCCTCAGCCTCCTTGCCGGAATCCTTAGTCGGATCCAGCCTGACTGGAACGAAGGGAGGAGGGGCGGAGGAGATTGGCGTTGCCATGATGGGATCCGAGGTCGGAGGCGGAGTCGTTGAAGACATCTGAAGAAAAAAAGGGGGTTTGGCGGAAACTTTCTTTAGTCGGATCCAACGTCATCTTCCCCAAGTTCACCCCTACCATCTACGGCGCGAAAGTGAAGCTCGAAGGTTTACCGTAATGGCGATGCGGTGGTCGGAGTTGCCGGCGACGAAGTTTTCCGCGCGGTGGCTCGCCGGAGTTAAGAACACGAAGAACACTGCGGTGGTGGGCTCGCTCCGGTGATGCTCCGGCGACTGTTCCGGCGGGATCCGGCACGGCGGAGAGAAGACTCGCGGCGGCGCTCGGCAGAGAGGTGAGAAAGGGGGTGAATGAGGGTAAGGGGCCTCGACGGCGGATATTTATAGGCTGAAGGGATAAGATTCGTGCTCCGCATCCTATGGTCGGAACGCAAGCGTCGCGCCGTTGGATGCGTGACACGTGTCCCAAACCCTAACGGTAAAAATGGCTAGAGATAAGTTACCGCGCAAATCGCGCGAAAATGGCGCCAGAATTGGCGGAACCGTTTGAGTCTGTTAAAGATTCCGGGTAAAAGCGTGAAGATAAGCAATTCTCATTCGCAAGCAGGGGAGTAACCCGGAGACATGTTTGAAACTGTCGATGGATGAAGTCCCGCAGGATGGGGGATTTTCTGACTAAAGGTCAGGAAAGAAGAAAATGCGAAGTTGGAGTTCTTCAAGTTTCTCCGCGTTACCAACGATGCCGGAAACCTAAGGAACAAGCATGGCGGAAACTGCAGGTGAAACTCGGAGAACTCTGGCGGCTACTGTTGTGGGTATACTTCATGGGTGTACCATCGACAGTGCCTAGATCCGGCAAGCCCGGGTGGCCCACAGACGGTGATGAGGCGTGTGGCCCATCGGGCGGCCCAGTTGCTGTTGATCATGCAGGAAGAAGTCCAGCCCAGGATCAGTAAGCCGGATCCGCACCGACACTAGGAGTAACCCGGATCCACGGAGGCCCATGAGGAACCCGGATCCAGTACGACGTATATGGAAGGCGGATCCGTGACGTGCACGGCAAGATATTGTACCATAGCTAGGCTGTCTGTAATCCGGCTAGGACTCTCCATGTAAACCCTAGATCCGTGCGCCTTTATAAGCCGGATCCCGGGAGCCCTGGAGGCACGATCTCAACTCATTGTAACAACGCGAAAGCGCCCAGATAATTCCAGACAAGCAGCAGTAGGCCCTGTCATCGTGCAGGTGTTCCGAAGCTGGGTAACTCGCGTACCACCGTCCCGTGTGCACTCCGCCCTATGGCCCCTACTTCTTCTCCCCCTCGTGAGGATCCCTCCTCCGAGGTACCGTCGATTAGGCAACGATAAAAGCAGATGAACGAACTTGGGTCTCCCATAAGATCCAATTAAAGTCTGAGTCTGTGCCACTGACCTCCAAAAAACTGAAACTGCTCAACCATCAAATGACATAAGTCATCTCATCTCCTGTGGTGCGTGGGTGAGCACATAGCTCAAAACATTGTGAAGAACTTATTTTCATGGAATCTGAACGTGCCAAATATAAAACACAAACCTCGGCAAACAATACTCATGCAAGAGCATCTAGTACGGAGGACACCTCGTACACAAAAAACTGCCGTCTTGTAAGGTTGATGAAAAATCCATGACATGGTCAAAAACTGTCCTTGTAGAACAACTGTCGGATGAAAGAACCTTCTCCACATGCAATGGAGCATAAACTCTGCAATAGATCCCTCATGAAAGAGCAAAGACAACTGAACTGAATGTTGTAGTATCTAGCAGAAATAAATCTCCTTGCACCTCAACTGATTCCTCATCACGAACATGAACATCAAAGCAAAACCTTCACATGCATAACAACAATACTAACGGAGAGAAAAGTATATGCTAACTACCAACAGGCTTAATAATCACCTCCTCCATAATTTTTTTATATATATTTATGTTCATGTAATTGCAGCACTATAACACCCTGAACTTGCATCCACAATATCTCCCATATAAATGCCATTGAATATGAACAATCATAAAACTTACTTGAACTTCCAGCCTTCAAATAAGATAACCCAAAACGAACAAATCGTCATAGAACACCGCAAATAAAACCGCCATAATGTTGATCCCAAACTGCCAATTGTATGACATACTAACGGGTTATAAATCAACAGACTCCACCTTGAACAGAACAAAAAACGATGATCATCTCAGCGGCAAATCATCGATCATAGGTGGCGCGGATAGAACCGGTATTGGGACCGGGATAGAGCATGGGTTAATGCTCGAGCTGGAAAATAGATTGTTCAATCCTGTCCGTGCCGACTGTAACATCAGTATAAGCTGCACCTGTGCCAAATTTATCCGCATCTTGACTTGTCATAGGAGAACCTTCCATCACGATTCATCCGTGAAAAAGTAGTACAAGCCAAGGAAAAACTCTTGGTAGAATAAATTGTGGACAAAAAACTGAAGTAAATAGCACCTGGTATCCATTAATCGATGCAGTAATTCTTATTGAACCGTGTGGTGTACAACTTGATCCGGTATATACGCCTGGCCGGACAATTACACACGGACGGAAAAACTGAAAGCTAGCGATCTCGGCGGCTTGATGCGATGGTGTAGATCGGTAAAGAAAAACCATAGCCAAAAGACGATGCATTGGATGCTGCCAACGGAACTTGATCAAAGATGATTTAACTGCTATGTGTATGTTGCTTCACGCGTGTGATGATTCACACACACTCAACGGAACGGCAGGGGCTGCAGGCACTCGGCGACTTGGCGGAAACAGATCCAACTCCAACAAAAACGGATCTGCACGAAGCTGCGTACCTGACTCCGACGGAAACTGTGTTCGGATGTAGATCCAATCTCACGGAACGGCAAATCGGGGTGCAGCTGCTTGATGCCGCGAGACGCGG